>NW_027508833.1:30952500-31607500 GCF_051911475.1 Siphateles boraxobius | reverse complement strand
GTGTTGGGTCTTGCGTCTCTCAACTTTCTCTTCACAATATCCCACAGATTCTCTATGGGGTTCAGATCAGGAGAGTTGGCAGGCCAATTGAGCACAGTAATACCATGGTCAGTAAACCATTTACCAGTGGTTTTGGCACTGTGAGCAGGTGCCAGGTCATGCTGAAACATTAAATCTTCATCTCCATAAAGCTTTTCAGCAGATGGAAGCATGAAGTGCTCCAAAATCTCCTGATAGCTAGCTGCATTGACCCTGCCCTTGATAAAACACAGTGGACCAACACCAGCAGCTGACATGGCACCCTAGACCATCACTGACTGTGGGTACTTGACACTGGACTTCAGGCATTTTGGCATTTCCTTCTCCCCAGTCTTCCTCCAGACTCTGGCACCTTGATATCCGGATGACATGCAAAATTTGCTTTCATCCTAAAAAAGTACTTTGGACCACTGAGCAACAGTCCAGTGCTGCTTCTCTGTAGCCTAGGTCAGGCGCTTCTGCCGCTGTTTCTGCTTCAAAAGTGGCTTGACCTGGGGAATGCGGCACCTGTAGCCCATTTCCTGCACACGCCTGTGCACGGTGGCTCTGGATGTTTCTACTCCAGACTCAGTCCACTGCTTCCGCAGGTCCCCCAAGGTCTGGAATCGGTCCATCTCCACAATCTTCCTCAGGGTCCGGTCACCTCTTCTCGTTGTACAGCGTTTTTTGCCACACTTTTACCTTCCCACAGACTTCCCACTGAGGTGCCTTGATACAGCACTCTGGGAACAGCCTATTTGTTCAGAAATTTCTTTCTGTGTCTTACCCTCTTGCTTGAGGGTGTCAATGATGGCCTTCTGGACCGCAGTCAGGTCGGCAGTCTTACCCATGATTGCGGTTTTGAGTAATGAAACAGGCTGGGAGTTTTTAAAAGCCTCAGGAATCTTTTGCAGGTGTTTAGAGTTAATTAGTTGATTCAGATGATTAGGTTAATAGCTCGTTTAGAGACCCTTTTCATGATATGCTAATTTTTTGAGATAGGAATTTTGGGTTTTCATGAGCTGTATGCCAAAATCATCAGTATTAAAACAATAAAAGACCTGAAATATTTCAGTTTGTGTGCAATGAATCAAAAATATCTAAAAGTTTAATTTTTATCATTACATTATGGAAAATAATGAACTTTATCACAATATGCTAATTTTTGAGAAGGACCTGTACATTTGCAGAAATTTCCCTCAACAAAAATGCAAAAACATCTGCAGATTTCATTTGGGCCAACTCAACAGGTTGCCAACAAAAGTCGCACCTGCCTGTCGGGGTCCTCGCAGTCCTCTTCTGATTGGCCCTTGGTTTTATCTGGTCTCCACGGCAACCAGTTGTTTGCCTCACGGGACGTCTCTACATCTAACCAGATCTTCCATTTAGGCCTGGTCTTGTCTTTGATCTCTGAGTCCTCCTGCTCTTCTTCATCTTCATCATCTGCAGACCAGAGTTCACTGTAATGTTAGCTCTCAGAATCGATACAAAAACTTTGATTTGGGGGGGTGGGGGGGGGGGTATAGAAGTCTTTGATGTATTGTAATTATTATAATAATTTGTTACATTTATATAGCGCTTTTCTCAGCACTCAAGGCGCTTTACATGGAAGGGGGAATCTCCTCAACAACCACCAATGTGCAGCATCCACTATGGATGACAGCCATAGTGCGCCAGAACGCCCACCACACACCAGCTTACTGGTGGAGAGGAGACAGAGTGATGAAGCCAATCAGTATATATGGGGATGATTAGGAGGCCATGATGGATAGAGGCCAAGGGGCAAATTTGGCCAGGATGCCGGGGTTAAACCCCTACTCTTTTTCGAAGGACATCCTGGGATTTTAAATGACCACAGAGAGTCAGGACCTCAGTTTAATGTCTCGTACGAAGGACAGTGCTTTTTGACAGTATAGTGTCCCCGTCACTATACTGGGGCGTTAGGACCTACACAGACCACAGGATGAGCACCCCCTGCTGGCCTCACTAACAAGTCTTCCAGCAGCAACCTGGTTTTTCTCAGGAGGTCTCCCATCCAGGTACTAACCAGGCTCAGCCCCGCTTAGCTTCAGTGGGCAACCAGTCTTGGGCTACAGGGTGATATGGCTGTGATAATTGGGCATCAGTTCTGAAAAAAACTTGTGTTGACAACACCTTTTTATCTATCTGTTTTTATCTTTATCCCATGATGTGACAAGCATACGTACTACCGGCACATCCGGGAACTTAACTGTCGATTTCGTCACCGCCCCTTTTTAGGGGAAAATAACTAGACTTCCCATAGACTTCAATACAAAATAGCGTCAGAAAACAACGTCTGTACACAACTGGCAGTCGTGAATAACTTAAACGGGTGGTAAAACACGATTTCACTTTTGTAACTTTAGCTAGTGTGTAATGTTGCTGTTTGAGCATAAACAACATCTGCAAAGTTACAGCGCTCAAAGTTCAAAGCAAGGGAGATATTTGCTTTTAAAAAATTTAATTTCTAAGGACTACAGCAAACAGCCGCTTTTGGACTACACGACATTCCTCTGGGTTTGCTGACGTCAGCATATCCAATTATAAACCCCTCCTCCGAGAATACTTAATAAGCGGGGCGAGGCCATTTTATATTGCTGTTTGGGAGATGAGTTGTCGCAATGCCGACGAAACGCTGCTGTTACTTTCATCCGGATTGCAGGTCCACTTTGTTCAGCCTTCCTAGAGACAAGGGAGTTAGGGATCAATGGTTAAAATTTATTTTTAACTCGGTCCCTCATAATTATGACCCAAATCTCGCTCTCTGTGCTGCACCTTACGGAGGAAAGCTTCCACAATCTTCCTGAGCTAAATGCAGGATCGCACATCGACTTGTCCTGAAAGATGGAGCAGTTCCAACTTTAAAAACAGAAGCTTTTGTTTACGATCCACAACCTGTAAGTATGATTTATTTTTCGTCAATGTGTTTTCCTGTAATAGTTCGTATTGTTAATTGTACGTTGTAGCAAGGAAGTAAACAAATGACAACGCTGTTTGGCTCTGGTGGTTTGTTAAATGCTCATTCATACTTAACGTATCTGACAAACACCTAACGTACCAAACTTTTTTTTAATCTCAACAGCGAACTTGTAATTAGTGTAAATTATTCTTTGATTAGAGCTTTTATGTTTATCTACATGCTTGTTCATCTACAGGCATGCTAAACATGGTTCTGTGTTTGATTTAGCAGCCGATGTTTAGTGTTCGTTTTGGGTTAATAGCTCTGTCGACAGATGTCTACAATCGTTCTAAAAATACAAATGTAACGGTGGCATACATTCAGAAACGATCACTATAGATCCGCAGTCTTTACTCAAAAAAATCCCTTTGAGAACTGTTGTATAATTTGTTAGAACGATTATATGAAATTCATGTTTATGAAGCTTATTTTTTTGTAATTCTATAATAATTAGTACAATTAAATAACAGCGTATCTAAAAAGTAATGAGAGAACAAAAAAAAAAAACCTTTCTGAAATGTCGTTTAACAGCCATTCTTGAACAGGTTCTGCTCGATTATCTTCACTAACGTTTCCCCGGGTCCGACTGGTTTTATTGACGCCATTGTACACCAAAGCACAAACTACCATAGCAAACTACCGTTAAAGGTAAGAGGCGTGTTTCCGGAAAACGTGCACTAGACGGTTAGCGAATCACAACACACTGGGCCAGCTAACCAATCTGAGCCCATTGCGTAGTTTTGAGGGACTGGCATCATAGAACCAGGAAACCATCAGACCGTTTTTACAAGGAGGGTAAGAGCAGTGTAGAATAAAGGTAAAATATATGAAAAATAATGCAATTTTTAAAAAACGAAGCATGAACACGTTACAGTGCACCCCACAAACACAATCAAGCCTTCGAAAAAATGCATTTTACCACCCCTTTAAGGAATCACTAAGTTTAAACATGTCAAGTAATTATATGTCCACCCTGCCTGCCATAAAGTGTGAAAGATACATCAACAAACTTAATTTGGGCAATTTAAAAACATGTCCCTTCATTCTCCCAGCATCAAATTCAGGGCTCTCAAGTCTCACGCATTGGGCGTGAGACACACGCATTTCAACCCATTCACACGCCACACCTTGTATTTCTCACGCTGAGGAGTAAGGGAACTTGTCCCGCTATACAATTAATGGACGAGGCGCAGGCAAACGGAGGGAAGTTTCTGCCGAGTTCATAGCATCTGTCTCAAGTTATACTGAGTTAAATCCTAGCTACCAGCCAATCAGAAATTAGAATTAGTTGTTTCCGTGTAAATTATGTGTTCCCGCTGCAAGCACGTTCGTTACTAGACAACACGCGCACACACGGAGTGGAAGTTGAAAGAGCACGATCTGATGAATGCGGTTTGCGGACATCATTTTTTTTTTTTTTTTTATTTTTTTTTAGCATTTTGATTTTACAATTCCTGGACGATATCTCTTGCCTGTGATCAAAGACAGTGAGAGCTGATGTTGAGGAGTATAGCCAAATTCGTGCTAAATTATTTTTGATTGCAAAAACTGCTTTTAAAGTGGTCATCGGATGCAAAATACACTTTTATATGGTATTTGCAAATAAATGTGTCTTTGCAGTGTGTGGACACAATCACCATGCAATGAAAAAAATCCATTCACTTTTTTTTAATCCTCAAAAAGCCAAAAAGTTGTTACTCATTATCATTTAAAGAGACATGCACCGAAACGGGTCACTGTGAACAGAGCTGTTTTTGAAGAGGTAAAAAAGGGTGTTGTTTTACACAACCATTGAGAAATTTTAACCAAAGTATGTTTCAAACTTTACATGAAGACCCAAAAGAATCATACCAACTTGTGGAAAATGGGCATCCGATGACCCCTGTAAAGGTGACCGGTTTGGGTCTTGACATACGTGCTCAGGGCAAGTTGTTATGACACAATGTTATGTACATTGAGCACTGATGTTCAGTTGGCTTGTTTGGGGTCAAATTTATTTTTATTTTTCAATAAATTTGTATTTTTTAAATATAACTATTTATTTTATTTGGATGAATTTGTCTTTTTATCAGATTTAACAATTGTTATAATTTCCATTTGTGCTGGTCAATTATGAACAATAGGCAAAATTGAACTGCTAGCAAAAAATTGAAGCGAATTTGGTTGGGTCGAGGGACCGCTACTGCAAATATTTGGGTGGCTCCTCCCCTAAATCTCACTCTAAACTTTTGATAAAACTTGAGAGCCCTGCAAATTGGTGTAACAACCCCACCCAGTGGGGTTATATATATTATAAAATATATTATAATGTATATTATAAGACATAATATATACATTTAAAGATGTTTACTTTCAAAAACGAAGTAAAATCATTCACTGGCTTACCATGGTTACTCGATGAGGAACGACTACGAGTAAATGTCCGGGTAAGACACCTTTGGCCACTTGGTGGGGTTGTTACACCAATTTGACGCTGGGAGAATGAAGGGACATGTTTTTAAATTGACCAAATTAAAGGGTTAGTTCACCCAAAAATGAAAATGATGTCATTAATGACTCACCCTCATGTCGCTCCAAGCTCGTGAGACCTCCGTTCATCTTCAGAACACAGTTTAAGATATTTTAGATTTAGTCCGAGAGCTTTCTGTCCCTCCATTGAAAATGTATGAACGGTATACATCATCAAAGTAGTCCATGTGACATCAGTGGGTTAATTAGAATGTTTTGAAGCATTGGAAATACATTTTGGTCCAAAAATAACAAAAACTAGGACTTTATTCAGCATTGTATTGTCTTCCGGTTCTGTTGTGGATCCGCGTTCAGTGACGCTGCTGACGTAAGACGCTGCTGACGTGTGTCTGGTGCGCCCGAGCTTCGTTTACAGTCTGAGGGAGATGCACGCTGGAAACAAAACAATCTTCACAAATATGTCTAAGGATTTCCACATAGAGGAAGACTTGCATTTTTTTGCCCAGCCATATTTATTTAAACCCGAATACACGGACGCACCAGATACACGTCAGCAGCGTCTTACGTCATCAGCGTCACTGCGGACTCGTGAATGCGGATCCCCAACAGAACCGGAAGACAATACAATGCTGAATAAAGTCGTAGTTTTTGTTATTTTTGGACCAAAATGTATTTCCGATGCTTCAAAACATTTTAACTAACCCACTGAGGTCACATGGACTACTTTGATGATGTATACCGTTCATAAATTTTCAATGGAGGGACAGAAAATTCTCGGACTAAATCTAAAATATCTTAAACTGTGTTCTGAAGATGAACGGAGGTCTTACGGGCTTGGAGCGACATGAGGGTGAGTCATTAATGACATCATTTTCATTTTTGGGTGAACTAACCCTTTAAGTTTGTTGATGCATCTTTCACGCTCTATGGCAGGCAGGGTGGACATATAATTACTTGACATGTTTAATCTTAGTGATTTCTTAAGATATTCACGCCTGTCGGCTGTGTACGGACGTTGTTTTGTGACGCTATTTTGTATTGAAGTCTATAGGAAGTCTAGTTTATTTTCCGCTAAAAGTGGGCGTGAATCTGTTCAGAGACATTCTACAACGTTGCGCCGGTTGTGAGTATTCGCTTTTACCCATGTCCGTGTAGTCAGAAATACCAAACTTAAAAATGCCTTTGAACTAAATGCTGAACCAGCAGCTACATTATATAGTACATTGGCAATTATCTACATCTGTGTGTGTGTGTGTGTATACTGTGTTTGGTTAGAACACCTGGCTCAGGTGGAATCACCCATCCTCCTCTCTCCTGCTGAAGCATCCAAGCATTCCAACCCCGAGCCCCCCGCTCCCCTATCCTGGGCTCTCCACTGTCCCAAAATGGCTCAAAAAATTCCACCTGGACAAAGAAATAGAAAGATTATAAATATCCTAAAAAACACAAGTAGAACAACAAATAAAAGCCAACAATCCATCAAATTTCCCACACATTTAGACCAATAGATTTTCATGATTTTTCCATTCATTTATTATTATTTTTTTTAACTTTTTATAGAATTTATACCCTTTCTTTATGAAATATTTAAAGCTAACCATATATAGAAAATCTAAATTTGCTGTAATAGTGCAGCAGATTAATGGCATATTTCAAGAGAATCGTTCAAATTGGTATAGAAGCATGAACTTTGGCACAGGTACTCTCCAAGGGTCCTTTTTTGGGAAAAAGGCGTTGGCCACCCAAAAATTCAATATGGCCATTTTTTCAAGATGGCCGCTATTTCTGTCAAATGCTAATTGTCAATTTTTCAAACAGTGATATCATGTAGGCATAACATTTTGTGAAAATACTCTCTTCAGAATGTTGTTTTGGAAAACAGTGCTTGTCCCTCAAAAATTCAAGATGGCAACCATTTTTCGAGATGGCCGCCATTTTTCTTGAATACTTACATTTTTTTTTTACAAATGGTGATGCTATCATGAAATTTGGTACAAATATTCTTCAAGGAACATTATCATGGAAAAAGGTGTGTGCCACTCAAAAATTCAAGATGGCGACCATTTTCAAGATGGCCATAGAATGTACATTTCCAGAAGAAAATGTGAGTGGGTGCTTGCAGTGGCAAAACTCGCCACTCGGTTGCTAGGGTGTGGGACATGATTGCATACGAGCCAAAAAACACGTCTGTACGATGTTCTGGTGCCGAGATATGGCTTATTCATCTGTTCAGGTGGTTGCTAGGTGGTTGCTAGAGTGTTCTGGGTCGTTGCTATGGTGTTGGTAGGCGGTTGCTAGGGTATTCTGGGTGGTTGCTATGGTGTTTGGTAGGTGGTTAGTAGTTGTCACAGATGGTCACTATTGGAGTTCTTAGCATTTTCTTGGCATGATTTAAAACTTACTTAATCGCTATTAGCATGTAGCTGTTCACAGCTAGCATGTGTACCATGTTGGAACTCCTGTTTGCTAGCATGAGTCAAAAGAGCCAACCCCCATCTCCATATGATGTTCTGATGCAGAGATATGCTGCCGTGCAAACACAAAAGACCGTAACTTCGTTTTTGGTTGAAAATGTGTTATTGATATTTTTGGCACATTTTTGGCCTGTGTACTTACAGCTGCCATCAGTCCCTGTAACTTCTGATGTCCTGAGAGCCTTGTCCTGCACTAATGCGGTCAGATAATATGGTCAGATAGTCCAGGGACCGCTCCCGTCACGTCTGCCGATCCAGGGACCTCTCGCGTCACGTCTGCCGATCCAGGGACCGCTCGCGTCACGTCTGCCAATCCAGGGACCGCTCCCGTCACGTCTGCCGATCCAGGGACCTCTCACGTCACGTCTGCCGATCCAGGGACCGCTCGCGTCACGTCTGCCGATCCAGGGACCGCTCCCGTCACGTCTGCCGATCCAGGGACCTCTCGCGTCACGTCTGCCGATCCAGGGACCGCTCGCGTCACGTCTGCCGATCCGGGGACCGCTCGCTTCAAGTCTGCCGATCCAGGGACCGCTCGCATCACGTCTACCGATCCAGGGACCGCTCGCATCACGGGACCGCTCGCGTCACGTCTGCCGATCCAGGGACCGCTCACGTCACGTCTGCCGATCCAGGGACCGCTCGCGTCAAATCTACCGATCCAGGGACCGCTCGCGTGAAGTCTGCCGATCCAGGGACCGCTCGCGTCAAGTCTGCCGATCCAGGGACCGCTCTCGTCATGTCTGCCGATCCAGGGACCGCTCGCGTCACGTCTGCCAATCCAGGGACCGCTCGCGTCACGTCTGCCGATCCAGTGCCTCCGAACAAGATGGCCGCCACCGAGCCTGTGTCTGTTCCTGTTCCTGTGCCGGTGTCTGTTCCTGAGCCGGTGTCTGTTCCTGTGCCTGAGCTGGTGTCTGTTCCTGAGCCTGAGCCAGGGTCTGTTCCTGTTCCTCCGCCATGGCCGCCCGATGGACTGTCGTCTCCGCCCTGGCCGCCCGATGGACTGTCGTCTCCGCCCTGGTCGCCCGATGGGTCGTCTGCTTCGCCCTGGCCGCCCGATAGGTAGTCTGCTTTGCCCTGGCAGCCCAATAGACTATCTGCTTCGCCATGGCCGCCCGAAGGGCCTGCTCCGCCCTGGTAACCTACACAGCCTGCACCACCCTGGGCCTCAGCCAGGACTTTTGATAGGCCTGAACCTCCCTGGTCAATGCTTGGGACTTGATTGACTTTCATATTTGGTTCTGTTTTGGCTCCCCTTTTCCCCCTTCTTGGTCTCTGTTTTTGGTGTATCTGACTTGTCTGCTGTGGTGTTGGGTTGTGTATGTTTTTGTTCCCGTCTCGGTTTTATGTCTCTCTTTAGGGACGCCACGTGGCGTCCCTTTAGAGGGGGGTAATGTCAGGATTCTGTCACTTCTGTCTGGTCTTATCTTAGTTGGTGACAGAGGTCTGACATTCCCGGTTTGTCATGTTCTTGTGTTCTAGTTCTGTTTATTGTGAGCACATGGCTTGTCATGTGTTTCCTTTGTGCCATGTGCTCTCCTGTCTATTGTCAGCCCCTCCCATCTCGTTACCTGTTAATTGTATTATCTCCCTCACCTGTCTTGCTTGTTACCTTCTGTCATTTGTTCCCTATTTAGTCTCCTTGTGTTTGCAGTCCTGTGTTGGTTCGTTATTATCTATTTCCCTTGTGTTTCCTGTGTCTCAGTTTTGGTTTTCAGTTTTCATGTTGTTTTGTAGTCATTTAATTAAACTTACCTTCCTGCACTTGAATCCTCGTCTTCCTTATTTTCTTCATCACGTGACAATTTCATGGGCCGTCCTACACCATATTAAGTCAATGGGGCAACTTTGGGCAGCGCCTGCCCCCCAGGGGTGCAACTTTTACACCGTTGTGAGGTATGTTCTTACAGAGCCTGCCAGCCTCTTGAAATGTGGTAAACCACACGTTTCTGCGAAATCCTCGCTCGGAGCTATGAATCGTCAAAGTTTGTCGCAATGTTAAGTCTATGGGATTTTTTTCGGCCGCTTTTTCGCCCCTGGGGCGAACATCGTACCCCCGATCACTTATAAAAGTCATAGCACACCATTTCCGAATAATCCGAACGATTTGATGCCTCATTCGTGGGTCTGTGACAAAAGCTGCGGGAGGAGATGCGGGTTGGGGACAAAAGTTGGGGCTTTGCCTTTGGCAATGGCGGCCATCTTGAAAATTCGCCGCCACATTGAATTTTTGAGTGGCCAACGCCTTTTTCCAAAATAGTGGCCCTTAGAGAGTATCTGTGCCAAATAGGTTATAGGTTCAAGCCTTTTTTAGTCTTGGGTTTTAAAATACTGATATTTCCTGGTTTTCACGGAGAAATCCATTTGTAGAATCACTAGCAGTACGACTTTCACATAAAAGCGCCGTAAAGTGTGTACTTAACTGCAAATTAAATGAGACTTCACCATTCAGCTATCACACAATCCCCCGGTTTCACAGACAAGGCTTAAAGGGGGTAGTTCACCCAAAAATTAAATGTGTCATTAATTACTCACCTTCATATCGTTCCAAACCTGTAAGACCTTCGTTCATCTTCGGATATTAAGATATTGCTGCCTATGGGTGGTTCAGAAATTTGATTAAAAATATCTTAATTTGTGTTCCAAAGATGAACTAAGTTCTTAGGGGTTTGGAATGACATGAGGGTGTGCAATTAATGACAGAATTCTCATTTTAGGGGTGAACTAACCCTTTAAGCTTGTCACAGACTAAAATGCATGTTTGAGCTGTTTTAACTGAAAGCAACTTACACTGACATATCTTAAAATTTGTCAGTGCCATTGTTTTGTCTCAAGATGCACACCAGTAACGTATTTTAAAACGCATATTTATAAAAGCTAATGTCCTAATTAAACTAAGGCCTAATACTGACTTAATCTAAGCTGTCTGTGAAACCACACCGAAGTGTCAAAACTACCTTATACTGCAGTACCAAACTCAACCAGCACCAAGAACTTGCTCAGCCAATCAGAGAAAGACACCAGGAGTGGTAAGGCGATGAAAGGATGATTAATGCAACAGTGATGTGCACGTCACTAATTAATATCTCCTAAAGTTTAAGGATAAAAAAATTTAAAGAAACAAAGGTTCACAGTTATCTACCATAAGTAAGAATGTGAGGTGGGTATAATAGGAGTAAACAATCACAGACTGAAATGCATATCACGTTTTTAATAATCACCAACAATCGCTTTTGAGCCTATCAAGTTCATGTTGAAATTGTCTTGGACAGAGCGTGGTCTGACTTTCTAGGACTTTTTAGGTCTTGCTCAGCAGAATGTGTATGTGGCTGTTGATAGAACAGATATTTCTGCCGTTAAAGAAACAGTTTTTTTTAAAAAGCAACAGTGCATGTGAATATGCCTCTTCAGCAAATCCTTTGACCGAAACGAAGAGGCCAGAACAACCACAGTTTCACATTAACCCCTCTTCCTGTATAGTATATATAGCATATATAGTTATGCCTCTGCTGTATATACTTTTATAATTGTTAAATATTTTTACCACAGATCTCACGTTTATCTTAAATGGACTACAGAGTTACAGTTTCACGGCACAGTAAAAGCGGTTACATATTTTGAGTTGGTGGGTTGCCTGAAAATTACTTGACTATTTTGTTTTAAGGAAGACCAGTTTAATTCCATGGGTTTAGGGCTCAACCTGACCCCAACAGGACACGTTTCCTAGGGGGTGCTGACATAATATGCATTCATAAACAATGAGATAGAGCGCAATCGAATGAAACAGAATGCCAAAGACGTTTATCATCGTAAATTGTATGGCTGTAGTGACAATGCTTCAGAGGAAATGAATTAAAGGACGCAACTTTTACACCAGGGTTTTAATGCTTTTGTATTTGTTTGTATACCTGCTGTCTAGTGGGCAGATCTTTCACACTGTCTGGCTTGAAGAAAGTGAAGTCCAGCAGGGCTTGGAAGAGACACACGGCTTTCTCTATGTGACCTGCTTGCCGCAGGAAATGGCACTGCTGTAGGAAGATATCTGCCAGAAAAGAGAGAATACTTTGTTTCACTTGAGTTCTGATCATGGATTATTAAATATATACCTGAAATAAGAATAAATATAAATCAAATGAAGATTTAACCTTAAAACAACATTGAAATACTTAATACGGCACTGCCACTTCTGAACACAAGAGGGAAGCACAGAGTCACAGGAATAATTTACCCAACTTAATCTTTCACTCACCCTAATGCTGTTCCAAACCTGTATGTTTTTTTATTTATTTTTTAATATTTAGAACAGCATGAGGGTTAGTAAAATATGGTAGTTTTCTGGATAAACTACCCCTGCAACTAATTTCAGAACCTTATGTGTTCTTAGTATTCAACATTGGCCCCTCACATTACAATAACAATGTCAGACCTTTATTTGTATTGCACTATAGACATTAGACCTCATAATCAGTCTGGTCCAATCTGTGTAAAATTAATTGCATAATATGAGTGTAAATTTCAGCTCAGCAAAGTGCTGGGAGTGCTGATCCAGATAAAGGCAGCACATTGACCCGACCTATCGGGGTAATTGTTTAATTACGCTAATGGACAACCCAGTGATAGAGAGCACAGAACAGCAAGGGGTCTGGCTCAAAATCTGATCACACACACCGATATTAATGGCATATTAATGGTTATTAATATTAATGGTTCATTTCGGCGAATCCCAGTGCGGGGACACCCAGGACAGTGATGTTTGTGTTATGACTCACTGTCTGTCTTTCTCTAAACTGAACCACACAATACACCCTCTAAACTAGCTGACAAAAAACATTACAATCCACCTCAAAAACACCACATCATCACTTTTTACACACACGCGCACATGCACGCACACAGACACACACACAGACACACACACAGACAGACACACACACACACACACACAGACAGACACACACACACACACACACACACACACACACACACACACACACACACACACACACACACACACACACACACACACACACACACACACACACACACGAGCTACTTAACTCTACAAATATTTATGCATGTAATCAAAACAAGTTTACAGTTTCCACCCAACTGCTGTCACAGCAACATAAGGGGAGGGAGAAGAAAAACAACCACGGATGCAAAAAGAAATAAAACCCAAACTATGACCATGCAAAAATGATCTGAGGACACTAGGAGACATTAGGAACACCGTGGTGGAAAATCTGAGCAGTCTAAAAATGATACATTTGGCAAGTATCTACAATTGACAAGTAAAAAATATCGCTGTACCCAAGAGGCTTTCCTGTGTGCCTGGAAGTGGAGGATGAGACACCATACTGCCATCCTGGACTGCACTGAGCGTGCTCAGACATTTTCCAAATACGCCGTTGACCTTTGACACTGAGAAAGTGCTGAAATGACTCTGTGTGAAGAGGAGGTACTTCCTCCATAAAGAGGCACTGTTTGGATGGACAAACACTAGTTTCTTCCACTCTTTCTGCAGGACGACAGGCTCCCATAGTTCCTTGCACAAGCGGAGTTTCTCCAGTTTCAGGTCCACGTTGGCAGGGTTACTTTCCACCGCCCTGTCCACTATGGACAGCTTCTTCTCCAGCACAGCACGAATAGACATCTTTCTCATGTCACTGTCGCAGTCAGTGTTAGCAGAGAAAGACCCAGAACCGAAGGCCAGCTCATCCTGATCAGAGACAAAAAGACAGATTTGTAAGATAGGTAAAAAGGAAACTATTAAACTGGTCCATTTAATCTCTGGAGGCCTACCTGGAAGTGTACGAAGTCCAGCCACATCTGGATGTCTGTAGGATTCTCCCGTAGCTTCCTGTTAAACTCCTCCACTCGTGCGCTCAGAAGGGTGCTGCTGCTTCCTTGAACCTTAACGCCCTGCTGATCTCCCTTGACCTCCGGTTGACCCTTGCCCTCCAACCACAGAGAGGTTCCAGGGTCATAGATGCCGAGCGGATTGACCCATGATACAGGTGCCTGGGTGGAAGAGCCCTGCTCTTCAGTGCAGGCTGGGAGCTTGATGTAGGATTCAGAGGTGGCGGCACTGCCCTCAGAGAGTCTGGGCAAAGCCGGCAGACTATCTGACCGGAGCCGCTGAAGGGTGGAAGGACAGAAATAGCGCTCAGGTTTCTTGACCAGCCGTTTCTTTTCTGGGCCTCTGTCGGCCCAGTTTACATCCTGCATCCTAAAGTCCAAACCTAGGCATGAGTCTCCCTTCCTCTTATACCTGAAAAGCAGAAGTTAGCATAAGAAAAGCGACAAGTGACAAGTTTTAATTAAATTGGTGGAGAACCTCTACGCTCTCCCCCCAAAATCAGTGCTGAAAACATAAAGAAAGATTTAGATTCCATCTGGGCCTGCTGACAGATGAAGGACAAAGTAAAAACAGGAGTTGGCAGGTGACTGAGGGAGTATAAGATAACTTGAGAATGTGAAGGAAAGAGATTGAAGACGAGGGATATCCTCTTTGAAGCAGCACTTGACCTTCTCAAGAAAAGAGTGCTGGGGTGCACCTCGGTAAAACAAACTCTCTTTGTGCATGATACCGATCAGCTTTAGAGCAGTGTGTATGGGGGGCATCTGTATGAGAGGGGGGTGTCGGGAGAGAGGGACGGTGAGAGAGAATGTGAGTATTGATTGTAGTCTCTTAAGTTACAGATGGCAGCTTTGACACCAGATTAAAGCTGGAGAACTGCCAGGCGTGAGATTTGCTGCCTCTGTACAGCTAATAAACCCTGCACTAAAGCAAGCAGTGCCAGAACATTGGAGAAAATAATATCCAGAATGACACTTATGAAGAGCAGGGGCACCGAACTTTAACTACAGCTGCAGTGAGTGCATTCACATTGATAACTATCAAAACCTATGAAAAAATAACTCATAAAAAAATGCAAGCATATGGCATTTAACTTAAATTTTCCCAAGGTATGTCACCAAACCGTAAACAGACATGTGCACATTAACAGATTATCAGTAAAGATGTTTACATACAGACCAAAACTGGGGGAATAGGTAAAAAGCTTCTGTGAGCATTTAACTGCAGCCTGCTAAAATAAATACAAATTCTATTCTATTTCACTATTCCTTCACCTATGCTCTCAGTTCCTTAATCCCTCCATGTTCTAGCTTGCACTAATTCTGAACGATGGGTGAAACTTTGTATTACTAGCACTTCATGGCCTGGTTTAACAGACAGAGCTCAGCTTAAGCCAGTATTATGCCTTAGTTAAATTAGGTTATAGCTTTTATAAACGTGCCTTAGAAAAAAACATTACTGAAGTGCATCTTGAGACAACAATGGCAGTGACATATTTTAAAGGGGACCTATTATGCCCCTTTTTACAAAATAAAATAAGTCTCTGATGTCCCCAAATTTTTTTTATAGCATGTTAAAATTGCCACTTTTAGGGTGTGAGCAAAAACTGTTTTTGTGTTAAAAAGCAAATGAGCTAGTGCTCCCAGCCCCCTTTCAAGAAGAGGGCGGGGCTTCAAGAGCTCATGCTCCGGCATACCGGCAACAATAAAACAGGATAATCTCACGCACTGAAAAAGTCGGAAACTGTCAGTAGCAGTATTCAGCCTTATATGTTCGAACCGGAGCTTGCGCACATAGCGTGAGCGAGCATTACTTTGTAACGCGTTATACCCAACTCTGTTAGTGAGTGGATTTTTTACCATTATAGGCTGGTTGTTCTCACACACTGCGGACACACACCGATGTTTAAACGCCTTATAAAAGTGAATTTTATCTAATAGGTTCCCGTTAAGATATGCCAGTACAAGTTGCTTTCAGTTAAAACAGCTCAAACATTTTAGTCTGGGACTACCTTAAGCCTTGTCTGTGAAACCAGGGGCATATGTTTACTGCCTCTTTAAGATGAATCATTTGTTGAATTCCTTAATTAGGGGTTCAAGCACAGAGTGCTGAAACCCTATTGTGATTGTAAGGATTTGTATTTTTGATCGTGCAGCCCAAACCGTAAGGCCTAGAGACTTGAAATTTGGCCAGATGTAAGTCCTCAATTTGGTGAGAACCTATCAAAGTATGAACCTGATTGGCCAATAGGTGGCGCTACAGCAAGCAAAAGTATAAAATTGCTCATAACTCCTAGACCGTTTGTCATAGAATCAAGTGTTTTACACCACTGTGACCCTTGGCTCAAGACGGACAAGATGTACATCTCCGATTTCGGCCGGAAATCGAGGAGAGATTCAGAGAATATGACCCAGATTGGCCCATAGGTGGCACTACAGCGATCAATTGTGCAAAACTGCACATAACTCCTAGACCGTATGTCGTAGACTCAAGTGTTTTATATCATTGGAAAGCTGGACTCCTGATGAACAAAAAGTATATCTCTGATTTCATTTCCGCCATTATAGATTTTCCGCCGTTTTGAATTTTGTCAAAGAAATACTTTTGCAAACTAGTCCTAAGTTTTTCGCCCGATCAGAACCAAACCAGTGCAGAAATGTTCTCTGGAGTCTGAATATCAATAATTATCGGAAAAAAGTTTAAATTTCGATTCACGATCGCTAGGGGGCGTAAAATAAACGTTATGGGAGGAGCCTATTTTACTAAAAATGGCTATAACTTGAGAAGTAAATAAGATTGCTTCACCAAACTCAGCACACATGTAAATGAGTTCAATCTGAGGTCACAGTAAAAAAATCGCGACGACACATTGGTGGAGGACATTGGTGTATCTCAAAAAACATTGCAGCCATCGGCCAATGAATATGACCACCTATTAGACAAAGTTAACGGAGGCCGATCGGAACGAAACTCGGTGGGCATGTTTGACTCATGGCCCTAGAGGTCTGTAAGAAGTTTGAAAGAAATCTGCCACTATTTGGCGCTAACGAGTTTTACGGCTCTGTAATTACGTGGTGTTGCAAACAGCCACACAAGAACCACTTAAGAACCACTGCTGTCAATTCAACCGTTCATTAAATATTCGCAAATATGTTAAAAACCTACTTTTGCGAACTAGTCCTAGGTTTTTAGCCCGATTGGAACCAAACCAGTGCAGTACAATTCGCTGGACTCCCTAGATCAATAATCAGTTAATAAATAATAAAAAGTTTAACTTTTTAATTTGGTTGGCTATAAAAGGGTCATTTAGAAAATGGTTGTGGCAAAAAACACTCAAAAGCCTATAAATCCGAAACGAAAACTCAGAACTTTACGAAAATTGGTGGGCATGTGACATAACATAGTAAAGAAGCATGTAAAATGTTATGGAGATCGGACCATAGGTGGACCTATAACTGTTAAAAAGCTTTGAAAACCATGCATTTCCTATGGTAAATTGCCTGTATTGGCTGTAACTGGTCTTTTCCATCTATGATGTCACTGGTTAAATGCTTGCTAAATAAAACTTAACGTGTCTAATGCTTATGTACTTAAAGGCCTTAAACGCTTGTACCCCCCTCAAATGCGGCTTGCAGCTTTAATTGTAAATTGCTTTTGATAAAAGCATCGACTAAATCAATAAATATCAAACGTAAAAAATCTAGGTTTTACTCAAGCCTTTATAAAAAACTGTTAAAGATGTTTACATAACCTCACACATAGCAAGTTATTAAGCATAATGGGTGTAAGATGTGAATGTAAACACACTCCATGTACTCAAACTTTGATCTTAACTACAAAATAACTTTACAAAAAATACAAAATTCAATTTATCAGATATTCGCAGGAAAAAAATGTTTTAACACAAGAAACTTGGGTTATATAAAAAAAAGTTATCTAAAAAAAAAAGTTTCTTGTCCACATGTGGATGTTTTTTTTGTGTGCAAATATCACATTTCAAAAATGTCGACAGAAATGCTCTACAGAAAAAAGTTTAATTTTTGTTCAAAGTTTGTGAATTGGTGAATTCATTGCAGAAAATTGAGAAACCAAAAAGTGCTTTTGGAGTTGCAGATGCAGACGATGTCATGTGGATTTTAAAAGGACTCTGCAAACAGAAGTTTGTGTTCTAAAAGCGGTTGAAAGAGACACGAGCACAATACACACTGCAGCCCTCTCATACACACAGTTGCAGTGCGTCCATGGATTATGGAGAGTCTGGCACCTGCTGCTGCTGCCAAACAGAAAGAATGAAAGAGGAGCGCATCTATGTGTGAGACAGACAGACACACAGAGATGGTGAGTAAAGTTACCTGGCTATGTCTCCTCTATAAAGGGATTTGTATTCCCAGTTGGCACGGTCAGCTCTCCTGTCGATACAGAAGGGGGAATCAGTGGGGGTCTGGAGGTCATCCAGCCACATAAAGGTCTCGCTCACCCGAACCTGAGCTTCCTCTCTGCAGCCAAGAGGATGAAAGACAAGGACATAAAAAAAACACACAGACAAATAATTACAATAGACTGTCTGGAAATGTGGTTGAAGTTTTGTATATTGCAAAGTTCTAAAACAATGCAAAAAGAACAACCTTTGGAGGGAATTAGCTAATTTTTTGCACAAAAAGACACACATTCTGCTTCTGTTGTCTAGAAAAGAGCTGCATATTAATTCTGCTAAATGTCTACTTTAATGTTTAATGTAAGAAAGTAAAGTTACTACAAGACAGAATTTTTCTATGAACACACATGTCAATATTGTCCTTTTTTAGCAGGTCGCTGGGGTAAACGGTGTCGGATTCAGAACCATTGCTCTCAGAATTATCTCTGCTCCTCTTCTTGTGTTTTTTCTTCTTTTTCTTTCTCTTCTTCGGTCTGCCATGGCTATCTTCTCTCTCTTTCCGCTTCTGCTCACTGAATAGACATAAAAAAGGAAGTTATCCTCTCTGATAAAAAGACACTTTTTAACAAGAAAGCTAATACAATAGTGTTTAAATGCGTGTATGTGTACATTTCAAGCCTGGTCTATAACAGGCATATAGTACTATAGTACTGTACATACATACATAGTTATGAAGCTTAAATAGCCATTTAAAGAAACATTATATATTTACAGATTACTATACTTGTGCATGACATTTTAATGTGGAAAGGACAATGAAACATTTAGCTAAGCTTCAGCTTTGGTTTAAGTTAAATACAATTTTTATTTCTGTTTAATGCATATTTCATTTTAACAAGATTTACTTTTGAATCAAATAACTGACATATCCCCTTTTGTAATCTATTATGCAAGTTTTTTAAATCACACATTAAGTTTTACACAGGTGATAAAGTTAATTTATTGAGTCAATAACTGCACTGCGCAAGGATCAGATGACCTTGTGCCTGCTGGTTCTTCTGCTTGCACTCGGTCTGTGGCACGCTGGTGAGTCTTCAAAGCATCTTCTCTGTTGAAGCTCTGATTATTCAGCCATTCCAGATCTGCTGGAGCTGAGAGAAGAAACATTCAGTCAAACCAAATTAGCTCTGCCGGCCTCTTAAGAACTGAATAAATCAGTCAATCATGACTGTCCAAATGAAGTGAAACCTCAGAGGAGTGCATCTGATGTGATTCACCTGCAAAAAAACCCTGTCAGTTAAAGAGAGCTGATTGCTTTAAACAGTGAGAAGGACAGAAGCATGATGCTATCTGTTACTCTGTGGACAGCCTGGGAATGAGCCAGATGCATTGCAGACCTGGCCGATATTCTGCACAAATCCCCCACTGCAGCAAAGGTGATCTGCATGCAAGGGCAGTTTGTTCTTTTCTACAGTACTCAATGTGAGAATGGTCCTTTCCCAATAATTTGATATTGATTAGTTGGGATGTGCATCTTCATCTAGTTTTAACTGCTCAAAGGAACCACTCGTACAGTGTGTTCTCATACAGAATGCGTTCTCATACAGAATTCTGCACTCATTCAGAATGGCTGACTGATAACATTGTGTTGAACTACAGCCAAATAGGTCCAGTTTTTAGCATACAAGATTATTGGTTTGTGCATAATATGTGCTATATCTAGCTTGTAAACATCACTCAATCTATTGCTCACTTTGAACAAACCCTATGCCTTAAACTTTGCCGTGTAACTTGTCCGGAATGTTTGTGTATGGAGATCTATGACACATTACAGATGCTTCATAAAGGATTCAGTTCAGTGCAGTATATTCCAACAGATTCACCACAAATCACTGATCTAGAAGTAATACCACTACTACAGATGATTCTATAATTAAAATATAATGTAGCTTACCTCTATCCTCAGTAGAGCTGTTAATGCCTGACAGTCCAGCGCAGGACGGAAACAGAGCCATGTTGCTTAATTCAATTCAAAACAGACGCGCGCCGATTGCGTCATCCGTCTGCGACCTAGCAGGAACACATGCAGTGATGAGAAGTCCGACTCATTTGTACGGATCGGTTCTTTTGAACAATAAAAATTATACAGTAATTGTTTTATGTCATGACATTATTACAACAAGCTTGCAACATTGATTCAGCTCATTTAGAGAGAATATATATATATATATATATATATATATATATATATATATATATATATATATATATATATATATATATGTGTGTGTGTGTGTGTGTGTGTGTGTGTGTGTGTGTGTGTGTGTGTGTGTGTATATTACAATGATTCAATTTGCAAACAAATACTAAAGTTAATATTTTTTGCATGTTTTAATAAAATACGATCTATAAATGGCAACTGTATTTCTTGCGCGTGTTGATAAAAATGTCACACAATATGTTATATTTCACATTTCATTCTAAGTCATATAAGTCGTAAACATATTTCCAGTTTGATTAATTCGTAACATTTCTGCTATTATAGTAGGCCTAAACTCCTCCTTGTCAGTTAAAATCATCCAAACCAATCATCTTAATGTCTTCATATTCATCCAAATTATGAATCGGGTTCGAAAGAAACGGTTCTGGTTTAAATTAATCAGTGAGATGATTATTAGAAAATCGCTCAATCGGTCATGTTAAGATTTATGATCATCAATTTTGGGAGAAATGTTTTCCATGGCGATTAGGAAATTTGACGCACTTTTGTTTACCGTTAAATATAAGAACATAAGTTTGTTTATTAGGTTATAGTAACAATTTTCTGCATTTAGGCCTATTTAGCAAATGTTTGGTCCTCCTAATAAGTGTAATTCTTTCATTCTTATCATAACGGATAGATAGGCTGCATGTATGTATTTATTTCAGTTGTTGCAACATTAATTTCACCCAGTTTAAAGTGTTATTTATTGTCCAAACCGGTTTATGTTCAAAGAGGATAGCAGTCAGTGCTTACCACTGCTTTCTAAGAAAACTCAATTAAAGCTTAACTTTCTTGAAGTAAAGAAGGCTCACGGTGAGTATATAATATGAAATCTGATCGCGGGAGAGAAATTGAATCAGCCCTGGCTGTCTTGTCTAACCGAAGGGCTTGTTGGCCCGCCGGTTTCAGTGCTGCGTGATCCGGGACACACAGAGCGCAATGGCTTGACGCATTGCAGGTCTAACGTAACCAATCGGAGACTCTGTTACAGTCACGAGCGGATTGCGGGTCTCAGCTGGCCAATCATAAAAGCTGTGACATGCTGAGTGGAAATCTCACTAGCGTCAACAAAGGCACTGAACTTGATGCAATAAGTAATATTCCGACGATAAAAACTAGTGCCTTTTTGAGAAGTAGTCCCTCAAGATGTAAAGAGTTCTTTGATCATTTATAGTAATGTGGGCATAATAAAGTACTTTTACTGGTTGTCGACATGTCCTTATTTTTATATATAGAATCTGTGATTTTTAATGAATGGGTGACTTTTTAATTGGTATCCTATATTCCTAAATGTATTCAAAACACGCTAATTTAATCTGCCTAGTGTGATGAAGAACAGAAATAAACTTAAAACAATGTTATTTATAATATTATATTAATATAATCTATAATTATTTTCATGTTTTATTTACTACTTATCAATGAACATTTCGTTTTCAAATGTAGGCTAGCTGTTCACTGGGAATTATTTAAATTAATAAATGGATTAACACACACACACACACACACACACACACACACACACACACACACACACACACACACACACACACACACACACACACACACACACACACACACACACACACACACACACACACACACACACACAACACACACACACACACACACACACACACACACACACACACACACACACACACACACACACACACACACACTGTTCACAAACTCATTCTTGAAGTTCATTTTTGAAGTTCATTTTTGAATGTGAAGGTTGAATGAGTTTACTATTCTTGCTGTAGACATTTTGCCATAACAGGCCTATGAAATACCCTTATTTTTTTTGCTTGTCACATTTATAATTGTGATTGTCTATCAACCATTTTCCCTGCATTTTCTGTACACAACTTATAGAAAACATTGATTGGTCATTTGTGGGAAGATTTGGGTCTGCTTAGAAATTAAACCAGAATTATCAGCATGTGAGAACGCACACTGTGAGATATTTTGCAAATAATCCCATATTTTTTTTGTTATTACAACAATGAATTGTATGTGAACCTTTGTGAGTGAGATAATTTTTTCCCCCGCAGTAGTCATATTACTTATTATACTACATACAATAACAGTGTGTAAAGTGCTCTAAGAAATAATTACATATCAAATACACACTATTGATCTGTATTGCGTGCTTATATTGAAATTATTTTTTAAGAAAATACTAATTAGGGTACTAAACTTAAATTATTAATACGTAATATAATATATTACTATTCTAATAAACCTGTTGGTTTACATAAAAAAAACATTTTGGCCTACATGCAGTAGAATGTAAATATGCTGTTTGTTTTCTTGTAACAGTGCTGAAACTCCCCTGACATTTTCATATGGACCTACCAGAAAATGTCAGATTTCATGTAAGTACCGGTAGGCCTATATATAATACATTTCTCCAAATAGAATTATTGCATTTCACTAGTAGATTTTTCTTTTAATATATATATAACTAAACACTTCCCCTTGTTGGGACTGAGGTGGTCTTGATAATTAGGTGGGCGGGGCTTGTGACTGCACTATGCGGAAGTGAGTGATAGGGGTCCGCACGGCGGAGGAACACACAGATGTATATAGAACCGGATCACCTTTAATACTCTGCGAGCGACAGTCGCACGGTAGAGCTTTCAACAGTGGAGCATCGCTGCAATCTAGTGTAGATTTACAAACCTAGCCTACTTTCCAACCTCAGATATGGTACGTATAGGCCTTTGTCATACACTACTCGTTTATGAAACGGTGTTAATCTTTCATGTATTTAACGCTTTGCGATTAATATGCAGATACGACTAACCACCTGCTTGCTTGCTTGCCACTGCTGCGTTTTGCGCTCTGCTCTCGTGCAACAACAAATTTAATTTCATATGCATTACAATCTGTTCTGTATTTCAATGCACTTCGCAAGAGGTGGTTGCGTCTGTTTATTATTTTGAACGTGTTGCAGTGTTATTGATGTCATAGTGCGGCAGGAAATGTGACATGCGTTTTATTATGGTGCTGAACAGCAGCAGACAGATGATCAGTGCTCACCTCCTATTAAATAAAAACACATTGTTCTTGCATTCATATTTGGCGTGTATGAGACAATATTTGCTTTGCTTTTGCAAATTATTTTTGCTATCTAGACATAATTGACAGCGCCTGGATAAATCAGGCCAGTCTTATTAGAGAGCATGGAAAGACCTTAAATGATTAATTCTCCTAAAAAAAATTGTAAATTAAAACATCATTTACCCGCCCTTATGTCGTTACAATGCAAACCCGTATGACTATTTCTTACCTGTAGCACAAATAGAGATGTTAGAATGACTGCCTCTGTCGCCCTTCACTTTCATTGTGTTGAAAAAGATGCAATGAAAGTGAACAGTGACTGGGGCTGTCAACATTTCTTATTGTGTTCCACAGAAGAAGAGAAGTCGTCATAAATGATTGCAAAAGTTCATTATTTGGTTGAAATATTACTTTAAATGTTAAGTGTAATGAAATGAATGAGATCTATTGAGCAGTTGTCATGCGAGCGAGGTGGGTTGGCTGTAGATGGTCATTGTTTCATTTTTTTAAGAGAAGGCATTATGACATACATATGTGACCTTGTTATTTATCTCAGCTCCTTTTTCATTTAGCTTTTTATGATTAAAGTTTGCATAACTTTCAGATCTGTCAAAATAAGCAGGGTTAGAATTGCACATTGGCTTTATTCAAACATTTTTTATTCATTTATTGCTATATTAACTTAATACAACAGGTCTGTTTGTTGTCTGTACTCTGGACTTTTTGTACGCTGGATGGATGCGCTCGAAATGGATTGCATAAATCATACGGCTGTATACCAAATGAGAAAATAAACAAACCTTTGTTTAAATGGTGCATTTTAGCTCAAGAAAGCAAACATTGTTCGTGTAGCATGGAAAGAATGTCCCGAGTGAGTTCAACAAAAGTCAATACTGACTCAATGAGTCCATACAAACGTTTCTGTTTCAGCTTCTCCACAGCATGCTGCCAGAAGGCTCAGTGTTTAAAAAAAATGTTTGAAAAAAATTCTTGGTGCTATTTAAGCCTGTGCTGTTTGGTGAGAATGATCTCAGTTCTTTGATGAACTATGAATGGTTAGTTGCTGAGAGGTGTCTGAGGTGTCTGTTTCCTCCCTGGTTGCGTCTTCAGGATCTTTCTGACCCTGTTGCAGCTCTAATTTCATTGTGCTGCCTGTACAGGCAACTGTGCCATTAGATTAATTGGGTACGTGTGGGGAAAATAATCATGTTTTTTTTTCACCCATCATGTAAAACAGTCTAGAAACAGTCTGCGCTTCTTTATATTCTTTGGGGTGTACCTCTGAAATGACAGTCATGCTGAACTGCTTGAATGCTAGAACAATAACTAGTCTTTTACTGTGTATATAAGAGCTAACCAGCTGTCCATAGTTCAGTACTGGATTAAAACTCTTACTCGCTTATCCTAAAGAATTTATTGGGAAATCTTGTAACTAAAATGGACAGATTGGCCTTAAAAGTATGGCTTATTCAGGCCTCGCTGTCTTTACGGCACACAGTTGGTTTGGCTCATAAGGAAGCCGCCTTCACAGTTGTGGTCGTGAGTTTATATTAAGCCGTCTTCCTGTCTTGGGTGCTAAGTTGTAGGAATTTGTTCTGTGTATAAAGACAGTTACTGGAACTAGACTCGGTAGAGCATCGGTGTGGTCGCATGATGGTTCAGGGCCTCGGGGACTCCCATTTACATGGTGTGAAAGTGGCAATACCACACTCATTATCGTACACTGGGGGTCCTGAGCGCCAGGCCAGCCTTTTCTCAGCTGCTCCTGCCGCTTGGTGGCTCATAAATCAAGGCCAGATTCCAGGCAACGTTGCGCAGCGTTTCAGATCCAGGCCAAATTCCTGGCAGTGGTGTAAAATGTTTGAAGCCTTGCTGGATGGCAAATAGCCTGGAAGGTTTCCAATAGAGGTGCAGGATCTTATTCTCCCCTCCCATCAGCTTGAGAGAAGAAATTATCCTTAATGGGCAGGACCAATGGGGTATCTGTGGACATAATGCGGGGGGAAATCTGCATAAGAGTTCTAAACTTTTATTGGTAGCTGAAAGCTTCAAGTTGTTGAAATGTTTATTAGATGGACACTAATGTGGATATTGTTACAGATTTCCTTATTAAGATTAAATTTGATTTGATTCGGATTAATTTGGGTAGGCCTATATTTAATCTATATTTAAATATAATGTCCATTCCCTCTCTAATAATGCTATAAATTATACAGAGCTATATATTTTTTAACTATTCATTAAAGTCAAAATGTAATTTAAAAAAGTGGATAATGTTTTAAACTAGCATTTATGAATCAAATATAATTTTGTAAATTGGATAAACAATTATGAACAAAACAGCATGAATTTATGCAGTTTAATGGAAAGAGCCAAAGCGTTGATCACAGCGTACTTTTTGCATTTAAAAACATGAGATGCAGTAGAATGGGGAAAAAAAGCCCACAAAGTCTTGAGACGTATTTTAAAAGTTGAACTACTTTTAACTTTACATGGCTTTCTAAACATACAGGCATCTTGTGCGAGACGCAAGTGCAATGGTCAAAGATGTCAGTCTAGCGCATGTTTACATAGAAAACAATGGAAAATCTGCGCAGAAAAAGAGCTCTGGGTGAACGACTGATCTTCACTGCATTGAGCTTCTCTATTTCTGCGATGTTTTGAATGAACAACGCAGCAGTGCCACATTTAGTGGGTAGAACTGGGTAGGCTAACAAATACATTAAAACACAAAAACAACTTGCATCATCACATCTCATGTGCCATTGAGAAGGCTTTCTGACGCACCTAAGATTCGAATGCACTGTTTTTGCATTTAACAGTGGAAACAATCGCTGCAATTACCAAACAAGAAAAATCCAGTCAATTTCCGATGGACATAATCAAGTTCAACCCTACATTATTTTCTCTCTTAACAAGCCATATTACTCTGATAAATGCGTTACGATAGGGAATAAAAGATGATTAGCATTTTTTGCTTCATGTTGACTTTAAAAGAATTGGCTCATAAGATTAATTAAAGCTAGCAGAGCTTTTTTGCAGAGCTTTGCAGGAATACTGTTGGTGCAACCAAGGATAGAGAGGAATCGTCACTCTTGCATAAATCACAACTTTTGACAAAGTTTGTTGTTAAAGTCGTCATGAAATGATAATTCACTCTTTATTTTCTAAATACATTTTATATTAGAAAATAAAACAGTTCATCCATGCATGTGTTTCTAGGTTTTTTTTTGTTGTTGTTTTTTGACCTCATAATTTTTATTCAGAAACTTGATCTTCCTGTGAAAATGATAGACCTCTCTGGTGACATGCGGGACTTCTTCAATCAGTTCATCCTCATAAACCCCACCCCTTTCTTACAATTGACCCCAAGCTCACATTCAGATCTCAATCCAATCAACAACCAATGAGCCCTGAGCAACATTTTTCTTTTTTCGATCATTTTCAACCCCAGTGTAAGTCAAAATATAGAAGAAAAGTTGTGTTGTTACATACATTACATTGCGACTTTACTAGCCAAAGTTTTATGGGTAAAGGATGTATGTTCATATTTAGTTTACATTTAAAGGGAATTAAGGACAGCACACTAATTGGATCAACGTGCCGAGATCCCTTGCACAACAGCATGACCTTTGTAACTCTCCAGGTCATAGTTTGTCCCTACCTGAATTTGAACTCAAAATTTTCCTGCTAGCAGCCCAGATCCTTAACCCTCAGGCTAACAGGACCCTTAGGGAGAGACGGGGTGAGAAAAATACATTTGATCACAAGCACATTGAGACAGGTGAGATAATGGATCCACGCAGGGAATGGTAAAACCTGCCATAGTGTTCATAGACAAAGAGGTGTTGGCACAATTAGCAGAGATGTGATGCCACTCAGATGGTCAGAGAGATATAAATGTAAACCTACAGCTGGCTGTAAACTGAGATGACCACAGGAGCAGGTAAAGTGACGAGCCGTTTGATTTTGACAGACGGGCCTTAATACCCTTCTTTGATTTAGCTGTCACTCTGTGTACCTGCCGGTCTATCTCAGAATACTTTGCTTGAGAAACCTGATGGGACGCCCATTTGACTAATCTCAAATAATGTAAATGATCCCTGACCCTCGGCTTTGTAACCGTAGTAAGCTGCTGACATTAAGCTTCTCAAAAAACAGCCCAATATCTTGCTGTACGATACCCAATGCGGCCCAGGAGGTTGGTACAATAACATCGGCCTCAAGGGTCAGGTGATCTCTCTCGGGGTCCGTTGTTCTTCAGCCTGATCAGCCAGAGTCACCGCTAAATGCTTCAGGTATCGTCTGCTCAAAGAGACCAGAATGCCTCCAAAGAGACCCATCCTCTACTCTGAGAAGAACTCTGTGTCGTTATCCATGGTCTACGATCTCCTTGACCAGCAGCAGTTCTTTTATAAAGAGCTGATCGAGCTACAGGAGAGAAACTACAAGTCATTCCTGCAGATGCTGGTGGACTCCACCAACAGCCGCATTGACAGCGTGGTGAGAGATGTACAGGATTTGAAGAACTGTCTGCAGCAGTGCAGGACTGAGTTAGGTGATGTCAGGCGCCAGGGCACACAAAACGCCAAGCGGGCCGAGTGTCTGGCAGAAGGACTGGTGATGGTTCGAGAAGTGGTGGAAGGCCTGACCTCATTGAAAAGCCCTAACGTTGAGGTCAAACCCAGGAAAGCACCAGTAAAAATGGACAAGCAAGATGTAAAGACAACTGATGGCTGGAAAAACGAACCCAAAGCAAAGAGGCTGGTGGCTGACCTGACCGATATTCAGTTTGATGGCATAAAGGTTGCATTAGCATTAAGACAAAAAAAGCATTTTTTTGTCTCTGAATACATTTAACTCTTTTTGTTGTGGCCTTGGATATATATATATTCACCATTAGTTTTTGAATTGGTGGTCAAAGTGGTATTTTGTTTTGTATGCTTGAATTGATTGGTTAATCTGGGACCTTGAGTTTTTAAGTGGAAGCTTTGGGTGTCAATATCAGGAAGTGATGGCAGATGAAGTGGATGTTTATTTTTTAAGAAAGCTTTATGAATAGCATTTATGTTGCTGCAGTATTTATTTTTTATTCATGTTACGGTCGAGCTCTTCTATTCCCATTTTTTATATTTTAGACTGTGGGTGTGCAATGACTTGATCTTGCTTTTGTGACTTGTTTTTCTTTATGACAGGACATCTGTGCCTTTAGGGTTTTCTCAGTTCCACAGTAAAGTGTACAGTAAAAATAAAATGAGTTATGTTTATGACATCCGTTATCTAATCACTTTTTTTTTCTTCTATTTCCAGGCTGACCAACTCACCGAGGAGCAAATTGCTGGTAAGCCAATCCGTATGCTTATGTTATATACATGCCCTGAAATTACATCAGTGCCAAGGATGAAAGTCACATAGTAGCTGCATACTATCAGCACACCTGCGTTTCATCCAGCCAGACACTTAAGGAAAATGTATCTTTCTTGTGAAAATAGTTTAAAATGGGATTGTATATGAGGTTTAAATGTTGTTTTCATCCATTTCTTTACAGAGTTTAAGGAGGCTTTCTCCTTGTTTGATAAGGATGGTGACGGTACCATCACAACCAAAGAGTTGGGCACAGTGATGCGTTCGCTCGGTCAGAACCCCACGGAGGCCGAACTCCAGGACATGATCAACGAAGTGGACGCTGACGGTGAGTTGGATTTAGTTCAGACTTCAGAAAGACTTATCAGGATGTGCTATCGATGCTATTCTAAGGTTAGGCTTTAAGTTAGAGTTAGCCTAGTTGTATCAGCGTAGTGTAGCCAATCAGCTGTTTGCGCTTAACTGGTTTGAGAGAGAAAAAATCACAACATTTTTGAATGTAAATTTGTATATTATGTGTCTAACAGCAATATCAAGTATTCAGGTAAACATCCAGATATTGAAAAAAAAACAGATTTATTTGGCTTTATTTTAAAATACAGCAGTTCTAGTGCATAGATCTGATATTGAGACACATCACAATTGTTTATATTTCACTTAAAACATTACCTAAGGATACATTCCCTTTTTATTTTAAAAATCAAACATTCTTATCATTTTATTATTGACTCACTCATTAAACTCACTCATCCCAACACCTCTGTACAGAGAATCTCACCTATTGTTCCTGCCTCGTAATGTTGACCTTTGACCTGTCTCGTAATCTTGATTTGGAATTAGCTTGTGTGCAAGCAAGCTTTCAAATTGCACCAAATATAATATGCCTGGGATGCCCCTCTTGTTACAGAGCTGATGTAATTAGTGTTCCAGTAGGCTATGGTGTCTTTAGAGTGTCTTATAGCGCTAGTATTGCGTTTTGTTAGATTATGCAGAGCACGTTGGGTTTCTGATATACTGATTATTTGCAGATGGTATTATGCGGTATGGAGTAGTTTTTGTAGGTCAGACAGCAGTAAAGCCCGTTGAATAACAGCAGGTAATAAAGACCTCATGGAATCCTTTACATAATCCACTTTGGCAGTGGCGGCGATGGAATCGAGAGAGTGTTTGTGAAGAGCTCCACTAAGGAGAACTTACAATGTGAAGAAAAACACACACACACATACGCAACCACGTGTCTACACCCACATTGTCAGATTACACACGCAGTGTGAGCCCTCTGGGAATGGCTGTAGTGATCATTTTCACACTCGCATGCACACAGGAGTATGTCATATTTGTTCTGAGTAATGGAAATGTCTCACCTCAGCTTGGTTAAACCTCGAGGGTAGCAAAACACCCATTACAACCTGAAAACCCCTGACCTGTTATTTTTCCTGCCTTGTTTAGATTCAAATTTGCAATGCACCAATATTAAAATCCAGGCCAGAAAGAGTTTATAAATGGCTGATAGTAAAATTCTGCATTATTTTGTCTAAATAAATTAAACATAAAAGTCTATTTACTAAATGCTACAAGTGAATTTAAGCATCACATTATAATGTACAGAACGAAAAATGGATGTTCATTTTGAGGTTGCTAAAGATTACATTTAACTGTGTAATTAAACTAGCGTTTTAAACATTAACTTTGAAGGTGCAGTATGTAATATTGACAGTTAGTGGCTGAAATGGGTACTGCAGTCCAAATTCAAAATATTGGAGAGAGTTGTTTCTTCCGCCTCTCCTCATCAGACTCAACACTCAGGCTGGTTGCCAGATTGAGGACACGCAACAGGAACGAGCGCAGTTGACAATAGAAAGCGCTGAGCTTTACACTGTAAGTTGATCAGCTAATGTATACGTTTGCAATGTTTTATTGACAATGCTTTTTTAGGTCAGGTAGAATCGGCGAGTTCGCTTGCTGACTTCCGTGGCTGCAATGCGCTGTGTTTTCCGCCAACTGGCAACTGAAATACTATTGGGGAAATTGAGTGTGGACACGATTACACAGACCAAAACAAAAACAGATGTTCTGACACGGAACGCACATTTCAAAGTAGGATAACTGGTTGTTGCATTGTTTTTTGGATAAAGAAGTATTTGAACTTAATCCTAAATCTCTGCAAACATATTATGGTTTTTTATGCTTTATTGCAGTCAAGAAAATTACGTACAGCACCTTTAAATGAGCGTAAGATGACAGCAAAGGTAATAGAAGTAAAAGAAAAAGATAGAATGAGCTTTAACAAGTAAATGTATAATCGTATAAGTAAAAAAAACTCTAATATTGATATGTTGTGCATCAAAAATGTAATGTTTTATCCCACAAAATAAGAATATAGATTCCTGATACCATGCCTGTATGGGGTTTTGTGCATCCAAGAGAGTGTTGGCTGTGGTTCAACTAGACCCAAACTCACTAAATATGTGCTATTAGACCTCATTACTCCTCATTATGCCCTGTTTACTGCCCCACTTTCTTTTCCTGCATTCTGCTTCCTGGATGCTTTATCTGAGTTTTCAAACATCTCCGGCATGATCTGATGATTTTCTCTGTTTCTTTCAGGTAATGGAACCATTGACTTTCCTGAGTTTTTGACAATGATGGCCCGGAAAATGAAAGACACGGACAGCGAGGAGGAGATCCGTGAAGCGTTCCGGGTGTTTGACAAGGTCAGTGCTTGCTGAAAACAGGGAAAGATTATGTTTTTGCTTCCATGTGAGGAGGCAGGAAAAAACAAATAAAATTTGGAAAACTAAATAACAAGCCCTTGTTCCACATAAAGCTGGTTTCAAGCGATTCATGGTGCAGTCATTTCCACAGTCATACATATTCCCTTATAGCTTTGCAAAGACATTTAATTGTCAAATGTTTAAAAAAAATCATCATTGGCCTCTTTTGCTTCCATTTGTCGAATGTTACCCTTGTTGCCCGTTTTCCCTCTGCATTACGCCTTCACGATACGTCATTACTGATTTTAAAATCGCCCACTTTAGATTTAGTGCTTTAATATTTTTAAAAGCATGACACGGCTTACTTATTGATCTTGTCTATCTCTGTCAGGACGGGAACGGCTATATCAGCGCAGCGGAGCTTCGCCACGTCATGACAAACCTGGGCGAGAAGCTAACAGATGAGGAGGTGGACGAAATGATCAGAGAAGCTGACATCGATGGTGACGGTCAGGTCAATTACGAAGGTACAACGCAGCTGTGCGCTTTCCAGATTATCTGAAAAGGGTCACCGTTTTATGCCGATTAAATATTACTTTTATGAATTGCCAATTCAATTTTAATAATGTAGTTTGGATTTGGATGACGCAAGGTTATTTGCTTGTATATACAAAAATTGGAGATTAATTTAAAGGAGCATTCCGGAACCTAGTAGGTTTTGTGCTTTGAGTTGTTGTTGTGATCTTATGAGTGTCATGTCTGATGTCCACTTCTCTATCTGTCCACAGAATTTGTACAAATGATGACGGCAAAGTGAAGCTCTTCTGTTCTCTCCTGACCTCTTTAGAAGACAAAAAAAAATCAGTCAAATGTTTTACTTACCTCTTACGCAAAAATATTCATTTATTCATACTGTTTCTGTATAGAAAAAACTGAATGTTAAAAAACAAAAATGTCCATATATAGAAAAAAATATATGAAAAAAAAAAAACAAACCAAAAAAAAATGACATAAACAAACATAAATGACCTGCATGTACTGGTTAGTGGTCCTGTTCCCAAAGAACTTCTTAGACATCTACAAAAAGATCAATCAATTAATCCTGATATCAAACCTTCAGAAACTAAAGTAAAAGCATCTGGTGAACTGCTCAACTGGTTCCATTTGCTAGTGGCGATGTTTGGGCTGGCCAATCGTCTTCTACTTCCTGTTTCTGTTCTACATGCATGCAGCTTGAGTCCGGAGCCGCTATTGGGGCGGAAACCTCAGCGATGTCTGTCGGAGTGTTCAGGGGGAGAATTTAAAAGAGGGTTTAATATTGTTTGGGGGAGGTGGGATTGGGTGGCGGGTGGGTTTTCAGAATCTGCATAGAGGACGAATGAATGGGACCTTTGCAGTTTGCTTCAATAACTAAATAAAGAGATATTTTTAAGAAAAATGAGCAGTTAAGAGATTTTAAAATATGTTTGGCATGTCAAGATATTTGGAGTTTTGTTTATTTGTGCATTGTGCCCGAATAGTAGGGGCGTTTAGCGGGAGGGAGTGGCTTTGGAGTTTCAGGGCGTGACCTTTCACCTTATGTGGAAGCGTTTTTCGGGTAAGGGCAATGGTGACTCTACTATAAATGTTTTATCTTTAGTTTTTCTCTGGGCTCAGACTGTGAGCGTGTCGATTACTCTGGAGAGTGCAAAAGAGGGCTTTGGCTGTCAGGGGTTTGTTTCTACTGCCCACATTCAGTTCTGTTTATGTTCATTCCAAGTTGTATATGCTTGTCTTTTGATTTTTTTTTCTTCTTTTTTTTTCAATAAAAGAACATGAACTCGAAGCTCTCAACCTTGTTTGTCCTTTTTGTCATCCTCTATTGAAATTAACATTTTGGGAAGCTTTTGCAGCCGGCCTACAGAAATTGCCATGGCAACCGCTCTCTTTTTCTGTATGTCTCAGTATATATGTGTCATGTTGCATGAGCACTGATCTATCCAAGCGCAGACTTGAGCGCGTCTGTCTTTGGGGATTTTAGGGGTTGCCTGGCAACCTGGATCTATGGCTGTGGTGGATGGGGGAGATATCAAAAACCATGTGGGAGCTGGAGAAGAGACTCTGGAGAGATGGTGTGTGTGCGCGTGTGTAAGGCTACAGCTGATGAGATCCACCTCCTGTAGTCAGGCAGAGTTTACCCGTGCAGCAGATCTACATGTTACTTCATTATGGGAATTATTAATTTGCATTTTTCCAATCTGAGCTTTACCCCATCATTCGCATCAGATGTATTGTGTTCTTTTTTGCAAACAATTTTCAGTGTCGCTCTTAATTTACAGCTATTTAAAGACTGAGCTCAGTGACAGTGTGCTCGGGGGGGGTGGAGATGATTGTGCGTCTACTATGTGCTCAGCAGTGAGAAACAGGATACAGTGACAGGCGTGTGGGAGGAGAGAGAGTGCTAACAGCCCACGTCTCTCTGCCCTTCTGACTTATGAGCTGCACGTGGCTAAGCGTGTGTGTGTGTGTGTGTGTGTGTGTGTGTATTAAATATATTTCTTAATCCAAGAAGAATAATCAGAGAATGGATAAAGACTTAAGAAAATGTTTGGCTGATATATGCAGAAAATGCCCCTTCGGTGCCTCTCAGATATGGCAGAATGTTTTTTTGTCATGTGGTTGCAGGCGCTGGTTGGTCACACTCCCTCTATCCTCTCAGGATTTATGGGAAGAATCTCTGAGCAAAAACAGCCAAAATGTCCTACATAAACAGAGAATGTTTAACACTCAGTGCACCACACAACGATAAAACACACACATGTAGGGGGTCCAAAAGTCTGAGACCATATTAAAAATATGGGATTTTACTTTAAAAACCCTTTAAATAGTTTTTCAATAATATATATATATATATATATATATATATATATATATATATATATATAATTTAATATTTATCATCTTTTATATTAATATTCTTAAGAATATATTCAATATTCTACACAATCTCACTAATGAAATGTTAATTTTTATAATAAACTTCTCCCTCTAATTGATGCTGATAATATAATTTGTAAGAAAGTTTTGTTACACTTTATTTTAAGGGGACGTAGTTACATTGTACTTACTTAAATAAGTACTAAGTAATATTAATTAACTGCATGTACTTACTAGTGTGGGTTTGGTTTAGGGTTAGTTACTTGTAATTATGCAAAATTTACTGTTATTACTATAGTTAGTACATGTAGTAACGTGTAACTAAACTGTCACCTTAAAATCAAGTGTTACCGAAATGTTTTTATATGAAATTAGAAACACTAAAATGATAAGCTTGTTCCCTAGTGGTCTCTGGTTTATTTAGCATTTTCTTATTTTGCATAATCTAACCAATTTTGGGGAATTTTTGATTGATTTAGTGTAATAGTCAAGTCTCAACTCTTGGCATTTTCAAGAGGAGTTAAAAAGGAGATTGCAGCTGAACTTACTTATGGTCTATTCATCCATTACATAATAGGAGCTCAAACTGAGTGCATTGCATTGTGGAATACAGTATTACACACAATGACAAAACCATTCAAGTATTTAACGCATAAAGACATTTGAATACTGCTATGCAATCAATGTATGTGCAATTTCTGAACATAATCACGGACACAAAACATTTGTAAAGAGCTTGTTATAGGTGTAAACATATGAAATGTATGACCTCAACCGAGCACAGACAGCGAGACACAAATACATTGTTTATTGGGACATATAATGCACTTCTATGTAGATGTAAGATGGCAATCAGAAGGTAATAGATTCAAAATCCACAGTGATGCTGAAATTACACACTGCAGCTTTAACTCATGTTGCTCCAGGGGTTTTGTTGTGTGGCATATTCTATTCAAAATACAGGCTTACTCATGCATGGCTTAAAATACACTCACCTAAAGGATTATTAGGAACACCATACTAATACTGTGTTTGACCCCCTTTCACCTTCAGAACTGCCTTAATTCTATGTGGCATTGATTCAACAAGGTGCTGAGAGCATTCTTTAGAAATGTTGGCCCATATTGATAGGATAGCATCTTGCAGTTGATGGAGATTTTTGGGATGCACATCCAGGGCACGAAGCTCCCGTTCCACCACATCCCAAAGATGCTCTATTGGGTTGAGATCTGGTGACTGTGGGGGCCATTTTAGGACAGTGAACTCATTGTCATGTTCAAGAAACCAATTTGAAATGATTCGAGCTTTGTGACATGGTGCATTATCCTGCTGGAAGTAGCCATCAGAGGATGGGTACATGGTGGCCATAAAGGGATGGACATGGTCAGAAACAATGCTCAGGTAGGCCGTGGCATTTAAACAATGCCCAATTGGCACTAAGGGGCCTAAAGTGTGCCAAGAAAACATCCCCCACACCATTACACCACCACCAGCAGCCTGCACAGTGGTAACAAGGCATGATGGATCCATGTTCTCAATCTGTTTACGCCAAATTCTGACTCTACCATCTGAATATCTCAACAGAAATCGAGACTCATCAAACCAGGCAACATTTTTCCAGTCTTCAACTGTCCAATTTTGGTGAGCTCTTGCAAATTGTAGCCTCTTTTTCCTATTTGTAGTGGAGATGAGTGGTACCCGGTGGGGTCTTCTGCTTTTGTAGCCCATCCGCCTCAAGGTTGTGCTTGTTGTGGCTTCACAAATGCTTTGCTGCATACCTCGGTTGTAACGAGTGGTTATTTCAGTCAAAGTTGCTCTTCTATCAGCTTGAATCAGTCAGCCCATTCTCCTCTGACCTCTAGCATCAACAAGGTATTTTCGCCCACAGGACTGCCGCATACTGGATGTTTTTCCCTTTTCACACCATTCTTTGTAAACCCTAGAAATGGTTGTGCGTGAAAATCCCAGTAACTGAGCAGATTGTGAAATACTCAGACCGGCCTGTCTGGCACCGACAACCATGCCACGCTCAAAATTGCTTAAAGGGTTAGTTCACCCAAAAATGAAAATGATGTCATTAATGACTCACCCTCATGTCGTTCCAAGCCCGTAAGACCTCCGTTCATCTTCGGAACACAGTTTAAGATATTTTAGATTCAGTCCGAGAGCTTTTTGTCCCTCCATTGAAAATCTATGTGCGGTATACTGTCCTTGTCCAGAAAGGAAATAAAGACATCATCAAAGTAGTCCACGTAACCTCAGTGGGTTAGTTAGAATTTTTGGAAGCATCGAAAATACATTTTGTTCCAAAAATAACAAAAGTGATGACTTTATTCAGCATTGTATTCTCTTCCGGTTCTGTTGTCAATCCGCGTTCACAAGGCCAGTGACGCTGCTGTTGTAAGACGCTGCTGACGTGTTATCTGGTGCGTCCGTGTATTCGGGTTCAAATAAATATGTCTGGTTAAAAAAAAATGCAAGTCTTCCCCTGTGTCGAAATCCTTAGACACGTTTGCAAAGATTGTTTTGTTTACAGCGTGCGTCTCCCTCAGACTGTAAACGAAGCTCGGACGCACCAGATAACACGACAGCTCGTCTTACGTCAGCGGACTCATGAAAGCGGATTGACAACAGAACCGGAAGAGAATACAATGCTGAATAAAGTCGTCGTTTTTGTTATTTTTGGAACAAAATGTATTTTCGATGCTTCAAAAAATTCTAACTAACCCACTGAGGTCACATGGACTACTTTGATGATGTCTTTATTGCCTTTCTGGACAAGGACAGTATACCGCACATAGATTTTCAATGGAGGGACAAAAAGCTCTCGGACTGAATCTAAAATATCTTAAACTGTGTTCCGAAGATGGACGGAGGTCTTACGGGCTTGGAACGACATGAGGGTGAGTCATTAATGACATAATTTTCATTTTGGGTGAACTAACCCTTTAAATCACCTTTCTTTCCCATTCTGACATTCAGTTGGGAGTTCGGGAGATTGTCTTGACCAGGACCACACCCCTGAATGCATTGAAGCAACAGCCATGTGATTGGTTGATTAGAGAATTGCATTAATGAGAAATTGAACAGGTGTTCCTAATAATGCTTTAGGTGAGTGTATTTCGTCAAATGCTTTTCACTATAGGACCCATGCTTTCCCCCTTAGCAGTGCTGAATATATAGTCTCTATCTAGTGTGCCACTTTAAACCACATGCTTAGACGACACTCTAAAGGTCTGTCATTCACTCATTTACTCTGTATTCACGCAGTGCCAATAAGGTCATCTTATCCCGACGGCTCCCTCTCGACCCCTGAGCTGGCAAATCATCCGGCAGAGGATTTTTAATTTATAACTGACCGAGGGTTCAGCACCTCCTCTGCAACATGAAAGGCACATGCAGTTGTCCAAAAAAACAAAAAACAAAACATAAATACTGAGGGCTAACAGCTGTCCAGAGAGATGCATGAGAGAAACCAGACTATGGGTCACACGCAGACTGTAACTCACATTGCACATTGTATCACATATGTATTTATCAAATGTATCAGGAGCTTTTGTCATCTGTTAACACCCTGACCTGCTCAGATGGAAAGAAAAATAATTCAACCATGGGTAAATGGAGGTACCCGGGGGGGTCCGTAGAAAATATACAGTCAGAAAAAGTATGTGGACATTTCAGTCGCACTTAAAAATGCATTATTGTGAGGCACACCAGTCTCGAGTCCCACGTAGGACAAACACAAATTACAAGGTCAAAACACGTGAATTTTCATTTCGTCATCTTCAAAGATTAAAAAACGTTTTTAGATCAAATAGGATTTTTTTTTATATGAAAAATGTATTCTGATTGGTCAATATGCTATTGTGCAGTGATTTATGAATAGAACTAGAACCGATCCAAGAAATAAAAACAATCAAAGACTTTAGCAGAACATCATAGGCCTAGAAAACTGGAACAAAATCACTTTCAAAGGGTTGCCCAGGGTGCTTATTGCTGGTTGGATGATGTACACTACAGTCAATTGTTCATTATCACAAAATAAACCTAACCCAGACAGCAACATAGTGTCGGCCCAGATCCGGCCCACATCTGGAACACATGGATTCCACACGACCCAGATGTGGGCCGATCTGGGCCGACACTATGTTGCTATCTGGGAATATACACGATGCCTTGTCAGGCCGACTTAAACCTTAGTAAAATGTATCCATGTTGCTCATAAAAAAAAGATTTCATGTCAACACAGCCACCTTGTGAATCTCTCAAAACCCATGGTTAATTACCAAGTGTATTTTTTGTGCTCCTTTAGGCGTCATGGCACGTGCGTTGCAGGTTCTGCTCTACGGAGCATCACTGGAGTTGAATAATTAGTCAGTGCGCAGTGTGCACGAGTGTTTGGCACAACTCCAGAGTGGTCTGGGAAAGCCATGTGTGTTTGTGATGGGGAAGCCCATATGGTGGAAGAAAAATGCACAGCGGGGGAAATGAGATATGAGTGTATAGCTAGTGGGCAGTTGAAGAATGCACTCATCAGCATTTGAACTGTTCCACCTTGTGCTTGACTGTGTCTGCCTGTGTTTGTGAGGGAGTCCCTGCCCTTCTGCACCGCCGAACAGAGAGAGTGAGGTCATCCTACAGATGGGACGGGGCTTATTGATTGACAGGCTGCTCTGTGGGGTTAAATGATGCTGAAGTGAAACACTGCATTAATATTTCACATGCACATACACATTGCAGGGCAGCAACAGACTGACCACTGAAAGAATACAGGCTTGCATTACAGTAACATGAGAAACTGAACACAACCATGTTAACACACACTATCAAGCAGGCTTGAAGCAGCACAAAGGATAGTTTGCCGTTCACACTTCACACACATAGCTAAATGGAGAGTAAAGGCTGTGTTGTTGATTGATATTGTAAAATGCATCCACATTTAGGACAGGTCACATTGAACAGCATGTTGTAGCCTAGGATCTCAAAATAACCTGGACGGTGTGTGACAGGCTAATGCCATTGCCATCACTGATATATCTTCACTCAACCTTTGAAGGACTGATTTATATAATATTATTTTAATTTATAATTAACATTCTGTCATAATTTACTCACCATCACGCCGTTCCAGATGAAAAGTGAAAGAGGCAGTGACTGTCAAGCTCCAGTAATGACAAAAACAAAACACCATAAGACTATCCGAAAACTATTTCTAATTATTTGTGCACAGTTTTAATCTTCTGAAGCCAATAATTTACAAAGTAGTAAAACTGTTCTCTACCATTAAACTCAAAATATAACTCAAATTTTTTATAACTCAAAGAGACATCGATGACTTTTCACGTTATTTTTAGACATTCTGCATCTGCATCCAGTTTTCCTAAATATTAATTTAATTTAATTTAATTTAATTTAATTTACAAATATTAGGATTACCCAACTAAATGCAAATAAAAGTGGTCTTGGGTGAAATAAAATACTGGCACATTCAGTATTTACAGATTGATCTGATGAATTTCTTCTGATGACCAGTTTTCCCTGGAGTCTTACTGTCCCCCAGGACTACAGCTCAGTGTCTCTTTGATCTATTCTCCCCATATTCAGCTCAAGCGGCCCTTGCCAGGATGTATTCTTGTGTCAGTCTAAGTGCATTTCTTTGCTTGGTTGCTCACTTGGGCCTTTATTCCTGCCACTTTGTAAAGTTGCTGGGAGACAATCACCACTGTTATGTGTGCAATAAATAAAGTTAATTAACTTGAATTGAATTTTTTTTTTTAAACAGAGTACTATGAGTCCCCCCCCCCCCTCCTACTCTCCCTCTTTCTCACTGGGTGTTCCTGCTATGTCCATCTCTTTGCCCAGTCTCCATCTGTTCCTTCTCCTCCCACGCTTCCAGGCGAGGGATGGATGGATGGATGAAGAGATTGTAAGGCTTTCGATATGTGTATGTTTGTGTAGGAAGGACGTGGAATAGGACAGTCATCTGCTGTTACAAGTTTGCTAAAGACTGGAGACCCCTGTGGGAAATACATAATATGTACCACCTTGTGTCAGCAGTCTTGAGTAACTTCAGAGTGGAACAGCAGGAAAAATTAGTGTGTGTGTGTGTGTGTGTGTGTATGTGGTTTTGATAAATTGTTGGGGGCAAAATATCGCCACAAAGATGGCAATATCCGAAATCCTCCTTGTGTGGACATTTTTTGGTTCCCACGAGGAAAGCTTAAACATATATAGTATAAATATTTACTGAGTGGTTTTTTTTGTTGAAAATTTAAAAATGCAGAAAGTTTTCTGTGATGTGTATAGGATTAGGAGATAGAATATGCAGTTTATACAGTATACAAATCATTATGTCTTTGGAATAAAACATGGAAACCTGACGTGTGTGTTTGTGTCTTGATTTGTATTACCGGTAATTAGAGAAGTTATACAAGTCTTAGAGGGTAGAAGAACTTAAGACAAGATAACAGATGCACCGATTATTCAAGTTCGCAGTAACAAATTCATGACCCTTTTTTAAATACCAAAATTGACCATACTCATCAGCAATTAATTTTCCAAAATAACATGGCATGTGATCCACTGTATCTATCTTCATATGATCCTCTCCTTTCTCCACTCTATAGTTTTGTACTTCCAACTGTTGACGAAACATCTGGTTTTATTTGACAATCCAAGTCTTCCTGTCAGTCAGACCCACTCCCCACTCACTTGGTCAAAGCATGTATACCTTCATTATCTGGTCTAATAACAGACATCATATCATACATTCTTCTCTCACCTCAGGTGTTGTTCCTTCATCTCTTAAGACTGGCGTAATAACTCCATGGCTTAAGCAATCTGGTGTTGCTGTCCCTAATAATTTTGCCAACTTCCGTCTTTACTATTTCTATCAAAATATTGGAAAATATTGTTGCAGCTCAGGTCGGTCTGTTTGTACATTTTCAGTCTAGTTTCTGTCCATTACATAGCACAGAGAGTGCTGTAAACGTTACCAATGATCTGTTGATGGCAGCTGATTCTGGAATCTTAACTATACTTATCTTGCTTAATCTAGGTGCGGCATTCAATGCCATTTCTCATCAAGTTCTTTTAGATAGAATAATCTATGTTAATATTACTTGTGTCCCTCTCACTTGGTTTAGATCATATTTCTCCGGTCACACTTAATTTGTCCAACTTAATTTCATATTCCACATCTATTACCACTGTCTTTTATTATCTACTTATCACCTCTTGATCACATTTTTAGGGGATCTGGTATTCATTTCTACTGCTGTGTGGATGACCCTCAGCTCTATTTGTCCTCCGAGCCTAATTCTGCTTTTCTTTCTTTTTCCCTCTTGAACGGTCAAATCCTGGTTCTCGTGCAATTTTCTCAAGCTAAATACTGATAATCCCGATGTTCTTTTTGAGGCCACTAAATCCATTTGGAAAAATTCGACAGCTTTTCACTTATTATTGATAATTCCATAATTTCCCTGTCTACTCAGGTTCAGAGTTTGGGTGTCATCTTTGATTAGCTTGTAATGGATGCCATCGAAAATCTCTGAAATGATGCTTGATACCTAAATATGAGGAAGACATTTGGTTTTGCCCAGTTAGAACTGCGATGCTGATCCAAACGTTAACACAAGACTGCATAGACCTGAGTGAAGGGTCACGACCCTCGAGAATGCTCAACGTGTGACACTGACATCAAGTACTGTCATGCTACAAAACAATGAACAACATTTCTATGTCTCTCTCTCACATATACTGACTAATCTGCTGGTGATAGATGACACATTGCTATCAACACTTTAAGTCTGTGAAACAGCAGGAGTCATGGCTAGAGGTGTCACCTTGAACAGTTTCACTAGCTCAAAAACTTTCATTAAGACACGCTTTTCCTAAATGTCCTAAAGCCAGTGCAAGCTATGGGTACATTATATGTGAAGCTAATGTTGTTTGGACAAATGACAGTAAATGTCCTTGTGCAATCTCAACACCCCTCACTGGGATAATCGCCAGCGAACATGTGGATGAACATGTGAGCGGAGGGCATATGAATCCTTGGGCAATCACTATTGCAGATTTTCTGGAGAAATAACTGAATGTGTCAGAAACTTCAGAGTATTTGCACCAAAATGAGGGGTTGTTAATTAAAAAATAAAGTCTGGTGTTCCACTGAATACATAAAGCCATTTGGGTTTGAAACATGATGATAAATTCATTTTCGATTGAACTATCCCTTAAATGCTTCGAATGGTTCTGTATATGCCTTGACAGAACATCATCCTGAATGCCATAGACAAATTTTCCCATTGCTGTGGGTAGAATGTGAGCTCACTCTATAAAAATCAAACTCTCTGGAGTCTCTCGTATTGATTCCGTGTTCTCTGATGTGAGAATTGACTGGGTTGCCAATCAATGACAGGATCAGAGCAGTAATACCAACGAAACACAAGCCACCGTCCAGAGAGAACAGAGAGAGGGAGAGAGAGAGAGAGAGAGAGAGAGAGAGAGAGAGAGAGAGAGAGAGAGAGAGAGAGAGAGAGAGAGAGACCACAGCAGAGATGAGATTAAAATAAAAGCTTTTTCTATATCACATAAATTAAATTGATTTTAAATCACTAGATATTCACAATTTCTAAATACTTTCAGTAAACATTTACATTACATTTTACCTTATATTAAATCATCACAAATGTGACTGATTCTTGCCCATGCAAAACTTACTTCTACAATGCAAGGGAGTTCTGGGTGGTCACCCGGGTGCTTCTATGGAGTTGCTAAGGTCTTCTGAGAAGTTTTTAGCTAAGGCTTAGGTTTAGCTGTTTGGTATGGGCATTGCTAATTGTTTGTTAGGGTATTTTGGGTGGTTGCCAGGGCATTGCTATTAGCGGAGTGTTTGCTAGGATGATATGTGTGGTTGCTATAGGGCATATTTTGTGTGGTTTCTAAGGCATTATAAGTATTAGGGTATTGTGGGTGGTTGCTAGGGTGTTGCTAAGTATTCTGGTATTTTGAATGATTGCTAGATCATTGCTATTTTTGCTAGTATTTGCTAGGGTATTGTTTGGTTGATAGGATGATGCTAATTGTTTGTTAGGGTATTTTTGGTGGTTGCCAGGTCTTTGCTAAGTGTTTGCTAGGATGATCTTTGTGGTTGATAGGGCATTGCTAAGTAGTGTTATGGTATTTTGAATGATTGCTAGGGTGTTGCTAAGGGTTTGTTAAGGTATTGTGGGTGGTTGGTTGCTAGGTGCTGTCAAATGTTTGTTAGGGTATTTTGAATGACTGCTAGGGTGTTGCAAAGGGTTGGTTAGTGTTATATGTGGGTTCTCTGGCATTGCTTGGTGTTTCTTGTTTTTTGTTACACAAACAAAAAAAGTTACACAAACAAAAGTTAGGGATGTGACAAACCCCTAACTACAAGTATGTGCAGTAATAACAGTGACGTTTGCCTTAGTAAGCACTTCAAATTCAGAGCTTTGTTTGGGGGCCTGATGTACATTCAGGTGCCACATTGTACAATGGTCAGTGAAATACAGCTCAAACCTCTCAACCATATTTCAGGCCACGTGAATGCTCTGCAATTGAAAATGATCAAAGGAAAACCCTCAGAGATATACTGGTCAGGGTTAGTTTTTAGTGTTTACAGAAGCCAGGGGAATAATGCTGTCACTGAGGGCTCATTAGGGTTCAACATACTCCTGACCCAGATTGAAGATCCAGCATGGGGCCATTTTGGGCTGTTTATAATGTTCGCCACTTTACAGCAGGAATGAAGCAAAGAAGAGGTCTCAAGAGGCATAAACACTTTACAGACAGACATTAAAACACACCTCTTTAATAATGACCAAACTCTTGCTGAAGCTCTTTTTACATGCTCCAGGGAGTGCTGCCTGTCCCGTAAAGCAAGCGGCAAGTACTCATTAGTTTAAGGAAGGCCTGTAAGTGCATTAAATAATTCACCTTCTTCATTTCCCACCTCAGATCCTTCTTACTCCCTCACTCCTTTTTTATTAGGCCACATCTAGTATACGCTAGTTTTCTGAGGCAGCTGCCCTCGTCTTTTCTCTGCATTTTTTTTTGCTTCTGAGCTTTTGGACCTTCATCAATCTTTGAGAGCTTTTTAAGGTATTCATCTGTACCACAAGTCAGGGGAACAGTAATTTAACATGCATGAGATGATGTCAGCAGCGCATGTAAGGAAACGTGAGTGACACAAAAAGGAATTAAAGAGTAAAAGTAGGGGCTGAAACATACTCTTAGCTTTTCATAAGTCAATGCAAAGGCGAGTTCGGTTTCACGTCATAACGTTTCGATATGTTTCAGAATGCAAGTCATAATGCAATTGAAACATGGACTATATTCTACGAATTGAATTTTATTTCACAAAGTTCGGGAGGATCACGTTCAGGTAATCAACCAATCAGAGCAAGAAGAAGCCGGTATAGCCGTCTCTCACATAGACATCATATAGACGATGTCTATGGTCTCTTACCTCTGTCTCGTGACAGGTATGGGAGGGGCTGGGTGAAGGGCATCATTTGCATTGCATGATTTATAAACACCCACCAGTTTGAAAACACCCACAAATTTAGAAACCCCATACTTTTCAGGTCAGATGAATCAGACCCCATACTCTTCAGGTCAGCTAAGTTAACGTTATGGCAGAGTAAGAGTAAGGTGTGGTCACATTTACCATTGTTGTGAAATTTTGCAGGCTAAATCCAGTCATTTCAATAGGAACAATCACGAATTTCACATGAGGGGCGAAATATTTACAAACGCAGATTTTACTTCAGGTTCAGTTGGTCATGCAAATTTGCCGTGTTGACCAAAAGAAAGATGCTGAGATACAAAGTGACATTTGTGTGAGCTGTGCTTCATACACTATTGACAATCGACAATGGACCTTTTTTGCCTGTGAAAGTTAGTTAATGTGTGCGGACCATCAGACTGTTTACATATTTGTAGCTAGTTACCTGAATAATACATCCAGTTTACTAGCACAGACATGAAGGGATCTCTATCTCCCCTTGGGGACAGACTGTGGTTTGTCCCATTTCCGATCACCTAAAATAAGAAATAGTGACATTTTGAGATATGCAGTCGTAACTATGACAAATAGACAATTGTGAGATATAAATATGCAATTGTATGAAATGGTCTCAATTAGGAGAAAATTTGGTAGCACTTTATTTTACAGTCCTGTTCCCCATGTACATATTAAGTATTTGCTTTAGTAATAGCAATAACTGGGTAATAACTATAGGTACTAACCCTGAACCTACCCCTAAACCTAACCTTATCCCATGTAGTTGACTACCCAGTACTTTCTCAGCCAAGTACTACACTACAAGTACACCTACAGTAAAATAAAGTGCAACCAAAAATGATCTGACAGTCAAATCGATTTTAGCTGTCCTAAAATAAAGGAATAACAAACAAAAACACAGACTTTTCACAATCGATCATTTATTGACATCATAAAACAGCTTTTCCAGTTGTGTGTTTGGCCCTGTGATTGACATTGCTAAAACTTCAAGTACACTCATACAATCTTCCTCTTTCTCTCTCTTACGTGGCAGAAATCTTTTTGACCATTATGAAGATAGTTTGCATATCGGAGAGAGTTCAACGTGTCAGTCTGCAACAGTCCAACTCCCCTCACGTTCGTTTCTCGGGAACACACAACACACACACATATGGAATACATCTTCACCCGTCTAACACATGGCCACTGAGACACAGATAAATAAACATCTAATATAACACATCTCTGATAAATCAACAATATAAATCTTGACCTCTCAATCATGATAAATGTGGAAAAATAAACCAACAAACGAAACGAAATGTCCAAAACTAGATTTATCTTCTCTTTTAACAAGAACCAAGATAAAATATTTGCTTTTAGAATAGTTGTTCTTTTGGCATCCGTTCCATGTGCTCTAGGTGATTCTTTTGTACATAGAGTATATAAACAATAGAGTGTTTGATCAGAGGGGGACATAATGTTTCTCTAGGAGTCATAACAAGGTTGACACACCTGTCCTCAGGAACACGTGTGCGTGTAACAGGGATCCACTGTAACAGCGTGTCAAGTATTCCATTCAAAATAAGCATGCGCACACACCACAGATTCTGGATAGTTACACATATAAAGGACACACACTCTCTCACCGTCCATTTAACTCTGCACAAACACACAGCACACGTATAGACACTTTTGACCGTCTCTGTGTCAGTGTTATTATTGGTTCGTGTGACACACAGCTACTAGAATCTCGAGATTGTATGTTTCAGGACATGTTTCGGGCAAAAAGGAAGCACTGTGGTTTGATGAAGCCGCTGCATCAATCACCCGCTTCACTGTGACAACAGCTTGTACAGGTTTCTCATTGGTCCAATCATACAGTGGCGTGAAACTGACCAATGAGAGTGCTGTAGGGAGCGGGGATTTAAGATGGGCAGCACCACTATGATGTACAGAAGTAGGAGGACATTCTAGCAGGGAAAAAAGGAAGGAAGAGGGGAATGGTAAAAATAACGAGAGTGAAGCAGTGTAGAAGAGTTCACACTGATAACCGTGTCAATCGGAGTTTATTTATCTGAGAACAGATAAAAAGTTTAGAGGGGTGGGAAAGGCATTCCAGGATAGAAGAGAAGTTTCAGGGTCGGGCGTTTGTGTGCGATTAAGGGCTGTGGTTCATGCACGACTCTCGGACAGAGGTTTTTTTGTTAGAGGGTGCGGGGAATGATGGTGAAAGGTAAGATGGGGCAGCTGGCCTCCAGCTCCAGGGCAGTAAGGAAGCATTCAGTCGCGGCGGTGTCGTTGCCCTGGGCTTGCAGCACCTCACCCAGACTGTTCCACACGTCATGTGCCGTACTGTTCACCTGCACCGCATCACGCAAGAACTTCTCTGCAAGACTGTACCTCTGTAGCTGATGCAATATTAGACCCTGCAAAAAGACAAATCAAAAGAGGAAGAAGGTTTTTAACTATTGCTGGTAAAAAAAATAATATTCCAGGTTCCATCTGGATAAATGTAAACCCTCCTATTGATTTAAAACCGCACATACCCTTTAGCCTCAAATTTGACCCACATTAAAAAGCATTATAAATTCATAAATTAGAGTACAACATGGGCTTTTTAGAAAACAGATCATCTATTTATATTGTAAAACTGATCTAAAATATTGATAAGTAACAATATATGGGAAAAAACGGTTTATTTTGATTCAATTATGTAATATAATATTATATAATTATATCATTTATATATTATATTAATAATATATTATTTCGTATAATTTATATTATCTGTGGTTTTTGAAAATGGATAGTGTGAGCAGCTCTGAGAGTTCAGATGCCGTCCACTGTCCTGCTGTTAGAACCGTGTCAGACACATAAACAGACACACACACAAAAGAAGGTCAGAGAGACAGATTTGACAGAGACAGGGGCAATACTTCCTCCTGCAGCCGTCTACTACAGGGGAGTTCCTTTATGAGACATGACATTTCTGCTTACTATTAAGACACACACAAACACCCCTGGAGACAGCAGGGCGCACGCGCGCGCGCGCGCACACACACACACACACACACACACACACACACACACACACACACACACACACACACACACACACACACACACACACACACACACACACACACACACACACACACACACACACACACACACACACACACACACACACACACACACTGTCTGGTAAATAGTGACACGGGATGAGATCTTGTCTCTCTCCTCAAACTCAGCATGCCAATCTAACACGCACTAAACATTCCCATAAGAAGAGTAAATCCTGAAAAAACTGTGGGGAGCAGCCAATTACTACTAAATAATGCCTTAATGAATATGTAAAACCACACCAGGTTTGTGTTAGCGGGTAAAAAACTTGCTCACCATTCTCTGCATGGTCTTGACGTGGGTGGGGCTGATGGACAGAGCCTCCTCGTACCAGCGTTTGGCCTCGTCCACGTTCCCCCGCAGCTCTGCCACCTGACCCTTCATAAACAACACGTTATGGGACATGGGGAACAGGTTGGCTGCTTCCTGCGTACACGCTGTCGCCTCTGCCGCCTTTCCCATTCCAATATACACCTCCGCTATGGAGAGACAGACAAAGAAAAATAAGATATAAAGAGGAAATCGAGAAAGAAGCATTGTTGGGGGGACCGATCGTTGAGTTTATTTCTTATCTCGAGTCACACAGGAAATGGGATTCTCAGACAGGCTGTCAGCTACATCATCTGAACTGTTTAATAGTTCAAAAACAGTGATGAAACAGAGGAACTGATGGGGTGTCCTGCCTTTTCAGCCAACCAACAAACTCAGGGAAAGTGACTACTAAGCATGCTTCACTCTTGACACCTTTCTCACCCTGCCAAGTCCTGCTAAGGTTCCCTAACTTGACTCAGTGACAGCCAAGCTGGTTAAAGAATAATTAGTCTTAGTATCCAAGTTGACTGCTTTATACTGAGACAACAAATTAAAGGATTTTTATGTGAGAGACGCATTTCCCAATTTTAGTATCTCCATTTCCCCCAAATTTAGTAGTACGTACGTACCATTATAGTATTTATTCATATTTTGACTTATTCATTTGATTTATTCAATTGTTTTTTAAATGAATCAGTCAGTTTGAATGATTCATTCAATGACTCACTAATTAAGACACTGATGTGCTGTCACTTACTGGTGGTTTTAATTTCAGTTTTAAAGTATCATTTCCTTTTTAAAATAATTTCACATTTAAATTTTTTTAATTTGGAACAATAACCTCATAGTATTATCTATGCAAATGTAATTATAGAGTTAATTCATTCAGCCCACCTCTGAATAAGATTAACCAGTCTGTGTAACTACATCTAAAATAAGGCCACTTCAGTTGCAGCTGAATGTCACAGAAGTGTCATCATCGACAGAGATGGCTTTTGTTGATCCTAGTTTTATTTGATTGGTAACAGCCCTATAGTGTCTTACTATTTTAATTGAATTAAGTGTTTAAAATATATTGGAATATTGCAAAAAGATGAAAAATGAAAATTCTGTCATCATTTACTCATCCTCATGTCGTTCCAAACCTGTAAGACTTTCGTTCATCTACGGAATACAAATGAAGATATCTTTAATGAAATCTGAGAGTTCTCTTTTCCTCCATTGACAGTCTGCACAACTACCACTTTGACACTTCAGCAAGTTCATAAAGAGTTTGTAAAACTAATCCATATGAATGAAGCAGTTTAGTCCAAATTTTCTGAAGAGACACAATCGCTTTATATGATAAACAGATTTGATTTAAGCTTTTATTCACATATAAACATTCATCAATGCACACATCAGTTGTTGCACACGGAAGCTCAAGTACGCTAGCTGGACGTGAGAGAACCAATGAGGTTCATTCTCGTGTTACGCAGCACGTTTGAGCTTTTGCTATATTTATATGTGAATAAAAGCCTAAATTCAATCTGCTTATCATATAAAGCGATCGAGTCTCTTCAGAAAATGTATACTAAACTGGCTGATTCAAATGGATTAGTTGTACAATCTTTTTATGAACTTTTTGAAGTGTCAAAGTGGTAGTTGCATAGGCTGTCAATGGAGAGACAGAAAACTCAGATTTCATCAAAAATTCTTCATTTGTGTTCCGAAGAGGAACAAAAGTCTTCCGGGTTTGGAATGACATGAGGGTGAGTAAATAATGACGCAATTTTCATTTTTGGGTGAACTAAAGCTTCAATGAAAAAGTTTAGTTTGTTTCACTACTGTGAACTAACCAAAGCACAGAATATGAAAACTTCTGGAGTCAGCTGTCCACAATAGGCCTAAAAAATCCAAGGTATCAGCATTAAAAAAAAAAACTACCCCGTTTATCAGTACTTGGGTAGCATATGAATCGAACCAATGGCCTTGGAGTTGCTAGAATCAGACGCAGAACTTTCCTAAACTTTATTGCTTGTCTATCTGTAAATGCTGATTGTAGACAGAGAGCAAAAATATCCAGATGGGTAATTCGATCCTGCTGGATGTGGTTTCCCTAATGTATTTGTTTGGACAAAGGCAGTTATTAATAACAACCTGGGTTCACAAAGCAGTGAGGAATAAGCTTTCTATATTTGAATATGGTGTACTCTTACAGTTTGTTTATAAATGAAGAATTTTATAGCAAGACTACAGAATTTGCCGTCCATTAAACCTGGACCTCATACAGTGCAAAAACAAGATATGGGCGTGGCTTATGTTAACAAGATGCAAATGAGGGCTGTGTTTATACCTGCATGCAGCCAGATCTGGGCGAGGGTCATCCAAGGGTGGAGCGGTCCCTGTTTTGGAGCGCTGCTCTGGAGGGAGGAGGCCACCTCAGACAGCGCCTGTTCCACACGTGATGCTGCTATAGAGGTGGCGTGGACGGAACCTGCAGTGGAAATACAGACAGTCAGCAAAGACATGTACATTGGAGCTTTTCTACATATATGGCCACTGGCCAGCCCATACGTGCTAAAAATCCACTACACACCAGACTTTAGGGGTCATGCCTCTCAGAGAGAAAACATTTACATGAAGGCCAAATAGAAGTTGATCATAACTAAACCCTGTTCTCAGCAGTGTTGTTTTTGTTGACAACTTAAACTAAAATTAAAACTAAAGCTATTAAAAATTGTTAATTGAAACAAATATTAGATTCAATTCTTTAAAAAACTTAAACAAACGTGAAATCAAATATGTTTAAGTTGAAGTAATAAAATTACTAAAGCTGAAATAAAAAAATGCATTAAAGCTAAATAAAATAAATAAAACTAATGAAAATGACAAGCATATAACGAAATTACTATAACTTTAAAATTAAAACTGAAAACACAAAAATTCTAAATATGAATAAACACTAAGAATGCAGTAAAATAATAGTAACATAACACTGGTTCTTATGTATTTAACACACAAGAGTTCGGGTTTGAAAATATCTTGATTCCAAAGGGATACATATGAAGAGGATCATCTTTAAAAGTGATTTTTCCATTCTAAAAAAAAATACGACAAATGAACACCAGTCATCTGAATTAAGGGCCTTTAGGAAACACAAGGGTAAAGAAACAGCATGACAAAGATTGGGCTCAACTCTCAGGGTTCCTAAAAGGTGGACAAAATTTTTAACAAACACATTTAAGGCCCGTTTACACCAAGAACGATAACTATAAAGATAATTATTTGGGTTCTTTTTATTATAAGCATGCACTGCAGTTCGGTCATCTGCCGTTTGCTTGTGTTCTTTAAAGCAGGATGGATTCTGATTGGCTGTCAATGTTTTTATCATTCATCAGCTGGAAACGATTATGAAAGTGATATCGTTCCTCTGTGTATCGTTATAGTTCTCAATGCCTCATGTGATTATTTTTCTGTACAGCACTTTGGTCAACTTTGGTCATTTAAAAGTGCTTAACAAATAAAGTTGGATTGGACTGGATTGGAGTTGTGGTGTGGACAATGCTATTCTTTGAACAATTTGTAAAACTATATATTTATTGTTATAGTCCTTGGTGTGAACGTGCCTTGATACACACCACTCAAAAAACACACAAACAGCATAAGATTATCAATAGTAAACAATAAAGCACATTTGCTGCTGCTTTCCACACGTTTTCTAAACCCTGCATGTAAGAGTGCTGGCTGCAACATACAAATTTCAGCAACAGATCAACAGAAATTAGGTTGTTTTCCCTTTCTGCTCAGTTTGAATATGAGTGCCTTCAATTAAATGGATAGTTCACCCAAATTGACATTTCGGTTATCATTTACAATCATTTTCATTTGTCAATCTGATCAAATGATTCACTGAAAAGAACAATCCAACCACAAACCAAATACTCATAATTTTCAGTGAATGACAACTAAACGTCTAGGTTTGTTCCTCACATATAGGTATCAGAAAGAATCAGAAGACTTAAAGGGTTAGTTCGCCCATTTAAGACATGAAGTTGTATGCAATCCTTACCAGCACTATAGTGCATACACACTGACCCACTCTGTAGTCACCTCCCTGGTCAGAGTTCTGTCCGCTGGAAGTTTTTCAATAAAGTACTCCGGGTTATTTTCCGGGGCCACAAAACTGTGCGTTTTTACCTGAAAAAATGATTTGTGTTTCAAAGCTTGATTAATTTACCACACAAAAAACACGCCGGTCAAAATTCATACCTCAGTTTTAATCGGCACTATTTTCTATCCATTTCTATCGATCCGCGCCGCTGTCAACGTCAACAGTGCGCACGTTCCGATCAGCTGTTCCATAGTGTTTACACAATCGATTGACAACGACATAAAAAGTATTAAATTAACATTGGTGCGAACTTGTAAATTCCCGGGCTGTGACCACAAGGATGTGCCGGGATCCAAGTTCAGATTCCATCGTTTTCCTGTTTCGAATATAACTATGAGACAGCTTTGGCTGGTTGCCATCGGCTACTCTGTGTGTGTAGTGCTCACTTCAGCGAAGACGATTACATCCCCAACCAAGGAGGAAAAGGAAAATTAAAGAGTTTTGGTGTACCAGTACCACGGGTAATCTCTATTTACTAACTTTATGATCCCATGTCTAAACTGTACGGTAAACAAGCTGATGTTTAGATTCCATTATAAAACACGTGAAAAGATGTCTAATATAAAAACATTATATAGGGATATTGGTACAATTTGCTGAGAAAACTATTTGATTGTACACACACACAATTGAGGTTTTGTGTTGCAATCAATAACATTTGATTTGATCTTGTATACTCCGGTTCATAAAGGTATCCCTTTGTCGTTGTGCTAAAATTACTTTCATCATCTGATCCGTCTGACATTGTGCTAAAATTGGTTTCACCATCAGAAGTTTCGCAGTCAGCCATGTTGTCACCGAGTCGCGCTATCAACAGCTGATCGGAACGTGCGCACTGTTGACGTTGACAGCGGCGCGGATTGATAGAAATGGATAGAAAATAGTGCCGATAAAAACTGAGGTATGAATTTTGACCGGCGTGTTTTTGTTGTGGTAAATTAATCAAGCTTTGAAACGCAATTCATTTTTTCACGTAAAAACGCACAGTTTTGTGGCCCCGGAAAATAACCTGGAGAACTTTATTGAAAAACTTCCAGCGGCCAGAACTCTGACCAGGGAGGTGACAACAGAGTGGGTCAGTGTGTATGCACTATAGTGCTGGTAAGGATTGCATACAACTTCTTGTCTTAAATGGGCGAACTAACCCTTTAAGATACAGTCCATAAGTCATAAAGACCACTTTAAAAGTACCCATACTTTGATCGATTTTCATAGACTTTGATAGGAAAATCTTACTGAACCCAAACTTTTGAACAGTAGTGTAAGTCATTTGGGTTTGTAAATGAACTTTGAGTTCTGGGTGAACTATTCCTTTAACCATGTTATCAATGAATTCCAGATTTGGCCTCAGTTCCTTTTCAATTTGCCTGATTCAGGAGATGAACTGAAGACACTACATCAGTTTTCTGAACAGGCTGAACTGAAATGAAATTGCCCCCTGCAGTTCAGCGATCAGAGTCCCTATTTGTCTGGACGTGCAGTGCCCTGGCATCAGTGTGGTCATTAAAGTCTCCGTCGGGGTTCAGAGGAACATATTAAGATCCTCAAGAGTCTCTATGAGTCACAGGCTGGACTTTATCGACCAGACCAGCAGGACATAAAACACATTCATACTGAAATCGATCCATGTACATCTCAGTTTTTTATTCAGTTCCTATGTTTAGCTTTTCTATGGCGACAGTGGACAAAGCCATGGATCACTGGACCAAACACTGAGAATCTGACCCCATCTGTTTGAAAGGCTTCCAGGGGATCTCTTCATGAATGTCCTATGCCACAGCGTTAAAAATCAACTCATCGAGGCCAAAAGAATGAACAAATTTAAACTGTGAAATAGAACATTTAATAAAAGAGGAGACGATCATTAATGGCTGTCCTAGGTTGTACTAATATACAAATATACGATCTCTTGGAAAAAGGTAGATAGTTCACGCAAAAATGAAAATTGTCATGTTTCTTACTCTCATGTTGTTCCAAACCTTTGTGACTATTGTCGATTCAAAATAAAAGTAAAGATATTTATAATGTTACGAAAGATTTCTATTTCAAATAAATGCTGTTCTTTTGAATCATGAAAGAAAGTAACACCGTTTGTAATAACTGTTACTGTTTTCTACATTGATAATAATAACTGTTTCTTGAGCAGCAAATCATCATTTTAGAATGATTTCTGAAGGACCATGTGAAACTAAAGACTGGAGTAATGATGCTGAAAATTCAGCTTTGCCATCACAGGAACAAAAAAAATTACATTAAAACCGCTAGTTTCTAATTTAATAATTAAAAAGTCTTACAGGTTAGAACACGAATAAATGATTCTAAATCAATTTCTGTGTGAACTATCCCTTCAAGTCTCTATTTAAAATGACTCTTCTGCTTGACTGAAGTAGGGCAAGATATCAGGCTGTTGAGGGGTCCAAGAGCTGCTGTCACTCTGTAGGGCTGAAGTTGATGACTGACAAGTACTTTCTAGATAAACAGTCAACAACTTCACATCTCTTTTAAGCACATGCGTGTGCACACGCAAACTCAAACAGACACCCATGATGCATCAGACCAGGCTGCAGAAAGAGCGTGACCCATGAAGCCACATGCTAAGAGTGAGAAAGCATCACCACACACCATCACACACACATAAAAAGCAGCTGTTTTTAAAGAGACAGTACTTTCTTCACCAGAACCTACAGTAAATTACAGCAAGTCTACATTGGTTTGTAATGCAGCCCCTCTTAACGACTGTAAACTGCATATGTCAGCTTTTTTTGTGCAAATTGGCACATTCAAACTCATATTTAAATTAGAATCATATAACACTATGAATTGATTTCTGTTAAATACAGGCAACATCATTTCCCAGGTTTTTTCTCTCCATTAAATTCAACTAAAAAGTTATCTTCTTGATTCAAAATATTTACAATCTTCTCCAGCAATTTGCAATCAATTTCCCTAAAAACAATTAATTCCACTTTTGTGGGACAGAATTCCTATCTTAGATTTTTACAGGCTACGATTCTTTCAGGATTTTGTGTCCATCGCAATTGGCTCTAAATGAGCACCTCTCAGCACTATCATGACACCCGTGCTCCCGTCCTCTTAAACGTTTCATCGCTCTGTTAACAGAGCCAGGAGTTTAGAAACAGCTGCTAAATGTGAGACGCTAAAGGAAATTAGAGCTTGTAATCTACGGTCTAGAGACCTGGGTGTTATTCCATCAGATATCGCACTTTATATCAAATGTCCCTAATGACAAATATCTACATTTAAATAATAACCGTTAAAATAATTAGAGGATCAGTAAAGGTCCCTCTAAATGTTGTTGACTTCACTCAGGTTTCAAATAAAATTAAACAATAATCTTAAACTGGGATTAAACTGTGGACTATCAAATGGAATTAAAAGGGCTTAAGTGTAATTTTGGATTAATGGTAAAAAATAAAATTAGAACACATTCCAGACAAGGTCATTCAATGCTCTCTTAAGGCACCAAATCGATTTAGAATAATTTATGGATTTTAATCACAGCACCGTCGCTTCATATTAAAATGAAATTTTAGTTTCAAATGAACTAAACTAAAAAATAAATAATGTGAATGTTGGAAAGCTTTTATAGGGCTATTGTGATAACAAGAGACAAGCAGTGTGTATATTTACACATACCCTACGTTCAAAAGTTTTGATTTTTTTATGAAAATAATACCTTTATTCATCAAGGATGCATTAAGTTGATCAAAAGTGAAATTAAAGACATTTGTAATATTAATGCTGTTAGAATGCTGTTCTTTTAAACTTTCTATTCATCAAATAATCCAGGAAAAAAGTATCATGGTTTCTACAATCAATTTTTTTTAATACATTTTAAAATATATGAAAATAGAAAAGTTAATTTAGGTTGTAATAATATTTCACAATATTACCGTTTTTACAAGTTTTTATCAAAAACAAAGCATGAGACTTCTTTCAAAAACAAAGAATTTTAAACACACACACACACACACACACACACAGACACAGACACACACACACACACACACACACACACACACACACACACACACACACACACACACACACACACACACACACACACACACACACACACACATATCCCAAACTTTTGAACAGTAGTGTAAATAAAAAAACAAAAACAACAACATTGTGGTAATTATATAAAAAAGTATAATTAAAACGAATAATTTGTTTGGCTTTAAGGAGCTGTATGTGTTTGAAATGCCTGGAGGAACACAACTGTCTCTTTAATTATTAAGAACTGAGGCCAAACGAGTGCATTTATGTCTCTCTCCAGCACAAAGAGGTCTGGGACACAAAACGCCAGGTGAGGAAACACAATAAGAGGGCAAAACAAAAGGTAAGACGCAACGCGGCTATTGAACACATTATGGCCGAGTGCGTTGGAGTCTCGTAACAGACAGGTGGTGAGTGCACTTTGCCAAGGAGGAGAAGGCCAGTGAGGCAAAAAAGCAGGTGTGTGTTGAAAAGTGTGTGTAGCGGTAGAGCAGTAATGACAAGAGCTACTTACAAACCCCAATAAAGGAGTCAAAACCATGAAAGAAAGCATCTGGAAGGTTGCCTTGGAAACCAAAAAGAACAACAAAAGGGGGCAATTACTCATAAAAATTAGGAACAAAAACAACAACAATAAACACAACAACAGAAAGTTTACAGAAACACAGAGAGAAATTTAATAGAAAATAAAAGAAACTGTTTCTGTCTGACTTTCTATATACACCACAAACCAAAGTGTCACAAGTCCTGAGCAGGTAATGGCCCTGTAAACCCTTTATTTGTGATTCACACGCTCTCTGAACAGGAACTGGCAGGTGCGTACCACTGTGTGTTGGGCTGTACGTGTGTTAATACAATGATTTCGATGCACAAACAAGGTGAAAATAGTTGCAACAGATCACATCCACAGCATTACAGAAGACAGACAGAGAAATAAAGACCCTGTTTACACCTGGTATTAATATCGGTCCCGGGTGCTCTGATCATCTGTGGACAGTGCTGAATTTTGGCCAAACCAAAAGGTTATTCATCCTGCATACTCTGTCTTGGACAAGAGTGAAGGACTGCCTACACACCTTTCAGTTTTTTGTTGGGCTACAACATTTAAACTTAGCTGGTTACCGTTCACTATAAAATAAACAATTTTACAGTAGGCAGTTAAGTTCAAATATCCGAGTACACTGTTTATTTTTCTAATTTAATTGACTTTTCAGGACAAATTATATTTTCAACATCCATTTGTGTGAAAAGCTTTTTTTGAAAAAATTAATTTCTGTTAAGAGTTAATGTCACAAGTTTAATTTTCGAAGTTACTTTTTTGTTCTTTTTTGACACACTAATGTAAGTGATACATTACAGTTTAAAAGTGTGGGGCTGATAAGATGTACTTTTTTGAAAGAAGTCTCTTATGCTCACCAAGGCAACATTTATTGGATCAAAATACAGTAAAAACATAAATATGGAATATTATTATAATTTCAAATAGCCGTTTTTAATTTTATTTCAATTTAAAATGTAATTTATTCATGTGATGTCAAAGCTGAATTTTCAGCATCATTACTTCAGTCTTCAGTGTCACATGATCCTTCAGAAATCCTTCTAATATGCGGATTCTGTCCTCAATAAATTATTATTTTTTATCAATGTTGATAAATGCTTAACATTTTTTTTTCAGGATTCCTTGATGAATAGAAAGAAAAAATGGGGGGGAAAAATATATCCATTTATTTGAAATAGTACTCTTTTGTAGCATTATAAATGTCTTTACTGTCACTTTTGATTAATTTAATGTCTCCCTGTTGAATAAAATAATTAATTCATAATAATAAAATAACAATATGAATGTAAATACCAGATGTAAACAACAATCTGTCTCGCCTGACTGGATTACTCCAAACAGATGTTTATATAAAACGTAAACAGGGCCAGAGGAGGAAAGCATATTAGATTAGAAAAAGACGACAAAACTGCAGTATGAGTGAGTTTGAGTAACATTGGAAATCTCCTGTTGAACTCTCTCTCTCTCTCTCTCTAATGATACAAGTGTGGATATGATCCCAGGTCTTAAACAGCTAGTTGATAGCAAGTGTCACTGCTTCTCTATCTTTCGTTTCCCCAGGAGCCAGTGGAGATTAAGAGCTTAATGTCAGTCTCACGGGCCACTGGATCCCCGAACCCACACCATCACATCATTCTCCCAGTGGCATTTAGAGTCTTATAACAGCCCTGTACTCAATTAATGTCCTTTTACAGCTGATACAAGCTATGACTGGACTCACCATATAAATAAGGCTGAGTTACATTTAACTCTACAGATCTTGAAACAATAGTACAAGTACTTCAACGCTTATTCACATAACTTAATCATTTGATTCTTCTACTTGCCATCACTGTAAAATTGCTTCTTGGAATGGTTGAAATTACATTAAAACCCCATTAGTTGCCTGATGGTCTTTAGAGACTGAAATCTTCAAAAAGGCCTCCAAAAGCCAAACACTGCTTCAATACCAATTCAAACTGCAGCAGCAGACAAGTCATCAAACACACTTAACCAAATCCCAAATTAATTGGGCTAGTTGGTGGGGCTATTCAGACAGTGCAGTTAGTGGCATGGCGATTGGCTAGTGAGAAGAGACTCATGGCAATCTATTGGTCGAAAAACACACACAAGGTGCACAGTGCATTACTGGCGGAAGAGAAGCGTCGACGGGGGGCGTGGTCACAGAAAGCATGGCTGCTGGGCCTCTGAGTGGATTCAGTCTTGGGTGGAGGATAGAAGGATGGAAGAGGAAAAATAGGAGATACAGGTTCTGACCCCGAGAGGGAGGAAGAGGCATGAGAGGCTAGGAATAAAAATAAGAAAATGAAAAGGATGTGATATAAAAAATTAAAATTAAAAGAAGAACAGAAGGAAAGAGACATTAAATATTTAGGGCTGTCATTTGAAAGCATTAATTCAGCATGCATCTTAACTACAATAAAATAAAATGTTAAAAATAACTCAACATAACTCATACCCTGTATGTAAATTCTGTAATATTGAAATGAAATGAAATTAATTTAAAATGTTTGATTGACTGACAGCCCTAAAAATAATGGAAAAGGTTCAAATAATAAAAAATAAATAACCAGAACTAAACCCAGCTGGAGCAGTTAGATCAGATTGTAAAGAAAATAGGTAACTGCTGAATCACGGAGACGAGACATGTTTACCGTCTGCATTCACAGCAGAGAAACCCTCCGCCATCACTGCTGTGCAAACGCAGCAAACAAACACCTGCGCTCATCTCAGCCCTCTTTATCTAATTACTCTACTCACTGCACAAGATACTGGGAATAAAATTCAATATGACCCATCAACAAGGATTACAGCTTTAGAAATTTTAAAAGTTAAAATGTACATTACAAAATGTATTAACCCATCATCTTATTAAGCCATTAATTCTAAATCTAAATTGGTGTGTTTGAGAAAGAGAAAGAGAGAGAGAGAGAGAGAGAGAGAGAGAGAGAGAGAGAGAGAGAGAGAGAGAGAGAGAGACATATGCAGGAAATACAGATAATATGACAGCAAAGCTGATGTCTGTTGTCATGGTTATGCAAACTCACCATAAAATGTGGGGAAAAATATCTGTTAACAATAATAAGAGATATTGATATAGGAAAATTAATGTGTGTGTGTGTGTGTGTGCGCACGCTCACCTGTCTCTGGATCACTGAAGTCAGGTAGTGACATGGCGTTCAGCTGGCGACGGTCAGCAACGGCTCTGTCTAACAGACTGCTCCCCCTCCCAGAATCACTACACACACAGACATACACACAGAAGATAAAAAGAGGCAATTAAGACAAAATTACAGACAGAGCTCTAATGCTCAAACACACAGACAGGCAACCCGATACTTGCACATCGATACACACAGAATGATGAAACCCTCAGAAATCTCACTCAGCATATCATGGTACACTGCTATAGCACACACACAACCACAATGCTCCTGCAACACTGTTCATCTTAAAAGGAGCATAGATATAAGAAAGAAAATCAGAAGAAAATGTTAGCGTGAGAAGACTCGGGTCAGGATGGTAGGGTGTTACGGGTGGTTATCAGGACAATGCTAGGTGGTTGCTCGTGTACTCTCAATGGCTGCAAGGGAATTGCTAAGTGGTTGCTTGTCCAAAATCAAAAGTGCCCTAAACTCAAGTCATGATGATCCCAAGATATGAGATCATATGGGAATGCAAGTATAATAGAATTTCCTAATTTCAAATTTTTTAGATCTAGATAAAAAAATGGAAAAAGATAAAAGACTGTAGAGTTTATGTTGGGGGAGACCAAAGTCGCTTTAAGGCAAGTCGGTTTACTCAGAGACAATCTTGGGAAAAAAAATTCAGACTTAATTGTCACTTTTTATTTTATTTTAATTTAACAAGTTAAGAAGAAGAAGGTCAGGCATAGGTGGATGGGAGAGAGAGTGATTGAGCCAATTCAGTAGATAGGGATTATTAGGAGGCCATGATTGATAAAGGCCAATGGAGGGAATTTGGCCAGGACACCTACGCTTTACGAGAAGTGCCATGGGATTTTTAATGACCACAGAGAGTCAGGACCTCGGTTTAACGTCTCATCCGAAGGACGGATGTGTGTGCGCATATACCAAAATTAGTCCTCTTTCGCTGCTTTTTGCACTTGAACTGTTTAAAAGCATTTGTTTTTAAACCTCAAGGCTTAAAAACGCATTCAAACGATAAGCTTTCGAGACGGCACAGAACAGCAACGTCACGTGAGCGTAACCGCGATAGAGACGATAGTCCAAATCGGTTGATAGCTGTCATACTGAGCATTATTGTGTGGTCACATTTACTACAGTTCGGCGTATTTTCACTTAATCCAGTCGATAGGAATCCACATGATCAGGGATTTCGCAGAGATTTCGCAATGAGTTCAAGTTGGTTATGCAAATTCACCGTGTTGTGACTTCCATGTGAGCTGTGCTTCATACGTCGCTACACTAAAGACAATACAGAACGAACCAAGTTTTACCAAAATTTCACTACACACCTCTTCCTCCTCCTCATCATAGAGTCTCTGTAGGGCGCCCAACAACCTCTGATAGAGTAGCATATGTTTGGTGTTCGAGGATGACTATGAGCATGTATTAGCGGTGAGGTCCTGACACAGTGGTGCTACCCAGGGTTTGGAGGGAGGAACTCTGAATATGTGGCAGCGGCAGAGTTTGGTTACTGTGTCCGGACACTAATTGGTCTCCAGTGGATTGTCACCAGGTACGGAGTTCAGGACAGTTTGACGGGAAGAGCTGGAGTGTTCTGACAGCGGGGGGTTGGTATTTCAGCCATTAGAATGAGAGAGCGAGTGAGAGAAAGAAGGACTGAATCATAGTATGCAGCACTGGTACGAGCTGTGCTTTTATTTATTTTTAATGAAGGAGTGGTTAGCTCCTCACAGTCAGCGAGACATGCTGTGCTGTCTTATGTGTGATGGTGAGTGCAGACACTTGAGCTTCTAGCATTCATGTGTCAACAGCTGGAAAGAGAGAGGCAGGGTGTGTGTTTGTGTGTACCTGGGGTTGGTGAGGTTGTAACAGGATTTCCAAATCTGCAGCATGCGTTTGCAGGAGAGCAACGCCTCCTCTGGGCCTCTACACAACGTCTCCAACTTCACCTTTGTAAATAAAAGACTACAGAGACAAATAAAAGGTTTATATTCACTCTCCTTCCATCTGAAAGTGCTTAATAAACAGAGAAGAGCTGAGTTTATTGAACACAGATAAAGACTAATCAGCGTAAATCTCCTCTGAAAGCCAAAATAAATGCAAAACTTTAATCAGGGTCAAAATGATTCTGCCCTTTCAGCTGGGATTACATAAAAAAACATCAACAGAGCAGATCCATAGATTTCTCAATGAGAAATAAATTTGAACAATACGAAAAAAATCTAAATAACGAATAGTGTGTACAGTACAGAGAAATCAATTCTGATTTGTTAATCCATAAATAGCCGATTTTAACATTGGACACAATTTTGTCTAAATATATTAAAAACAAAAATAATTAAAGATTAAAATCAATCATTTTAAATGCTTACATTTAATTTAGGCATCACAAAATTAAAAGTACAGTACACTACTGTTTAAATTCTTCGGGTCAGTAAGATTTATTTTTTTGCAATATATACTTTTATTTAGCAAGAATGCACTAAACTGACTGTTTTAAAGATTTCTATAAAAAAAAACTGTTCTTTTGAAGTTTCTATTTATCACAGAGGGAATGTCACATGTTAAATTAGAAAACAGTTGGAAGAATTAGATGACAGCTAAATAATCTAAACATAAAAATAGGAGAAATACACAATTTAATATCCAATATAAAACAACATATATCCAATAATCCAAATTATGTATTTGTGTTATATTGAGTGCTGTGCTGAATACTGTATTTATGTGTATGGGAGTTTGGGGTGTATTGTATCCCGTCTAGAGTTGCAAATCTCTGCTAATGAGTGCACACAGAATCCCCTGGTAACATCTGTATTTCACACACATTTCTCCAGATAGTATTTCTGCTTGCATGGAGTGAACATCCCACCATCGAGAGAGCAGAGGGGCATTTCTATAATCAGATATGACAGCGACTGAGGAGATCCAGCTGGTGTGTGTGTGAGTGAAGCAGATACCATATATTGAGGTTGATCTTTAACAGTTCGTTGTCGTTGGAGCCTGAACCGAGATCAGCTTGAGCTTCATGCATGTGCTGCGGCCTCTGAAGGCCACCCTGATAAGAGTTCAGCCAATTCAAAGCGCTGAAGGCACATTCTCATCAGCCGCTCTTTCATCTCTGCTGTATTTGCACGCTACACCGCTAGGACGCCCACACAAGCACTGAATTAATCTTGTCGCATGTGTCTGTGTGTGTGGAATAAGGTGGGCTGGATGTTCTGGTGCATTTCCATTCAAGGCAATGAAGCAAAATGCATGGAAACACACACACACAAACTGGATAAACACACACACAACACCAAAACCCTTCAGGGAAGAACAGGTTGAAAAAAAGGGCCATATGATTGGAGGAAAAAGAAAGCTGTTGTATTTTTTTTCTATTATGTAAGTGGCTGAAGCGCACAGCCGGAAGAACGACAAACACACACACACACACACTCAGAAATGGAGGCAATGTGAAGTTAATTTGCGTGGGGACTGTCCAGTGCTCCAACCATCCAGCAGACACATGCATGCTTCTAACTTGTCTAATTGAAGATGCCAGCAGCAGATATGTACCCATCTATCCCAGCTGCTACAGCGAACACAGACATTCTCATTAGAGTGGGCATTGTGACATGCCTCTAAATGTCTAAACACTGCCTGCTACTGTGTGTTCATGTGTGTGTGTAAGGCTTTACAAATGCTGTGCAAAAAAGCAGGGAATAATCTGATTGGTTCTCTTATCCATGAATTCCCTTTCTCTGATTGGCTTCTGACGACTGTATCAACTCAATGCAGTCAAAAAACAAGGCTACATCAAACTATAAGTTAGATAAAGTGTGCCATTGATTGTGAGCGTGTTGGACTCACATGAAGTTCTCAGGGTATTCGCTGAGGGCCATCTCGATGATGTTGAGAGCATCGTGGTAGTGTTTCTGAGCTGACAGCAGCAAGGCCAGCAGGTGCAGTGAATGAACATCATCGCCCTGCAGCTGTAATGCCTGGCGAACATAACCGAGAGCTTCTGGAATCTGACATTCACACACAAGAGACGCTTTTATTAGATGATTGTTTTAAACAGGGTGAGAGTGAAATGAGAAGGAAAAATAATAGACTGACATTTTGAGAGAGACAGACTGACAGGGAAAATAAGGACAAAACAATCTTTTTTCATGGTAAGAACTTAAAGACTGAGATGTGGCTAGGGTTGGGAGATAAATCAATAATGATATTTATTGAAAAAAATAAAACCACTATTTTGATAATAAACTTTTGAGTAATTTAGCCAACATGTAGACTACATGTATAGGTCTAAAAAAGAAAAAGATTTAATTTGGGCCCTATATTTCTTTCTTACATTGTTTCATGTTCTAACAAAAATATGTAGGGCATGTTCTTCATCATTAATGAATCATTAATGAATATTGTGATAAATATCAATATTGAATGACATAGGAAAAAAATTAAAAAATAAACACATGTAATAGTATTTTTGGCCATATTGCCCAGCCCTATGTGTGGCTTGAAGCAGTTGAAGTTAGCCATATGCAAATGCTTACAGTCACCTAGGTGTCAAAAGCAAACTGGAGGAGAAATGTATCGTGTACCATCATCTGAATGTTGAGATGTTTTAATCTCACTACCTGTGTGTAAGATGCAGATGTTGATATTCCTACCTGTCGAGATACAGCCAGCTGCAGTGCCAGATAGAAAACAGCCAGATGATCAGTGGGGGACAGACTCTGTGCTCTGAGAGAGAGAGAAACAGAGTGTTTCATCAGTGAGAGAGAGAGAGAGAGAGAGAGAGCGAGAGAGAAATTTAGGACAGTCTGAAAATCACCTCTGGAAAGCGCTCAGTGCTTTTTTCTGATACTCTTCCTGCATTCCTCGAAGGGATGCTGTAAAGACAGGTGACAGAGATGTGAGAAGATGGTAAGAACAAGATAAAGCAGGAAACTAAGAGAAAACTGTAATGTTTCAGATACCTAAATGTTAGACAAAGGGCATCGGGGAATTATAAAGTGTGTAATAGAGGGAATAGATATGTAGATCATTATGGAGTGATTATAAAGAGAAAATGTCAAGACCATTATAAATTATGTAATTGTCATTACAGAGAGGTACAGAGTGTGTTATTTAAGAAAAGAAATGGGTTATAAAGTATAAATAGATTATAGAAAGGGTATAGTGCAGGTGATAGAATGTAGAGAAAGCATATAAACCATTACAAAAGGCATTACAGAGAGGTACAGAGTGCTTAAAGAGTGTTATATAAGAACAGAGAAAGGGAAAATTATAAATCGACCCGGGAGCGCAGAAGTTTGTGGCACGGGCACACATTCTAATTATATATAAAAAAGAATTAAAGCCTAATTAATAACACACACACACACACACACACACACACACACACACACACACACACACACACACACACACACACACACACACACACACACACACACACACACACACACACACACACACACACACACACACACACACACACACACACACACACACACACACACACACACAGATTTTTATTTCTTCCCTCAATAATTTATTTTTATTAAAAAAAAAACATGCAGAACCAGAATCTTATAGATTCTAAATTAATTAAACCAGATTCAGTTGAATAGAATGACAAACTGAATCTGGTTTAATTATTTTAATATATCAACACTTATGGAGGGTTATAGAAAGTGTATAGTGTTATAGAGTATATATTACAGAGGGCGGAAAACATTTGAAAAAGATTAAAGAGAAGATACATTTTGTTGTAAAGTATTATAAATGGATTATAAAAAATATATAGAGAGTGTTATAGAGGATACAGTAAATATTACAGTCGTATAAGGGTATAGAAAAGGTATATAAACCGTGTCCTTGTGCAGGTTTGCTCACCATCTGTGGCTTTCAGACTGTAGACAAGACCAATAGCTAGATAGCCTTTGGCCCTGAATTCAGCAGCCTTCTCACCCATATCAATCACTATTTTAGCGAAGCGCTCACCTTCTTCCAGCTAAAACACACAAATACACACCCCATGTCATCACCATCTCACTGTTCGTGGCTGGTCTAACAGTAATGGATTTACAGAGTCATAAACAGGTCAGTGTCAGCTCTCCAGTTGAGCCTGTGCATATTTCCCATGATTCCGCTTTCATTACCCAGTGCAGGTTTCCAATACACAGCTTGACGGCCAGCAGAGGGATGGTGGGATCGTCTGGCTTCAGTCTTATACACTCCTTCAGCACCTTCACTGCTCGAGCCGACTACACACACACACAAACACAGAGAATGCACTGATAAAAAGTAATTTCTAATGAAATATTTATATATATATATATATATATTTTATAAATAGTATATAAGGATATGATCAGACTACCAGCAAAAATTTAATATTTTTTGTGTATCCAGAACAACCATAAATTCTGGGGTTTTTTCTAAATCTTTTTCAAACCACATTTGGAGGTGGTTTGAAATGCGATTCCAATCAGACCTTTACAGATGCGTCTCAGTTTGGATGCTCTGGCTGCTCAAATCAGATTTTAAATAGTCTTTTGCATCACTCTTAACGTGACGCACAGCGATAACATCCAAACCGGTGTCGGAAATGCCGGAAGTATTTATATGGTATTAAAAAAATTACATGTCCAAAAATTTAGTCCGTGAGTACAGCATGGATCATCACAATATATACCAGCTCTCCAGATTAGCGCCCTGTTAAGTCCAGGTGCAGAACTCCTCCGCCGGACAAGAAAAACTCAAGAGTTCTGTACTGCAACTCGACAGGAAGCTTACTTGGAGAGTGAGATGATGCACCTCCATTTTTCCTGCATCCTTTTTGAAAGCCTCGTCACACACACACACACACACACACACATATATATATATATATATATATATACAGTGATGTGAATAAGTTAGGACACCCATGCTAAAGTTGCCTAAAAAGAGGAATAAAAAATCATCTGTTGGAAATTGATCTTAATGCCTTAATTTAAAAAATGAGGAAAAATCCAACCTTTAAGGACACCAATTTTCTTTGTGAATGAATAACGTATCATAAATGAATAAATGTTCTTCCTTAAAATACAGGGTGCATAAGTCAGGACACCCCTGTGTTAAATTCCCATAGAGGCAGGCAGATTTTTATTTTTAAAGGCCAGTTATTTCATGGATCCAGTATAATATGCTTCCTGATAAAGTTCCCTTGGCCTTTGGAATTAAAATATCCCACATCATCACATTCGCTTCACCATACCTAGAGATTGGCTTGGTTTTATTTCAGTTAGCCTAATAGCTGGTGTGATTTGCATTGAGAGATGATCTTATGGAAAGTGCCCCATGCCAATCTCTAGGTATGGAGAAGGGAATGTGATGATGTGGGATATTTTAATTTCGAAGGCCAAGCGAACTTTATCAGGATGCATATTATCCTGGATCCATGAAATAACTGGCCTTTAAAAATAAAAATCTGCCTGACTCTATGGGAATTTAACATAGGGTTGTCGTGACTTATGCACCCTGTATTTTAAGGAAGAACATTTATTTACTTATGATACATTATTCATACACAAAGAAAATTGGTGTCCTTAAAGATTGGATTTTCCCTCATTTTTCTAATTAAGGCATTAAGATCAATTTCCAATAGCTGATTTTTTATTCCTCTTTTTAGGCAACTTTAGCATGGGTGCCCAAACTTATTCACATCACTATATATATATATATATATATATATATATATATATATATATATATATATATAATAAAGATATTTTATTTTAAATCCATATAAAAGAAATGTTCATTCATTTTCACCATTATCAATTTTCATTATTTTTATAGGCCTTGAAATCACAACTTCACAATTGCCTGATATTTCCAGGTTTTTGCATGACCCTGAAAACTTTGGGGTACATAGGAGTTGTAAAACAGAACACTAACCTTCCCAGCGGCCATCAGGGAGAGAGCGAGCTGAAACCAGAGATGAAACTCCTCAAAGGCAAACTTCATGGCTCTTTCGAGACACTGTGGAGAGGACACATTAAGTTAACCTCAGATAAGAGTTGAGAACAATAATTATGACCCTACCAGATACAAACACAAAGGTCAAACACAGAGCCAGGCCATGTCTCCTGCTGTAGATTACCCAGGGTGCCACAGGCTTTTCAGTGTGTCTCTGAGGCTTTACAGTTAATCACACTAGCAGCTTAGCAGAAAGCAATTCATTGAACAATTAGATCTTTATAACAAACATCTACACAAACACACATGACCCTGCAGAGGGCACACAATAAATGTGGCAGGCTGCTGGGGCCCTGCGATTGCACAACTGCAAAAATCCTTGAATATAAAAGACACACCAAAAGTTATGCTGAGTCTAACATTAGCAACAACTGCATTATCAACAGATGGAGATGGAATAGAAAATTATGCCCAGGTACACTAATGAAAACATCACAACACACACACACACACTCACACTCACACTCACACTCACACTCACACTCACACTCACACACACACACACACACACACTAAGTGCCTTTTTTCGTCTGCCTGTTCTGTCCTAAATAGGCCAGGCTTCTGAAAACAAACATTTCAGGTTTGTCCATGGCTAAAATGAAATGAAGTAGAAAGTTATAAATAATTCTTTATACTTAAAGAAACTGTTACATGCAGACTTCTGCTCTAATACTAATTCTGGGTTAGTTCTAAATATAATATAATATAATATAATATGATATAATAATCAGTTGAAGCAGCATTCTGGCTTGTTATATGCTCACTAACAAAAATAAATGTTGTGCATAACCTCTAGACCAGTCACAGACACACACACAGAGAGAGTGCAGTCTAGAGTACATGTCTGGTCTCGTTACCACAGCAACCACACCAGGAGGTTTAACTCGTCCCGCTGAGGGAGTATTCCTGAACGTTCCCATAGCGATGAGTGTGGGCAGGACCTCACCTCTGAGAGCATCTCATATTGTCCGCGACGGCCAAGCGCGATGGTCAGCAGGTCGTAGACCAGCGAGGCGCTCTGGAGGCTGATGATTCGGTCATTATTGTGTTCAGGGATTCGACTCAATACGGCGTCTCTGTTAGCCTACGATAAATACAGAAGTTAACATACTCATTCACACACACCACACTACCGTTCAAATGTTTGGGGTAGGGAAGACAACCCATATGCTCACCAAGGCTGCATATATTTGATCAAAATACAGTAAAACCAGACATACTGTGAAATGTTACAATTTAAAATTACTAAAATTTTAAATTACAATTTAAAAGGATAAAATTACATTTTAAAATGTAATTTTATCCTTTTAAATTGTAGAGCTGAATTTTCAGCAGCCATTACTCCAGTCTTCAGTGTCACATGGTCCTTCAGAATTTCTTCTAATATGCATATTTGGTGATTTGATCAAGAAATATTTCATGACATCTTAACATTATAATCAATGTTGCAAACATTCATATTTTTGTGTAAACCGTGATCACTGATCTATATAAATGACAGTAACTTGTTACATGTTTTCAGGATTTTCTTTATGGATATTTGAAATCTTCTGTAACGTTATAAATGTCTTTACTGTAACTTTTGATTTATATAATGCTTCCTTAATCAATACAAATATTAATTTCATTCTTTCAAAAAAGTAGCGTATACCAGAACTATTGATATTAGATGCTACTGATAATATTAGACAGCTTATTTCACTATAGGTCACTGCAGTAGTAAAGTAAATATTTCTATGAAATAAAACACTGCTTGATCACGTTGTGCCAAAGTAAAAACACATTATAACAGAACAGAAAAGCTCTGATTCTCCAGCTCTGCTTTCAGTGCTATTATGATGGGCATTCTATGCTAAAAAACCTGACGCGACATGTTCTAGCTCCAGTGCTGGTGGTCACACAACAGCAGTTCAGAAGGTCACAGGAGTTTTACTGCTACTCACCATTGACTCACTGATTAACAACAAAAGTAAGGCCTCCTCTGTGTTCTCCTGCGGACAAAACAAACTAGACAGAGAAAGAAAGGCTAAATCATGAACTTTTCTATCCATGACATCATGAATACAGTAGCAAGAAACAAACTACCAGAATTCTGATCATTTCATTTGTCCCATTTTTTATACTACATCATAAAAATAAAAGCAGAAAATTGCCCTAACCTGGCGAGATGCAACAAGAGCAAAAGCAGAGCCAAACTGTTGCCAAATCGTAACAAACCCTGTGTTTTTTAGTATACTTCGGGCTTTAGACATGCCACTATACAAATGGGAAGAGAGAAGCACGATCTAGGGCTGGAGCTGGAGATATGTCCTACTTCTCTCCTGAGTAGATGCGTGGACGGCGGCTGAGGGCGTAGTCCTTTATGTGTGGGTTGTGTCTGAGCGGATCGTCCAGTGGGGACTGGTGAGGGGGGTCTTCAAGGGGGTTCCAGTAACTCTGTTCACACATGCCCCTCAGCAGGATCTCTGCAAGCTGCCTGGCAATAGTCTAAACACAAACACACATAAACATATACCTTTAGAGTAGTTCTCAACCAGGGGGCCAGGGCCCACTACAGGGCCTAAGCAAACTTCCAAGATGATGTAGAGGCCACATACAAACTGTAAAGTTTCAGGAGTGACAAATGTATTTAAATACGTGTATGAATCCCCTAAATTATCATGACATGTGTAGGGAAACCGACTCGCTCCCAAAAATTGTGATGATTGATAGCACGGTAACCACAGCAACATTCTGCCGTGTCGCATGTTTGGTATCCGCTATAATATCATCGCAGACCCCGCACTTGAAGTGTTGCCATGTCCACTTATTATGAACATTAACAACCAGTTGTTCAGTTCGGTTCTGTACACACTGCAAATAATTTTTTGTAAATGCGATTGTCATTACCAGCTTATTTTAGGAGTTAATTTGGTTGTAGAATGCGGTTGTCACTCCAGTAAATTACTGAACTGTGTGTATTGAGCACTAAAAAGGTGAACTGACAACCATATTTAATTGGCGTTTAAAAAAAGCGTTAAGAAAAGATAAAACAATAAAAAATCAACATGAAAACTGGCAAAATTTCTTATTTGTATTTGCTCCCTCAACCCTGGTCAGTTGTATTTAAGAACCAGGCTCCCCAAAGTCTTGGAAAACCTGGATATCAGAGGTCATTTTAAATGTAATTTTATAAGTGTAATTTCTAGACTTTTCTATAATGAATAAATAATATTATGTATAATATTTATCTAAAATATGTTATTGAGAAGAATTATGTTCTTAACATCTTTTTTTTTTTTTTTTACTTAAGAAGAAAATGAAAGGTGTTATTTGTTATTTGACTGAAAGGCGGGTGATGCTGAAGACTTGCTGAATGAAAAACACATCAAAGCTTGTCTTTTTGCACTGCCTGCAAATTACCGTAGTTATCATAATAAGCGAGCTATTTTCGTCACGACTGGCTTGACGGGAGTTAATCACACTGTGTGTTTTTAATGCGCCATCTCAAGTTAAAATCATTTTTTTTAAAAACCCGTCTCAAGATGCAGATGCTCTTTTGGATGCTCTTTTTATGAAAATGAATCCTTCTTAAATTTGATCTTAAGAACAATCTTAAGAAAAAAAGATAAGAACATTCTTAAGAAAGGTTTTTGGTTCAGTTCAGAAGAATTTTATGAAGAATGTTTCGTGAATACGGCCCCCTGTTTCTGTAAATTAAAAGCAGCTTTGTCATTACAGAAGTAGAACCAGAAATCTGCATGGGGAGTCTAAGAACATTGTCTTGGATAATGAGAGGACTTGGGGTCAACGAAGGCTGACAACTACAGTTCTAGATAAAGACAACAAAATGAAGCCATAAACACACACAACTCACCATACGCAGGTTCTGAGTGGTTCTGGTCTCAACGGCTCGGAGAATCTCTCGAAAGCGGCCGACACCATGGGTCAGGTTACTGCAGCACCGGGAAATAGAGAGAAAAACGAAACATTAATAATAATAATAATAATACATTTTATTTGTTTGGCGCCTTTCTGGACACTCAAGGTCGCCTACTCAATTAATCACCTCTAGACACTCAATTAATCACCTCTAGAGAGCTGAAGAAACCTGACAGCTGGCATCAACATATTTCACATCAACTCAACACAAACACATGGAAACACACGGACAGACATCCTCAGGACAAGTCAGATCTCTGCCATGATTTAATGAGCTCTAACATCAAGTCATCAAACTAAAGAAGTCACTTATCAGTGGACAGGATGATAACAGGGAGCACATCAATTACAGTAGTTCTTGATACGGTTACAATTAACACCTGTTTGAACTGTGCACAATCTGTGAATGTGTTAGAGCCTGTTAATGACTGGGGTCAATATCCTCATCAGACTCCAATATTCCCACGAACTGACAGCACATCAAAACACACAAACCATGAATGGACATGTGTGTGAAAAAAACAGAATATAGCTTGCAGAGGTTCACATGACTACAGGGAGACGCTGTACAGAAGTTGTTTTGAGAGAGACAGAAGTGTCAAAATAGGGATGAGAGTGAGCAGCATAGAGAGAAAAAGAATTAACAAATAATAAACAGGCCAATTCCAGTAGGGTCCTCACACCATCGGTGCTCAGGCCCTAATAAAACAGTCAATTCAAGCATTGGTTCAAAAACATTCACATGTTTTTATCCCATTTTAAACCTATAGGAGTTTTGTAAATATGTCTGTGTGATCAAACAAACAATTGTTTGTTTGTTTTTTTGTCAAAAAGTATTGAATTTTAATATCAACCATAAAATGAAAACAGCTTAAACCGGTGTATAGTGTTTTTATAGCACTCAGACTGAGCACTAAACATTTGTTGTGCTGTAAGAACTGCATGTTGCATGAGATTTAAAGACATTGCTTTCAATCATTTATGAGTCTAACAGATACATTACCCACAATGCACCACTGCAGCGGTCATATTTCACACAGATGCATTACAAGCAATGACAGATGCCCGACCTGCATCCATATGGTAGATCCCTCCCCAACCACATACTCACTGCATCAATAAAAAAAAAAGAAAAAAGATGGACATTCTCATAAACAGTTCAAATTGGCACATGTAAGGCCAACTCACGTTTCACGCTAGTGCTGGAAATCGCTAAAAAGAAAGGTGTACCTCTGGTTAGAACGAAAGATTAGGATATAGGATGAACTTGTCTCCTACTCCTTCAGCTTTCCCATGCCTTCCCTTACCCTCCTACAACAGGAAGATCACTGACTAGGTGTGTTACTCTCTGCAATCAGAGGGTCTATCAGAGTAAACAAAATCAAATCTTTGCTGACAGAGATTAATCAGCTTGTGGGATCCTCCAGGTTTAGTTCACCTGCTTCAAAGCACTATCTAGGCTTTTCTTTTCCCTCTCTCTGTTTGATTTGTTTTGCTCCAAAAATAGTAAGCTGCCTTGCTGCCACTGTGTGACTCGATTCCCAATTGATTTCTATTAACTTTGAACTTAGCATGTTGCTAAGCTAACAGCTTGATACATTAATATGCAAAAAAATAATAAAATGTTGAGGAAAATTTGAAAAATCTACATTCCTGTAGCTCAAACAGTAGTGCACGAACCAATAAAATCTGTACCTTTGATGCAATGTAAGTTACATATGCAAATGTAAAAGTCATTTAAGTAAAATGTTTATATTTAATCTATTTTATAGGTAAACTGACATTCAAAAGTTTGGGTTCAGTAAGAATTTTTTATGTTCATGAAATAAGTTTCTTATGCTCACCAAGGCATCATTTATTTGGTCAAAAATACAGTAAAAACAGTAATATTGTGAAATGAGTCATTACTGTGATTTCAAAAATAGTTTTCTATTTTAATATATTTAAAAATGTTATTTATTCCTGTGATAGCAAAGCTTTCAGAAATCATACTAATATGCAGATTTTGTGGTCAAGAAAAATTTCTTATCAATGTTGAACACAGTTGTGCCGTTTAATATTTTTTATAGGAACCATGACACATTTTTTCTATGATTCTTTGATGAATAGAAAGTTCAAGAGAACAGCATTTATTTAAATAGAAGTCTTTGCAACATTATACTTTTTTTTTTACTCGGCCTGCTTCTCAACTGTGGAGAACCGCTGGACACAGTCTCCAACAGTGTTGCCGAAAAGGCCACCTTGTGAGATGGGAGCATCGAGAAAGCGAGCTTTGGCGATGTCTCGCACCTCCGCAAGATTTAGCCCTGGGGTGCTTCTGGGCCACCAGTGTGGACATCGTCTGACCGAGGGCCAGCGCTGTGACCAGGGGTCAGTCACTATACACTGCTCAACCCCGACTCAGAACTACCCTTGCGCATTGCGTATTTTGGCCATCCACAAACTGGTAGGGCGGCCATCACATGCAGGGAAGAGGCGGTCTGCCATTAGCAAAGCCACCCCACCACCAAGGCTAGTGAGAGAGGAAAAATTTTTCTGCAGATTTCCCCCCCCCGAAAAATCTTGACGAAGCCACTTAAACAGTGTATATTCTATTGTAATATTACATTTTATTAGACTTAATAGATTTATTTTGACTAATTTATTGCTACTTTTAAATAAATACGTATATTTATAATCAACAACTCTTGCATTGTCCACCATCTTGGAACGTTTTTTCCCATTTGTTTCAATGCATTCTGGGATTTTCTTATCCATGAAGGATACATACGATGCCATCTTAAAACTGCAGCGTATTCATGCAGCCTACATGTTGAGAGTGTTCCAATGCTGCCTTAAAAGACTGCTTATGTAGGCAGCTCACTAGGTTTTTGCTTTGTGTGAAGCTGCTACAAAAAAGCAAGGCACTACTCTACATGAAGTATGTGTAGAGATACGTATGAGTAGTTGTCAAACACACGTCTCCATTGTGCAGAGGCCGCGGTGCAGGGAGAGATGGTGGCATCAGAATACACATAAATAACACAAGACACACAGACATACACAGGCTGAGAACTACAGATGGTTAATGAAGCATTTGGGGAAAAAAGCCACAAAGACAGAGGAGTTAGTGGGCAGACAAAAAGCTCAGCAGATTCCTAGACCACTCACTGAAGCACATGTCTGAGGGAATGAGGGGTGGAGAGAGAAAACAAGGGATGTACGAACTGAAGGAATTATAAATGAATGGACACCGAGGTAGCCTGTATGGGCCATGAATCATAATGTGCTGTGTAACTGACAGGGCTGAGTGATATATTGAATTCTATATACTCAATGATGTTTTGACTCTGTAGATGTTTTTGGTGGTGATATAAATCTACACTGATTCTCACCATGCTTTTCATCACACACACACACACAACACACACTCTCACTCTCACACTCACCCATTTTTGAAATGAATAACATGAGCCCTCTGAAGTCCAGTCTCTAGGAAGTAGCCAAGTTCCTGTTCCTGTGTGACCGGGCCAGGCTTTGGACTGCGGTTCTGAATGCCAGCACTAAGAGCCTGGAGACAGGAAACGTCATCAAATGTTACTGTCAATCATTACTCGAACTCTTTTCCCCAGTAACTTCCTGTTAGTTATTCAGCTAATTCAGACCTTATCTTCAAAAGAAGCACAGAGTGAGATTTGCTATATTTACACGGAGAACAGAGAGGACGGCGGTTAGGAGGGTACGAGTGCGCCACGCATGAAGGTCAACCATAAAACTTCGGCTGCACCCAAAAAATGCAGCATCAACACTGCAGCAGAATACAAGCTCTGCCGTTCTCCTCGCCATCATTCACTCTCTCTCCGTCTCTCCACTCGCCCTCCCTTCCCCACCAACGCTAAATCACAAGCAGTAAATACTAAACACTGTGCAAGGGGAGGAATCTGTGCGACAGAGAATATTACTCGGCAAGAGAATGAACTTTGACCTGTAAAAGGCTTTGATTGTGATTTAAAGTTCACAGGTGGGACAGTAAGAGATTAGACTCACGGATGGCTGACCCTCAGCAGCAGACCGGTGCAAATCTTTCCTCAGCTACAAAACTTATGTACATTTGACATGCTAAAACAGTAATGAAAACTGTAGTGAATGAATATTTGAAAATACCTTTTCTACCTCCTGAAGATAGAGCAGGGCAATGTCTCCAGACTTCTCATAACAAGTGATGATCTCCTGGTCTCTGTCTGCAGTACGATTGGACAGTGATGGGGACGCCATGGGCACTTTCTCCAGACAAAGACCTATGAGCAAACAGCAGAAGGATGAGATGCCTTACACATGCCAACAGCAAGAAAAGTACAAAGAGCCGTCCTTGCGCTCTGCCAGATTGTTCTGTCAGAAGGATGTTTATGACTTATGACAGCTCATTTCAATAAAGATAATCTGATGGATGAAATATGGCAATAATTGATGCTAACTTTTTTTCCCTGATAGGGCTATATGGCATAGCAGTTCTATAAATGTCTCATTCATTATGCAATACCATCAGGAATTAAATAAATCATTAAACACAATTTCTAACGCATTTACCATATTTAACATAATAACCATGGAGAACTAGGAGGGCCATTTAAAAGTAAAATGAAGGAATGAACTATCAATTAACTGAATCACATTATGCATCTCTGCACTGTTCTGATCGGATAAGATATAATTTATTCAGATCAGATCGGAAATAAAATTAAATAAAAAATTATTAAAAAGAAAATAGATGTTGTATATTGATGTTATAAATAAATTGTATAACTGTATTATTATTATAAGTATATAATATGTTGTTACATATAATATATAGATTTTATACCTTTATTTCTGATCCTACTACACAGCTGTAAATTGAACAATAGATGTGATTGGCAGTGATTTTGTTGCTTTGTGCAGAATTTTGCATTCAGTAAGGTCAAAAAATACTTGATTGTAGTTAGTGATTTATTTTTTCCCTTATATTCCAAAATCCAAATTAAATAAACATTTACAACTGTTTATTGAATTAATGTTTATAATGTTAATACCAATAAAATAATCAATGTCTTTATTTCTATTTTATATGCACATCATCCAAATTAACTGTTAACTAGAGAGATTAAGATTAAAGACTATTTTGAAATTTAATCACAAAATGCTGACATTTGAATGTATTGACAGCCCTTACATTTCATAGGCTGTTTATTTGTTGCTTGAGGTATCGATTTAGTTTTTGATACAGTATGTAGTTACCACAGGCTGGTAAAATACCAAAGTCAAAGATCTGGCATCAACCCAACCATATTCCTTTCAAAATCCCTAGTTCCATTCAATTTCTACTGAGCCACAGTATTCATTTCACTTATGTGAAATTTAGAGATGTAGAAGCAAAGTTTGAATTTCACACAGCGCTTTTGTCAATTCTAATTTAATTGACTAATGAAATACACTGTTATTGTTTGATCCATACTTGGATCAAATAAAAATTTTATGATATTCACTCAGCACTGAACGTGATATCTTTCTTACATGTAAGTGGAGTTTGTTTGTTGCTGCTGGCCAGAGGAAGTAAGACAATGAAATATACATGTGTGAGAAAATCAAAGACCTCAGACAAACCAGAAAAGCTTTAAATGTTTAAGCACAAACTGATGTCTGTTCCACTGCCGTATCTCCTTCCCTCTTCTGGGTCAGCTGAGAGCCAGGTAAAGATACAAGCACGGTTCTTTACAGATGTCACACAATCTGTGGCCAATCTCTGTCTACTGGCTTCAACTTCCTAATTCACATCTTAAATCGCTCATAGCATGAGGGAAAACACGCCAGACCCGGCGCTCCGGTGGATGGTAAACATGATGAGAGTTGTTTGTTTGCATGCAGTTAGTATTGGGTTCTCCATGCAGATAAAGTTTTCATGACAGTTTGGCAATGTGACAGGAAACAGAAACTGTAGCCCTCCTAACTACTTTTCAAACTGCTTCAATAATACTAGATATCGACTTATAAATGGATATCACAGGATGAAGAAACCGTTGTGGTACTAAGTCACAAAATTATTCCAAAATGAAAACGGAGCCAAATAATCCATCACAAGCGAGAAGGTAATGATGAGGCTCTGATTAAAAGTGCACTGACAGTGAAGTCTCAGTAAGACAGGAAGAGAACAAGAGTGGACTGATTGGCATAAAATATTAGTTAAAGGTTTAAGGCATCTGCACTACTGTTGAAAAGTTTTGGCTCATTTTTTTTTTTTAAATAAATGAATACTGATCAAATGTGACATTAAAGACTTTCCCATTTTTACAAAAAAGTACAGTATATGTCAAATTATATGTTTATCAAAAAATCCTGAAAAAAAATATCATGGTTTTCAACATTGATAATAATAATAATAATGTATCTTGAGCGACAAATCCGCATGTTACAATGATTTCTGAGGGATCATGTGACACTAACGACTGGAGTAATGATGCTGAAAAGTGCAATTACAGGAATAAATTTAATTTTTCAAAATAGAAAATGATTGTAAATTGTAATATTATTTCACAATATTACTGTTTTTACTGTATTTTTGTTCAAATAAATGCAGCTTTGATGAGCATAAGAGACTTCTTATTGACCACAAACATTTGATTGCTAGTGTATGTAATCCTAAACTTGAGTCACAAGTTTCAAAAAATGTTTTTTTTTTGCCTATATAGACATTTCAAATGTACAATTTTTCTCTATCAAGAAAACCAACAACAAATATTGATTTATCTTGCATTAAATGGCTGCGAAGTGTCCAATTATTATCCAATAAAATGCTCTTTAAAAGTAGTATGTCCCTCTACTTAGCAAATAACAAATTATGGCCCATAAAATGTGAATTCTAGACATGAAAAGGTTGTGTAAATTAAAAAAAAACATTAAAATGTATATTCATTATAAAATGCTCAAAGCGTTTTAAATAGTTATACCAAGCTCTAAAATATATTGTGTAGAAATAGGAATCCTGAAATGTAATTATCTATTGCTAGGAGTGACCATACATTGAAAGTTTTGAGAACAAAACTAGGGCTGAGGATTTTTGAATATCATGGACAATGGGGACCTTGGTGCAATAGTTGAAGAACCACTATCATGTGGGCACAAAATTACACACTCTAACTTTAAGGAATAGTTATATTTCATTACAAATGTGGGTAGAGGGATTGTTTATGGTCTTGTTGTTCCACACTGATGCCCAAAGAGAAAAAGGGGAGATAAAAAAAAATGAATGAGAGAGAGAGAGAGAGAGAGAGAGAGAGAGAGAGAGAGAGAGAGAGAGAGAGAGAGAGAGAGAGAGAGAGAGAGAGAGAGAGAATGTGTGTACATGCCGTAAATCCCTTTACCTTATATAGACCTGCTATGGTGGAGACCAGACTGGAAAAGGCACATTGACTTCTGTTCTGATACAGATAAAATTCATCAGAAATCTATTCCTCTCAATTGCTGTGTTCCTCTAAACACACACATATAGCTCTTAGAGGTTAAAAGGCCCGTTATACTAGCCGGATCCAAGACGAACCCCATTACCGTGATCAGGCTCTTAACGGCCACAGTAAATCTGACGCCTCAGGACAGGCTGTGACAAGCAGCTCATGGCTGCAACAGGGAGATTTTTTTAATTCAGGACGAGGGTTTAATATACACATGAGACAAGGCAAGAAGTGCCAACAAGATGACACACACGTGTGTTCGTGTGTGGTAGCTGGGGCATGATGGATGATTAGGGTCAAAGGAGGAAGCTGCCCCCCTGTAAAGGCAGTTGCCAGTCACAGAGATGCTATGAGATGATTGGATGAGACAGGCTCTGTGCCACCCTGCAGTTTTTCCCCCAGAGCCCCACAGTACCGCCGATCTGTCAGAACTCTGATCAAAGACCTCATGCTGCGGTCTTGGCAAACACATTCACTGTGCTTGGAATTAAAAGTGTGTGTGTCTGTGTGTGTGTGTGTGTGTGTGTGTGTGTTCAGAGCAAAGGATTTAGTTGCAAAATCTTTTCTCTACAGAGCACCACATATGAAATCAATGCTGCCACCCAAAGGTCAAAATGTGAACAGCAGGATACCATCTCTACACTGATCTGACCAAGTGAGTGTTAAAAATACATTAAAAAAAACATACATTTAAATAAAATACACTGAAATACATATTTTATAGTGAAATAACTGTGATTATATTATAATATAAATATCATTATATACAGTTCCATTTAAACGTTTGGGTATCATGCTTTCTCTGCGCACCAACACCATCAAAAATACAGTAAAAACAGCAATATCGTGAAATATTATAACAATTTAAATGAACTGATTTCTATTTTAATATTTTTCTAAATGTAATTTATTCCTCTGATGGCAAAGAATTTTTAACAGTCATACTGTATTGTTGGTCAAATAAATGCAGTCTTGAAGAGCATATGAGACTTATTTTCTAAATATTTTTTAAAATCTTACCGACCCCAAACTTTTGAATGCTAGTGTATGTCCTCCTAAACATTGAAAAAATATTTTTTTTTAGCACATATACACAATAAAAATGTAATGCAGCCATTACTCTAGTCTTCAGTGTCACATGATCCCCCAGGAATCATTCTAATATGTTCATTTGCTGCTCAAGAAACATTTATTATTACTATCATATCAATTTAGAAAACAGCTGTGTTGTTTAATATTTTTGCTGCTCAAGAAACATTTATTATTACTATCATATCAATTTAGAAAACAGCTGTGTTGTTTAATATTTTTGTTGAAACAGTGATACATTGTTACATTTTTTTGTAACATTATAAATGTTAAATTTGATCAATTAATTTGTCCTGCCTGAATAAGAGTATTCATTTCTTTTTAAAATAAATATTTGAACAGTAGTGTAATCTATAGAATTTATACTGTATGTATATTGAAATCTCACTGGTCCACAAAAAAAAAAAATCCACTCCATAGAGCCGTATATTGAATATCAAGTATCTTACTGCTGTGATTGCCTGTGATTTTGTTGTTTTGTTTGTGCAGCAGTTTGCCTTTAGTGAGGACAGAAACATGTACTTGATTGCAGAAAGTTTCGGTTGTGGTTAGACGAAACCTTCTTACCAAAGCAAGTTACAAGTCTGTTTCACAGCGCATACATAAGCAGTTTATGGTGCTTTCACACTGATAGAATGTCAGCTATGTAACAGACCCGCAGCGCTAAACAGAAAACACTGTGATTTCTGAGTTACTACACTGATTATTACCTTTGGTGGCATAGGCCTCTGCGATCATGGAGAGTCTGTACACTGGAGCTCCCACCAGCTGCATCTCATCCAGATTCACACGGCCGTACTGATTCAACGCTTCCCTGTAATCAGCCTCCACATAACACAGCTTAGCCATGATCAGACTGGCCTCCTGCATGTATTCCGGCTGGGAGAGAAAGACAAATGCACAAACCGCCACAATATAGTACACTCAGTCACTGTAAAAAAAATATATATCTGTATATAAATTATATATATGATCAGTAAATCATGACAACATATGTTTTCACATTACTTTAACTTTAGTTTAAAATAACAAGATAACAAGTTCAAAATAACTAATTATTAGTTATATAATAAATGACCCATTTTTTCAAATTCAGTTGAATATAATTTAAGTTGAAATGACTTATACAGCCAAGTTGATTGTACTTAATTTATAGCAGCAGGTCTTTATTTATACTTTTTTTTTACAGTGAAATCAATCAAATACAGCTCCATAATCACCTCACATTTTTAGATACAGAACAAGAATATATTAAATACATTGAAATACATGAAATAAATAAAAATTTCACTTTGATTTTTGTCATTTCCATTTTCATTTGAATTTAAGTTTTTAGTAATTTTATTGTGTTGTCATTTTTATTAGTTTTTGATCTCATTTAAATCATCTATATACAGTAGTCGACATTTGAAATGTATCAAAATCTTTCATCAGTTATACATGAATTTTGAACAATACCTGTTCTTGTCTTAGGACAGATTTGATTAACTTTTCTGATCCACTTTAAATGTTGACTACTGTAGTTTTTATTTATTTTTATATTTCAGTTTTAGTTATTTTAGTACATCACTAAATAAAAAATGAAATTCTTTAGCTAACTACCTTAAATATATATTATTTTATTTCAAGTAACAAAAAAAAATGTTTGTGGTTTTTTTTTTTTGGAAAAGAAGTTATGGTCCTGACTGTTCAGGCTTACCTTTAAGTTCCCTCGATCAAGAGCAGCTGTCAAGTGTTTCCGGACCTCCTGGAGGCGGGGCCGGGGCCCACGGGGACTGGTTCCCTGCTTAATGGGGTTTTCCTTGAGGTACTGCTGGAGTTTGGCCTCCCCCAGCAGAAGTTCCCCGAGATCATCTACAAGAGAGGCAGAGGTTCAGTCCTACACCTGAATTCACTCAAATAAGCACAGAACGGAAGGCCAATAGTCGCTTTGCTGTTTCCTTATAAAGGTCCAGAAAATTCAAGTATTTCATTAGGTGTGTGCTATTCTTTTTTAATGATGTCATTATGTTGCTTTCTTGCCACCAGCAAATCGCTGCATTGGTGATCATGGTTTCGAGACGAGTATCAATATATCTGCCCTTTCCAATGAACACAGGAATGCGCAGTAATCTCAAACAGCTTAATCCAGATATTATAATCAAATATACAATTTCGTTTGAAAAAACAGTTATCACGGTTAGAAGATCTGGCATCTGTTAAATCATCTCAGATGTATTAAGCGAGGTATGAAGAACGGACCTCAGGACTATACTGAAGAAATTTTGTCACATGACATTTACTTAATTAATAGGCGATTTGATCATAATGACTGACAGCGAGCTCAAGCATGGAAGACATTTTATTTTTGGGTGAACTATCCCTTTCATCTTTCTCTTCTGACTGATACAGTAACCGTGGAGATGTCACCTGCAATATATCTACACAGTAAGGTCAAAAAACAAACACTGATTGTGAAAATAGCATTACATAAAGTCCATATATAATCCAGTCTTGGACCTGACCACATTCTTACAAGGCTCTGAGGACATAATCCTTGAGTAATAATGTTTATAAATATGTAGCCTACCTTTTAATGAACCGGGCTAAATGTAAAGATGGCAACAGGCAATTTTAACCCACAATAGTATGAATTCATTATAGATATTAAACCAACCTTTAGGACAGACTCCATTAATTTATCAATTTTACCCAGCCAAAAACATCTTACAGATGTTCACAAATGATATTGTAAAATGTTATTTTTGTGACACATTCCCTTAAACAATCCCTCACTTATTTTAGTCTTGACAATATTTAAACATAATGCAAATAAAATAATTATGTTTTATAACATTTTTTTTTACGGTATTATACTAACTGTATTTCAATAATGATGGAACTGAAACGACTATGAATTATTACCTACAAGTTACAACAATTACAAAAAAATATATTTCTTTGTAAACTTGAAGCCCCTTTTCAAGTATTTTTTTAAAGAAACAAAACATTATAAAGATTAATATAAGAATCTGTCAACACAAAAAAGCATTCAACACTTTTAAAATAGTCTGTACTTTTAACTAATCTCTGGTAATATTTGTATACTGCCCTTTTCTATTCATTATAATTTGTATTTATTATTTTGTACTTTTATCTGAGTGTGAGTTCATGAAATTTAAGTTTGAAAATGCAACGTTGAACTAAGTTATCTGTTTAACAAATAACTGAATCTGTGTTTGCAGTTATTGCAAAAGAGACTCCTATAATTTGACATTACATCTTCACAAGATAATAAGCCAAATAATGACTCTTAATAACTTTATAGACTTGATAAAATGTGACCCTGGATGACAAAACCAGTCTTATGGGTCATTTTTTTGAAATTGGGATTTATACACCAAATGAAAGCTGAATAAATAAGCTTTCCATGGATGTATGGTTTGTTAGGGCAATATTTGGCCGAGATACAACTATTTGAAAATCTGGAATCTGAGGGTGCAGAAAAATCGAAACCATTAGAAAATCGCCTTTACAGTTTTCCATTTATGTTTGCGATTGTGCTGCATTCACTCACACAAATAAATGTTTTATACATTTCCGGTAGGAAATTTGCAAAATATATTCATGGAACATGATCTTTACTTGATAGCCTAATTGTTTTTGTCATAAAGGAAAAATTGATAATTTTGACCCATACAATTTATTTTTGGCTATTCCCACAAATATACCAGTGCTACTTAAGACTGGTTTTGTGATCCAGGGTCACAAATAGGAATTATAGAAATTATGAAGATGAATGGACACAATTGTGTGAGCAATCAGGAAGTGTAACGTTACGTTACTGGGGAGATGTGCAGAATACTACCAAAAGGGCAACAACAATATCATATTTTAGACACCCTGAAATCAAAGTATTAATTCAAAGAACCGTTAAATGTGTAGGTAAATGAACGTGAATAAATCAGACATTGATTCTGTCATCAGGCCTGAGGCACAGACTGTCAGAGCTAACGCGTTAGCCGTGAGAATATGTACATAAACCACACACACCGTTTGAGATGAGTTTCGCAGACAGCTGTCGCACGAGTTCTGGTATCTTGTCCCATTGTGTCTCAGATCGACAGCGCTCTATTTCAGACTCTAATCGCGACCCGGACTTTCTGGCTGTCATATTTCTACCTCCTCCAAGTACTGACCAAAACACGACCGGAGCCGGAGCACAGAAACATCAAAGACTTGGAGAGGATTTTAAAAACATGAACCGGATTACTCTTCCGGGCCATTGAACTCAAATTGGACAGACTTCAAACATGTGACTATTTTTGAGGCTATTTTTGTTCCTCATCTGGAAAAAATTAATTAAAACAAATTATAGTATAATTTAAGGGGGAAACACTTTCAGGACTGCATGAGGAAATCAGTGCTCCTCTACATTCTGCTGTCTTTTTCTTTTCATATAATACAATTATTTCAACTCAAATCAAAATGAATTAATTTATTTTATTTATTATTATTTATGCAACATTCATGTAAATAGCAGTGTCTGTCGGGTTTTAGGACTACCGTGAACTGAAGAGCTCTGTCCCTCTCACATGATTGAATGAAGATGCCCTTCCAGGTTTTTGTAGTTCATCAGCCATCAGAGCGCGTTGCACTGCAGCCTCCAGTGCTGTAGGGGGCGGTGCCAAAAACTCACCGCTGACAATCAGCAGCAAGTGTGTCTGCGGCATGCTGGGCTGGCCTCGGATTTGGAGAGAAGATCATTATTGTTGTTGTAAATTGTGGATTGGTTGTAATATCTAGGTTTAGATTTTTTAGCACATTCGACTTTCGTCGTCGTTGTACGAACGGTAGTAACGCTATTTCTTAATCGCTTACAACATGCATGCAAGTCTATGATGTGATGCAAGAAACATTAAAATGGGTTATTACGAGTGTTTACATATCTAAAATTGACATATGGCTGTAGATGATACATATTTTTCCTTGGCGTTGCTCCTTTCTATTTGAAATGCTGTTGATTTGATTTAAATGGCATTTTAAGTCAAGGTCAAATTGGTCTGTTTAGACTTGGGAGTTCAGGAGTAAATTTACATCAGATACTGGTAGCACTTTTTAGTTATTAAAGACATGAACAAATTATTTAGATCATATCTGCTGTTTATCAACTCTAACTCAAAAAATTAAAGTCTCAATATTCTCAAAGAATAATATACATACAGTACAATCATGTATTGTTTACATGTATATGTCACTTTAATAGAGTTTAAAAATAATTTTTGCTTGATCTTTTATAATCAATAATTTTTACTAATAATTAATTTATTTATAATGTTTTGATCTGACATTCATTCTGAACTGCTTTGGGGATATTTTACACAGATTCACACTTGTAACCTGTTACTGGCTGCAGGATGTTCTTGACTCTGGCACTTTTGCGAAAGGGGATCCCAGGAAAGCAGTGGATCGGGAAGTATCGTCGACCGCGAGTAGTCACCTGGCAGATGAAGCGGAATATGATTAAACGCCTGGAACAGGAAGCGGAGAATGAATACTGGATCAGCCGGCCATTCATGACGCTGGAACAGGAGCGAGGCCATGCAGCACAGAGACGGGAGTGGATGTGGCTTCAAATCAAAGATGCACGACAAGCCAAGTTTCCTGAACACAAATACATTGCAGACCAACTCAACCACCTGAAAATCACCAAGACCTGGTCCAGCTAACCAGAACATCAAAGACTGATGGATCTCAGAGTTTGCAGAGAAAGATGTAAATGAAATAATAAAAAAAACATTGTTTGATTTGATAAATTCTGCATTGTACACCTGGCTGTATGTGATGTGTGTTACGTTTATAAATGATTTCTTTTCTAATAATCACATCTGGCTCTTCTCCTTATTTCTGATTCAAGTATCAATGGTATAGCTTAAAGGGATAGTTCACCCAAAAATGAAAATTCTGTCATCATTTGCTCGCCCTCAAGTTGTTCCAAACCTGTATGAATTTCTTTCTTCTGTGCTGAATACAAAATAAGATAATTTGAAAAATGTCTGTAACCAAACAGTTGATGGGCCCCATTGACCTCCATAGTACTTTTCCCCATACAGACAGAATTTTCATTTTTGTAAAAAATCCCTTTAACTGTAATGTGTTACAACTAAATTATATTGTAACATGGAAAATTCAATCCAAGTGACTTCTAAACAAATGTGTCAAAAGTAAAAGCAGTAATGAAAAACAGGTATAAATAGGGTGAAAAAAGTGGTCACCCTTTTGATTATTATTTTGAATCAGATATTCAATTATTGCATGCTATTTGTCTCATGAACATGCCACAGAGAGCTAGGGCAGATGTCAAGATTACTGATTGATGACAACATGTCTATGAAATGGATAGTTCTGGGGCCCGTTTCAATAAGGAGGTTCAACCAACTCTGAGTTAAAACTTGAACTCTGAGTTGACTTACCCTGAGATGGGAAACTCTGAGTTTTCGGTTTCAGAACAGCTGAAATGAGTAAGTTCAATCAACTCTAAGTTGACTGACTTGGAGTTAAGCGCGTGCACCACAACTATAAAAAGCCATTATCAATGGAGCACAGATATTATGTGTCACCATGGTAACAGCACCAGACAAAAAGAGGTCTGCATATTTCTCATCAGCAGTACGCAAACATTTTCTTTTTAAGCAACAGGGCAGCAGCGGCGATCGAGAGAGTTGGTTTGGGAGAAAATAGTTGCTCGAGTCAATGCGTAAGTTTACATTTTAATTAGGCTACTGTTATACAGTGTTGGGTGTAATTACCAAGTAATCTAAATACTGTAATTTAAATAAAGGGATTACTCTTAATTCTTCTGTAATATAAAGTAAAATATGATGTCATTGCATTAAATACTGCATAGACTATAGAACAATTCTGTATAAAACAACAATCGATTTAACATAACATTTTTTAAAGGTATATTTTTTATGTAACCTTCTCTCTCTACACACTTTGGTCAATTCAAGAATAATTCATGCAATTGTATATTGTTAATTTGAAAGCATTAAAAGTGCAGTTTATTGTCTCTTTTTGTATTGTTCAAGTGGTTGAGGTTGATATGGGATTTATAAAGTAATTAGTAATAAGTAGACCAATACTTTCTAGAGATAGTAATTATTACATTAATCTAATTACACTGTTGAAGATGTCATTTGTAGTTAGTAATTAATAACTATTTTAGAGTAACTTACCCAACTGTTATAATATCAGAGGTGAAACTGGAAGAACAGTATGTTATTCAACCTAATTTTAATTTTCATGTAGGTGCAATCCTTCAGGCATTAAAAGAAAATAGCAGCTGAAAAAATGAAATATAAAAACATAATTCAGTCAGGTATGGCTTGAGCAAATCATGGATGTAGGCTAACTGACTTTACAAACATTTGACATATTAAATAACTAAATAGCATCCAGTGTCTTGCAGTGCAGCAGCATTTTTGACATAGGTCTAATTTAACACAATTAAATGTTCATTCTCATTTGACTTCTACTCAGCCAACAGAAAGAAGGAAGAGGCTCGCAAAGATGGAGATGAAGATGAAGATGCTGAGGAGATGGAGATGCAGAGGAGATGGAGATGCAGAGGAGATGGAGATGCAGAGGAGATGGAGATGGAGATGGACATGCAGAGGAGATGGAGATGCAGAGGAGATGGAGATCCAGAGGAGATGGAGATGGAGATGGACATGCAGAGGAGATGGAGATGGGCCTGAGCCTGAATGCTGGAAGGCCAATGGCTGAGGGAATTCCTGGAGGGACTTCATCAGAGCCAGTCACTCCCGAAGATTGGAGTGCCTTCATAAAATGTAAGAGGTGTATGTGATTGTGATAACAATATGTGTTATTTTTTATATAGGGTGTTTTTGATATTTCCATATATTTTACTTTGGGTTGGTTTTTTTGTTGCTCCCAACAGATTCTGATGGTAATATCTGTCTTTTGGAGCCTCCTGTCCCAACAGAACCCCAGACAGTTGTAAGTAGCCTACTCAATACACCAGAAATTATGACAAATAGTATTATAAAATGTGCTCAACCAAATGCTCATCTTCACAGGACGATGGGGATGAAGAAACAGTTTCTGCTGCCACAGAGAGGCCTACAGAGGAAATGTTAATAATATGTGTCTACACATCAAACAATCTACACATTCACATTTCTTCACATTATTTATCTGGAGTAGCCTATAGAAACTAAGTTTATATCTAAGTATAAACGGATATTCTTATCTCTCCCTCGTCCCCAGAGTGTGGAAGAACAGTAGGAGGAAGGTCCATCAAGTTCTGGTGCACAGATGAACACAGTTCAGTGATTTTCAGTGAATGCCACAGTTTAATTCTGTAGAATTTGTTTAGAGTTACATGATGTAACTCTAATCTACTGTATTTTCAGTTGCCAGTTAAGAAGTTATATAGACTTCATCTTATTAAAAAAATTGGGGGGAAAAACAGCAATGAATAAATGTACCGAAAAAATGAATGAGGTGTTTAAACACCCCTTCCTCTTTAAAAAAGGGGAGGAGACCGAAATAAACTCTGGGTTTACGGAAGTAAACCTGCTCCCGACCAGGTTAGGTTCACAGAGTAAGTTACCATGGTAACTGACTCTGAGTATAAGTTACCTCTCTTTCAGAAACGGGCTTGACTTACCCTGCTTTCTCAGGTTTGACTTACCTCCCATTCTGAAACAGAAAACCCAGAGTTTCCCTCAATTCAGGGTTAACATACTCAGAGTTTTAACTTAACCTCCTTTCTGAAACAGGCCCCTGGTCCTTGATTATGATTGGCTTAGCTGCATTCAAAGCCATTGTAAAACACTAATAAACATTTCTATAGAACTACATTGCATGGCGTAAGAACTATTATTTGTTATTGATCAAATAATTTATTATTGTTGCTGTTTGTGTATTTTATTTCATCCTGCCAGGCACTTGTAGTAACCAAAATAGCAAAAGAGATTTTATCATGTTCATGATAGTAACCTACTAATATATTTATACTCCCATTCACTAGAGAGCAGTGTACACATCATTCAAGCGCAAACCTCTTTGAAAACTACACTTCCCATAAAATATTGAGCTCGAGCGACTTGGTCTCCATGACAGTCTTGTTATTGTTGTTTAGCAGATAATCATGGATGGATGAAGAATACAACTGCTTTTCTTTCCAAAAAACCCTTCCTAATAAATCAGTCAACGATATGGTGGGATAATCAAATTTCCGTTTCATGTTCTCGGACTCTTTTCTCTCGTTCACACAAGGGTTTGATAGGTCAGGTTCGGCCCAGCTCAGTGCTGGATAACGTTACTACACGTTTTCTCACAGCTCAGTTGTGATCCGGTCTGTGTGGTTCCTGTTTGTGAAGAATGAGAGAGCAGCGGTGGTGCAGCAGCAGCAGCGGTCGGGTCCGGACACAGGACGCTCGTAGTCGGATCACAGGATTGGTGGAGGAGATGCGCCTGTAACAGCATCAGGAGGATGATTTCACGATACAGCCGTCGGCCTGTATCTCACAGCCTAGAGATGTGCGTATTAATCAAACAAACGATCTCAAGCTGCCTAATTAGACATCATTTTGATATCTTAGTCGCATAGATAGCCAGCTAATTAGGTTACTGTGGACTGGCTTTTGAATACATCTTGTTGATTTATTAAGTACAGTGTGTAAATACTAAAGGAAGCCTTCATTTCCCCCCCTAGATCTATGTATAGAAAGATTTTTGGATGGATATATTGCTAGATCTTTTAATAGATGGATGGGTAGATAGTCAGATCTTTGGATAAATGGATAGCTCTTTGGATTGCTTAGATGGATGGACAGACAGAAAGATAATCCAACCGACTGATCGACAGACAGATATAAAGATAGACCGACAGATTAGATGATAGATAGATAGATAGATCAATAGACGGGCAGATTGATTGATTGATAATCAAGCTGGCCTGTCATCATCCAGTAAATAATTGTCCTCTGTCTCTCTGCCGGTTTTGGTAGTCGTGGTTTGTCCCGCAGCTGTCCGGACCAGCATCCTCTTCCAGAGGAGGCAGATGATGATACTGTGCATTCTTCCAGACTCCTGCATGATCTACAGGAGGACATGTCCTCATACAGCAGGTGAGTGGCAGGTTGAATGTGTGTCTGTACAGGTATATATTAAAGGCATATGCTTTCATCAATGTATATATTGTTAGATAATATGTAGTCTTGTCTATAATATTCACTCTTTCCAATATTACATTTGAATTTGTGAAATAATGACACTCTTTCTCTCTTCCTAGGTCTGAGGAGTCCTCTGCATCATCCATCAGATCAGGATATCAGACACTCACCACAGATGACACAGCTCAGTCTTGGTCTGGTATCCATAGTTACACAGGAACTGGCATCTCTACAGAACGCAGCTCTGTCTTTTCGTGGGGCTACGATGTGAGTCGTAGAATGATGACTGATTAGTGTGATTATTCTTGAATTCTACACCAGATGCATTCTTGTTTTTAACTTTACAGCATCTTCAAAACTGGGTGCTCAAGTTCATGTCTTTTATCCTTCTCCCCATTTCTTTTTCTCTTTTGCGGTAGGAATTTGATAAAGCCGCTTCCAGGCAGGTCCAGCAGATGTTTGAAGAGATTGAAGAACAGTTGTATGAGAGGAAGTGTGAAACTCAGCTCAAAGGCCTGCAGGAAGAGTGTCAAGAATGGGCTTCACGATTCCCTCACCTCCGGTTCGCACACGTATACATGCACACACTCAGATCTGTCGACATCAGTAATGCCTTACCAGTCTCTGGTTGGAGCTGCATGATTAATCGTATTCTAATAGTGATCACGATTTCTGCTTCTCTCGATTAATCGTCTGCGATAGTGATCCACTGAAAACATTCTCCGATCTCCACTGTGATACTCTGCTCAAATGAAAGTGCTATACAGCCCGTACGTGTCCACCTCGCACCTTGTGCTATAGATCAAATCATGAATCTTGACTACCGTATATTGTTTGCTATTCGGGTTGCTGAATAAATCTACTTGCACAACCTTTTTGCTACAATACAGTCTTTTTTGGTGTTTTAATAGATTTTTTTTTTTTTTTACATAATTTAAAATTATTGGAATTAACCGTTTCTTTGCTTTTGATAGAAACTTCTCAAAGTCACCATGAATATACATCTCAAAAGAGAATAAATGACGGTCGCAACTTTAGTTTCATTACCGGTTCATAATGTAGAGATAAACTAGAAAACTAGATAATGTAAATTAAACCTTGCATATGTGTTGATGCTCTCTTGATATGTGTTTAAGGGGGCTATATGTAGAATTTCAGAAACTTTTGTATTAGCGACACTAGTGGCTGTTACCTGAACTTCAGCCTGCAACTGAACGTGATTTAATGCCCCGATATACTCATGGCGAAGTTCTTTTTCATTCTTTGCTTTGAAGTTAAAAGAGGTTGGAAATACCTTTGTGTCGGTATACTGTTAATGAACATCCAGACACCGTCCACGCTGCTGAGAGCGATATTTTGATGAATATGTAAATATGTGCTGCGTGCTCTTCTCTCAATAACAAGAAAAAACAAGATGACAGATGAAATCAGTCTACAGCCTTTCATAGACAACCTAGGAAGTCGGGGAAGGTCTTGTTTTTTAAGTTTTGTTACAAGCTGTTCACACTATTACAAATGTGATTAGTAAATGAAAAATACATGCATATAGCCCTTTTAAGGGAGAGTGCAATAATTATATCATACTCATAATCGTGCCACCCCCTATGCCTAGTTATTAAACCTGTTTGGGGCATTTGTGTGTGACAGGATCCTCGGAACGCAGCTGGTGTGTCCCACAGATGAAGGATTCCAGTGGTACGCCACCCCAGCTCACACTCCCATCCTCTCCAAGGCAGGCCAGAGCAAAGAGATAACCGCCAATGAGTGAGTTCAGTTTTTTGATGTGTGCGAATTATTTATAAGTGTTCTGTAAAGTCTCATTATCATGGCATTGTGCACGTGTGGCAGGTTGTGTGTGCAGGGTCGGAGGGCTGTTTTGTGTCGGCCCTCTTTGGAGGTGACCCATGTCACACCCAGCAGTAACCACGGAGATGAGATGCCCAGGGTGATTGAGGCCGAGGGGCTGATAGAAGAGTATCTCGCCTTCGACTGCAGGGACCTGTGAGTGTGTGTGCTTGTATGCTTGTGTGTGACAGATGGGAGTTTATTTTAGCTTAATTTATCTGATATTTTGTCAGAGATTTTTGCAGATAATATGTGTTTATCTAGGGATGAGGAATGGGCACACGATTATGTGAACAGACGGCGAAGGCGCTGCCTGCCCCCTGTCTCGCCCTATCGCTGTCGTCGGGAGGCGGTGCTTGGTCTGCTGTTTGATGATGTGTGGCGTGAGCTCATTGGCTGGATGGAGGAGCTTGTACGTAGGCATTGGGAGGGTTTTGTGTCAGGTAGGATGAATTTTCAAATACTTGTCTAAATGTGATTGGCCCTGGGTTTTTTTTACTTTATCGTTCAAAAATTTGGGGTGGTCCTTACAATTTTTTAAAATATATTTTAAACTGGTGTGAAGAAAACACAAGTTCTTTATAATAGAAATGAAGTGTAATTCTAATTGAAAGCAACACAGACACTGTTTTTTCATGTTAAATACTGTAAAGCTGTTTGGTTTAAAGCAATCTATTGTATAAAGTGCTATATAAATAAACATGACTTTACTTTACTAGTGATTTATACTGCTTTATATTTTTGTAGAAACTATGATACATTGTTTTCAGGATTCTTTGATGAATGGAAAAGTTCTAAAAACAACAGTGTTTATTTGAAATATAAATATTTTGTAACTATATAAAAGTCTTTACTTACACTTTTAATGCATCCTTTAATTTCTTCTTCTTCTTCTTCTTCAAAAAAAAATACTTTTACTGACCCCAGACTTTTGTACTGTAGTTTGCATGACCAGGACATCAACCAAGGAGTTTATTTCGTAATAATGATCAGCAAGATTGTAGATTATACTTTAAATGATATTTCATACCACACAGCTCACCAAATAAATGAATAAATGTACATGAAACATTGACTTTTTGTTATGTGAGAGGAGACTTAAATGATACAAGAAATATACAGTTTCGCGTCATTATTCTGTACTATTTGAGAGCAAAGTGTCGTGTCCAATCAGAATCAAGTATTCAAGTATTGAGTTGAGTATTGGTGAAGAATATTTTCTCTTTGAACTTCTCTGTCCATCAGATGATGAGAAGAATGCCATGGCCCTCAGCCCTGCGTGCCCTGATACCCAGAATCCTTTTTTGCTGCTGTCCAATGTCTCCTCAGTGCTTCCTCCACTGTCACAGAGCAGAACACAGCAGCTCACGGCCAGCTTGCAGGCCCAGGTTGGTTAACCGCTTCAGAGATTGTAGAATATATTTAGAGCAAATTCTTTTGGGTTGGTCCTTTTTCCTTTTGTGGCAGATGGATGAAATCCTGATTTCATCTGAAGTCCTGTCTCACTGATTTGTAACCCTTCCATCCCCTGTAATCTGCTTGATGATAGTGTCCAAATATATTTAAATAACAGGATTCCCACGGTCATAGAAAACTGATTTCCAGGTTTGGAAAAGATCTTTCAAAATCTTTAAAAAAAAATCTTGAAATTTCTATAGTGAACGGGTATCGGAAATGAAAAAACTTTTGGGAAGTTTGCTGTACTCCACCCAAAACAAATTTAAACACCATTTGGCTATTTTTAAAATCTAATTATGCATAGATTTTATGATCTTACATTTTTGTACTTTTAAAAAGTTATGCAGTAACTTTTAAAGCAGTTATGTTTTGCTTTAAAAATGTTATTTGACTAGAAATTGTATTATCTCTATAAAATAATTAAAAATCTTTTCCTGGGAATTTTGAATAACTGGAAAAGTCATAGAAATGAATTTAGCCAAATCTGTGGGAATTCTGTAGATATAAGCGTAGATCTTCACTGCTTTGTATCCTCTCTGTCTTTACATATTCACATACCCAAAAATACACACAAATGCCGATTCCCTTTCGAGAGGTCTCTCCTATTGCGTAAGTAGCTTACGCTATGGGAAAACTCCTTTTCTCGAGAATATTGAAGTCTTTATGTAAAACGCATTGCAGCTGCACAGCTGACAGCAATGAACGAAGGAAGCTCGGTCATTGGCTGTGCTGCGGCAACTTGCTCGAACCAATGACGGGGCGACTCTGAATGCGCGACCAATGAGCGCGCTTCGCGCCCGCGCGCGTCAGAGCCCGCCAAGATGGGCGTGGCCAAGAGCTATTTATTGGGCGCCCCGTCATGAGAGTTCTTTAGATTTAATCTCCTTCAGCGAACACCTTCTTCGCTGGATCCTCCGGATTATTGAAGCCTTCGCCGCCGTCGAAAAAGCATACCAGCGGGATTGCTACGAGGACGTCGGCACCTTCAGCCGCCTTCGAACGCCATCCTACTGAGCCATCCGGCGTGCCACACACGCAAGTATCTTTACATCTGTTCGCCCCGCGACACTTGTAAAAGAGCAATTTTCTGAGGCGTTGTTTCAAATGCCTTCCTGCGCGTCGTGCAGAGACCTTCTCCCGGACGGGGATCGTCACATCATCTGCGCTCGCTGCCTGGGCCGGGACCACGCAGAAGCTGCTTTGACCAAGGGCGGATGCCCGGAATGTGATGACCTGGGTCTCTCCGCACTGCGGGCTCGCCTCGCCGCTTTCGCCGTGAGCGAGCCCATCGCCGCCACCCCTCTGTTTGAGCCGCGCACTAAGAAAAAGCGCCGCTCACAGAGGCTTCCTGAACCGGAGCTCAGTGACGTCACGCCGAGCCAGTCTCCGCGTGCTTCACCGCCGCTCTTGCCTTCCCCACCGCCGGTTCAGTTCACCCAGCCGGACCCACACCCCTCTAGCAGAGCGGTGGGCCTTGTGACTTTCGGCGTGTCCGAGGACGATGGGGGAATGGATGACAGCTTGTCCATCGACGCTGCATCGGCCGACTGACCCCGCCCCGTCGACGCTAGCTAGCACGAGCGGGGGCTCCACCATGGATACGGAGATTATCCGCGTCCTCTCGAAGGCCGTAGAGGACCTCGGGCTCGATTGGTCTTCTCCCGAAGAACCAACCCGAAGCCGACTGGATGAGTGGTTTCTGCAGGGGCGCCAGCAGGCCCCTCGGCAAAGGCCTTCTCCCTTCTTCCCGGAGGTTCATGACGAACTCACCAAGTCATGGAAAGCCCCCCACTCTGCGCGTCTGAAGCCTTCTTTTTCTTCGTCGCTCTCTTCTGTGGACGGCGCGAAGGAAAGAGGCTACGAGGGAACGCCGCCCCTCGAGGAGGCCGTGGCCAATCATCTCTGCCCGGCCTCCACCACCGGATGGAAAGCCAAAGCTTCCCACCCCTCGAAGCCCTGCCGCACTACTTCTGCTCTCGCCGGTCGCGTCTACGCCGCCGCCGGCCAAGCTGGATCAGCGCTTCACTCAATTGCGGTACTTCAAGTGTTCGAAGCTAAGCTTCTCCGCTCTATGGACGAGTCTGGCCCCGAACCCGAAGCCTTTAAGGACCTACGCAGCGCAACTGATATAGCTCTGCGAGCCACGAAGGCCACCGCCCAGTCTATTGGCCGCGCCATGGCTAATTTGACTGTTCTCGAGCGCCATCTGTGGCTGACTCTGACGGAGATGAAGGACGCGGATAAGGCGCCGTTTCTCGACGCGCCTATCTCCACCAGCGGGCTGTTTGGACTGGCGGTTAAAGGTTTCGCCGAACGCTTCACTGAGGCCCAGAACGCTTCACAAGCTATGCGCCATTTCCTGCCCAAGCGCTCCAGCTCATCGCAGAGCAGACAGAGACCGCCACAGCCGCAGCGGGCTAGAACAGCTCCCACCGCCTCTCAGCCCGCGCCTCATGCTGACGCTCGACGCCGCTCGCGCTCCCACAACCGCAAGCCGCCTCCTGAGCGACGGGGTCCTCGGCCCAAGATCGTGCTGAACCCTGAGCCTCGAAAGCCTTCCTAGCCACAGGAATGAGAAGAGAGAGTGCGTGTCTCGCAAAAGCCGAACCACTCTCTCTGCAAAAGCTCAAACATTACCCAGTCCCCTTACAGGCGGCTGGAAATGTCCATACAGCAGTCAATGGGCCAGTCACAGAGCTCGCTCACCTGCAAACAAACGCCGTTTTTACGGCGACGCACAGAAAACACAAAAAGAGTATTTTTCTGCCTGTGTCACTAAGGGTTCACATGTCCACAAAGTGTGCATTCCCAGATACTGTCAAAACAGTGCCAAATTCATTCCCAGCTCAGGCTGCGCGCCCCATGAATGTAGATCACGTGCCTACGGTCATGTACGCACCACTACACACAAGCACTGTTCACACAGTTATGAATTCATCCCCAGTAAAAGCGGGAAACATTATAAAAGTGACGCGTGTGCCTACCACTGTTTATGCACCCCCACTTATAAACACTGTCCTTACAGTGTCAAACACAACCCCAGCTCAGGCTGCGAGTTTTACAGACATAGCGCGCGCTGTTGTAAGCACACACGCGCCCATTCACTCAGCTGCTCAGCGCGCGCCCGCGCCTCTGAGAGCTACGAGCTCAGGCGATTCGCTGGCCGGGTCCCTACGTCACAGCGGCCCGCCCCTAGCCTGTATTCAGCCCATATCTGTACACGCAGCGGCATGGGAAAACATTCCAGATATGCCGAAATGGGTATTGAATATAGTAAAGCACGGATACTCGCTCCAGTTCGCTCGTAGACCACCACGTTTTACGACTGTGGTCGAGACGAAAGTGAGAAAGGAGTGTTCACAGGTTCTACGCACCGAGGTGCGCAAACTAATAGAAAAGGGCGCTGTGGAAACTGTTCCCCCCTCTATGAGCGAGGCAGGTTTTTACAGCCGCTATTTTCTCGTCCCGAAAAAGGATGGTGGTCTCCGCCCCATCCTAGATCTCAGACACCTGAACAAAGCACTAATGATTCGCTCGTTCGGAATATTAACAACCAAGCATATCCTCGCGCAAGTACGCCCAGGAGATTGGTTTCTCTCAGTGGATCTGAAAGATGCTTACTTTCACATTCCAATAGCGCCTCATCACAGGCCGTTTCTGAGATTCGCTTTCGAGGGACAGTCTTACCAGTACACAGTACTTCCGTTCGGCCTGTCCCTGGCTCCCCGTACATTCACGAAATGTATGGACGCAGCACTTTCCCCCTTGAGACGAAGGGGAGTGCGAATACTGAATTATCTCGACGATTGGCTGGTCCTAGCACAATCAGAGAGTCAGTTAATAACACACAGATCTTGGATTATCAGCCATTTAGAATGCCTGGGTCTAAGAATCAATTTTGCAAAAAGCATACTATCTCCCAGCCAGAGGATTTCTTTCCTGGGAATAGTTCTAGACTCGATGCAAATGACAGCGCGTCTCTCATCAGAGCGCGCGCTCACCATCCGGCGCCTTGCAACATCAATCAGGGCGGGCGCGCGCGCCCCCGTCAAGCGGTTTCAGAGGATGCTCGGTCTCATGGCCTCAGCATCGGCCGTACTCCAGCTAGGATTGTTGCATATGCGCCCTCTCCAACGCTGGCTCAAGAGCCGCGTCCCTACTCACGCGTGGCGTTCGGGCCACTTTTTAATCAGAGCGAACCACGGCTGTATAAAAGCCCTGACGCACTGGAAAGCCGCCGACTGGTACCAGTCAGGCGTGAGTCTGGGGGTGTGAACACAAGGAGAAAGATGATAACGACAGATGCCTCCAAAATAGGTTGGGGGGCCCTTTACGAGGGCAGGCCTGTCTCCGGCTTTTGGTCAAACCCGGAGAAGCGCCTACACATAAACTGTCTGGAGATGAAAGCGGTCGCTTTGGCTCTGAGAGCCCTGCTTCCACATCTAAAAAACGAACACGTCCTCGTCCGAACGGACAACATGACGGTAGTGTCGTACATAAATCGCCAGGGTGGACTCAGGTCGAGCTCCATGCATTCAATGGCCAGGAGACTCATTTTATGGTCCCAGCACAACTTGCGCTCGCTGAGAGCAGCGCATGTGCCAGGCGCCCTGAACCAGGGGTCAGACATGCTATCCAGAGACAAGATTCTCCCAGGAGAATGGGCTCTCAACCCGCTGACGATTCAATGGTTATGGAAAACCTTTGGCAAAGCGGAGATCGACCTCTTCGCCTCCAAGGAGAACGCGCACTGCTCTCTTTTCTTCACGAAGAGCACGGACGCGCTCGCCCAGAGCTGGCCGAGCCGCCCCTTATATGCCTTCCCTCCGATCGCGATGCTGCCACAGGTCATCAGTCGGGTCAGAGAGGAGAAAAACGCAGTGCTTCTGATAGCCCCACTCTGGAAGAACCAAACATGGTTTCCAGATCTGATGCAAATGCAATCTGCACCACGGCCGATTCCACTGAGGCCAGACCTCCTCAGTCAGGCCAGCGGGATGATATTTCATCCCCGCCCCGATCTGTGGGCCCTTCATGCATGGCCCCTCAACGGGTTCCCAGGAACCTCACGAGCGGAGCGCTAAAAACCATCGCTGAGGCGCGGGCGCCCTCCACGAGACGCTTATATGCCCAGAAATGGAAAGTGTTCAGTGACTGGTGTAATGCCAAGGGCCTGAACCCTGAGACATGCGAGATTACGAACGTACTCGCTTTTCTACAAGGGCTTCTGGAGGCGGGCCGCACCCCCTCCACGCTCAAAGTATATGTGGCGGCCATCACAGCGTCACACAACCCTGTAATGGAACGTCCATTGGGAAGAAACTACCTAATTATTCGTTTCCTAAGGGGCGCTAGGAGGATGAACCCTTCACACCCCCCCTCAGTGCTGATCTGGGACCTAGCTACTGTCCTAGACGCTCTTAAAGGGCCCCCATTCGAACCACTCCGAACCGTGCACCTTAAACAGCTCTCGCTCAAGACTGCGCTCTTGCTGGCACTCGCCTCGGTCAAGAGAGTGGGCGACCTGCACGCGCTTTCGACAAGCGCTGCCTGCCTAGAATTCGGACCTAACGACTGCAGGGTCGTCCTTAGACCGAAACATGGGTATATTCCTAAAGTGCTCACCACTCCCTTCAGAGCACAGGTTATCTCCCTAACTGCGCTATCGTCTCCAGCAGACGAACACGACGCTAATCTACTCTGCCCCGTTAGGGCTCTCAGAGTGTATTTGGAGCGTTCTGCCCTATTCAGACAGACAGAACAACTGTTTGTATGCTTTGGCGGCCGTACGAAAGGTTCCGCCGTTTCAAAGCAGAGAATCTCTCACTGGATAGTTGAGGCTATAGCGCTGGCTTATGAAGCTAAGGGACTTCAATGCCCCTGGGGAGTCAAAGCACACTCCACCAGGAGTGTGGCTTCTTCCTGGGCATGGTCCTGGGCGGGATACCGATCGAGGATATTTGTGCGGCGGCAGGCTGGGCCTCACCGTCCACATTCATCAGGTTCTACAACCTACAGGTCCCGACATTGCATTCCAATGTACTATCAGCATGATACTAGTTGAACTACGAGTTCGTATCTAGATTATGTATGTGCTTGTGTCACACTGAGCGCCTTCTAGCCGCTCTGTATTTTTCCCACATATAAAGCTCGCCTCTGCCGGCTAGTTGGATGATAACTTTGCTTTTCAGCTCAGGCACCTGCCTCTGGCTATCATAAGGCGAAGTTCAGCACGCACGGTGTTTTGCATGGTGTTCCCATAGCGTAAGCTACTTACGCAATAGGAGAGACCTCTCGAAAGGGAACGACTCGGTTACTAACGTAACCTCGGTTCCCTGAGAGGAGGGAACGAGTATCGCATAAGCTGCCGTGCTTGTGCTTGGTTAGTTCGCTTCAGTCGTTTTAACCTAAAGAACTCTCATGACGGGGCGCCCAATAAATAGCTCTTGGCCACGCCCATCTTGGCGGGCTCTGACGCGCGCGGGCGCGAAGCGCGCTCATTGGTCGCGCATTCAGAGTCGCCCCGTCATTGGTTCGAGCAAGTTGCCGCAGCACAGCCAATGACCGAGCTTCCTTCGTTCATTGCTGTCAGCTGTGCAGCTGCAATGCGTTTTACATAAAGACTTCAATATTCTCGAGAAAAGGAGTTTTCCCATAGCGTAAGCTACTTACGCAATACTCGTTCCCTCCTCTCAGGGAACCGAGGTTACGTTAGTAACCGAGTCGTTTTCACTGCTGTCAGCATTTGTTTTTTCCCCCCAGCTTTTTCCCTCAGGCTTGCAATTCATTAACTTTTTACCTCCCTTTTTTCTGTCTTTTCCTCATTGTCTCTGTTTCTGCCTTTCTGTCCAATCATCCATCTGTATTCTTCCTTTCTCTTTCTATACCTTTCTATTTCTATCCTTTCCCTCCATTTTCTTTCCAAAGAGCTCAAAGTCATGGGGTTCAAAGCACAAGTCAAGACGGAAATCCAAAAAGCAGAGAAAGTCATCGACTGTATGTAAATTTACCCTGATAACAACACTTAAACAGAGAGGGCGAGCGAGAGTGTTTCTGTCTGTGTACCGGTTCCCCTCTTTTTCTCCTAAACTTCAACTGTATCTCTATGGCTAAACTTTGTTTTTTTAACAACCAAATCAGTAGCCACTGTTTAAGCATCCTTAGAAAATGTCTGACTTTAATTTAACCTTGTGCTCATTTTTTAATCTTGTGGAGGAGTTTATAATGCTTGCTCCCACTCTCAGTCTCTTTTCAGTGTCTTTTTTTTTACACAACATTGCATGCTGTACAGATCATGGATGCTGTTTTTTTTTTAAACACTGAGATATACAGACTTGTGCACTAAAGGGAAAATAAAATTAAAACCTGAACTAGCCTAATTTTTTTCTTCCCTGCTTCCCTCTCTTTCTCCTTCACAGACCAGTCGAGTGCCAGTAGGAGCGGCGGTTGCTCATCACAATTTCAATGACCTCATCATGATACATGGCATTCCACTTCAGCAAAGGAACCTGGGAACTCTGGAACGAATAGCTCAGTATGAACACCACAGAGGAAATAAACACAAACTAATACAACTTTACTTTGCATATTTAGCACTGTAGTTTAGTCTTTAATTCTGTTAATGCACAATATTTGATCTAAAGTAAAGGTCGCTGATGTATTTTGTCTTTAGTGCCACCCATAGGAAAACCAAACAAACAATATACAAGAGTTTCAGAAGCTGTTCTAAGTTGATTAATAAAACAATAAATAAATAAAACATTTTTTATAATAAAAAACACTGAATTGATTTACCTCTAAAAGTTTAACAATGTTTTCAAACGTTTTCTTAAAAGATATGTTTTTGTTTTTTACATTTTCAAAGAAATACTCTACTGTTCAAAAGTTTGGGGTTGGTAAGACTTTTTAAAAATGTTTTTGGAAGTCAATTTAATGCAATCCTCAAAAAAACAAACAAAAAAAAAAACGATGCCAAACATCATCAATCTTACTACAACAAAACAGCATTTTTTTTTTTCAAACTGACAGCTTCTGAGCATTTATTTTATTTACCAATTCAAGAACCAGCTCCTATTTGCTTTTGTGTCAGACTTAGGGTGACCAGACATTCTGAAAAATTCGGGACAGTCCCGAAATCTAAGCTGTTATCCCGAATCCCGAATCCGGCCCTAATTGTCTCGAAAATTATACTTAAGCAAAATCTTGAGTAGTTATTAGTAATAACTAATAACTAATGATAACTCAATCATAAACATTAAAAACTGTCCGTGGAGGCTGAGTCATCCTGCCGCCGGCTGCTCATTGGCTGCAACATATTTTTTGTTTCTTTTTTTGAAGTTCTACAAAGATACCGTAGGAGCTAATTTAGATATGCAATTGATAAGCACATTTTCATTCATTGATTCGTTTCGTTGACATGGCTAGTGTACTGGAACTCCAACACGCCGCTAAAAAGCAAAAACGTCTCTGCAGGTACCGGGAGGAGTGGGTGGGGAAGTATCCATAGTAGCCAACCCCCAATCTTATTTTTATTTTAGCCAATCTCATCTGGTCATCCTAGTCAGACTACAGTGGTTGCATTGAACCAGTGACAACTGAAAGACATGCTGTCTATTAATTGTATTTGTATTGCTTTGCAATACTTAGTCTTTTTATTCAAACTGAAAACTCTAGTAAAACTTTTTTTTTAACACGCTTCCATAGATTAGCTGTGCAGGAAACACTTCTGTATTTCTATGGCTTCTCTAAATGCATCATACTTTCTTTGATTAATCTTCTTTCTGTCATTCTGACCGTAGAGACTCTGAGGAGAAAGTGTCTCATCGTCCCGGGTCTAGTGTCATTCCCACCAGTAAACCTCGGCCCCGTCGTGCACTGGAACAAAGCTCCTCCTCCTTGACTCGCCCCCCTCAGTCGGCACGGCGACGGAACCCACCTCCTCGCACTCTGATGCCATTGTCATCCAGTGTAACGCAGGCCATCACAACTGGCTCCATGGAAGAGGTGGTTAGAGGCACAAGATTGTAAGAGCACCTTATATTTGTGTAGTGTATCCGGTACTCTTTTGTTTCCTGAAAAACAAATTTCTTACAATGGTGTGTGTCTGTACTTTATGTGTTTAAGAACGACCGCCAGTGATCGTTTGGCCTCTCCTCCAATGCCTCTCAGTAGAAACACACTTCTCCCTCCTATTGGCACAGGAGACACAGACCTCACCTACTCCGGACAGCACTCACGGCTTATGCAGGTGCAACCAGGCGTTAATAGTTAGTTGTTTTACAAGATGAGTCACCAAAATATTTGGTGTTTATTTATTTTTTTCGGGAAGAGAAAAATTTTAAGGAATAGTTCAATCAAGAATGAAAATTCTGTCATCATTTACTCACCCTCAAGTTGTTCTAAACCTGTATGTATTTCAGTCTTCTGCTGAACACGAAAGAAGATATTTTGAAGAATGTCAAAATCCAAGCAGTTGATGGTCCCCATTGACTTCCATAGTAATTTTCGTCTATACTATGGAAGTCAATTGTTAGAAGTCAACTATACTAATTGAAGTTACCCATATTCTTCAAAATATATTCTTTTGTTCTCAGCAGAAGGTTTGGAACAACTTGAGGGTGAATAAATCATGACAGGATTTTCATTTTGGGTGAACTATTCCTTTAAATGTAAAATGTAAACGTGATGACAGTATTTTAATTTTTGGGTGAACTATACTTTTTAATTGATTTTTTTAGTAATATGAAAATGATACTCTAAATGTCTAAATGAGTCATTCATTCATTTGATTCGTTCAAACAGATGATTCATTCAGGAATGAAGTAAATGTCTCTCTTTATGAGTGGGCCATTGAATCATTGGTTCACCCGATTGATTCGCTCAAAATGCAGATTCATTTGGAAATTAAACACTGCTGTGAGTTGCTTCGGAGACGCACAACAGTTCTGCTCTGGCATTATAGGTAATATTTTCATTGACAAAATTGAACAAAAACAGATAATATTGCATCTAAAATATAACACAATATTAACTTATTTATTTGTTCATTATTCATTTATTATTATTTATCTGTTGTATAAAATCAATATCACATTTACACTTTACGCGCTATTCAGGACAAAAACATTACTCGTGTGATATTGCTGAACTACATCATGATATAAATATGAGACAAAACGTCATTCAGGGGCATTTTAAGTGCATTCTATAGGCTTCATCACGCAGTGAGTTGTTGCCCAGTATCGTGTTTGTCACCAATCAATTTTATGAAATGTAATTAATTAAATTAATGTGTTAAATCGACAGCCATAATTTTTATATATATATCAAAAATATATATGTGTGTGTGTATAAACACATGTGTTTGCAGAAGCAGAGAGGCTCCTCGAGTCGTGCGCATAGTGAAGTGACCGACGAGGGTGTCAGTCTGCAGCCCCGAGACAAAATGCACTTGCTGGACGTGTTTTCCAGACCCAACACCACACACACCTTTAGGGTGAATCTCTCCAACATATTTGTATACATAAATACTTCATCATGACCCTCATCATGTGTTGTCTTCATGAGTGTATTGATCATGGTAAACCTTGCTTTGCAGTCAGACACCCCTTATCGTCGTTCATTTACTGGAATAGACAACATCGGTCAGGGACGACCTGGCAGAGCATCTGTTGGCATAGGTGGGTGCATACAAACACACATCTTATGCTCCTCAAGATGAACACTGTAGTTCTATTAAAGGTGCCTTGTGTAATATCCGCAAAAAAAATCAATTCATACTCCACATTCCATACCAGATGGGGGCAGTCTACCTCCAGAAAGTGAATTGATCTATTTTAGAGTAACAAACGAGAAACGGCATAGTCTCTATGTTCCGCCCCTACCTTCACAACGACCCTAGAGCCATAGCCGAAGCCGAGCCAACTCCTAATAGAGGACGTTTTGACTCCAGAGGAACGTTGGTTGATGTCAAGTGATTTTTAAATAACATCTTCAAGCTACTCCCCTTCACCAGTGAATATTCATATTTGTTTTGTTCATATTACACTTTTATTGTTAGTTTGAATTACATTAATTTGACAGACAGCATTCGCTGCTGTTGACCAAACTAGCGCCATTCAGAGCTGCCAACTTTCACAAATTCACTGTCACCGATTCTGTCAATGTTATTACGCAATTCAAACAAAAAATACCGTTTTGGCGCTTGTAAATGTTAACGTTACACGACAGATCCCTAGCGCATGTGAACCGATCATCTCTACTAGCTGAAAGTAAAAACACACGAACACTGTTGAAAGATACAGTATGCTACAACTTACCAGAGGTGGAAAGAGTAATAAAATATTCTACTCAAGTAAAAGTACTACTACTTCAATGAAATTTTACTTAAGTACAAGTAAAAGTACCGGTCTAAAAATCTACTCAAGTAAAAGTAAAAAGTAGCTCATTTAAAATTGACTTTTTTAACAGCGGGGGTGGGGTGGGGGACCCTCCCGTGTAGGGTTGTAATGGTATAAGATTTTCACAGTATGGTAACGTCTCAGAAAATATCACGGTTTACAGTATTAATCAATTGTTAAATAAATAAACTGTATTATTAAATTATGGGTATTATTATTATTATCATCAGTTAAAATGACAGTTAAATTAATGAAAACAGGATTTTTTTTTGGTTGAACAAATGCTTTTATTATAACAAACTTGAAATAATTTGTTTGTTTATTAAAATTTCAATAAAACATGTCTAATCAATTAAATTTGATAATTAATAATGAATTAGATTAACAACTTATTTTTAACATTAATAATTTATTAAAATGTTTAAGAATAATATTGTCCTATGAAATGTATTTTATTCAGAAAATTAATGTTTCTTTTTATTAGGGGTGTAACGATATTCGAACCAAACCGAAGAACCGCGATACAGAACCCACGATTCGAATGGCGATACTCTCATGGCGTACCGAACACGCCCCGCCCTGCAAGCTACCCCGGCCCCGCCCAGCCCGGCTAATTGATTGGACCTGGAATCAGTGTTGCCAAGTCCGCTTATTATAAGCGACTTTGGGCTTGTTTTTCTGTAAAGTCGCTTACAAATATTGGTAGTCGCGGGTCGCGTTTTTTTTTTGGGCTTATTCTAAAGTGTAGTTGCTTATTTGGGCTTGTTCTCAGCTCGTTGTCAAGCAGATATTTTCTATATGTTATTTAAACGTAGGAGTTTGTCTTGCCTGTTCCCTCTGTCTCTCCCCTTTCCCTATACACAGAGTTTTTTCCCCACCCACATCCTGCTTCTAATTGGCTCTGACCCAGATGGCAATAAGTACTAGCCAATCAGAGGCAGAGAAGGGCAATCGTTTTTTTTTCTGGTTAGGAAAACGTCAGTGAGTGACGTTTAAATGAAAATACGTGCGAGTCGCGACTGTCGCGACTGATGGTGACTGGACTGTAGGAGAGTTTTTATATATAAATTATATTTTAGATATTATAGATATAGATATTATAGTTTAATATTGTTTAACCCTTTAACTGTCACTCCCCCTTTTTTCGCATAGACATGAAAATCACTATTCAAACTTAAATGGTTGTAATTCAAGAATGCTTTCGAATATAGACCTATGGTTGGTCTTGTTTTAAAGAAGACATTTGCCAGATTAATGTTGAAATGAAGTATTATGAAGTTATGAAAGTGAAACAGAAAAAAAGTTATACAAGTTTGAGTTTATGAAAATGAACAATGTAAAAATATAATTATTTATATTTTATATAAAATATATATATTACAAAATATATTTTACTCTAAAACTGCCAGAAAATGTAAGCCAAAAATCTGAAGAAGTTGTGTTCCAAATTTTAGGTTGATATCTCAAAAAATGAGCTTTCAGTAAGATTTTATTTGGCCGCAGTACCAACATTTTTCACTAGATGGACAGCCAAGCTTCATTACAGAAGAAAAATAAACTACCGTGTGCACAGTTTTACAAAACTAGGCACAGTTTACCAATCTGTCCACATGGATGTAAATTGACAATCTGTACCCACAGTTTAAAACTATCTGTCACCACGCATTGTAACAGTGGCGGTAGCGCGGAGTAAACGTGAGTAAACGCGAGTAAACGCGATCATCTCTTCCTCAGTTACAGAATAAACATGAATGGACACCTGAAGATATGTTGAAAAATACAGTATACTTACTGAAAGGCATCATAACTCGTGTAATCGCTCAATCAGTGTTTCATCAGCGCAAAGACGTCAATAAAACTGCATAGCTTGTCACTAGCATTATATTTACCTCAGCAGGCTAGTGATTAAGTGTCCACAACTTGTTGGTTCCTAGAGAAATGAACTCTTGCACTAAATAAATGCACAATATTATCCTATATATTATATTTTACTTAACATGTTAATTATATCTTGATTATTTAAAGTACGTTTAAAATATCTTTAATGAAAATGACAGCAACTGTGTAAATTATTATATTTCAATAACAAATTAGAGTAAAGTTAATGCAAAAACTGACAAAGACACAATTTTTTCATTAAACCACTGTTTAATTTTTTTTTTTAGCTTTCTAAACCGAACCGAACCGAGACATCAAAACCGTGGGAAAACCGAACCGTCAGTTTTGTGTATCGTTACACCCCTACTTTTTATGATTTAATCCAAATATATTATCAAAAACGGTGGTAGGCTAATCAAATGTAAATTTAAACTTGTGTCCTTTTATTTTTTGGGGAAGCGCTGCAAAAAAAAGATTTACTAAATTAAACCATGGACAAAAAAAAATATTCCTATAAATAATGTTCAAATAAAATGTATTATTATTGTTATTATTATTATTATTTTGAGAAGTAGGCTACGTTCTACTGTATGCCTACAATAGTAATATATTTCTGTCATAATTTCTCCTAGTAGTGGTAAATGCCTCACTTCTCTCTGGGAGTTTTCCGACCTCCCTGAAAACTGCTGTTGTCAAGCCCCTCCTGAAAAAGAGCAATCTGGATAAGACCATATTAAACAACTATAGACCGATCTCAAATCTTCCTTTCATAGGCAAGATCATTGAAAAAGTTGTCTTCAATCAGCTGAACAAATTCTTAAGCTCGAATGGATACTTTGACCATTTTCAATCTGGTTTCCGACCGCACCACAGTACAGAGACCGCGCTCATAAAGATAATAAATGATATTCGCTTAAATACTGATACAGGTAAATTATCAGTGCTGGTACTACTCGACCTCAGTGCTGCATTTGACACTGTCGATCACAAAATACTTCTTGACAGGCTGGAAAACTGGGTCGGGCTTTCTGGGATAGTCCTAAAATGGTTCAGGTCATACTTAGGAGGCAGAGGTTATTATGTGAGTATAGGAGACCATAAGTCTGAGTGGACATCCATGACATGCGGAGTCCCTCAAGGCTCAATTCTTGCGCCACTCCTATTCAACCTGTACATGCTCCCAATGAGCCAAATAATGAGAAAGAACCAAATCGCTTACCATAGCTATGCAGACGACACACAGCTCTACTTAGCCCTATCGCCTAACGATTACAGCCCCATTGACTCCCTTTGCCAATGCATTGATGAAGTAAACAATTGGATGTGCCAAAACTTTCTTCAGTTAAACAAAGACAAAACTGAAGTCATTGCGTTTGGAAACAAAGATGAAGTTCTCAAGGTGAACGCATACCTTCAGTCTAGGGGTCAAACAACTAAAAATCAAGTCAGGAATCTGGGTGTGTCTCTGGAGTCAGACCTTAGTTTCAGTAGTCATGTCAAAGCAATAACTAAATCAGCATATTATCACCTGAAAAATATTGCAAGAATTAGATGCTTTGTTTCCAGTCAAGACTTAGAAAAACTTGTGCATGCTTTCATCACCAGTAGGGTGGATTATTGTAATGGACTTCTCACTGGCCTTCCCAAAAAGACCATAAGACAGTTGCAGCTCATACAGAACGCTGCTGCCAGGATTCTGAGCAGAACCAGAAAATATGAACACATCACACCAGTCCTCAGGTCTTTACACTGGCTGCCAGTTACATTTAGGATTGATTTTAAAGTATTATTACTGGTATATAAATCATTCAATGGCCTAGGACCTCAATACATTGCAGATATGCTCACTGAATATAAACCCAACAGATCACTCAGATCATTAGGATCACATCGGCTAGAAATACCAAGGGTTCACTCTAAGCATGGCGAGTCTGCTTTTAGCTACTATGCCAGCCGCAGCTGGAACCAGCTTCCAGAAGAGATCAGATGTGCTCCTACAGTAGTCACATTCAAATCCAGACTCAAAACACATCTGTTTAGCTGTGCATTTACTGAATGAGCACTGTGCCACTGTTCGTCCGACTGTTTGCACTGTATTTTATTTTATGTTTTAATTATTCTGATTTCTGTATTTTATCTTTTATTCTAAACTGTTTTAATTATTCTGATTTCTTTTGATTATTTTAATTTCTTCTATGTAAAGCACTTTGAATTACCATTGTGTATGAAATGTGCTATATAAATAAACTTGCCTTGCCTTGCCTTGCCTTGCCTTGCCTAGTAAAACCGAACTTTTATTTTGACGGTTTGTGAAGACCTGTTAAAAGTGTATTTGACAATGGATTTTCTCAAATAAAATTATGAAAATGCTCATTAGGCGTTCTCTCAGAGCAGCTCTGGAAATGTTCATGTATTCATATCCTCAAATTGTTTGTGAGACGCTGAAAACACCATGAATGTCACGAGTACTTGAGTATGTAGTAGACAAACGCAGCTCAGCAGAACAAATAGGGTTAACTTATATATTTACTTGCAGTATTTTTGTGCTTAGCTTAATTATCCACAGACCATGTCGCGATTGGGTTTATTGCACAGTTCTACTTTCCATGTATTCATCCATCCATTATTTTGTATGTTTTGTGACATCTGCATTAAGTGAATTCCATTTTCATGACTGGATTCCGGGATTCCCTTTGCATCACGTAAATCGGGACATATCTTTATCTGCAGGAGGGATGGTGTCCTATATCCTCTTTTTGCAGCCACTTTGCGTCCATATTTTTTTTCCAAATTGGATATCTATCCTCGAGGACAACCACGCTTTTTTTATACTTTTCATACTGGCCATAATTCGCTTGGCGCTTAGCTTTCAGCTTCAGCTGGGCGTCACCTTTTTTGCGCGTTTGTTCTCCCGCCCTTCAATCAATTCAGTAGTTTCCGGAGTGTGTGATTTCCCCCCCCTTGTATTATTATTTTTTACTCAGTAACGGATATGATTTCAAATGTAGCGAAGTACAATACTTCAAAGAAAACGTACTTAAGTAAAAGTAAAAGTACAGATTTTAAAAACTACTTTAAAAAGTAGAAGTACACAAAAAAACTACTGAATTACGTAACGCGAGTAAATGTAATTCGTTACTTTCCACCTCTGCAACTTACCAAAATGTATTCTTCATACATAATACCGACCAATCATTTTTTTAATCAGCGTGCAGAGGTCAATAACATAGCTGGAGATCAAATATGTCAGATTTACCTCAGGAAAGCAATTTAGTAAACATAATATAGCTCACGTAGTTCTCATTACACCTTTCAATGTAGCCATTGCTAACTTTAGAACTTATATCGAAAACTAAACAAACATATAAAACAAACCTCTAGTGAAATACTAACAGCATCTTACTTACCAATCCAAAAGAAATGTTGCAAGTTCGGAGTCAAACCTCATTTCTTTCATTTCCATTAGTTGTCTCCAATGATGGAAAGCAGTGCCAATGTTAACTCTGGTTCTGCTCCTTTTTTTATCCAATTTTATTTGTGATTCCGAGCGCGTTTTTTTTCCCTGCAGCGGGTGGTTGTGGTAAGGGTCTCTTGCCAAGGGCTTCAGCCATTCTTCCGCTCTCTTTCCACACGATTGACATCAGGTTCAAGTACGCCCACAAGCCTTGCGACTTATTCGTGTATTGCAGTTTGGCTGGTGTTGCCCGCATACCGCCTCCCATGGCCGAAACTGGTATTATGACATCTGTCGGGCCGGGGCTAGTAATTTAGCATGCTAATTCAGGTTGATATCTCTGCAACACTATAACTTTTCATTTTTTTAATTACATCATCGCCCTTATTCCTTCTCATTCTTTTGATCCGTGTAACTAATTTTTTGTATATTTTTAACTCAATTCTGACACATGGCACCTTTAACTGTCCCATTGACTGTGTTTTGGTGTGTGAGCACAGATTCTCTGGGAATTGGTGTGACTGGAATCAGTTTGGGTATCAGCAGCTCCTCCTTTATAGACTCATTTTCCCATCACCCCCATGGCCACTTCCCCATTGAGCACGAGGAGGAGCCAGATGGAAAAGCTCCGCCCCCAGGTAAGTGGGAATTAATGTAATCATTTTTTGCCTTAGAAAATAAAGGCAAAAAATAAATAAATTAACATACAGTAAAAACACATGTCGTCATCAACTAGATTTGCATAAGTTTCTGATAAAGTTATGTTGTAGGTTTTTTTTCTTTGTAAATGAAATTTGTTTGCAATGTACAGTAAATGTGGCAATAAATAGATACAAGAAAGAAAAGACCAGTCAATTTAATATACAAATAATTTTTTTTTAAGTCTCTTATGCTCCTCAAGGCTCCATTTATTTGAACCAAAATACAGATACATATACAATAAACAAATAACAAAGTTATACCAAAAGTTGATTAAAATCAATTTAAGATCAAGTAGAATTGCAGATGAATGGGTGCTACAACGAATTACTTGTTTAAACAGAAAGGTTTTTAGTCCAGTTTTGAAACGAGGGAAAGAATCCATGTTTTTGAGATGAAGTGGAAGGGAATTCCAAAGGCGGGGTGCAGAGCGGCTGAATGCTCTGCTCCCCATTGTGGCGAGACAGGCTGGTGGGACAGACAGATGTAATGTGGAGGAGGATCTAAGAAAACGAGATGGAGTGGAAACATGTAGGAGATCACACAAATAAGGGGGAGAGAAGTTATGGATGGCTTTGAATGCCAGCAAGAGGACCTTGAACTGGATACGGAACTGAATAAGGAGCCAGTGAAGCTGCTGAAGGACTGGAGTGATGTGATGGATGGAGGGGGTTCGGGTAATGATTCGGGCAGCAGAATTTTGGACTAGTTGAAGTTTACGGAGGGATTTGTGAGGGAGGCCCAAAAGAAGTGTATTGCAGTAGTCTAGGCGGGAGGTGACAAGACAGTGGACCAGAATGGCAGCAGTGTGGGGGGTGAGGGAGGGGCGAAGACGATTAATGTTACGTAAGTGGAAGTAGGCTGACCGGGTGATGTTATTGATGTGTGGTTGGAATGATAGTGTGCTATCAAGGATGACACCCAGACTCTTAACCTGAAGGGAAGGTGAAATGGAGGAATTTTAAATTTTGATGGAGAAACTGTTAGTTTTGGCTAATGTGGATTTGGTACCAATAAGGAGAACCTCAGTTTTACCACTGTTAAGTTTAAGAAAGTTGAGAGTAAGCCTGGATTTATTTCTGCAATGCAATCAGTGAAGGTAGTGAGTGCAAGAGTGGATGTGGGTTTTTTGGTGAGGTAAAGCTGGATGTTATTCGCGTAGCAGTGAAAATTAACATTGAATTTACGGAGAATATTTCCAAGGGGAAGAAGGTAGATAATAAAAAGAAGGGGTCCCAGGACAGAACCCTGGGGCACACCTGTAGTGACGGAGGAGGAAGTGGATTTGAATGACTTAAGCTGAATGAACTGAGTGCGGCCAGTGAGGTAGGATGTGAGCCAGTTTAGTGGAGTGTGGGTAATACCAATGGATGACAATCTTTTGAGGAGAATGATATGACAGATGGTGTCAAAGGCCGCACTCAGGTCAAGGAGAATGAGAATAGTGAGTAGTCCAGAGTCAGCTGCCATGAGAAGGTCATTGGGCGGAAACCAGACTGGAACTGTTCATAGGGATTGTTGTGAGAAAGGTGTGAATGTATTTGAGTGGCAACTACTTTTTCAAGAATTTTGGAAATATAGGGTAAGTTAGATATAGGACGGAAGTTGTTAAGAATGGAAGGGTCAGCACCAGGCTTTTTCAGGATATGGGTAATGACAGCAGTTTTTAAGGATGTGGGGACAGTTAAAATAACTATTTTCTATTATAGTTTATTCCTTTGTTGGCAAAGCTGAATTTTCAGCATCATTATTACAGTCTTCATTGTCAGGTGATCCTTCAGAAATCATTCTATTTCTAATATGTTTATTTGGTGCTCAAAAACAATTATTATTAATTTTGAAAACAGTTGCTGCTTAATATTTTGTGGAAAGCGTAAAACATTTTTCAAAAATCGTACTGACCCCAAACTTTTGAACTGCAGGTTAATCATAATTCAGCATTCTAATATTAATTCTTAACTGTCAGTTATATATAAAAACAAAATTAGCAAAACAAAGGCAAGTGTAAGGAATGAAGTTTGTTTGAGCTGAATTAATTACATAGAAATGTGGAACCGAAAATATAATAGGATATAAAAGCAGCCTAGCAAGCAACATTATAAGATTTATATAATTGGGCAACTCAAATTTGCACTTTTTATTTATTACTTAATATTTATGAATATTACATAATGTTTTACTTCAAGTATAATGATGAAAGAGTATAATGTAAAAAGAAAGTAATTTAATATTCTGATTTATCAATTTATTATCAATGATTAATTATTAAGTACCATGCTCAGATGTCTAAACTTTTTCTTTATGTAAGATATAACTTACTAAACCTTACACGGATCTCACAGTAAATATTCCTTACATACTTGCATTACATTTGTACTACAAATACCCTGAGTTTGTATTAAGTAACTCATCTTGGATATATAACAGATACTGACATGATTGGATGATCTTTATACTGATAATGATCTTATGCTATTTATGTTTATACTAAATTGATTTTAGGCTATTAATCTTTAGCATAAAATGCAAGTCATTCTTGTAAAAAGCAACAACTAAGAATATAAAAGTACCTTTAAAGCCTGACTGTAGTGTTAACACTTTGTTTCTCTCTATCACTACTCCCAGTGTCTGTTCCAGCACGTTCCCACAACAGAGGCGGTACGACGGCACGCAGTAGCAGACCAGGGCTTTAACACAAAAAACATGTACACACACACACACACACACACACACACACACACACACACACACACACACACACACACACACACACACACACACACACACACACACACACACACACACACACACACACACACACACACACAATCTCCCTCACCTTCTTGAACCAAACACACCTCAGCACTGACGCAACTTTTCTTCAGTACTGACAGATGCTTTATACGTCTGCTGGACTTTTGTATGACACACCATTTGGGCGTGGACTATATTTATGACAACAGTTGTTATTCTCAATAGTATTGTTATTCATGTTGTTGTTTGAAATTTTCTAAAACCCTATTTTTGTATTTTGGATTATTCAGCTTCATATGGCTGCCAAATACAGGAAACTGTCTATCCATTACATCTGTAGATGTACTGTACATGCTGTACTGTATGGAGTAACAACTTTTGGTTTTTGAGGCCTACATGGAGTTTCTATGCAGGTTCTTACAAGCAGGGTGGTTAAATTGCCTGAATGTTGCCCACACCGGATTGTTCAAGACTATTGGATTTTGGAACCTGCTATGGAAGATTATACTGTCTATATCATAGACGGATGTTCCTACGTGATGCAATTCCAACAACTGTATCCACAATCATAGAAAATAGGCGTGTAAGAATTCTTATGAAGATTCCAAGGTTTTAAGCCTTTTTATAATGATTCTGTGATTATGGAATGTTCAATAGCATTAAAACTGAGCAGAGCTTCAGTGTAGAACCTCAATGACCCCGTTTTTCAGAGATACACTGAAATTCTGGAAGCGTATCTGCAATACGAGTGCGGGACAGTACAATAGTACAGCCTACATATTAATGATGGGCGGAAAGAGGATTCAAAGTTTTTAATTTTAAGTTTCTTTTTAAAACATTTTGTTATTGAGAAAATTAGCCTTAAAGTGGGGTCATATTTGCATAATTTAGGTGAAATTTTGCGGGTATTTTTCAATTGTAAATCCGGTAGCGATGTACGAAATACAGCTCACACAGAAGTCACTTGCTTTCGAACTAGCTTTCTAGTTTTCTGCTGGTTTGCATGGTGAATTTGTGTGACCAGCTTGAACATGAGCTAAATCTGCATCAGGAAATCTTCCTTCCTCATGTGAAACTCACAATTGTACGGATTTCAATTGCAACGAATAGAATTTACCCGCAAAAAAATGGGCAGAGCAATTGTAAATGTGACAGCACCTTCAGTCCTGTGAGCCATATGGAGCTTGGAAAGCGATGGACAGGACGGTGTGTATTAATTATTTTATCTATAAAACAGAAAACGCACATAAAGACCGCAGAGATTTCAGGGTTTGTTCAAATGTGTACTGTAAAAATATTTTTTTGGGGATTTGGGATTGAGGGGGGGGGGGGGGTGTTCACAGGAATATTATAGGGTATTTACTTTAGTTTTTTAAATGGCCATTTGGTTTCTTTGGTGCCAGGAAATCCTTAAATATTTAACACTGACTGGTAAAGCACATTTTGAAGTACCGTTTTACTGGCAGATATTGAATGTGGCTCTTACAGGTTCGTAATGTTTATGTGGCAGCTTCACTGTAACAGCATTTATTGAAAACGTACTGACTATAACTGAACATTTACATTTCTCAGATTTGATTAACGTGTTGATCTCAGTGAGTGAATGAGTATTGCTTTTAATCGACTTTTTTGTCTATCTGGAGAGAAACCAAGCTCAAAGCATGTATCATGAGTGTACAGGCCATTATAATGTTTTATTATCAGAGAGATGGATTCCTCTACAGCCATACCGAAGGGATGTCACAGAAAGACATCTCTTCATACCCCAGCCTAACGCCTAGACAGATAAAAATATTCTTCGCTCAGCTCGGCAAGGACAATCCAGAGTTGAAGAAGTTGTAGCCATATTTGACTTCTAGAGTTTCTTTATTCAACAGAGATTTCTAGAGTTCCAGTAGACTTTTCTGCTGTCTTGAGTTTCATTGCTTCTGATTTGAGTGGGCAGATTTCAAGAGCCATGTCACCTGAATCAACAGACCATGCTGGTCTTTTAAATATGGATGCAAGGGGACATGTTTCGGACGTGGAAATAATGGTTTATCTACTCTGAATCTGGTGATGACAGTGCTGGATGGGTGTGTGTGTGATTGTGCATGTGGAGGTGACAGCTCCTGGCAGGTGTAGCACTGCTGTATCTAAGATTCCCCTTAAATGTTTACCTCTGTAAAATTAATGAGAATGGCAATTGAAAAAATAAAGGTAATTATTTGAATAATACAGTGTTTTTCTTTTTGTCTTTGACATTGTAACAGTACTACATTCATGTGGCTGTATCTCATTTACTATACAGTTTTAAATCCAAATTTCAATTGCACTTTTTCTCTTGCAGTTGTTTTGTATGTTCGTTTCAAACACTTAGTTTAAAACCTTAAACTAGAATGATTTCAGTGATTCTATCATCACTATATTTTACTTTCATTTTTTTGGTGTAGCTGTTGGGTAAACAAGTGAACAATAAAACCACAATTGCCTATAAAAACTTTTTTGATAATTAATTTTTTTTGTTTTGTTGCTGAATTGATTTAATAGACCGTAAATTCTGTTGTCTCCACTTATAGTCAGTCTCATTCGCAGCAAGGACAGAAAGGCTGAAGAAGAATTATTAAAGTACAAAATGACTGATGATCATGCAGTTAAAAAGACGTGTTGCCAACTACTGGCGTAATGATCTTACCTGTAGAAATGGCCACTGAACGAATCTTTTTGTGAATCGACTCAAAAGATTCTAATCACTGGATCAAAATCCCCACTTCTGGGACATCCAGCAGCTGGCCGGAATTTTTTCCTAATTTGGACAGCAGAGGGAGCCACTGGAGCGCTTTGATCTCTATCGGACTGGAGCATCCAAACTAAGTTCTTTGTAAATAGTTTTAAGACTTAATAAGAGCTCACAATGTCTGTTGATTATTTATATAATCAATATTATTGATTGTAATACTTTCGTATCGTCACAGACAGGTGAACGCATTTTTACTACAAACATCTCATTGAATTGCTTTCATGTGTATAACCTCGATTCATCAGTTCGTTTTATATTCAGGAATATGAACAGCCATTGCCCTTGAAGAATGTCAAAGTGTGACACATCCACAGATCATTTTCATGTCTGGTTGGTAATTGTGTTTTTATTAGTGCGCAGAAGCGCAGCACAACAATCACATCACACACATTGAAGCGAACAGCGAAGTCGTTTTCCCTGCTGCATGCTTTAGCAGAGTATAATCAACACACTGACTTCACACAGCTCCTTTCACTCTCTCTCGCGGCTCCCATACTTGGTGTCTTTCTCTGATACTGGTGGCAGATTGAGAGATCTGATACAGCTCTGGTTAGCACTGGTGCTCAAAGCCCTCCGGCTGTTTCTCCTGCATATTTTGGCACGGTCCTCTTTTGTGTAAGAGACGAGAGAGTTTCTGTTATTCAGACACTCAATACTGTATAATTAACAACAGAGACGGCACCACGGACAGCAACAACACAAACATTGATACGGGAACATCGTAAAGTAAATAAGTTTTTGCTGGTGTGAGCTTGGTCTCACCTCTCTTTGTATTTGTGTGTCTGTGTTGGCATATTAATGTGTCTATGTCTTTCAGTGGTCACATTTGACCTCAACCGCACCACATCTAGGCCCACAACAGTTCCCTCTCTGGCCTTACATTGGCTTCCCTGTGGCATATTGTCTCTCCATTGAGTCCTTCTCCACCGAGAGCAAGATTCTGAGATGCTCACTTAACATTCACTCCTGGTTTTCACAGTCTTGCTGTGGTACATAATTGGAAGCCCCCAGCGTCTCATAAGATAAACGTCAAACACATATAACACCCCTGATTTCAGTTCTCCGATCACCGCTGTAGTGACCGCCCGACGTGGGTTTAACTCTTGGAAATACTTACAGAGGACTCTCTCATTGGCTGGACGGGACTCCGGGTCGATGCAGTGATCCGTCGAGATGCGTTTGCTGTCAAGTGGGATCTGCCTCCGATAAACGCAATATAGACTCCGTTCTTCAGTCCCCATCCAGGCGAGAGTGACTGAGTTGCAGGTCCGCAACTTGTTGAAAGACTTAATCTGCAGTGTGGCGGGAAACACCGGCACAGCTCGGCGGTGGTACGCCGATGATGCCTGAATTTTGAGACAGAATTTGGACTTCCCAAAATTGCCTTTAGGGATTGACGATGAGGAACCTGGAGCCAAGGCCTGGAGCTGGATGAGGTATGACGGGGCACCATGCAGCCATATCTGGGCCAGCTGGTGTCCCACCTCCTGAGACGTCAAAGTCCGTCCTTTACTAGAGACGGTGACCTTGACTTTACTAGTGCCGTTACAAGTGTGTAAGGTAAGGAGGCCATTTTGTTGCCACCCACGAGGTTTAAATCGGAACTGTTCCCCCTGTAGATTGCTTGCGTCCTCGCTCAGGGTGACCCATTTGACCTGTCCTTCCCGTAAGGACGTGACAGCAGGACGAGCCTCGTCGTGTGTGCGGGCGAAAGTGCCGGTGTATGCCGCACTTGTGCCATTAACCCTGTCCACTACAAACACGTCAAAATAGTACTGTGTACCTGGAAGGAGGTCCGAAACCGTGCACACACTTTCGACATCCCTACACACACATCCAGGGTCCTCAAACTTGTCAGCTGTCGATGATTCACGGTCCTCAAGGGTATCCGGGTGCCGCCACCACCAGTCTTTAAGCGTTGCCCACACAATCTCCTTGCTTTGTTTGTCCCTTCTCTGTCTCTTCTGCACACTCTGTATCTCCTTTCGGATTCCCTCACGGGCAGCGCAAAGACTTCGGTAGTTGTGTTTGTGGTTGACTAACACACAATATTCGTGATGTGGCAGGTGACCATCTTTAACAACTATGGATGAGCTCGGAGCCCAGTTTAAGGTGACACTGGTCATGCCCACCCCCAGTGTCTGCACTCTGGGATCTGAAGGCAGCTCCGGGAAAGCCCCTGAAGGACCAGGACCTTCGTGGAGGTATGCCGACACCTGCGTGTCCTGATCGTTTGATTTCAGCCGCAGGATGTAGATGGACGCTGGAGCGTAGGCAGGACCGGTGTAGGTGTCTACAGCATTGCCGGTGTAGGTGTAAATCCTAACCTCTCTTCCAGAACCTCTCCACCAAACCTCAGGCATGCTCTTCTTCGAGCCCCCTGAAAAACGAAGCATTTCAGATCAAGGTCAAGCATATTCAAAAGCTCTAATCAAAAGAAAGCTAAAAAACATTGGGCCGCAAGCACACATAAGACTGTTTTTCATGCAAACCATCATTACTTTTGTCGGCACACTTTTAGAGGGAACATTTGGTAATCAAAGTGAATAATTTAAAAGTGTAGATGGGGACCCCTGAGTTCACAGTCTAAATGATTTATATGTCACTTTATGACTTTATAATGCTGCTTTGCCTGCTAGACTACCCCTCCATTTCAGTACATGTGCATGATTATGAAAGAAGAGTGCAGAAACGTATCAGGATTATTCTGGTACTGTTAAAACATGATGCAGATGTGTCTTCCAAATATAAATGAAGATAATTGTCAAATGTATTTTGCAACAAAATAGTTTGTTTAGCTATGATTTAGCATTTAGTTGTCTATATTTAGTTATATTTAGTTGTCTGTTTTAATTGGCATTATGAATGTATAATAAATATTTATTAAATTATTTTATAATGTCAAAAAAATTGGTAACACTTTAAACTAAGGTTTAATTCGTTAACATAAGTTAATAATGCATTATGTATTTATTTATCTTGGTTAATGTTAATTTTACATATACACATATATTTTTAAATTTAAAGTTGTATAAATTAACATCTAACATCCACAAATATTAATTAACAATGAAAATCAGGATATTTATAATTAAATTATTAAAATATTAAACCTGAAAATGAAAACTCTGTGGTCATCGACTTACCCTCATGTTATTCTAAACTTGTATCACGATTCTATTGCTTCTGTGGACAAATAAGTATTGTAAAGTACCATTAAAATTAGAAACAGATGTTAATGTTTATCCATCCAGACTGTGCTTGCATATGTTGTCTCTTTGTTTCTGTTTGAAAATGTTTTACTTTCTATCAGGAAACAGCCTGGAGATCTGGAGATGGATAAGAGGAGAATCTTCTGTCCACAGAGGCCCTAAAGCAACACAACAGCAGTTTTACACCTACTAATTAAATCAGTGCGCCTCAAGCGACTGCTTCGCTTCTTCATTAGAGCCTCTGAAGGGATGTAACCTGTCCGCCCTTTGGATACAAAATCCCTGAGTTGTCTGTTAGCCCTAGTTAGGCCTATGCTAGTAGGCTACTCCCCAAACACGCAAGTTTGTGTTTGCATGCATGCACAAATATACCTTCAAGCAGACACAAGTCCATGAATAAGCATACACAAACAAACTTACAGTGTGCTTTTTTAGGTGCTTTATCCTTTAAGGTCCGAACAGCCAAGCTCCATTCGATGGGCACTGCACAGGGGCTCACAGTAACAGACAGCAAATCAGCTTTCTTCTTTAGTGTGAAATACAGTCTGAAAGACAGATACATATCTGTATGTATTAGAGACATCACATATGATGTGGTTTGGTCTGATTGTCCATAATACCTCTAAAAAAAATCTAATTTTATATTCTATAAATGAACCATTATCATAAATTATTTGGTCAAACAATATGCTTTTTCAACAATTTGTACCAGCCTAATCAAGTCTCATCAAATAATCTAATCTACTGTATTCATTCCTGTTTAAAATAAAAAAAACTTTTAACATAACTGTGATGTATTATCTCACAATTATGACTAATTCTCACAGTTGTGACTTTGTATCTTGCATTTAGGCTGAATTTCTTATTTGAAAATTTGTCTCAAAAATACCTGTTTTATTTTTTACACTGAAGCAGAAACAGGGTTCCATAAAAGACCCCCAATTGAAATTAAGCTGCTTGTTACAAAATCGTTGGATTTATGATTCTGACATCAGACACATGAGTCATGACTACCCATTTTTATCAGTAAACCCCTATTCAGTTTTCAGAACTCTTGATCTGCTCAGTCATATTATTATTTCTAAACTGATCATTTCAGTTTGACCTTTCTAGTTTGAGCAACATGCCTTAGCATCGTGAACATTTGGCATGTATATTGAACCTGCCAGCAAACCCACTTGTGAGTATAAGGCTGATTCTTATATAAAGAAAGCGTTTACGTTAAAGAGACCCAAAAAGTTCACACAATAATGAAAGTTGTGTTATCATATACTCACCTTCATATTATTCAAAACCTGTATGACTCTTTTTTCTTCAAGGCAATATAAAGAAGAAGAGAAGGTTTTGAGAAGGTTTTTTTTTCAATGCCAATGGTTTGTTTGGTTATCAACATTCTTCAAAATACCTTCTTTTCTGTTTTGCAGAAGAAAAAAATGCATGCAGGTTTAGAATGACATGAGGGTGAGTAAATTATGACAGAATTTTCATTTTTAATAAGGGTCAGAGAGAGTTAAAAAAGTGGTTATGTAAAAAAAATTATGACTGTTTTGGAGGGAAAAAATTTAAACATTACTTAAACGGACCTCAGGGGGAAAAAATTTATGCTAAAAAATTATGCCAAAAAGTAGGGATGCACCGATACCAGTATTGGTATAGGGCCGATCCTACGCTCGTACTCATTTAAATGCTCCGATATCACGCAGCGTGTACAGTACAGTGCTTATGACAAAGAAACAGACAACAGAGCAAACAGAAAGCAGAATGGATATATCAGAGAAGGATATCTATGAAGTGAATGTATCAAATGAATAGTTTAGCAAATGTAAATGTTAAACAAATTAAATATTTACGCCTATATAGCTGCTGTATAGCTTGTCGAGCACACATCCATTTTTCACAGACATTACTGGAGAGTTTTTAGTTCAGTTGGATATGGCAATAGCAAAGAAATGAGGAGAATATTACTAACGTTAACTGACCCTAAAAAGTGCACTTCTGTTGCATGCTCTTGATTGTTGATCGTTCACTCAGCACATATGTGTCATTTAAATTAAAACTAAATCCTATGTACGAGTAAAAACATGAACTATATTATTTATTTAAAGAGTGGTATACATTTTAACAGGAGGCGGTACAATAATCACATGACGTTTTCAAGAGGTTTTCTGTGCGCAAACACCCAAAGCGTGTGCCCAGAATGCTGCTTCTCAGACAGCGCATGAATAGTATTACATATTTCTCTTTCATGTCTTCTTGTGCTTTGAAGCCTAGGACAAATTCACACAAAATTATGATAAAATGCCCATATAGGCAAGTATCCTTGTGAAACAGACAGGTATGTCTTAAGTGAACATAAACAGTCGAAAAGGAAACACATGTAACAGTATGCTGGATACGTGAAGCTCTTAAAGTGACAGCAGCCTAATAATCCTACTAATGTCTTTGTCCTCAATGTTAATCTAACCACAAAAGACAGAGAAAATCACTCACTGCTCTTGAATGGTTGAGCCCTGCTGGAGCAGCTCTAAATATTAACTGTGCTATTAAATAGGATAAAATATGATTGAGCAATAATAAGAACAGTAAAAGTAACAGTAGCTCCAACAATACATTTTAACAGGCATAATAAAGCATGAAAATAACTGAAGGAAATATCTTTTGGCTAAGACAACTAATGATATTCATATTCTTTTGGTTTATCCAATATTTTTAAAAATTAAAAATTAAATGGGAATCCAGATATCAGTACTCGTATTGGAAAGTAAACGAAAGTAAAAGTGGTATTGGTGCATCCCTACTAAAAAGTGTATGACATGATGCCTTTAAATAACATGCCGCAGAGCTTCCTTGGGGACTGTTTGACTGCTGTTGTTTGCACAGGTTGATCTGCTAATGAAGGTGAGGAGAAACAAAAGCAATGAATCAGAATGACTGATCTCTGATAAGCTTCTATCGATCCATCACCACTGTTTAGATATGCATCTCCACAAATCCTAATGTTTACAGATCACAACTGATGCCAGGTGCACCATCACTGGAGAGCACTTTGCTCAAGCAGGAAACGCATTCACTCCCCCTCCATGAATAACATCACACTGGGCAGAATCTGGTGAACCTCCCTCTGTGCATTCTGGTAACACCAGTCATTTGGCAACCGCCACTTCCTCTGACCTTGAAAACAAGCTTGTGTGGCTGCCTTCAGTCAATGGTGTTTGCATCTTCAACTGCTCATTATATTTTTTCTATGGAAATAGTCAGACATTAGATTTAAGACTCAGCATTTGTTTAATGCAATTTGGATCTCTTATTTGCATGCCACTGGCTCACCAGCATAGCACATTATCATAATATTGATTTCATTCTTCTGGTAATCAAGTTTAACTTTGACCTTGACTGAAATAAGGGGTCATCGTTTTAGTTTGAGGGATTACTGGCAGGTACACTTTAGGTGTGACCATCCCTTACCCTTTTAATCCAATTTTTAGTGAGAGTTTTGTGTGCAAGGCACAGTTACAATCTTTTAATAGATTAATTAATTTGATTTATGATCAGCAGCTCCTGCCCTACGGCTGTGCATTGAAACACACTCTGTTCTTCTCTCTCTTTCTCGCGCTCAGTCTGAAGCCTGACACCACCTCTGTTACGGGTGAGGGAGCAGTTCTCACTGTGATTCTCACTGGCTATTGTTGCTAATGGAAAAAGAAAGCTGCAGTTTTAGTTTAGTTCTAGCTGCTGGGTTTGGGTTTAGCTATTGGGTTTGATGGAGAGGAAACTGAGAAATCTGTGGCATGATTTTAAGACCATTAATGAGAATTAACCATATAGGAGATCACTTTTATTTCAATTATCAAAAATGTTTAACAGTTTTCGTTGAAAAAATATTGTTGAACAACACTGACCCAAAATGTATACTGTGAAAAATGGGAATATTATAAATATGTGTCATTTTAATAATAATAATAATATTGTCACAGATTGGCTGTGTTGATAATTCAAAGATGATGCTTGACGCAGGATTAATGAATAATTATAATACTTTTAATGCTCATGGAGAGAATACTACACGTACACAATGTAAAGTTAATGAGAAACAATGAACTGAAGAAGACAGAATGCTTAAATACACGAGGAAGGTAATCAACAAAACAGGGAACACGTGTGGACTAATTAGAAACCACAACTAATGAACGACTAGAACTCAGGCAATGACAAAGACAATGAAAACTAAAGCCCTATTCGGGCGGTAAATGTTTCTCATGTGGACGTCCGAAAAAAATTATTTGCATGGCACTTCGGTGATAAAACTTTGGTTTTATGTCTTGTATTTTACCTCAAAATTATGGATGTCATTTTAAAAATGTAGAAATTAGCAGAAATAAGTTGTAATAGTAAAAGTAAATATAATAAAAGTGTAGGCTAGATTGTTAAAATTCATCCAAATTACAGCGAAGCACAACAGTTATCGTACTGTGCTTGGCAGTGGTCAAAAAGAATTTAAACAGTACATTTTTAATTGATCTCTTCTTGTAAACTCAGTGATGTGGATTCGGACGGCAAATGATGGCACAACATTATACAACGGATTTTTAAGGGGGTGGTGGGAGAAAAATACTGACATTCTGGACTCGGACAGCACTAAAATCACAGACTATAGCCCCTGTTAATGTTGAAACAACTTACGAGCCCATGAGAAACAATTACCGTCTGAACAGGGCTTTAAAACTAAACAAGACAATGAGAACTAAACACGACTGTGACAAATATCAGGAAATATTTATTTTGTATTAAGTTAATGTTGTATAATTTTTTCTACCCACCATTTTCAACCCCATTGCAACCTCCTGGGTTTTTGAAACCCCCTGCTCTAAAGGACAGATATCAGTTTACAGTGATTGTCAAACGAGTCGATTCCCTGCTAAGTGATTATGCAGTATTAGCAATCTCTCTTTGGAGGATTACAATGTTGATTTAAACTCTTCCATTTCTTCGCTACTTGAATTAGAAGCTTCAAAACATACACAATCAGTGTTTCTCTTTCATTCCTTTCCTTTCCAATTGGTTCACTTGACCAATTTTAGTGTACCTTCCCTTTAATGGAAATTATTTATTGTCTATCTCCCAGCAGACCCCCAAGATGTCTTTTACCTACGAGCGCGTCCTTTGGGCAGATGCACTGGTGTGACCCTGTTCTCACTCAGCCATGTTGTGGGGTGTAATGTCACTTCATTTTCAGGTGCCAGGGCACTGATAGTGCCGGGACCAGAAAAGAGGGCCATGGCCAGGCAGAGACACCAGGAGAGAGCCATCCTTGTCCAACACAAACAGCCACTCACTTGTCTGGAAAACAAAGAATGCCATTTTTAAACAAGTGGTTAGAGCTTTTTTATGCATTTTATCCACCAGTTTTTTTTGGTAGTTTTGAATATTTCCCTAAAAACCACAAGGGTGACATCAAAGGACAACCATGCTTTTTTAAGTTTTAACTTTGAAAACTATTACATTAAAAGACTTTTGGTGGAGAAAGATTTTCATTGACAACTTAAAGCACATCAAGTAAGAATTAATGACATTTTACAGAACTACTGTGCTCAGTTCTCCCTTCATAAAGACACTCTGAAAGGAGCATCTGGATTCTCATAATAATAAATTGGATTAAGAAGTTTGACTTCTTTTACATACACTACATTCACCATGTTGTACTGCCTTTGAGCTGTCTGACCTTTGACCTATGGCATGCTGACAACACTGTTAAAAAAATTGTACAAATGATACCTCTAGACGTACAACAGCTTTTCACTGGGGGAATAGCCTTAAAATGTAAATGTTTTTTGGTTTAGCAATTAAAAAAGCCATCTGACTCACAATTATCTGCAATTTTTGTATCACTGACATCTTTTCAGCAGGGGCCACTGGTTACACACTTCACAATCTCCGCAGATGCAGTATGTCATCCAGATAATGTTCGCCTACTACAGTTCTGCTCATTTGACATACTGCTATTTGCATATATAATAGGGAAGTAGGCTACACATCGCCTATACTACAGACTGCCGTGAAAAATCAATTTACCATATCTTGTCAGTCAGTCCATCTATTTAGATTACAAACGTCCCATGCCGTGGTTTATGAAAGACAAATGAGGACATCTGGAAGTTTCAAAGGAGCTGATAATTCAGCAGAATTTTGACTTTATCTCATTTCAAAAAAGTAAATCCATCATACTTAAAACATCTGCCTTGTCCTTGATGTAAAAGTTGGAGATAAACTTCCGACTTCAAATTAAAATTAAGATTAAAATCTTCTGAAACCTGTCAAATTTCAGCTCTGACGGCTGAAACTCACATTTTCGGGTAGATCTGCACTCGGGGCTGATGTGCTAGATGACAGTGCTGTTATTTATCTCTCAAGGTGCTGACAAACTCACTGGTGTTTCAACCGACATTCAGCACAAAGGTTATTCATTATGGCTGACAAGCGAAGAACTGAGCTATCAGTCAATCAGTTGATTCTCACACTCCATCTGTTGTGAGGGCAAGGTGAGAGATATGTGTGTGTGTGTGTGTGTGTGTGTGTGTGAGAGAGAGAGAGAGAGAGAGAGAGAGAGAGAGAGAGAGAGAGAGAGAGAGAGAGAGAGACTCATCCTAGCTGATGATTCATTGATAGCAGGAAACATTTGCCTTTATTCAGAGAGAATTATTTATATGAGCAAAGAAAATTTGCTATCCGCTAACACTCACTCCACACAGAAACCTTGCGCTGCGAGACGAGAACGGCTGGTAAACATTCACTTGAATTTATGACTCTATTTTTAACAAGCGACATCAAATTGGTTTACTACGGAAATAGAATTCAACTCTTCTCATTATGTACGAACAGCAGGCTGCTTTGGTAGGGCCTACTATAAAAACCCATCGACAAAAAGAACAAAAACCGACCAAAACAGCACCTGGAGGTAATATGAACACCGCCGAGCGGCGTCTGTGGGGGAGAGTTGAGGAAGTTTGAAACTCTCAGATGTTCAATCTGTGTTTATCTGCAGCTGATGGGCCCAGTGATGTGAGTTCACGTCCCTGGGGAGAGAGAGGCAGCGATCAAAGCCATCGTTCTGAAAAGTGTCCCCATAACAACACGCATGGTTGTCGCTGGGGAAACGTTGCCCCGTAGATCAGATGACAGGCGGTGGAGTGAACGCGCATGAGACGCGACGCGCTCTCTCATCACCCAACCTCTGCACTGATTATGAGTGCTGAACAGGCCCTCATTAGAAACAGAAGAGAAGGATGGAGGGGGTGGAAAAGAAGGATGCAAGGAAAGTGTGAAGAGAGAGAGAGAGAGAGAGAGAGAGAGAGAGAGAGAGAGAGAGAGAGAGAGAGAGAGAGAGAGAGATTGGAGCGGGAAAATGTCCAGGAAGATGAAGAGAGGGATTAAGAAAGGTGAAAAATAAGACAGTGAAGGTGAGAAAGAGAGGATCGGGAAAAAACAGGTAAAAGGAGAGTGAAGGAGGGAGGAGCCGAACAAGGGCGTAGGAGGTGAGAGAGAAAGACAGGAGGAAGGGATAGAAGGAAATGTAGAAGAAAAATAGAAGACTAAATTGACACGTGCATAAGAGAAAGAGGAAAAGAAAAAGAGCTGGATGGATGGTCATAAAACCTCCAGGTGAATCTCATGACAAGTCAAGAACATGTTTGAGTTATATTTCATCCCAAAGTCAAAAGAAGTATTTGACAATGAGAAGGCATGGGATAAACCCCCAAAAAGCATTTTTTTTGCATTGTAAAATTGTTTACATGCTATTTTTTCTGCCAAATTTCTCATTAATGTAATGCAAAAAAAAAAAAAAAAAAAATACTGCAATGCAAAAAAATAATAATATTATTTACATTTTATTATATAGGCTATTTTAAATATTTTATGTATATTATTATTTTAAAATGATTAAAATATTTATATTATTTCAATACGTATTTCAGTGTATTTATACACCATAGTGTTTGCTGTAAGCAATCTAATTTTAGCCTATATGAATCAAAAAATGTAAATGTAAAATAAAAATATTACAGTAATGAGAATTGCCATTGCAAATAATCGGAGTGGGATGCCTGGTCAAATTACGGTAATGATAATGGGGGAATTGTGTGGGTAAAACACTTAATTGTAAAAAAATAATGGCGTAATGCAAAAACGTGATTTGTCCTAAAATATGCTTAATTTCTTTATGCAAAATATAATATCTGATTTTTTCCCCCTTTTGATTCCCCGTGTCTCTATAGTACTAAGTCGGTCCATTCATTAAACCTCACACTAGTTTTATTTCTCTCTTTATCTCTCAATCTCTGTGTTTACTCTGTTCTGCTTGTATTACTGTACACACTCTCTCTCTCTCTCGATCTGTTAGAAAGCTTGTTGATGGCGTTGGTGGCTGGGGTGTCATGTGACACATGCTCTTTGCAGGGGTCCTGACTGCTCCCAGGGGAGCCAGATATAAAGCGAGAGAGAAAAGAAGGGGGAGAGGTAGAAAAGAGAGAAGGAAAGACAGAAAAGGACTCCAAACTTGAATGGTATAGAATGAAAACTGAGAACTCATGCAAAGATGTGGGCCGTAGGGGGGTAAATAGACAGAGATGTGCTCAGATGGGGAGAAAGAGGGTTTAGTGAAAGATTGAGGAAGAGTATACATATATTATGGTCATGAACACAAGATCTAATGGCTTACTTTAACAAGTCAAAAGTAACACTAATTGCTTTGTCTCTCCTTTCAGTCTCTGTCTCTCTCAAAATTGAATTGAGCTGATTCAGTTTCAGAGACGTTAGTTATGGTCATGCAGTTACAACACTAGCACAGCAATATAATGCCTATATGTACAAACTATATGTTATCATAAGCATAAGTTTTATCATTTTTATCATATACATTTTTATATCGTTAGATTTTTATTTTATTTTAATGTTATATCTATATTAAATATTTATTAAAAATGTTACACACACACACACACACACATACACAAACATAATATAAAAATATGACATGAATAAAATGTTTGAATAAATCTTTATATATATATATATATATATATATATATATATATATATTTAAACCAGAAATAAAAATGAGAAAACATTCCAAAACTTATTCTTTTCTGATATTTTGATTAATTGTAACTTTCTTCTGCATTGTGAAGTGTTTCCCCCCCCCCCCCCCCCCTGTTTTGGATTTCCATGAAACTGAACCCCCATCCCAAACCACACTATCTCACTGCTGTGCTTATGGGCTATTTAGTGGTCAAAGAGACATGAGTAAGAGACACACACAGAGGATGATCTCCATCTCACGTAACAAAATATAAATTGATGAAAATGGTTTTCCAAAATACTAAATATAAATACTTTTACCTAAAGCAACTTGCATTCAAGATTTTCTTTATCACTTTGTGTTTTCACTGGAAATCGAGCCCATGACTTTGGCATTGCTGGCACCATGCTCTACCAGTTGAGTCCCTGACATGTAATCACAGACACACAAACACGCAATCACACGTACTTACCTCAGCCAGCACTCGGGATCTCCACTCTGAAGAAAGAAAGGAGGAGAGGTGAAGAAGAGCTGAAGTAAACGGGTCTGATGTCTTCTGCACTGGTGCTCAGTGTCACAGAAACTCGCCTGTCCTGCTGGAGTATCCTGAGGATAGAGAGAAATAAAGAAAAAAAGAAAAGCCCTCCCACCCTTCTCCTCTACTCTTTCTCCCTTATCCTCTCTCTTCTCTCGTTTCCACTCCTTTTCTCTCCTCTTTTCTCTCACCCCCGACCCAGATCAGTGCAGTCTGATAACTGAGGCGCGCTAGTCAAATAGACACATGCGCATGGGAGCTATGTGTATGTGTGAGAGAGAGAGAGAAGAGGAGGAAAAGAGATAAATGATGGATAGAAGGATGGAGAAAGTCTCTTGGTAAGGACTGTTGTTGCAAGAGGGGTGATAGTGTGTGTGTTTGTGTGTGTGTGTGTGTGTGTGTGTGTGTAATTGCAGATTGGGGGGGGGGGGGGTGATTTGGATGTTCAGAGACATGTGTGTTTTTGAAGATTGCATAGTGATGTGTTAATTACATAATTTTCATTAAATCTCATAGAAACCCAAACCATAAACTTCATTATAAACAGTAAAATATATATATACTTCATGTGTATAAAACTTTGGGTCATATTTCTCTGCAAAAAATACATAAATGAAATGTTTATTACTCTTTCATTTTATGTTTTATTTTAATTTAATCAAATTTTCGATTCAATCTTTTAAAAAAATCTTTGTATTACATTACAGATTATATTGTTCTTTCATTCTTTAAAAATTAGTGTATTCAATTCATGAGAGCCTTTGACACTAACTGGAACCGGGCTCCTCGACACATTACGGTGATGCGAATTTAGAGGGGAAATGTGTGCAAATGACGTGAAAATAATATTTGAATGCAAAAAAATATGATTTATCCTAAAATGTACTTCATAAAAGTAATGTTGTCTTATTGAAACTTACTGTAAAGTTGTTTTATCAGAACTATAGATATATAAATATTGGCCAATATTTATAAATACAACAGCACTGAACATAAAGTCCCTCCATAGCACACCTGAAGCGTGGGTGTGTGTGCGTTTGTGTACATATTGTTCTAAAGGTCAAGTGCTCTTCTCAAAGGTATTGAATATGTACATGTAATTGTGAGTGTTTTTCCCGAACTCGACACTGTGCTTCTTTCCTCCACACAATGGTATCAGTCCATCTTCCACCCCTCCATCCCATTCTGTCCATCCTCCACAGCAGAATGAAAAAGGCTATTTGCATTGTGTTAAACATGTCTCTTGGGCCTTTTTGAATGTATTCTATGGGTGCTTCAGCCATGCTATTGAAGTAATGAGAACACTCCACCCATCTGGCCATTGTGTACGTGTGTGTGTATGAATGTTTGTGGCCCCAGATCCAGCATAGCTCAGAAGTAAAAACCAGAGCTCATCCAGGATTTGATTTCCCTGACCAATAGATATGTCTGGCCAGTAAGACGTGATTTCTGTGGCTGGTCGCCACCAGTGGCTTTGGTTCAGATCAGGTCAGCAGTGACGAGAGGAACCTGATATGATTGACAATCAGAGTCCTAATGATCCTACAATGTTCTTGACAGTCACTGTCATACTAAATCTAATGTGGAAAGAGGAAATTCATCCTAAAAACCCTTGACCCTATATTTCATGTCCTTGATCATTGTTTTTTCGCTCTCAGTTTTAGAAAGTTCTGGCTCTAAAAAGGAGAATGTTTGCAGGACGTGGGTTATAATGCTTGGTCATTAGTGGTGAGATGTGTAAAGTGAGACTTTGGCCTTAGTTCCTAACCTTCATTTAGACAAAATGACTCTTTTCAGTAGGTAAATGTGAGAAAATGAGAATAAACAAGTGATCTGCCATGCTTCCGTTAGCCAAAACGCTGCCATGAAGTGTGGCCCTGTCCCAAATGACATACGTACTGTGTAGTTGCAGACTTGCGATGATTAGTTTACATGTAGTCCACGAAACTGTAGAGTATTACATTTGTCATTTTAGACCCCTTCTGAGGCCAATATTTCAATTCTTTTTTCAGTATCTTTATTGGAACTGGCCATCCATCATCTAACACTCATTTAAAGTTAATCTTTAAAAGCACTAATAAAATAATAACACTGTTAACTGTAATCTTTTGCAAATCTCAACATGAAAATAACTTTTTCATATATAATGCTGTGATACCCAAATTCACTTGTAATATTAAAATTATTAATTTATATATTTTTAAAAACAGTGAAGGATCTTAATATCAGCTATTTTGTCGTTGTCAGTTTAGTATTGAATGAAATAGAACTTTAGGCTATTCATAATCAACATCTTGACTCATCTGCCATTTTGAATAATTTTTTTTCAGAGTTTGCATTCTCTGTATAATACATAGGCTACAATGCTGGCCAAAAGAAGGTTTCTTAGAAGTCAGCCTTTGCATGCTTATGATGCTATCTACATATGATGCTATCTCTTTTGTTCACTTTCAACCACGTCTATCCTGATTTATTTAATATATGTGCTTTTTCGGATCTTTTGATTTAATGGACTCATGCAATTAGCTCATGCAATTTACATACGAACGTGACCGTAGACTACAGAAAAACAGCAGCATTCGTTTCTGCTCTGATAGCAACAGACCACGCTGAACGCTGTGAGTGCATGTTAGAATGGTGAGAGAACCTTGTGCTTGGTACGTTTTTCATCTTCAAACCAAACTTGGGTCTTCAAACCAATAAAGTTTAAATCTCATCTGGCTAGCGCGCATCTCACAATGTTTATGCATTATGTCAGTAGGTGGAGAGTTTGAACACACTGTTTGAACACATTCGACTACGTGAGCATTTACACTGCGAAAGCAATGCTTTTTCGACTACCTCTGAAAGGGGTTTAAAATGTTCCAAAGTGGACAAGCTCAAAACCTGTATTTAGCGTCTTATGATCCGATCAACCACAATGCATCATACCAGGTGTAAACAGGGTCAGAGAAGAGATGCCACTGCAAGAGGGAGGGGAAGTTATTTTAATTAAAGATTATGAGGGTAGGCTACATGAATTAAAAAAAAAAACATTATGTGCACCAATAAATCATTTATAGTAGATAATGCAATATTTAATAAAAAGAAAATTAAGAACGGTCAATTTTAATGTCATGGTTACTTTAAAATTTAAATATTCAGAAATGAATCTCACCAACTTACCCAAAAGATCAATGTTTTAAAGTGTGATGTTTTAATCGGGCCAGTGCTAAATCTTTGGGTGTTTGAAGGTGGGCCTCACACTCCTGCCTCCCCCAGAGAGCTGGGTGAGTGCTTTAAATGGGTCTGGCCCACTTCAAAATCCCTTTGAACTGTCTGAAGTCTGGCTCTCTCTGATACTGCCAGGGTTTTGAAGTCTTGATTTATAACTGATTAATCTTTAGGATTTTGCCAGAAATACTGAAAATGACACACATGTACATGAATGCACACACAAATTGTCCACCAGCTTTCTCTTCCTCTGTGTTTCTGACTGGCGCTCTTCTTACTCGCTCGCATTCTATTTTGCTGGTTAGCTTTTTTCCCCCGACTATACAGAATGTCCGTTCTCTTGTGTTCTTCTTAATAATTCATTTACTACATTTGCTGGATGCTTCTGTCTCTATACAGCATGCATTCACACGCAAACCTACAACATATCTTTAATTAAGATAATTGAATTTTCAGGTTTTATTAATTATTAATGGCTGGTTAAAGGTTTCTCACAAATGCAGCCTATTAGTCCTGTACAGATTGTAAGTGTATTAAATGCAACATCATTCCAGTTCAGGGGTTATGTTGAGAAGACCTCTGTGGCTCAGAGCAAACTCCTGCATAACACAACATTGACAGAGAGAGAGAAAAGGGACAGAAAGGAGATGTGAGAGTGGTCTGTTGATTGTGATCCAAATTTTAACAGCAGATGACAAACAGTTGACCATCTGCCCATGTAAAACTGGATTCTCTCCAGGGACGGAAAGAGAGATAGTGAGGGAGTATATGTAGGCTATATGAAAATAGTATGATGTCACTATTTTGCCACATTTAGTGTTATTCTTCAACTTTAGTTGACTAAATCACTTTAATAAATTAATGTTAATTTTTGACTAAATCAATTCAGCTAAATCAATTAATCTTACCTTTCTAAATGCATTCTCTTTTGTATTTGTTAAATGTGACTTTTGTTAGTTTAGACTATCAGTGTTCTCTTTTATTATTCTTAATATATTCTATATTTTTATTATTAAATTATCCATCCATAATTCATTTTACAAACCATTTCTATTATTGCTATATTATTATTTTATTTCAAATGCACTCTTTTATTTTTTTACAATGCACTACTAGTACAGTATTATTTCATCTTTAGTAAAGATTCTCTGTAAGGCTCTTTTGAACGTATATTATACTGTACTTCGAAGTCCTAAACAAACTAACTTATATTAATGTTACTTATAAATTTGCACTAGTTGTTTTACTTTATTTTAAATTTTTCATTGTCAAACAAAATTAAATATATCAAATAAAAATTAAGAAAACAACAGAAGAGAGGAAGAAACAAAAGCAAAAATTAAAATGATTGAGGGAAAAAAAATCACTCATAAATATTGAGTGAATCATATGTCATGTGCATTGTCTTTAAACCAATCAACATGTCACTTTTACCCAGAGTTTAGCTTGACCTCCCAGAGCGTGATGTCATGACTGCGGCAGGTCATGGAGTCACTATGATATCTTGTCCAATGGGAGTTTAGTGCATAACACATATACATGATCTCATCCATACAACAATTCCATATGGAACTGTTATTTCTGCATCTGCGTCCATTACAGCACCAAGATATCTGTCTGTGTGGCCTCAGAGAGACACTAGAGATGTGATCAGAGACGGGGTGTAAGGTTCAAACGTGTGTGTGTGCGCTGTCACACAGTCTGAAGCAGAGCATATGACAATGGATCTGTTAATGAGATGGTATGTGTGTGTGTCTCCCTGAAACAGTTACAGCTGATTGAGGGGGAGGGTCCCGAGAGAGCTGAGGGGGGCCTTTGATTTGACCCCAGGGGTTCGTGTCTCCCCACTAGACCACATTTCATTTAATTTTTAGATAAAAGACTGCCTCTCCTTTTTCTTTCTGACTCATTTATTAAAGATCTGCCAAGCTTTGAAACGTTACTGAAAATGGATCTATTATAATGCTTTTTATCTCCTTAAACACAGACCGGACTCATTCCTGAACACATCCACACTCTTACATTAATATTCTGGGTTAAATTCAAGTTAAGTTCTGTTGACATTAGCACAGAATAATTTCTTCTAATGCACTGGAATGGAAGTGTATGGGGCAAACATACAATTGTTCCATAGACTTCAATTAAAAGTGCATTTCTGTCAACAAGTTTATTTTACATATCGTTCAAAGGTTTCGGGGTACTCTATGATTTTAAAAAAAATGAATAGGCTACTTCATCGAGGGGGCATTCAATATAATGCTGTTCTGATTAACTTTCTATTCATCAAAGAATAAATACTATATAAAACAATATATTAAAAATGTATCACGGTTTCCACAAAAATATTAAGCAGCAACTGTGCTCTGTGTGAACACGGAATTAAGATTACTGGAATGAGGATGTACAAAGTCATGACGCCCTGACGTAAGAAGTCTGCTTTGGACCAATCAAAGTTCTTATGGAGATGACGTGATTACTTTTTAATAGTTTTTCTATTCAAATATGCACTAGATGGGCTACTTTGACCATTGAGCCTGTTCTCGCAGTGTTTTTGACAGACCCAGACTTTCCATTCATCAGGGTTGCGGCTCTGTGGTTGAAATGCTGATTTGCTGCTCAAAGAACATTTCTTATTATTATCAATAGCCCCTTTCACACACCAATCCTGGTAAATTACCGTAAAATGACTAGAATGACTTTACAGGTAAATACACAAATATGCTGTTCACTCAAGCAACAGGGTTCTGGCTTTTTACCGTTAAGAGACCATTTACACATCAGCATGAAAATACTGGTAAATTCTTTGATGTCAGTCATCGGAAAATAATCTTTAAACACTGCGCCATTGTCTTCATTAGCTGGCATGAGGAGAAGCACTTTAGTTTCACTATCTGTTCAATTTGACAAAATAATTTGACGTCTGAGTTACAGGCATAAGGGATGATCAAACAGAACGCGTTTTTGCTCTTAAAAACATGCCGCGCAGTAACTTCCCCTCCGCTCCCGCAGGAGCTCCGTTCCTCCATCTAACCTTTCCTTTACTGCCGCAGCAGTGACTTCCCCCTTCACTCCCGCAGGAGCTCCGCTTCTCCATCTTACCTTTCCTTTACTGCCGCAGCAGTGATTTCCCCTCCACTCTTGCAGCAGTAGCTTCCCCTCCGCTCCCGCAGGAGCTCCGTTTCTCCATCTAACCTTCCCTTCAGTGACTTCCCCTCTACTCCTGCAGGAGCTCAGTTTCTCCATCTCACCTTTCCTTTACTGCCGCAGCAGTGACTTCCCCTCCACTCCTGCAGCAGTGACTTCCCCTCTGCTCCCGCAGGAGTTCCGTTTCTCCATCTAATCTTTCCTTCAGTGACATCCCCTCTACTCCTGCAGGAGCTCCGTTTCTCCATCTAACGATTCCTACAGTGACTTCCCCTCTACTCCTGCAGGAGCTCCGTTTCTCCATCTAACCTTTCCTTCAATGGCACAGCAGTGACTTCCCCTTCACTCCCGCAGGAGCTCCGTTTCTCCATCTAACCTTTCCTTCAATGGCACAGCAGTGACTTCCCCTACACTCCCGCAGCAGCTCCGTTTCTCCATCTAACCTTCCCTTCAGTGACTTCCCCTCTACTCCTGCAGGAGCTCAGTTTCTCCATCTACTGCCACGGCAGTGACTTCCCCTCCACTCCTGCAGCAGTGACTTCCCCTCTGCTCCCGCAGGAGCTCCGTTTCTCCATCTAATGTTTCCTTCAGTGACTTCCCCTCTACTCCTGCAGGAGCTCCGTTTCTCCATCTAACCTTTCCTACAGTGACTTCCCCTCTACTTCTGCAGGAGCTCCGTTTCTCCATCTAACCTTTCCTTCAGTGACTTCCCCTCCGCTCCCGCAGGAGCTCCGTTTCTCCATCTAACCTTTCCTTTACTGCCGCAGCAGTGACTTCCCCTACACTCCTGCAGCAGTGACTTCCCCTCCGCTCCCGCAGGAGCTCCGCTTCTTCATCTTACCTTTCCTTTACTGCCGCAGCAGTGACTTCCCCTCCGCTACCGCAGGAGCTCTGTTTCTCCATCTAACCTTTCCTTTACTGCCACAGCAGTGACTTACCCTCCACTCCTGCAGCAGTGGCTTCCCCTCCGCTCCCGCAGGAGCTCCGTTTCTCTGGCTAACCTTTCCTTCAATGGCACAGCAGTGACTTCAACTACACTCCCGTAGGAGCTCCGTTTCTCCATCTAACCTTCACTTCAGTGACTTCCCCTCTACTCCTACCCCCCCCCCCCCCCTCCAAAGCTCACTCCAATGGACCACCGTCCCCCTACAACTACCGGTGAGACTTTCTCTCATGACTCCAAGTCGATAAATGCAACAGCAAAACATGTTCCAGAGTAAAGCTTCTGAAGTTCTCGTAAAGCTCCAAAGGAGCTTTTCCCAAGCCACAGCCACAAAACCACTCCATTCAAACTTCCAGCAGAGTCCAGCTACTATTGTCCCTCGCCTTGTATCTTTGGCGCTCATTCTCCTTACTCCTTTTTTTGGGTGTGGTGTAGGGGGGTCTGTCTTACTTAAAAACTGAATCTTCCATGGCAACTAAAAGTATATGGACATGAAAATTTGAATTGATTTTTATGTCTCTTACTAGTTTTCATATTCTACCTGAGCTCCTAGTTATCTATCAACACTTTTATGCTTAAAATAAATGCCCTATATACTAAATATATATTATAACTGGCCAATTAGGTATTCCACAGAGCAGTACATTTCCAAAGACTACACAGGACCAAACTACATTGTGTATTAAGAACACAAAGACACAAGAAAAACACAGCACAAATTAAAGACAACATAACCCCAAAATGTCACAACACAGAGTGATCCCACACAATGACATATATCAAACCGCACCATAAGCCAAAACAATGCAGAAGAGGCTGCCAGATGAGATGATTCTTGACTGCACTATACAGCTACAGGAAACCAAACCCACTTTAAAAGCTACAAATGTAATGAGATCTGATTATTGTGCTGCTCTTCCTGGGGTCATATATACATGGAAAACTCAATATACTTGTTTTCAAATGTTGAGAATCAATTTTTCACACTTGGCAGAAATTATTGGAAGCGTTTAGTGTTTGGAAAGGTGGAAGACATCAATGATGTACTGGAAGGGGAAGTTACTTTGTGGTGGGATGCCATTTAGTTACTTTCCATCTAACAATCTCTTCCCACCCTTTATCAAACCCTTCTGCAACTCTTTCTCTCTCTCTCACACACACACACACACACACACACACACACACACACACACACACACACACACACACACACACACACACACACACACACACACACACACACACACACACACACACACACACACACACACACACACACACACACACACACACACACACACACACACACACACACACACACACACCTCCCCCTGTGTATCTCTCTTTCTGATCCATTTTTCATGCTTCAATCTATTTTCTCTCCTCCATTTGCAATGGTTTACTGTAACTTGTCCCCATTCCCCTTCCCCTTCCCCTTCCCCTTCCCATTCTGTGAGTGCATTACGAGATTCTCTCTCTCTCTCTTTTGGTGTCCTCCCCTTTCTCTGTCTCTCTCTGCCATATTATCTATTCCTCTCATCCCTGCTCACGTAGTCTTTTATCTCTCTCATGGGCCATCCATCTCTCTCCTATTAAACACCACCCCTCAATTAATCTGCACTCCATCCCTCTGTTTAAGGTTATAGCCCAATCTCTCTCTCTCTCTCTTTCCCTCTCTGCAGTAATTGCTTGTGTGATCCATGATACATGCCCATTGTCCCTCAAAAAACAGTTTTTGTTGACTACATTGCAGCAGTGAGTCACAAAACACAGACAAAACAAAAACATCCAAAAAGCAAAAAAAAAAAAAAAAGTAACAGGAATGCTTAGACTTTTATTATGTTCCAATTTTATCAGGCTTTAACCCTTAAAAGGGCAAGAGTGGAAAATGATCAGCAAAAAATAATTTCATGACACTTTTTATATCATCCGACTTACATAAGTAAAACATATCCAAAGGAATTTTTGAAATATCTTATATAATTTGGATTTTATGAGTCGTATCTCCCAGGATACATTGCCCTATAGGGTATAAAAGCTAAAGCCATCAATATTGCTGTAATTTATTTGATGCAAATACAAGTAAAAATGTAATATGCAAAATATACTGCATGTGTGTCCTAAAATTTCGGCAAACAAGGGGGACTGTGTACAGGGGGCTCAGAGGCCACGATGGCCTATAAGGATTTACCTATAAGGGCCCCCCGTACTGGGACGAGATTTCTACTGCCAACCCCGAAATGCACAATAATGCTATAACCGGTACAGGGGTCCCAGTTTACCTTGCAACATCACTCATTGCCAATACTATGGATAATCCTTTTTTCTTACCCTAATCTATCAACATATCTCAGGGGATACAGACTTTTCAAAAATGTGGTAAATAACAGCATGAGCAACATATGACTTCATTTTCTTTTATAAATATAGCAGGGGTGAAGCATCTATTATAACCCATAATCCTATATATACTGTATATATATAAAGCTGAATTATTAGAAATCCTTTATGAATCCTTCAGAAATCATTGTAATAAGACCAATATACAAATGCTATCAAAGGAATACATTACATTTTTAAATATAATCAAATAGAAAACAGTTATTACAATAATACAGTTTTTACTGTATTTTTCATCAAATAAATGCAGCATTGGAGAACATAGGAATGATAATGTAGCTGTTCCCATCATATAACTGCTATGAGAATGTTTTATCACCTAATTAATTAATATTCATTAGTCAAGCTGACAAGGTTTATAATGTGTTCCCCGACTTTTCATATTGTTCCCATACCTCCATATAACAAAATGAATAATACTATATGGATTTCTAATAATTTATATAGAAAAAAAATCAAACAATTACAGATTTTGATAATCAGTAACGGACCGGATAAGGATTCTGTTCCATCAGTACTTTACAATATGATTCCACACAGATAAAACATCTAAATTAAAAGGTTGTTGTCAAGGACAGGACACAGCTTTGGTGAGCCCATCTTCATGGCTGCGGTTAAACGGAAAAAGGAAAAATGGACACATTGATGTGTGTGTGTGTAAGTGTTTGCACATGCTTACACATGAGAATTTCATATTCAGATGAAACAAATATAGACTTACACATGAAATCCTGAAACCAGCGTTCTGACCGGTTAACCAGACAGGATGTCCACTCCCTCAGGGTCACCTTCTTATTCTTGTTCTTGTCACATGACCTGCACACACACACAAACCATATTATTGAATTCTACAAGTGGACTCTCTTTGCATATCTCTCGTTTTTGATTTCTAAATCCCTCTACTTCTCTCACTGCAGCTATCAGCCGTAAAGGACACCACTCACATTAGAACAGTAGGAAGGCTATAAGCATTCACAGCTCTGAATGAGAGAGAGAGAGAGAGATCAAGTGGATGAGTGAGAGAAGAGAGAGATTGAAAGAGGATAAGAGAGAGGGGTGGGTGACACCCTGAAGGCATGTGTACTATAATCAGAAGGATGCTGGGGAGGGTTTGCAGTAATATTATGCAAATACAGAGAAGGTCAGACAGGAGAAAACACCACAAAATCACAGTGGTGAGGTGATTGTGTGTGTCTATAGGCACTGGTGTCATTTTCTTTGTGTGTGTTACTGGAAGAATCTTTGAGCGCAGTGCTCCAGTGGCATCTGCTTATAGTGAAGCTTTCTCAGATCTCTCCTGCTTAGCTTCCCGTCCCTGTTACGATCCAACAGAGCAAACCTCCTCTGAAAGAAAAAGGGAGAAAAAAGAGACCATGTAAGACAAAAGAAAAAAGGTCAGGACTTGATGCTTTTATCACAAATTTACAACTGAATTGATAAGAAGATCCCCTATCCCCTATTATATATACTGAGATCCCGACCACTTGTGATCAGATCACTGAAAACACATCTTAATACCAGGTAGAAACAGGGCTTCTCTTTCTTGCTCGCTGGATTTCCAGGATATTGTGAATAATTTGCGGGCGTCAAGGAGCCACTCCGCAATATGTGGGAGACTCCCGGAACTTCTGAGAGAGGTGGGATGTCTGGTACTTTGAGTACCAGTGAATTGTACCGGTACCAGAACCGGTTGAATTCAATTTTAGAAGAGCGGTGTCTCAAACAAACACTTAAAGTCAGCATGAAATTTAAATGTATTTTCTACATGCATGTTATTGATCTTTTAGTGTGAGATCCAACCATGCATGCGTTTCATTTAAAAAATGTTTTGTCATTTAAAAAAATGTTTTTAAATCATAAATTTATAATCAAATTTTCTTTGGAGCGGTATTTGAGGCTGAGTGTATCCCATCATGTATCATGTTCAGGAACTCGTGTGCACCGAAATCATGAGATGTCGAGGAAAACATTCCACTTTAAGGTAAATAGATATTACTGTAATGTGGAAAGGTAAGACCCAAAAGCGATTTGCAGATAACAGTCTCTTTAATAGCGAGAGATAAATTCAGTCCAACAGAAAAATCCTTCAAGATAAACAACAGAAAGGTAGCCGTAGATGCTGGCGCTCCAATAACAAAAATAATAGAGTCTCTCCTTAAAGTAGACAGCAGCAAACAGTCTGTGAACAGGAACCGGCGGGCGCTGTTCTCTGATCCCCTCGAGAGAATGAGCGTACTACAGATAGTAGAGATGAATGCTCTGGGCGATCGTCTGCAGCAGGCGGGCTGGACAGAGTGTAGAGCAGAGATTAATAGAGAACAAATAAAGACCGACCTGAGCCAGGCTGGATGGCGGATAGAACACGGACAAGACTCGGACAGGACTCGGACAGGATGGATGCAGCAGGTAGTAAGGTGTCTCTTGCATGTGTAGAGAATGTAATAATCTGGCAAAGAAACAGGGAAAAGGGAGAGCAGGAAATAGCACAAACAATCAGGGAGAAGAGAGAACAGGTGTGAAGGAGTGAGTGTAATGAGGGTATAACTAGAAACAGCTGAGAGTACTGAAGGTGCGTGAGGTAATGGGTGTGTGTGACCAGAAGAGGGAGACAGGAGACTACCAGACTCATGACAGTACCCCCCCCTCAACGAGCGCCCCCTGGCGCTCCCAAGGGAGGGGCCTGGCGGGCACGGAGGAAATCATCAATGAGCGAGCGGTCCAGGACGTCCCGGGAAGGAATCCAGCTTCTCTCCTCAGGGCCATACCCCTCCCAGTCCACTAGGAATTGGTGTCCACGACCCCGACGACGCATATCAAGGAGCTTGCGAACGGTGTAAATAGGGGCTCCTTCGACACGAAGCGGGAGAGGAGGGGGGGTGCGAGGAGGGGCGCGCACGACTGGTTTGATGCAAGAGACATGAAAAACGGGGTGAACACGACGAAGATTAGGGGGAAGTTTCAATCTGACGGCGACAGGACTGATGACCTTAGAAATTTGATAAGGTCCGATGAAACGAGGAGCCAGCTTGCGGGAAGTGGCCTGGAGAGGCAAATTGAGGGTGGAAAGCCACACTCTCTGGCCACAAATATATCTAGGGCTCCTGACACGACGCTTGTTTGCGGCTCTCTGAGTGCGAACCCTCGAACGACAGAGGGCTGATCTAACCCTTCTCCAGGTGCGCTTACAACGTTGGATGAAAGCCTTTACAGACGGCAAATTAGAATCAGCGTCCTGAGAGGAGAACAGAGGAGGCTGATACCCTAAGCAGCAGTGGAACGGAGAAAGGCCAGTAGCGGACGTCGGCAGAGAATTATGGGCATACTCGGCCCAGGGCAGTTGCTCGGCCCAAGTTGAGGGGTTGCGGAAGACTAAGCTACGCAGAAGATGACCGACGATCTGGTTGGTGCGTTCAGCCTGACCGTTAGTCTGGGGGTGAAAACCAGAAGAGAGGCTGACGGACGCACCGATTAAACGACAAAACTCCCTCCAGAACTGAGAGGTGAATTGAGGACCCCTATCCGAAACGACGTCTGAAGGGAGACCATGAATCTTGGACACGTGAGTGACCATTATCTGGGCTGTTTCTTTGGCAGAGGGAAGTTTAGCGAGAGGAATGAAGTGTGCGGCTTTAGAAAATCGATCCACGACGGTCAGGATGACGGTATTATTGGCCAACGAGGGAAGACCAGTAATAAAGTCAAGAGCGACATGAGACCACGGACGAGACGGAATAGGAAGAGGTCTAAGGAGACCAGCTGGTGGAGAATTACTAGACTTAGTCTGTGCGCAAACGGTGCACGAGGCAATGAAGCGTCGAGCATCTCGTTCGAGAGTGGGCCACCAAAATCGTTGACGAACGGTAGAGAGTGTGCCCCTAACGCCGGGATGGACAGTCAATTTAGAGGAGTGAGCCCACTGAAGTACTGCCATACGAGTAGTAACAGGCACAAAAAGAAGATTCTTAGGAACGTTACGCGGAGCGACGGAGCGGGACAGAGCGCGCTTAACTAGTCTCTCGATTCCTCAGATAGCAGCATCAATAACTCGACTTGGCGAAACGATCACCTCGGGAGTCGAGGGGACGTCTGTGGAATCGAAGATGCGAGAGAGAGAGTCGGGTTTTATGTTCTTAGAACCTGGGCGGTAGGAAATCGTGAAATCGAAAGGACCAAAAAACAAAGCCCAGCGCGCCTGTCGGGCGTTTAGACACTTAGCGGAGCGGATGTATTCTAGGTTTCTATGGTCAGTCCAGACAACAAATGGAACGGTGGACCCCTCTAACCACTGTCGCCACTCTCCCAAAGCCAAACGGATGGCGAGTAGTTCCCGATTACCGACATCATAGTTGCGTTCCGCGGGCGAGAGACGGTGTGAAAAGAAAGCACAAGGGTGAATCTTGCCGTCCGCAGCAACGCGCTGGGAAAGAATGGCTCCGACGCCTACCTCAGACGCATCGACCTCGACCACAAATTGTCTAGTAATCTCTGGTGTCACAAGAATGGGGGCGGATGTAAATAGTGACTTTAAATGATCGAAAGCCTCTTGAGCAGACTCTGACCATTTAAAACGCGACTTGACAGAAGTGAGAGCAGTAAGGGGCGCAGCTACTTGACTAAAGTTACGTATGAAACGGCGATAGAAATTCGCAAAGCCAAGAAAACGCTGAAGCGCCACACGAGAATCAGGAACTGGCCAATCGGTGACCGCCTGCACCTTAGTGGGATCCATACCAATGCCCTCTGCCGAAATAACGGAGCCTAGAAAGGTGACTGATCGAGCGTGAAAGGTACATTTCTCCGCCTTCACAAAAAGACGATTCTCTAAAAGGGGCTGAAGGACTCAGCGTACGTGTTGTACGTGAACCTGGAGAGAGGGGGAGAAGATCAAAATGTCGTCAAGATACACAAAGACGAAGACATTAAGCATATCTCTTAGGACGTCATTAATTAAGGCTTGGAAGACAGCGGGAGCGTTTACCAGCCCGAACGGAAGAACCCGATATTCGAAGTGACCTAACGGGGTATTAAACGCAGTCTTCCATTCGTCTCCCTGTTTAATGCGAAAATAAGGTGGTATGCATTACGCAGATCCAATTTAGTGAAGACCTTTGCCCCCTGCAACAACTCAAAGGCGGATGACATCAGCGGCAAGGGATAGCGATTCTTAACGGTGATGTCATTGAGACCCCTATAGTCAATACAGGGGCGCAAAGAGCCGTCTTTCTTTTTAACAAAGAAAAAACCTGCGCCGGCTGGGGAGGAGGAAGCAACTATGGTACCAGCGCGAAGCGACTCAGAAAGGTATTTCTCTAGCGCGCCGCGCTCGGGAGCAGACAAGGAAAAAAGCCTGCCGCGGGGTGGCGTGGTATCGGGAAGAAGATCAATACTGCAATCATAGGGACGGTGAGGAGGGAGAGAAGTGGCCCTGGAACGACTGAAGACCGCCCGCAAATCGTGATACTCCTCCGGAACCCCAGTCAAATCACCCGGCTCCTCCTGAAACACAGAGACGGGGGAAACAGGAGGATTAGCAGACAATAGACATTCGACATGACAAGACAGGTTCCATGAGAGGATATTATTATTGGATCAGTCAATGTGAGGGTTGTGTTTAACTAGCCAGGGGTGTCCTAGTACAACTGGGGAATAAGGGGAGTGAAAAATTAAAAAAGAAAGAGACTCGTGATGGTTGCCTGACACAGTGAGAGATAAGGGAATGGACTGCAGATGAACCTCAGGAAGGGAACTACCATCTAGGGCAAAAAGAGGAGTGGCCTCCTCGCGTCTCTTCAGAGGAATACCTTGTTTAAGTGCCCAAGTCTCGTCAAGGAAGTTCCCCTCAGCACCAGAGTCTATCAAAGCGTTACAAGAAACGGAGGAGTCAGACCAGTGCAGGATTACAGGAATGATGGTGCATGACTTCGATGGAGAGATCAGAGAGGTAGCGCTCGCCAGTAATCCCTCCTCTACTGGCAAGCGCTGGCTTTTACCGGACATGTAGAAACATAATGGTTGGCCGCCCCGCAATACATGCAAAGACGATTGATGACGCGGCGTTCCCTTTCCTTGGCAGAAATGCGGAGACCACCAAGCTGCATAGGTTCTGGCTCTGGGTTGGTGGAAAGATGAGCGGAGATAGTCGAAACAGCCGGTTGAGTGAAGGAATCCGATCCTCTGGTGCGACGGCGGAGATCAAACCGCTTCTCTACACGGATGGCTAACTCGATGAGAGGGTTAAGACGGGTAGGGAGTTCGCGGGCGATTACCTCATCCTTGACGTTTGCACTCAGCCCCTCTAAGAAACGTGCGACAAGAGCTGGCTCATTCCATCCACAGGTGGCTGACAGGGTGCGGAACTCAATAGAATAATCCACAACAGTCCGTCTTCCCTGGCGGAGAGATGAAAGGATGCGAGACGCCTCCTCACCATGAGCAGAACGGTCGAACACACGTATCATCTCTTCCTTGAATAAATCAAAACAAGTGGTAAATTCTACCTCAGCTTCCCAGGCGGCGGTGCCCCACTCACGAGCGCGTCCGGTCAAGAGGGAGATGACGTAAGCCACCCGGGCTCGCTCCCTCGAGTAAGTAGTCGGCTGAAGGGAGAAAACAACCTCACACTGCGTGAGAAACGAACGACACTGAGTGGGCTCACCGGCATAACATGGGGGGTTATTTACTCTGGGCTCTGGGGCTTCTGATGACCTTGGAGGAACCGGAGGATCCCACCTGAGCTGCTGCACCTGTAGAGACAGATCAGTGAGTTGGGCAGTCAGTGTCTGAACCGCGTGACGTGCAGCGGTAATCTCCTCATCATGTTTGCCAAGCATGGCTCCTTGCAGTTCAACGGCTGTATGAATCGGGCTCGTGTTCGCTGGGTCCATGTTTGGCCAGATTATTCTGTAATGTGGAAAGGTAAGACCCAAAAGCGATTTGCAGATAACAGTCTCTTTAATAGCGAGAGATAAATTCAGTCCAACAGAAAAATCCTTCAAGATAAACAACAGAAAGGTAGCCGTAGATGCTGGCGCTCCAATAACAAAAATAATAGAGTCTCTCCTTAAAGTAGACAGCAGCAAACAGTCTGTGAACAGGAACCGGCGGGCGCTGTTCTCTGATCCCCTCGAGAGAATGAGCGTACTACAGATAGTAGAGATGAATGCTCTGGGCGATCGTCTGCAGCAGGCGGGCTGGACAGAGTGTAGAGCAGAGATTAATAGAGAACAAATAAAGACCGACCTGAGCCAGGCTGGATGGCGGATAGAACACGGACAAGACTCGGACAGGACTCGGACAGGATGGATGCAGCAGGTAGTAAGTTGTCTCTTGCATGTGTAGAGAATGTAATAATCTGGCAAAGAAACAGGGAAAAGGGAGAGCAGGAAATAGCACAAACAATCAGGGAGAAGAGAGAACAGGTGTGAAGGAGTGAGTGTAATGAGGGTATAACTAGAAACAGCTGAGAGTACTGAAGGTGCGTGAGGTAATGGGTGTGTGTGACCAGAAGAGGGAGACAGGAGACTACCAGACTCATGACAATTACATTTAGCCTAATTTTGGTATTGGTAGTAAAACCAAACCCACTTGAAGGCAAACCAGCAACCTTAGCCGAGGAAAGCGAAACGCCTGCTAATGCTGCGGTACGCAGGAAAAGAGACAAGAGGCCATTTTGTAATGGATTTCAATGGAGGAGAGGCTTCACACTGAATAAACCGCTTTTGTAAGTAAATAGCTTATCATTTAAAGGGTTAGTTCACCCAAAAATGAAAATTCTGTCATCATTTACTCACACTTGTCCCAAACACGTAAGACATTCATTCATCTTACGAACACAAAATCTGACCCAGTTTTATACTCTCCATTGGCAGCTGCGTAACTACCACTTTGATGCTTCAAATTTTTTTTTTTCAATTGTAAAACGAATCCATATGAATTTAGTGGTTTAGTCCACATTTTCTAAAGAGACACAATCGCTTTACATGATGAATAGATTGAATTTAGGCTATTATTCACATAAACATTGATCAGCGAACATAAACAGAAGCTTAACCGAACCTGCTTGACGCGCGAGAACAAACCACATTGGTTCTTGTGGAAGCTCAAATGTGCATGCGTTACACATGAGAATGAACCTCACTGATTCTCACAAATAAGATTCTCTTATTGAATCAAAACTGCTTAACTTACCTGGACCTTTTTCGCCTGCACGTCTCTGCTATCGAACGACCCGACCCAGTTTGGATCGGCAGCGTTTTGGGATTACGGATTGTATAGTTGGCAACGCCGCTGGATCGATCGGGTTAACACCCGCGCTTTCGGGCGGCAACGCTAACTTCTCCTGCCCAAGACGACTCAATCTTTCCTCCCGGTGATGCAGTACCTGGATCTAGTTCTTTTTCTGCTCTCCATCCTGCCTCCTTGGTTGCAAAACTCCCTAACAACTTCATGGTTTCCAGTACTCAGCTAAACAGCTACTCCAGCTAAACTGTTATCCATCGGCTACTCCGGAGCTCACCGCTGAAATAAAAACCTTCGGACTACTTCAACGCCACCGTTACATCCAGAGAGGCTCCCGTAGAAACTTAATACACATATCCACCGGGAATGAAAGCATCGGCGCAACACCTCATTGCTTCTCTTCCGCGTCCCGGCATCTAAAAAGCAACGCACAACGTCATCAGAGCCAACGTCACGTGAACCATTTCAACCTCCAGTCAGTTCCCATTTCTGCATTATCCCCTTTAACACAAAAGTCTCTCAAGCTTGGACTATTGAACATAAGATCTCTTAACAATAAAAGCATCATTCTCAACGAATTCATCCTGGACTCACAATTAGACTTAATCTGTTTAACTGAAACCTGGCAAAACCCCCATGACTACTTCTCCCTCAACCAAGCCACCCCCACTGGATTCTCATACATGGACCAACCTCAATCCTGAAGGCAGGGGCGGTGGTATTGCTGTCATCGACAGACAAACTCTCAAGCTTCGCCCTCTCCCCATCCCATCTGTTCCTTCTTTTGAACACCTCTCATTTGAACTCTTAGGCCCCACTCCTCTGACTATTTCTACAATTTATCGCCCTCCCAAACCCAATTCTTCCTTCCTATCAGATTTCTCAGAATTTATAACTCAACTCTGTACAACTTCATCAACCATATTACTCGTAGGTGACTTCAATTTCCATATCGACTCTTCCACCTCCAAACCCACTACGGATTTCTTGGACATTATACACAGATTTTACTTCGTACAACATGTCAACTTCCCCACGCACACCAATGGACAAACTTTGGACTTGGTCTGCTCTACTGGATTTAATATTGACACTCTCACATACACAGACTCACTACAATTGCACACTCACATCCAGCCTAAATACTCTCGCACCAGTGAAAACTGCAACAGTTACATTTTCCCGCTCTGCTCCCTGGTTCACTCCTGAACTGCACAAACTCAAAAAAGAACGCAGACAACTGGAACGCCTACATAAGAAAACTGGACTCACTGTACACCTTCAAGCCTACAAGGACCATAGCCATCATTATAGATCAGCGCTCACATCAGCCCGCACAGCTTTTTATTCTGAGATCATTCATTCTGGATCCTCAAACCCCCGGACTCTGTTTGCTACAGTTAATACATTACTCAAACTCATTGACAATATCACTCATTTATTCACCATGGACAAATGCAATAATGTCATCGACTTCTTTAAATAAAAAATTGACAGCATTCACCAAGCTCTCTGTGAACATTTCTCCCAGCACAGACTCTCAATCTGACTCATCCATTCCATTTCAAATCATTCTCCCCTGTTTATCAGTCATTACAGAGAACAATCTTACTACCCACTTTAACAAAATCCACCTAACAACCTGCCCACTGAACCCTATTCCATCTGCACTGGTCAAGCACTGCCTCCCTGACCTCAGCCCACTCATCATGGCTATCATCAACTCCTCTCTCACCTCTGGAACAGTTCCTTTTTCCCTCAAAGTTGCAGCCATCACACGAATACTTAAAAAACCTGGCCTGGATCCTGTCAACCCCAACAACTTCCGCCCAATCTCTAACCTACCTATCCTGTCTAAAATCTTGGAACGCTCGGTCGCCTCTCAACTAAAACATCACCTCCTCTCCAATCAGCTTTACGAAACCTTTCAGTCTGGATTCCGCACTCATCACTCTACTGAAACTACAATACTCAAAGTAACAAATGACCTCCTGCTCGCCTCTGACTCGGGTTCTCTCTCCATTCTCCTCCTGCTTGACCTCTCTGCTGCCTTCAACACCATTGACCACTCTATCCTTTTACAACGCCTACAACATCTTGGCATCTCTGGCTCAGCTCTCTCCTGGTTCTCCTCCTACCTTACCAACAGATCCCAATTCATATCCATCAACAACTGTACGTCTCATACCATACCTGTCAATCACGGAGTCCCTCAAGGCTCGGTGCTAGGTCCCCTTCTGTTTATTCTGTACATGCTTCCCCTTGGACTTATCATTCATAATCAAGGATTAAAATTCCATAGTTACGCAGACGACACACAACTATACCTCAGCACCAGATCCATTACTCCTGCTACAGTATTAACCATCAAAACCTGCCTCTCTGCAATAAAATCCTGGATGAATGCCAACTTCCTTAAACTCAATTGCAATAAATCGGAAATCATTGTCATTGGTCCCAAATCACTCCTCCCCGCCTCCAAAGATTTCACTCTCTCCTTGATGGCCATACAGTTACCACCTCTCCCCAGATCCGTAATCTTAGTTTCTTTTTTGACCCCACACTCACATTTAAGCCCCACATCCGTCATATAACCAAAACTGCCTTTTTCCACTTACGAAATATTGCTTGTCTACGCCCTACCCTCTCCATATCTGCTGCAGAAACTCTCATCCACGCATTCATTACATCAAGACTCGACTACAGCAATAGTCTCATATATGGCCTCCCATCCTCTGATATAAAAAAACTGCAATACGTTCAAAACTCCGCTGCCTGTCTCCTCACCCACACCCGCTCCAGAGACCACATCACCCCCGTTCTTCAACAGCTTCATTTGCTCCCTGTACAACAGCGCATCCATTACAAAGTTCTGCTCATCACTTACAAAGCCCTCAATAACTTGGCACCTCCATATCTCACAGACCTCTTACAGCATCCCCGCCCTTCCCGACACCTTCGCTCTGCCGACTTGGGCCTTCTCAAACCCATCACCAAATCAACGCACCGGACTTTGGGGGACCGAGCATTCGCCATCGCTGCCCCCACCCTTTGGAACTCACTCCCTATCCACATCAGAAACTCGGATTCACTGACCACCTACAAAAAACTGCTCAAAACCCACCTGTTTCAGCTCGCCTACAATCTATAATAGCACTCTCATCATTGTTTGTTTGTTTCATTTGTAAAGCGTCTTTGAGTTCCTTGGAAAGCGCTATATAAGACTTATGTATTATTATTATTATTATTATTATTATTATTATTATTATTATGTCAAGCAAGCATCCTTATCATAACTGACATGTGCGTTGATGAAAGATATGTAAATAAAAGTAAACCTTAAATTAACTTGGAGGATCAGAATCAGATGAACTACTAGCACAGCGCTGCAATAGCTGGCTGAACAAGTAGTAAAATGGAACAAAGGTACCCAGACTCTCTTTTAATAATTCTTGGGGATTTTAATAAAGCAAATCTCTCCTGTGAACTGCCAAAATACAGACAGCACATAACATGTCCCACCAGAGCCAGTAATATACTGGATCACTGTTACACCACAATAAAGAATGCATATAACTCTGAGCCACGTGCAGCTTTGGGGCTCTCTGATCACTGTCTAGTTCATCTTATACTGATCTACAGGCAGAAACTGAAATCAACTACACCTGTAATAAGAAAAATTAAAAGATGGACTAATGGAGCAGAGCTGGATTTACAAGCCTGCTACGATTGCACAGATTTTTGAAGCTGCAGCCACTGATCTGGACAAGCTCACTGACACTGTTACATTACTTATCAGTTTCTGTGAGGATACATGCATTCCTACCAGGACATTCTTATCATTCAAAAACGATAAACCATGGTTTACCGGGAAACTCAAACAGCTTCATCATGCCAAAGAATATGCTTACAGAAGTGGGGATAAAATCTGGTTTAACCAGGCCAGAAACAGATTTCCAAATGAGATCAGAGTGGCTAAAAGAAGCTACTCTGAAAAGCCAACTACCCGACATCAGCATGGACAGGTCTGAGGCCCTGCTTACACCTGGTTTTAAGATGCGTTTTCGTTGATCGGTTCCCAAGTAGTCGAGGGAGACAGATTCCCATTTACACCTGGTGTTTTAATCTGTCTTTTTTGTCCACTTTCAACCACTTCTGTTCTGCTTTCTTCAAGATGAGGGTTTATGGGGGAGTAAATGTATGGGCTTCTTCAGATCTTTCGATCTAATGTTCAAAATAATCTTGTGCAATTTACATATGGACGCAACCTGAAAAGACAGAAAAAACATACGGAGAGCAGTTTTGTTTCTGCTCTAATAGCCGCAGGATCACGCCGAACGCTGTGAGTGAGTGTTAGAAATCAGGAATGGTGGTGACAGTACATTGTGCGGTACGTTTTTCGTACTCAAACTTGGGTCTTCAGCCGACAAAGTTTAAATCTCGTCTGGCTAGCGTGCTTCCCATAATGTTTACGCATTCGATCAGTAGGTGGAGAGAGGAGGTCTTTAGCGGCTGTTTATACATTTACCCATGGTATTTGTAGTAAACTTGTGGTTATAAATGTGGTAATCAATCCGCCAAAAAACATTGTTACTATTTTACTATACCAACAAAGTTTATTATCCTAAGGGATGGACCAAAAGTTACTTTTGACTTTTGACAAATTTTTAAAGCATCACACACATACACACAATAGCACATGTTGTAAAGTATTGTATTAGTGCTTGTGTGCTGAAGCGGTATGAAAAGCGTGCCTAGTAGGCTATGCAGTGTGTATGATCTATGGGTGGCATGTGTTTCTTAACCTGTGCGAGCTGGGTTCGCTGTGTGTGTGTAAGGCATATTTGCGAGGGTGCCGGTGGTGTGTATCTCTCTCCCATTCTGCTGAGGAGTAAGAACCAGTCCAGCAGACGGTACGGGAATTGACCAAACTCTTCCTGAGAACACTCTGCCCCGCTCACTGACAGAGAAACCACATCACACAACTCATGAATGTGCATTTAAGTATAATGCAACTGTAATGAAATAAGTTTTTGCGTGTGCCTTTTTACCCAGACAAGCTCCACTATGTGCCTTGCCAATGCGCCGTTTTTTGCGGCAGGCCTCCTTGTGAAGCAGACACTCGTTGCTGTATGTCTTCCCCAAAACACTGCACACTGGTGCCCCCTGCCTGTTGCAAACAACACATACACACACACACACACACAAATGGACTACAATGCTAAACGCAAATAAAATATAACTAACCATAATTGTGCAAAAAGAGCGTAAAAGGAACGAGAAAATGCTCTTCATATCGTTTGTTGTTGAGATCACAGGCAGCCAAATTAAGCAGATGTCAAAATGGACATGTTGTGTGATATTAAAAACAGGAATAAAACTACACAAGATAAAAGAAAATATAGACTGCATTATATTCACTTGCACTGACGATAAAAAATTGTTTGTGATGACCTCAATGTTGTTTGAGCTGTGAATAACTGGCATTAAACCATCAAAAGAAACTTTTAGAAACCAAAACGTTTTTTTTAACATGTTAACAATTTTGGACATTGCTGAAGTTATGCAATTCAAGGTACAGTAATATTAATGCATTTCAATATTTAAGGACATTTTTGATTACTTTTGGATGATAAGTAATTTTGATATTGTGTTGGATCGCCATTTGATGTAGAAAGAAGTAAAGCTAGATTTAACATTAATTTTAAAACGGTTTAATTGGTTATTTTAGTCTATTAACCTGTAAAAAAAAACTGCTTTTGAAGGATATAATGTTTTAATATATAGTGTTATAATATTCTTTTAAACTACATAAGCATCTTTTTTAAGTTGTAAAGTAATATTTGTGGTGTGTTACAGCCCTCAAGCCCATCTATTATTTTATTTTCCTTCATGTGGCCTTTATCTGCTTTAAAGACTGAGTGCACAGAGCGAATATACCAGTAAATATCTGAGCTGCTGGTTTGATTCCAAGGAATCTGTGAGCCGTAAGGAGTCTCTTACGTCACTATTCTGTTCTTAATCATGACACTGAGCCTCACTGTTCATGCCGCTGGCTCACTTTGAGTAGCTTGGCATTGAAATCAGCTCAAGTGTCTAAGAAAATTGTTATTAATTTGTCAGTGTGTGTGTGTGTCTTACCCAGGGGCGTAATTTGTGGGGGGGATGGGGGGGATATAACCCCCCCAATATTTAAATCTATGCATTACAACCCCCCCATTATTTATACCATGATCACAATATCAGGAGGCATACCCAAACTTCAACCCCCCCAATGTTCAAACCAAATCTACGCCCTTGGTCTTACCGTGGGCAGGTCTTTGGACACACACATTTAGGGGTAAGAACTCCCCCCTCCTTTACTACTTGACACAAGGAACCAATAGGACTGTGACATTTCAACAACTGACACAGTGATTCTGAATAGGAGAGAAAGAAAGAAAAAAATAGGATGAGAATAGAGAGAGAGGGAGTAGTAAAAATAGTAAGCACAATTTTATACTGAATAAATAATGTACAAAACCACTCATAAAATAAGTGTCATTGAATAACTGTCTCACCTGAATCCACTCTGCCCAAATATGGCCTTAACCTTTCTTCAGCCTGCCTCTGTTTACGCTGGGCTCTTCCACACTTATACACCCAAACACACACAAATAAGGGCAATCACATGGGATGCGTTCTTGTACTTGTCTGTGATATTGTTACATTTCCTGTGTATATAAAATTAAGCTAGGAGGTGAGAAGGACATTTTTGATACACGAAACTGCTCTAAAATTTATGCTAAAATGTATACTAAAAAAATTATGCTCAAGACATGCATGCATTTGATCAAAAATACAGTAAAAACAGTAATATTGTGAAATATTACACAATTTTAAATATTCAGTCTTCAGTCTGTCTTTCAGTCTCCAGTCTTCAGTGTCACATGATCCTTCACAAATAATTGTAATATGCTGATTTGGTGCCCACGGAACATTTCTTATTATTATCAATGTTGAAAAAACTTGTGCTGCTTAATGTTTTTGTGGAAACTGTAATACATTTTGCAGTATAATTATTTGATGAACAAACATATCAAAATAACAGCACTATTTGAAATATAGATTTTACTGAAACAACTCATGTATTTACTGAACTTATAATCAGTTTAAAGAGTACTTGTTGACCCCGAACTTTTAAACTTTAGTGATGCATCTCCGTGATATAATTCAGCTTGGCACAGTTTTAAGAGTCTGTGTTAAAAAGTTTCTACTTTTTAAAACCTTCAAGCCTCACATCTTGAGAACATGTCTTTCCTATATGAATGGCCCCTAAAACTGTAAAATAACCTCAAATAGTTCAGACTTGACCACTTAATATATGATCACTGGACTATGAACCATAATGACAATATTCCTCTACAGGGGTGCCTGGACCACCCAATCATGGTCTTGTCATCAACCTCTTATTTTTTATAAACAACAAAGAGCTGTAATTTATTTTTCAATTGTCATAAGTGCTTTTCTTGATCTTTGAGTTTCAAATATATCAGAGAATGATTGAGCATGTTTAGGACTTGATGGATGATTGTCATATTGCAACAGCATGTGTGCAGAAAAACTCTTGATAGAGAGAGAGGGAGGGAGAGATAGAGAGAGAGATGTAGAGAAGAATGAGAGAGAAAGATTGGAATGTGCACATTTACAGCAGTCTGTTCACCATTACAGCACAGTAAGTGTGAAAGCTTTTAGATTTTTTTACACACTTAGAGTCTTTTGTTCACTCACTTTTAAACTCTGTACCTTTATCTCTTTCACGCTTAACTCTTAAACCTTTAACTCTTTCAAAATGACCTCTTTTGTACTGATAGTATTTTGTAATAAACTTTATATAAACTTTCAGAATAAAACAAATCCTAGAAAAACAAACCTTTTGTTGTTCCAGACTGTGGATTATATTTATAGGAGATGATCGAATCATGCTGTTGGTTTGAATATATTCACACTCTTTCTTGCTTGTGTGATTTGCACAGCATATGTACTATAGTGTCACTTAAAAATTAAAATGATTAATTTGACAATTCAATCATGAACAAGTGATTTTTTAATTAGACTTCTAACCCTACAACAGCTTGTTTAATTCATGTTTTAAAATGTAGTTAAATACCACGAAAAAAATTATTATTAAAATGGACAAATACACATTTTTAAATATTTAATTAATATTATAAAATGTTAAATACCAATAAAATTATATTTTAATAAATATGCATTTTTTACATGTAAATTTGAAATTGCATTTCAAAAAAGCATTTGTCAGTTGCTTTACTTAATATTTACTTATCATTGTTTCATTTTTAAAATATGAGCACATTAGCAACATGTTCTCACCATAGCAGCTATAAACGACTTACCATGACAACAACAAGGTGAAAGGCCATTGTCAAGAACAACAGATGACCAAGCAGGTGCATGGCTCACAGAAGGATGTTTATGGATCTGAAACATGTGTTCAACAGGTGACTTTTAAAGTTCAAGATCTCAAAATATCACCCAGAATGCACTCAAGACGTATAAAGTTTATTTCTCCAAACTAAAACTACTCAGAATGAGTACAAGGGGAAGAAGATTGTTTAAAAATTAATCATTCTCTACCAAAGATTTGAATCTTCTTGAGGACATCCTGAGAGACATACTTCATTTCAAAAAGAAAACAGAACTAATGAACACTGCACATAAGACATTCAGTAAAAACAATATCCATGTATGAAGATCTGCACTATCCTATCAATCTGATATGTAAAAAAAACACACAAAAGTGAGATCATACTTATAAATGTCGAGACAACAGTCCTCAAGGCATTACTCCTGATCAAAGCTGATTCCGTCAGATCGCTCTTCTCTTTAAATAACTCACAGTATTGTGTATAAGCCCCGGAGTGCTCATTAGAAATGTGTGTGTGTGTGTGTCTGTGTAGAATGTGGCCCCATCACTGGGAAGTCATTACTGTATGTTTTACGGCTCAGAGCAGATAGAGTTACACTAACAGAGCAGTTGTACTGACAGAATCACCCTTTCAATCCTTTGCTTTTTCTTTAAATTAGTGTAGAAATTCTTACCAGAGTGTCCCTTCTTATGATCTTTCTTTCGGTGCCTTTTTAATCTCGTTTCCTCCTTCCTCTCTCTCTTCTCTCTTCATATTCCCTCTCGCACTATCAAACTGACACATACCTTTCTTACCCCTCGACCCCCCCCCCCCCCCCCCAAGCTTCTCTCCTCATTTGATAATCTATTTCTACCGTCTCATCTTACCTGGCCCTCCACTCCTCCATTTCCTCTCCTGGCTTCATCTGAGAAGTCCTTAATTAGCAATCCATTAACAGCATGGATGCACACACTCTCTCTCTCTCTCTCACACACACACACACACACACACACACACACACACACACACACACACACACACACACACACACACACACACACACACACACACACACACACACACACACACACACACACACACACACACACACACCTACCTCTGGTGGAAAACATCTAAAGTCACTGTGCAAACCTGAACTCTCTCTTTTCTCTCCTCCTACTCTGTACTGCGCTCTTCCATCTGTTTTTTTGGCCTGGCAATTGTTTTGTCTGGGGTGTAATGCCAAGCTCAATGAGAACCAGAGCTCTCTTACTCTTTCTCTCTCTCTCTCTCTCTCTCTCTCTCTCTCTCTCTCTCTCTCTCTCTCTCTCTGTCTGTCTCTCTCTCTCTCACACACACACAAACACACACACACACACACACACACACACACACACACACACACACACACACACACACACACACACACACACACACACACACACACACACACACACACACACACATATAAACAGATGAAATAGAAGGCTCTGGGCCGAATGGCATGATTCTAAAACTATGCTTTGAAATTCCAAAACAAAGTTTTTTTTCAAAAGGTTGTGTATGGAATGTCATAATAATCCATAATCTTCACACTAAAAGTCAAGTCAGCTTTATTTATATAGCGCTTTTTACAATAAAGATTATATCAAAGCAGCTTCACAGTGATAACATGAAAATAATACAAAAAAGTTTGTTTCTAGGAGAAAATTGCATCATCGTCCACCTGAAGTAAGGCATATCAATAATATTGTTGAATATTAAATGTCCCCAACTAAGCAAGTCAAAAGCAAAGGCAACAGTGGCAAGGAACCAAAACTCCATCAGATCACAGAATGGAGAAAAAAACCTTGGGAGAAACCAGGCTCAGTCGGGGGCCAGTTCTCCTATGGCCAACGAACGAACAGTGTATAATTATGATTCAGGCTGCATTACAGGTCAGAAGTCAGATTGGATCAGAACATTCGCAATATTTATCCAGATCCATCTGGTTGGAGGTCGGAGTCATCACGCCGGTATGGAGACGAGTATGTTGTATGATGAGGCTGGTACTTCAGGGATGCGTTGTGGTCGTGTCCAGGTGCAGGTCCACCATCTGATCTGGATACGGCCTGACTTCAGTAAACCTCGGAATAAACGGAATGACTAACATTAGCGTAGATGCCATTCTTCTTATGATGTAACGAGTACATCTTATGATGTAATGATGTTATAGGAACCCCGGTTGTGAGGATATTGCCTTTTCTAGTAATATTGACAGAAAAGGTAGATTCGAGATCGGCCTATAATTGATTAATTCTCTAGGATCAAGTTGCGTTTTTTTAATAAGAGGTTTAATAATTAGCAGCTTAAAGGTTTTTGGTACATATCCTAGGGACAAATATGAATAAATGATATTAAGAAGAGGATTTATGACCTCTGGAAGCATCTCTTTCAATAGCTTAGTCAGTATAGGGTCTAACATACATGTTGTTGATTTAGATGATTTAACGAGTTTAGACAATTCTTCCTCTTCTCCTGATCTCAATGCGTCTTTTTCATTATCTAAATGGATATTAAAGTCACCAACAATTAGGACATTATCTGCAGCCAGTACTAACTCTGATAGAAAATCAGCAAATTCTTTGATAAAATCTGTATGGTGCCCTGTATACAGTAGCCAGCACAAATGTCGAATGGGATTTATCACTTACGCTATAGATAACGTTACAGAAAGCACCATCACTTCAAAATAATTTTATTTGAAACTAGACTTCTGAGTAATACTGAAGATATTGCTATAAATTACAGCAATACCTCCCCCTTTTCCTTTTAAATGAGCCTCGTGTTTATAGCAGTAATCTTGCGGGGTAGACTCATTTAATGTCATGATTCTGCCATCATGTCTTTGACTTCTCCAGTCTTGTGGCAGGATCATGGCAGACCCATGTTTTGTGTACAAGTGCATGGCCAATTGTTTGGGCCATGTGCTTGTGTTGTCTCGCCACGTTACCCCGCCCCCTTGTTATCCCCGTCTTGTCATTATTGTCTAGTCAGTTTCACCTGTCCTCGTCATTAGTGTCCCCTATATAATCCCCTTGTGTTTGTTGTCCTGTGTCGGTTCATTGTTTGACATTGTCATATGTTGTGTGAGTCTTGCCGTGAGTAATCTGTTGAGAGTCTTGTCATCAAGAAGTGTCTCTTCCTGTCGTAGTTGTTAGTTTACTGTCTGAGTATTTGCCTTGCCCTGTCTTGTTTTGCCCCTTCGTGGGCTTTTTTTTCTGTTTTTGTCCTTTAATAAATACTGTGAAAGTCATTTGCTGTCTGCGTTTGGGTTCATCCTTTAACCACATAACAGAATGAACCGACCACAACAGAACCCAGCAGACAGTATGTCTTATTCCGTCAAGCAACATTCGGATGACCAGGAACTATGGTGATAGTCGGCTATCGCCGACAGCAAGAGGGGAAAACTTCCGTTTCCTCCCCAGGGTGAGTCGACCTTGAGACGGTACGCCCAGGTCGTGGAAGGGAAGAGATTTTTCTTGCCAGAGATCCTGGTCAACCGTTACTTCTTCGCGAGGTCTCAATACCCCTCCTCCTCTGGCTGAACGGGAGAGACTGGTCCACCATCCTTTCTGAGAGTTGGTGGATCATTTGTGTCGAAAGGAGCCGCAGACTATCTCCATGTCGTCATCGCTGGCCGTGCTGTCCGTGATCCCGGAGGGTCGCGTCCTCGCCATGGCTACACTGGGGGACCAGACTCATTCCACCTTGACTGCCGAGGCGCCTTCCGCAGCTATGAGTCTTCGTGGAAAGCAAGGAAGACGGCTGTCGTGGGAATCGCCGTCAGAGTTCTCCTCCACAGAGTCTGCTGTACCTGCGGTGGTTCCCGCTGAACTTTCCCAACCCGTCTCAGCTCCGGCTATGGTCTCTGCTTTCCAACCTAGGAGAAAGAGGATGAGGAGGAGGGGAGCCTCCCGTCCTACTGCAAGCGCCGTTCCAGAGCCCGCTGCTGCAGGCGCCGTTCCAGAGCCCGCTGCTGCAGGCGCCGTTCCAGAGCCCGCTGCTGCAGGCGCCCTTCCAGAGCCCGCTGCTGAAGGCGCCGTTCCAGAGCCCGCTGCTGCAGGCGCCTCTAACGTTATTGAGTTGGAGATGGATAGTGTCAAGTCTGATTCGTCTTCAGGGAGCACTGGTTCCAGGTCTGATGCTGAGAGCCTGGCGCCTATTCCTGCTCTTCAACCGCCTGTTACCCCCCCTGTTTTGTTGCCTCCTGTTTTCCCAGTCAAGTTTCCTATCCTGTCACCTACAGTACCTGTGTGTGTTTCCCCGGCCGTCCCTGTCATCATTAAGCCCCGGACTGTTTCCCCCAAGACCTCTCCTCGTGTGTCTCCGTCTAAACCTGCCCAGAGTCCTCGCCCTCAGCCCTCATCCCGTGGACCCAAGACCCCCAGTCCTCCCATCCACCCTGGACCTCCCCCCATGAACTCTGTGTTTCCTCCACCTCCTCTGCCTTGTATGTTGTTTTTGATTTTTCATCCCAACCCTGTCATAGTGTTTTCATGTATGCCTTTATTAGTGTTTTTCCATGTTTTGTTGGTTTCTATCTATGTCACGGTCTGTCTTGTGTTTAGTTTCCCTTTGAGGAGCGTCTGGAATGTCTTTGACTTCTCCAGTCTTGTGGCAGGATGATGGCAGACCCATGTTTTGTGTACAAGCGCATGGCCAATTGTTTGGGCCATGTGCTTGTGTTGTCTCGTTACGTTACCCCGCCCCCTTGTTATCCCCGTCTTGTCATTATTGTCTAGTCAGTTTCACCTGTCCTCGTCATTAGTGTCCCCTATATAATCCCCTTGTGTTTGCTGTCCTATGTCGGTTCATTGTTTGACATTGTCATACGTTGTGTGAGTCTTGCCGTGAGTAATCTGTTGAGAGTCTTGTCATCAAGAAGTGTCTGTTCCTGTCGTAGTTATAAGTTTACTGTCTGAGTATTTGCCTTGCCCTGTCTTGTTTTGCCCCATCGTGGGCTTTTGTTTTGTTTTTGTCCTTTAATAAATCCTGTGAAAGTCATTTGCTGTCTGCGTTTGGGTTCATCCTTCAACCACATAACATTTTAAGTAATGTAAGTGTCTGGTTTTACCCAAGTTTATGTTACCTTAAGTTTATCTAGGTTAACGTCTGTAATCATATCATTAACAATAAGTGCTTTTGAAGAAAGTGATCGAAAATTCAGCTATTTGAGATTTATCATTTGTTCATCTGTATTATATTTGTTTTTTATTTGTTGAACCTCAATCAATTTTTTACCCTTAAATGGGTTTGAGAGTTTTTTGTATTTCCTAGTTTGGGGAACAGACACAGTCTCTATATGATATCTAGGTGAGGATAATGAGTCACTATGTGATGGGATTTATCTGACCTCAGTGACGTGAGACAGCTAGCAGACAGCTGCTTCCTGACCCAAGGCCCAGATTGTCATGTTTGAGCTCTAACCCCTAAAATCCACTGCATCCGTCTACGGCGTGGAACGTCAGCGCCACGTTTTTGATGCGTCCCTAGCTCGGCGTCAAAGTCCACTGGAAGCGTCTCAGACGTGTTTCAGCAGTTGGTCTCCACAGGGTGTTTTATTTTGAAAATCGACCGGATCCTCTATGCCGCTCTGTGTCTGACTTCCTGCCCGGTACGATGTACTCTGTGCTGCTTGACGCGGCAAGCGGCGAAAATAGACCTGCTACCTATTCTCTGCGGAGCGGAGCGGAGAGACGCTTCTGGGACGCTTCTGAGACACGCTGCGTCCGCAGCTGGTGGACTTAAGAGCATTGACTATAATGGCCGCGGCGACGCTGACGTTCCGTGCCGTAGACGGATCCAGTGGATTTTAGGGATAAGACTGTGACATTCAGTATTACTAGAGTTAGTAGAGTTATAACCCTATGTTATTTTGCGGACACCACTTAGACAGCCAGCCATTGAGTGAAGACAGTGTACTAAGTATCTCATCACTCCTGCGAACAGGAAAGGGGCCAGAGCAAATTACAGTGCCAGACATCGTACTTGCAAGTTCACACAGCTCTTTAATGTTAATTTTAGTGATCTCCAACTGGCGAAGTCAAACATCATTAGTGGCGACTTGAATACTAATTTTAGAGAATTTACGATTAACATTAGCCAGCACTTTTAAATTTACTTTGATGTCTGGTGCTCTGGCTCCTGACAAACATGTGACTATGGTGGCTGGTGTCTCTATTTTCACGTTTCTGGTAATAGAATCACCAATAACTAGGGCACTTTCAACAGGATACTCAGTGGGTGTTTCACTGAGTGGGGAGAATCTATTTTTTATGGTAATCGGAATGGAAGAGCGGTGTTTTGTCCCGCGACTGCAGCGTCTCATGGTCACCCAGTTGCCCTGCTGCACGGGCTCTACAGCCGGAACCGAACAATATACAGAGTTCACTAAGCAAGTCGCATCCAAAGCAGTATCTAAAGCCCTTGCATTCTAACTATCCTCGATTAAAGTTTGGATGTGTGTCTCTAGTTCTGAAATCTTCTCCGTCAGCCTGACTATCTCCCTGCATTTATCAGATGTAAAGTCCTCGGCGCTGACAGAGAAGGCTAAACTATACATGTGACGCGCAGTGCAAGTAACAATAACAGGAGAAGACATTACTTAACATGTTTGTTGACTGATCTACTCACCACAGTTGTTTGATGGACTCAAAAAAGGAGCGAGTGCGTGAGAGAGAGAAAAAGACAGCAAACACGGATGGCAGGTTAACAGGCTAGATGAAGGCTATCGATAGTGATTTAGAATAAGGTTAGCGAAGTCAGATCAATGTGACAGACACAATTAGATAATGTCAGATATCTAGTTGATGAGTATGATATATTTAGTGTTATAAACAACAAGGAATGATAGTAAATAGAGATTCAAAACGGAAAGCTATGCGGAGCTTACAGATGCAAACCACATGGCAGCAAGACAGTGAGGCAGACTGGAGCAATCCTAACTTGTACAACAAACTAGAGTTACAGGAAACGCATGATCGTGTTTTTCTGAGTAAAGCTTTTACAGGTGCTGTTGTGTCTATTTCAAAGACTTTTGAATATAGTCAAATACACAAATAGTCAAATACATAAATGAGTCCTCTGTGGTCTCCTGAAGTTTTAAGTATCTGACCTTTGTGCCCTTTGACCTCAACATGAATCACTTCGACAGGACAGTTTGTTTTCCATTCATCATTTTTGTTTTGGAGATCTCCAACATTGTGATTCATGTTAATAATTTAGTATAAACAGGAAACAAGCGCTCCCATTATATATATATATAGCCTACTGTGGCGACATATGCTTAAAGATGTAACAGAATTCACATACTGTACAGTGCTTGTTAGGTTTTAATAATGTTAGTTTTTTGCGGTGTGTGTTCCCCCTTTAAGGGAGTGATGTTTTTCTGATGTGTTTTAGTATGATTAAAAGCGTTAACCAGTTCATGGCTTTTCATAAAGTTTTGATGTCGTCTCTGTTCATGTAATCACACGAACACCTTACATGTGGTGACCCCCATGCTCTTGGACATTTCCAGAGTTTTTTGTTGTTGTGGTTTGACAATATGACGGCCAAAGCAATCGCGCTCAAGTTACAGGATTTTTGGGAGCAGCAAGCCATGGCATGGTTTGCCCAGGTGGAGGCACAGTTTGAGCTGGGAAACATCACTGTGGATGACACAAAGTACTACTACGTTGTAGCTTCACTCAGCGGCTCTACAGCATCGCGAGCAGTAAGCCTGTTAAACGAACCTCCGAAAGTGGACAAGAATGGTGCCCATAAAACGTACCTTTTGGGGACTTTTGGTTTGACTGAATCAGAGTCTGTGAGGCACCTTCTTTCGTTACCAGGACTGGGTGATGCAAAGTCCTCTGAGCTTATGGACCACATGCTGACATTGTTAGGTGGACATAACCCTGCTTTATATTCAAGGAACTGTTCCTTCGGAAAATGACAGAGCAAGTCAGCACGGCTTTGGCAAGCACGACAATTATGGACTTACGAAAGCTGGCTAAAATGGTGGACAGTCTACATTGTTAGTATAGTATAGTTGTGCTATACCTGCTTCTTTCACTGCCTCCATCAAGCCGCTGGTGGGAGCGGCTAATCGTACTGTACAAGCGCCACCACAGCAAAACGACTCCAGATTATGTTTATATCATGCTCGGTTTGGGGACAGGGCCAAGAAGTATCTCTTGGCATGTCATTTCCATGGTAGGAGTACCAGACAGTCTGTGAATGTTGTGGACAATGGCCATACTGGTTGCCTTCTCTTCATTACGGATTATATATCAGGACGAAATTTTCTCTGTGACACTGGGGCTCAGGTGAGCATACTGCCAGTGAATACACTTGATGTGCAGACTGAGCTTAAGAACCCCTTACTGGAGGCTGCTAATGGCAGCAAAATTCCAATCTAATGTAAGCACCAGGTTAAGTTGTGTTTTAACGGACACTGTTTCACTTAGGATTTTGTTGTGGCTAAGGTAGCTCGTCCTTTGCTGGGTGCTAATTTCCTTTGCGCAAAAGGTTTGATTGTAGATGTGCAGAACCGCCACTTAGTCAATGCAAAAGATTTAAATTCTTGTCTGTGTACGCTCAGTGTTTTTTCAACAACAATCTTGTCAAATGTTTCAGAGCCTAGTTGCGAGTTTTTGGGTATACTCACTGAGTGTTCTGAAAAACATGGAAACATGGCGTATTTGAATAGAAATCTGGGTACGATTTCTGGCAGACCTGGACTGGGCTCTCTGTTCCGAGATCATTAGGCAGCAGCGGAGGAGGTTGGGGTTGAGACGGGGCTGCCGCTTGGGCCTGGCTGTCCTGGTCGACGCTCGTGCTGGGTGCTGCTGGCTCTGAGTATTGGCGCTTATCAAAAAATTCAGCTGCATTTTGATGGCTGTCATCTTCGTCAGGCTTACTCTCAATCACACTTTCAGTGTCCTTCTTCGAGTCTGAAATACGCTGCATATACTTTCTAATGTTCATTTTTGAATATCAATGATAATTCACATTTTAGCTGAAACTGAATTGCTGATAATATCACAAGTTCACAACTGATATTTGCTCGGCAGACACCGTATCACGTGGGGTCGAATAAAACCACGCCCCTTTAAATTTTACTGGCTGAATTTTTCATGTGACTTGTACCCACTCACATCTGGAAAAAAGAACTTACACAGTCGACAAAAGATAAGCCAGCGTCATTTATTAGGCATATATTAAACATTTCATTTGTAACCATGAATACAAAAATGAAACTGAGGGGGTACAAATCAGATCTGAGGGGGTAATGCCCCCTTTTGGCCCTTCGTGGCACCGGGCCTGTTTGCAAATCTCATGCACTCTTTTAGAAAAAAATCTAAACAGAATTTTCACTCACTAAAACACATTTCGCTCTGTGATGCACGTATGTTTTCAAACACTAAACACTGGCAGGCAAAAGTTAAACACAACTACAGTACAACACAGTTGTCATCGTTTACACACTACGAATCAAAATAGTTCACATTTATTTGTAATAATGTGACCAAACCAACTGTACATAATACAAGTGGCATAATTTACTCAAAATGTTGCACTGAATGTTGATACCAACAATGGATGGAAACAATATAAGAGGGAGAGGAGGAAGATAATGTGTATAAGAACAAGGAGGTAGAGGATGAGAAAGAGCAAGGTGTGGAGTATGTAGGCTGTATCTGGCTTTAGGGGTTTTCCCTTTGCCTGCAGAGATATTGATGTGGACAAAGTCCTCAGGCCGGACCAACATGAAGACATGATGCTGAAGCAGAATCAATCTCTCTCACTGACTTTGATTTTGCAGTTGCACAACTCTTCTGAGTATACTGTAACATGCTTTTCATTCAGAGTTTTTTACTGTAACCTTTTTGGCTTTTGCAGTTGGGTTACTCAAGTGCTGAATATACAAACATTCAACAGGCCTACTATACAATATTCAGTACACTACTACACTTGCAGTGCATACATAGGCCTACAATTTATTGACCTTACTGTAAGTTGTGATTACTATACTTTTTTTATATAATTGCAAAATCCGTTTAGTAATTTGTTGACTACGATATACATTTTTTTCCTGTAACTTACATGCTTTGGATTCTGTGTTCACCATTTTTTGATGTGGAGTCTAATGGTCTGTAGTGTTTATAATATTGACTCGCTGTGTAGGCTATTGGATCTGAAAGCACTGTTTGATTTTGAGCTCTGATAAAAATGGTTTTGAGGCAATTGTTTGATTTTGCCAGAAGAGTCAGATGTTCTCTGAATGTATATATTGAAGATTTGTGTTTAACGTTTTGAGAAAGTGCGATGGTTTTGGGAAATGTGTTTTAGCAATTCAGAAAAACTGTAATTATGTATAAGTGTTTTCACACATGCTCATTGGTGAAGGTCATCAGTAAAACTATGGATTTCATATTGTCTGCTGGTAGAACTGAAACATGACAAGGCATGCAGTTTTTGAAATGGATTGCCAGTCATTGCGCTATGATTGACTATAGCTACGTATGTTCATATTGGATAGAAAACAAATGATAATGTTTTGACAGAATGATTACATTTGAGTAGGGTTTGCTGTGTTTTTTGTTGTTGATATAGTTAGTATATGTAGAAAAAGGTTTTAAGCGTTTCGAATGCAGAGTTTGTATATTTATTTTTACAAAATGTGGTTTTGGTCAGAAAATTAACTATTTGGCTAACTGTGTGATGCATGTGTTTTGATGTGTTAAGAGTTTAGAACAAGTACTTTAAGTAATAAACGCTTGTTAGCAATTGTAATAAAAAAAACTGTAAAAGGAAAATGTTGAGTCATCAGCGTAATGCGACTTAAAGTCACAAGGGGGCGCTAATGTCTTTATCTATGCATAGCTGGCCTTGTCATCAGTTAGCTAGTATATTTCATAACATTGTCCGCAAATGTGTGTGCAGGCGTGTAGCACTGTACATGGCAGCATTTCTCGTGTATTCTTTCACAATCTCAGACTATTTAAAAAGTCTGAAATCTGTAAAGATTTTGACCAGATTAAATTTTAAATGCTGCAGCTGAGAGTTTTCCCCAGTCTATCAAGGAGGAAGAAAAACATAGTGGGGAGTAAAGTAGGTTGATGCAATACGCACAAGCACAAGTATCAATCAAACAATTGCTTCAAAACCATTTTATCTGAGCTCAAAATCAAACAATGCTTTCAGATCATACACGTCACTCAATATTATAAAAACTTCAGATCATTCATTAGACACTACGTGCTACGTCAAATAATGGAGAACACAGAATCCAAAACATGCAGTTACAGAAAAAAAGTATATTGTAACAGTTAACACATTTTGCAATTAATTACGTAATTGCAATTACATATAAAAGTATAGTAATGACAGCTAGTAAGGTGAATAAATTGTATATCGTATCCACTGCAAGTATAGTATTGTATTGTATAGTATTGAATATTGTATATTCCGCACTTGCATACTGTGAAAATACAGTGACCCAACTGCAAAAGCCCAAAAGGTTACAGTAAAAAACTCTAAATGAAAAGCATGTTACAGTACACTCAGAAGAGTTGTGCAACTGCAAAATCAAGGTCAGTGAAAAGCAGAGATTGATTCTGCTTCAGCATCATGTCTTCCTGGTGGCTCTGGCCTGAGGACTTTGTCCACATCAATGTTGCCTCCTCTCAATCTCAGATTGTTTCCATTGTTCATATCATCAGTGCACCTGTGTCGCCTGTATGCTACACTCTGAACTGGCTCATATTTCATACAGTTGGTTTGATCACATTATTAGAAATATGTGTGAACAATTTTCACATTTGCGACACAAATGTATCACAGTGCGATATGTGTTTTAGTGAGTGATGAAGTGTTTAGAGTTTTGAAAAAAGAGTGCAGGAGATTTGCAAACAGTGTCTAACTGCCTGAACTTGATTAGGGTTTTTCAGAAATAGTGATTTATTTGACAAATTGGTTGCTATTGAGAATTTGGTTCAGAGAATGGAGTTTAGTGTTTTAGCAATTCAGAAAAAAACTGTATGTAGCCTACAGTTGGTTTGGTCACATCATTAGAAATAAGTATGAACTATTTTGAGTCGTTGTGTGTAAATAATGACAGTGTTGTAGTTGTTTGACAACATAAGTGCATCACAGTACAAAATGTGTTTTAGTGAGTAATAAAGTGTTTAGAGTTTTGCAAAAAGAGTGCATGAGATGCAAATCTACCTGAACTTGTTTAATGTTTTACAGAAAGAGTGATTTATTCGATAAATTTGTTTAGGCTATTGCTAATTTGGTTCAGAGAATGCGGTTGAGTGTTTTAGCAATTCAGAAAAACTGTAACATAATGTAGGCCTATGTTTTTCAAAATAGTAAATCAATTTTTACAAAATTGTTGCGGGCCCATCTATCCTACATTTTACCCTACTATAGGCTAGCCAACAAATATATCACACACATTTGTAATTATGAGTACAAGAGAGTTCAGATAAATATAAACGGCAGAATGTGTATAAAATTCCATGTATTTAGTAGTATATACAAAAAGGTTCCCATATCACATGTCATGTCGCTATTCAACACTCGCGCGCGCTCCCGTCCACAGAACCAGCGCGAAGCTCGTGCACTGTGAATCACGTCCTACGTCATTCAGAGTCACACTTGCGACGCGCATCATAGTATGGTTAATGGGTGCCCTCGGTTGGGTTGACGGGTTGTTTGTAGCAGAGCGCAGGCTTTTTCAATACATCAGCTCAAGGCAGAGGACTCTTGCTTGCTTTAGCGTTATTAAGAAACTGTTCTTTGAAATCGTTCGCGACGCTTTTATTTGGAAGCTCAAGTGAATCGCTGTGAGCAAGGTGCATATGAAGAGGATGCTGGAAAGAGTGTGTGACGAGTCTCACTTCAGTAGCCTAAAACGCGCGAAAGACTAATTTATAATCCTGGATCGATCCTAAAATAGGAATATGACTTTGTTTTCGGACTGACTATAACGCGTTAATTGTGTTTGTAGTAGCCTTAACGTTTTTAATCGATGGTCTGGAATAAGCGCTCTGGTTAAGGGGAAGCTTTTTCTAATTTTATTTTGATTATTTTAGTAACACATTTGCTTTGCAGGAGTGTACGTTTTTTAAAAGTTTTTTTACACTATTGTGTAATATGATGCAATGTCAGCTGAGTGCCCAATGCATGAGCTGTGAAGTTAACCGTGAACTCTTGAGCATTGACATCATGGATAGACGCGGATGATTTTCATCGAACAGGTGAGTCACATCTCGAACATAATATTTATGTGCGCACACACATGATGGGAGAAATTGATTCTAATTCCAATTCGTATTCGTTTACGATTCATTTTGAGTAAGCAAAAGGCAATTTGAAAAAATACTGCTCTCAGTAAATACAACACATCAATATAACATAATTATATTAAAACAAAAAAAGTATAATTCATATAATGAATGAATGAATTCGTTCAAAATGTCACTGGGTAAGTGACTGCTCACAGTTGTGACTATAAAGTCAATTAAAACCTTATGAGTCATTTTTTCAGCTTAAAGGTACATTGTGTAATATTTCTGAGGATCTATTGACAGAAATGCAATATAAGATCCATAACTATGTTTTCAGTGGTGTATAAAGACCTTGCATAATGAACCGTTATGTTTTTATTACCTTAGAATGAGACATTTATATCTCCATAACCGCGGGCACCCCCTTCTATGGAGGTCGACATATTGTGTCATGTTTCTACCGTAGCCGACAGCGAACAAACAGCGCTACAGAGAGCGTTTCGTCACTACCTTGAAAAATAAGTTTTAAGTGGTGTATAAAGACCTTACTTAATGAACCGTTATATTTCTATTACATCAGAATGAGCAGTTTCTATCTACATACACCGCGGGTTCCCTTACATTGAAATGCGCCGACATGTTTCTACAGTAGCCCTAAACCGACAAACGCGTTTCGTTACTATGTTGCTCTTCGTGCAAGGAAGCAAGCTTAGTTCAGCAGATAAAACACTGACACAATGATGAACAAGTAAAAATAATATTCGCAATAACATAGTTTTACTGAATATTTAAGAAAACATAACTTCTTAATTTATCCTTGTAAAGAAACCTCATTGCTGAACTGGCTACTCTCTGCTGTCTCAGACGATGACATATTTTCCTGTCGGCCACCGTAACTTTTGTTGGTTGCAATTCGTAACCTCGCCACTAGATGCCGCTGAAAATCACACACTGAACCTTTAAGGGTTTTGGTTTGAAATCGGGCCATACTTGATGCGTTTACAAAATGAAACAAACTGTACTATCAACAAGTAAGTAATTATACTACAACAAAATCAACAAACATTAAAGAACAGTTAAGTTAAAAATTGTGAGTATCGGCAAAAAAGTATCATCAATCTGGTTAGGTTTTCTGTTTCTTGAAAGAAAGCATGTTTATGGAACTGTAAGTCATAAAAGTCCAATATCGTTTAAGAATTATAACTGGTTCTGAATAAGAAGTAGTTCTTGGTTCCCAACCCTCACACAAATGTTCTTAATGATCCCTTAAGTTAATGTGATTGAAAAGCCTAGCGCAGTTGTTCATGTTAATGTTGAACTGGACTGCTATTTTGAGAACAGATGATGACCTTTGCCCCCCAGACTTTAACTGCTCTTTCCAGCAGAGTCCATCCAAGCAGTAGACAATAAAGATAACATGCTTTACACAACACAGCCTTTAGGGTAGTGTAACCTAATAGATTTTCACGTATATTTACTGAACCATATCAAATATGTGTATTCAGAGCAACTTATGTAATTCAAAAATGTATCGAGTTATGTAATACATCACACAAACATGTTGTATTCATGTTAACTGAACAGTGCATTTAATAGGACTGTTTGGATCTGGTATTTTAAAAGAAAATTCATGATGGATTCTTGCCTTTAGACTATTTTCACTTCTTGAAAGGCAATCGTGTGTGTTTTGCTTTCATTTTCTAGAAGTGTGTCATTTATCGACTTCAGCGAACACATGACCGTCACCTTCGTATTTTTAGTTCCATGTCATGAAATACACTGTGCATCATAGGAAAATGTACTGTGTGGAGGCCTAGAAAGACTTTGATCTCTGACATAATGACTTCTGCTATGATCTTGTCTTTCAGTAACCAGCCCTGGAAATAACCAGAGATTATAGTAATGCTTTCAGAAGTAACAGCACCCTTCTTAATACATGCCTATTAGATGTCGACTTGGGATAAGCCTTTATTAAAATGCTTTACTGTATATTTTAATGCATGCTAGCATACTACTGTATATATAGAAACAATACGATGAATATGGATTATTTTGCACATCTGAATCAAAACTAAATCATGTTAGTACAAAACATTTATCTGTCATCTTGTCATTTGGGACCAGGTGGAGACAGAGACACACCACCCACTAGACTTGTCGTTCTTTCTGTACAAAGATTGCATAGCTGTCAGTCTGTACTGATGGTAATGGCCATGAACTGTCAGAGATGCAGACTAGACGGTGTTAAGCCAAAGCATCAACACGCCCCCCTCGCAATATTAAAACTCTTCACTTGGCTCTTGTGTTGACAGGCTATGTGTGTGTCCTTGACAGGTGCACGGATCTTTTGTTTATTGCTCTAGTTTGCATGTGTGTTAAATGTTCCAGCAGCTGTCAGCCGTGTGTGTGTGTGTGTTTGTCTGTTCACCAGCTGAACACCTCTAAACAACTAGTAGTAGTACCTGATAAAATTCTTCTAATAGCTGCTTTGTCCACATGACTGTCCTAGGGTCAGATATCTCTGAGGGGTGTTTATTAACAGCAATGGCTGTTTGGTGCTCATCCTGAGGCATGAGCTCCGTTCCATGAGCTAGATACCCATATTGCATTACAGTCAGTGTAATGTAGTGTAATTTAAATCCAGGCAGCTACATGTCTGTCATCAGTGCCAGACAGCTGTTCTGCATTGTAACTTTAATTGTGTTGAGTTCTCCTTGTATAGCTGTACACTTACACCATTGATATGGGATGGTAATATCCAGACCTGATAAGCCGATAATTATTTTAATATTATGGCTTATAACTCATAGATAGCTTATATTAAAATTCTATTTTATGTTTTCAAAATAAACAAAAAATAAAACGCTAAAACTAGAACCAGTTATTTGAAATAAGACATCGATTAAAAGTGAATTTGGACATCACAGCATTATAATGTACAATATGAAAAATGGATATTAATTTTGAGATTTGGCTAAATATCTAAATGTAATACTGTTATTCAATAATTAGTGTTTTTAAAGATTAACTTTAGTGAGTGTCAGATGAGAGCAAAGGAAGTCTAAATTTAAAATAGGGAATTTATTTAACAATTTAATCATATCATATGATAAATTATATTGTTATATTACATTGTAACAATTAAGTGTCAAATATTGACTAGTACAATAAATTTAAACAATCTTTAACACAACGGTGTATCTGTGTATACCTGTGTGTGTATAGGCTATACTGTATGTTTATATATAAAATGTGTATATATACATATATATATGTAGCCTATACAGTATCCCACAAAAGTGAGTACACCCCTCACATTTCAGCAACCATTTTAGTTTATCTTCTCAAGGGACAATAGAAATTAATCTTGGATATATGTTAGAGTAGTCAATGTGCTGCTTGTATAGCATCTATATTTACTATCCTCTAAAAATAACTCAACATACAGCCATTATTGTCAAAATGTTTGGGGTCGTTAATCGTTATCATGCTGTTCGGCCCAGTTTCTGAAGGGAGGGCATCATTTCTGCTTCAGCATGTCCCAGTAGATGTTGGAATCCAGGTGTCCCTCAATGAAGCTCAGCTCCCCAGTACCAGCAGCACTCATGCAGCCCCAGGCCATGATGCTACCACCACCATGCTTGACTGTAGGCAAGACATCCTTTTCTTGGTACTCCTTACCAGGGCATCGCCACACATTCTGGACACCATCTGAGCCCAACAAGTTTATCTTAGTCTCATCAGGCTACAGGACTTGGTCCCATTAATTCATGCTCATGGACATGTGAGCCAGCTTTCTCGTGAGCCAGCTTCAAAAGAGGCTTCCTTCTGGGATGACGACCATGCAAACCGACTTGTTGCAGTGTGCGGCTTATGGTCTGAGAACTGACTAGCTGACCTTCTGCTATTTCTAAAGCAATGCAGGACGGACTCATGCGTCTGTTTTTTGAAGCCAGCTTCTGCACCTGATGCACAGCACGAGGACTCAACTTCTTTGATTGACCCTTGCAAGGCCTGTTCTCATTGGAACCTGTGTTGGAAAACCTCTGTATCACCTTGGCCTGTATTGTAACTCAGTTTCACGGTTTTACCAATCTTCTTATAGCCTAGGTCAACTTTGTGGAGAGCAACAATTCTAATTCTCAAATCATTAGGGAGTTCGTTGCCATGAGGTGCCATGTTGAACATCCAGTGGTCAGTATGAGAGAATTGTACTCAAAGCACAAATTGTAACTGCTCTAATACAAGACACACAAATTTGTAAGGTCCTGTCAAGCAGACAAAAAATTAACATGATGAATAGGACATATGGCTTTGCATGGTTAAACGACGTACTGCTATTATCACCTATGGTGTACTCTCTTTTGTACTCTCATTATTTTGACTAATGGCTGTGTGTTGAGTTATTTTCAGAGGACAGTAAATATATACTGCTATACAAGCAGCACATTGACTAAATAAAAAATATATCCAAGATTCATTTCTATAGTATCGTCCCTTGAGAAAATAAACTAAAATGTTTGCTGAAATGTGAGTGGTGTACTCACTTTTGTGAGATACTTGTATATACTACAGAGAAAGACAGACAGACAGATAATTGGTATATATGGTTCCAATGTATCCCTAATCATTTATAATATTTTTGGATAATGTGATTTTTATTTTTTAACTCTGTTACGAGTAATACTTTCATTCAGCTAGGATGCATTAACCTCTTCCACTCTAAGGCATATTTTGGAATTCCGCCTGAATTTAACACACCCAAGTTTTAATATTCACCCTACACACATACAGGTTAAATTGATAAAAAGACATTTCTGATATTAAAAAAGTATCTTTTTAAAATAAATGCTATTCTTTTTATTTTTTTTATCCATAAAAGAACCCTAAAAAGATTCCATTAAAATATATTACATTGATAATAATAAGAAATGTTTCTTAAACACCAAATCAGCATATTAGAATGATTTCTGAAGGATCATGAAGAGAAATTGCTGTCAAAAGTTTAGCTTTGTCGCAGGGGAATAAAGTACCTTTTTAAAATATATTCAACAGAAAACATAAAAAAAAAATGTTCCGACCCCAAACCTTTGAACGATCGTGTATGTTTAGTGCAGTTGTTCATTGGTGGCTATTATGACAGCAGTTTTGCCACCCATAGTCTATTTTGCTTGCATTACATCGTAGACACTCTTATCAACATCAGCTTTCTTGTAGTCTGTGTATGTGTCTGGCCTTCCTATGAAGCTCATTCATATTTTTCACTTTTTGATAGTTTTAGGTGTCTGGAGGGTCAGCCCATCCTCATGTTTATTTTGTGTCTTACTGCCCCCCATACTGTACATCATTTTGTGTGTTTAATTTACATATACCTTTTTGTGGCGGTGTTCATCTATGTAAACACATGCCTCTCTGCAGTGCATCTAGCACACACCTCTCTGTATGAATAAGACTATGGCCCAGATTTACTAAACAGGCCAAATTAGCATGAGAGTGCAATTACAAAAAAGCGCAGATGGGACTGAAAAGTTCTGTGCGTGATCTATTGACGATGCACAAATTAAAGAACACAGAATCAGCTGGATCATTTCCAAAATGACCAATGCAATCTACAAAAAGCAGCGCAAATTAGCATCTAGTTTAGATGTGCTTTTTTTGGGTGATAAATAATGGCGCAAATACCAATAAATTGATTAGCGCAGACTTCAGAATCATTTTGGGTCTGAAAGGGAAACTCCTACAAATGCATATGCAATAAGGTCAGCCACAGAACCCTCTCCACTCTTTGACTGACTCATTATAGAGTTCCTGTTCAAAAAGAAATGAGCCTGTGATTATTCAGCTTGTTTGAATGTCCTCAGTATTTGCTATATTTGCTTGTATAACATCATGGTTGGAGAGTCATGTTAAAATTTAATTTATGATGGAGCCAAAGGCAACATAGACAGGAAGTCACAGTAGCTCTGAACAGCTTTAAACCTGTTTAACCCCCCCCCCCTCCCTCCATACACATTACTATCACAATCTAAGTATTATAACTTTGTATGTGTTGAGACAGAGAAAGCGACAGAAAGCTCTCTACAGATTTTGAGAAAGATGCTTAGTGTCAAAGTGAGCGTTAGCAGGATAACGGCTAATCACAGCAGCTTTACATGACTGTTTGGATTTTTAAAAATCAGTTTTAATAAGCTGTGGATGAGTAGTAATGTTTATTTGGGCTCTCTGTTATTCAATAACTACATCAGCGCAGCATCTGTTCTTCTGTTTAGTCTACGGTGATGTCATGTTCACCCTGACTGAAATTCAAATGGACTTGTTTGCATATTAGGTTTGGCCCGTCTGGTGTTTCCACACAAAACAAACTGAAAGAACTTCACAGAAGAGAAAGTAAAACAATGAAAATATTGTTTACTTACTGAACCTAGACTCCATCCGACATGATTTAGTTTATCATAATCTTAAAATCTTAAATTATTCTTTGTTGAATATTGTCCTCTGTCACATTAAGTTTGATTGCACAGTCATAAGTTTTCACTAAAACTCATTAATTTATAGAAAATCACAATCATTATTATCCCAGTCATTATGGTATCTTATTTTGTATGAATTATAGCATAGTTGTTTTTGTGCAGAGCTGAGTCATTGAACATGGCCGCCGTGAATAATGCATCTCTCTCTGTCTTTATGTGTGTTTTTTTAAAGCAGCTCCTTGTCCTTATGGACCAGGTCATGGGAAATAAAATGCAGAACATCCTGTGAATGATGAATGGCTTGGAAAGAATAAGAACCGTTGACTAAACAGATACCTGCCAAGTTATCTGACTGAAAACACTTTATTTTGTTGCTTGCAATAACGGAAATGACATTTTGTATTATCGTAAGTGGATTAGGTTTGTTAGGCTGAAAGATGAGATTGGGAAACAAGAAAAGGAGGTTAAATTCAGAATTGTTCCATGAGAGGATTTAGATCAGTTTTCACAAAGCCTTGTACTTAGCCTCTTTTGTCTCTCTTATGCTCCTCCTAATATTTTCTGTGTGCATTAAAGTGCGGTATAAATGTTGTAGGTTCATGCTGATCAAATGACTTAAGCTTAGTCATACTAAGCAGGATAAGGTTTTGCTGCTAAAAGGTTTTTTTTCCTTCTAGAAATCACTGTTAATTACAACGCGCTCATTGCAATGGCTCACATTACTGCTACTAACGTTACTGCTCACGTTACTAATTGCTTTTAAAGATCAGCTGTCTTTGTTGTGTTTAATAAGAAGGTTGAGACTAGAGTATAGATTTGTCTGCTTATTTCTGATCTAATACTATGACGTCAGATTTTAGGGTGGAAATCTTGTTGTTGGATGACGGTTATTTGAGGTTGATTTGAGTAGCCATATGTTTTGGGAAACCCAGACTTCCATATTTTCCAATATACCTTCAAAATCCATCTTCATCAAAGCAATTTCTCAAGTTTAATAAGAATTTGCCCTGGCCAGTATATTGGTGAGAATGAGCTCTGTGTACTTTTATGTACAATCAGGGTTCTGATCACTGTCAATCAATTTTCTACTGTATATGTGGAGTGTTAGCGCTGCTAACCCCAGGCTTCATGCAGCTGTAGTCTGTTGGATTTCTCATTAGCTGCCTGTGCAAAACAAAAAATTGATTTTAAATGAAGAACATTGCTGTAGGCTTCTGTAACTAGCATCACTACGTTCTGTAACGAGTGTCTGGCTAAAGAGTTGTTAGCTCACATTAAACTAGCAGATATGAGGCCCAAGACCAAATCTTTGGGTGCTAATAAACAAATCTTTACTGTATGGAGAAGACCATTTTACATGTAATTCAGGGCAGTCAGCAGACTTTTCAAAGATTAACCCCTTTTGCACTTAATTAAACTATCCTAGTCTTATAGTGATTGATTTATCAGTCACACAGTTACCAAAGAAAAAATCGTTGGTCTTCCTGATCTTTAATCAAAGCTCTTCTTTAGAAACAACTTTCTTATTTTGTTAATGTCACTTAGGAATAATGTTAACCAAAACCCATATGCATCTATAAGTTACTTTAGCAAACTCTACCTTGGTCTGGATAAATTCCTGAATCTATTGCCTACAGAATAGAATCAATTAATGAACTAAATGTCATTTCTGTTTTAAATGGAAATCAGTGTTATAACTATTAATAACTGTTTTTTTTGTTAATTAAAATTAAGCTTAAATAATATATAAATATAAAAGAATATATGATAATATATTTTGCCAACTTTTAGGAGTACATTAACTTTACCCTGAAAGCTAAAAGACATGGACTTTACAAAAGTTACAAAACTCCAATTTTGTTTTCATGTTATCTAATGTCAGCAGACCCTTTTGATGTGGTAGAAATATATTTAGGGGCCAAGCACCGAAGGTGCGGAGGCACCTATTGTATCTGTTCCGGTTCTTATTATTAGGGGCCAAGCACCGAAGGTGCGGAGGCACCTATTGTATCTGTTCCGGTTCTTATTAGGGGCCAAGCACCGAAGGTGCGGAGGCACCTATTGTATCTGTTCCGGTTCTTATTAGGGGCCAAGCACCGAAGGTGCGGAGGCACCTATTGTATCTGTTCCGGTTCTTATTATTAGGGGCCAAGCACCGAAGGTGCGGAGGCACCTATTGTATCTGTTCCGGTTCTTATTATTATTATTATTCTTCTTCTTCTTCTTCTTCTTCTTCTTCTTCTTCCGACTGGGCGTCTATGGCAGCCCCTAGAACCGTGTCCGGGAAAGTAGTTCCGGTTTGACATTCTGATAGAGGACAGTCCCAACAGTAATTGCACCAATTTTGGTGTCTCTAACTCATTGCCTCTAGCGCCACCACCTGTCCAAAGTTTCACTTTTATTATGCTAATAACTTTTGAACCGTTTGGCCTATCAACAAAATTGCCGCCATTTTGAATTGTCCAAAAAACCTACTTTTGCGAACTCGTCCTAGACGGTTTGTCCGATTCTCACCAAAATCGCACCAGATCATCTCCAGGCAGTGCCGACAAAAAGTTATGGAATTCAAGTCGATTCGTCAAACCGCTTTCGATAAACGCGCAAACAAATTTTACGTAGCGCTTGCGAAAACAGACGTAAGGCTGTATCTCCGCAACGCTTAATCGTATTCAGACCAAACATGGTACATGTCATCACAAGCATGACCTGAGGCTACATGCTGCGTTTCGGCGCAGCGCCACCTACTGGTCCGGAGATATGAAAAACGGCTATTTTTGCTCATAACTTCTGAACGGTTTGTCCAAAAATCATAAAAGTGGTCTCTGTAGATTCAGGGCGTCATGCCGAGTCGACTGATATCGAATTTTCCCAGATCGGCCATTTTGGCTGTCGGCCATTTTGAATTATGTGCTAAAATGCTGTATTTTTTGAACGCATGAACGAATTGTTACGAAACTCGGTATGGGTCATCGGTACGATGCCCTGAAGGAGCCTGAGAAGTTTCGAAACAGCGCCACCTAGTGGTAAAATTTATTTTTCAAATGCTTATAACTCTGGCTGTGGTTGACTTATTTTCACGGGAGTCATCTCGTTGAGGTCCTGAATCCTTGCCGAGTCCACAGATACCAAACATGCTAGGTTTCAACTTACGGTTTGTGTAGCGTTGTGATTTAGCGCTTAAAAAACATTTGCCGATATCTTCGAAACCGCTAGTCCGATCGAGACGAAACCACCGTCAGAAGTTTGAAACCATAGCTTGTTAACTATATGTGAGAGCCCAAATGCCAAAATATTGATGGTAAGGGGTAGTAAAATCAAATCAAAGTCACGTGTCAGTCATTTTTGATGCTTTTTTTCATATAAATGTCTAAAACTCCGAAGCGAATTGAGATATTTTCACCAAATTTGGCACACACATGTATGGGCTCATTCCAAGGACACAAGAAAAAAATTGTGGGATTTTGCCTCTTGGTGGCGCTATAATAGAACAAAACATGAAAATCCCATTGATTTCAATGCAGTTTTGTGATGTGAAATGCTATACTTAATGAACACATTGATGTAACATTATGAAACTCAGAATTTGTTACCAGCACCATGCCTTGAAGGTACTCAAAAGATTTCAAGACAGCGCCACCTGTTGGTCAAAAGTTAAAATTACATTTCCAAAAATGCTAATAACTTTTTTTTAAATGTGCTTATTGTAATGACACTGGTCTTAATAGATTCCTTGGGTCATGCCGAGAACATAGATACCAAGTTTGACGTATTTGGACGAACTTCCTGTCCGCCATCTTTATTTACTTTCAAAACCTTCTTTTTCAAACTTCTCCTAGACCATTCGTCCGATTTTCACCAAAATCGAATCGTGTCATCTCCATACCGTGCCGACTAAAAGTTATGGATTTTGTGACGATAGACGAAACCGTTTTCGTATACCGCAGCAGCAAATTTGAGACATGCTGCCAAAATGACTATTAAGTCTTTATCTCTGCAATGCCTTGATATTTTGACACCAAACTTTGTATGTGTCATTGTCACCTCACTCTGACCACATCACATCGATTTCGTAACTGCGCCACCTATTGGTCGAAAGTGATAATCCATTAAATCATCTTAAAAGTTACTGTATATATGATTTTTTAGCCATTTGCCTAAATTCATCTTTAAATGTCTTTAATTGCTCCTTGCTGCTGTCGGTCTGAAACTTCCAGCCATGTTGGCATGTCTTGTCGTCTGCGTTTGCGCTTGGCCCCGGAATGGCTGCTTGCAGCTATATTTATTATTATTATTCTTCTTCTTCTTCCGACTGGGCGTCTATGGCAGCCCCTAGAACCGTGTCCGGGAAAGTTGTTCCGGTTTGACATTCTGATAGAGGACAGTCCCAACAGTAATTGCACCAATTTTGGTGTCTCTAACTCATTGCCTCTAGCGCCACCACCTGTCCAAAGTTTCACTTTTATTATGCTAATAACTTTTGAACCGTTTGGCCTATCAACAAAATAATTTTTTCCTCTGATTCCTGAGCTCATGACGATTCGATCGCACCCTATGACGTCATTTTCCGTCACAAAAATATGGCCGCCATTTTGAATTGTCCAAAAAACCTACTTTTGCGAACTCGTCCTAGACGGTTTGTCCGATTCTCACCAAAATCGCACCAGATCATCTCCAGGCAGTGCCGACAAAAAGTTATGGAATTCAAGTCGATTCGTCAAACCGCTTTCGATAAACGCGCAAACAAATTTTACGTAGCGCTTGCAAAAACAGACGTAAGGCTGTATCTCCGCAACGCTTAATCGTATTCAGACCAAACTTGGTACATGTCATCACAAGCATGACCTGAGGCTACATGCTGCGTTTCGGCGCAGCGCCACCTACTGGTCCGGAGATATGAAAAACGGCTATTTTTGCTCATAACTTCTGAACGGTTTGTCCAAAAATCATAAAAGTGGTCTCTGTAGATTCAGGGCGTCATGCCGAGTCGACTGATATCGAATTTTCCCAGATCGGCCATTTTGGCTGTCGGCCATTTTGAATTATGTGCTAAAATGCTGTATTTTTTGAACGCATGAACGAATTGTTACGAAACTCGGTATGGGTCATCGGTACGATGCCCTGAAGGAGCCTGAGAAGTTTCGAAACAGCGCCACCTAGTGGTAAAATTTATTTTTCAAATGCTTATAACTCTGGCTGTGGTTGACTTATTTTCACGGGAGTCATCTCGTTGAGGTCCTGAATCTTTGCCGAGTCCACAGATACCAAACATGCTAGGTTTCAACTTACGGTTTGTGTAGCGTTGTGATTTAGCGCTTAAAAAACATTTGCCGATATCTTCGAAACCGCTAGTCCGATCTAGACGAAACCACCGTCAGAAGTTTGGAACCATAGCTTGTTAACTATATGTGAGAGCCCAAATGCCAAAATATTGATGGTAAGGGGTAGTAAAATCAAATCAAAGTCACGTGTCAGTCATTTTTGATGCTTTTTTTCATATAAATGTCTAAAACTCCGAAGCGAATTGAGATATTTTCACCAAATTTGGCACACATATGTATGGGCTCATTCCAAGGACACATGAAAAAAAATGTGAGATTTTGCCTCTTGGTGGCGCTATAATAGAACAAAACATGAAAATCCCATTGATTTCTATGCAGTTTTGTGATGTGAAATGCTATACTTAATGAACACATTGCTGTAACATTATGAAACTCAGAATTTGTTACCAGCACCTTGCCTTGAAGGTACTCAAAAGATTTCAAGACAGCGCCACCTGTTGGTCAAAAGTTAAAATAACATTTCCAAAAATGCTAATAACTTTTTTTAAAATGTGCATATTGTAATGACACTGGTCTTAATAGATTCCTTGGGTCATGCCGAGAACATAGATACCAAGTTTGACGTATTTGGACGAACTTCCTGTCCGCCATCTTTATTTACTTTCAAAACCTTCTTTTTCGAACTTCTCCTAGACCATTCGTCCGATTTTCACCAAAATCGAATCGTGTCATCTCCATACCGCGCCGACTAAAAGTTATGGATTTTGTGACGATAGACGAAACCGTTTTCGTATACCGCAGCAGCAAAGTTGAGACATGCTGCCAAAATGACTATTAAGTCTTTATCTCTGCAATGCCTTGATATTTTGACACCAAACTTTGTATGTGTCATTGTCACCTCACTCTGACCACATCACATCGATTTCGTAACTGCGCCACCTATTGGTCGAAAGTCATAATCCATTAAATCATCTTAAAAGTTACTGTATATATGATTTTTTAGCCATTTGCCTAAATTCATCTTTAAATGTCTTTAATTGCTCCTTGCTGCTGTCGGTCTGAAACTTCCAGCCATGTTGGCATGTCTTGTCGTCTGCGTTTGCGCTTGGCCCCGGAATGGCTGCTTGCAGCTATATTTATTATTATTATTATTCTTCTTCTTCTTCTTCTTCTTCTTCTTCTTCCGACTGGGCGTCTATGGCAGCCCATAGAACCGTGTCCGGGAAAGTTGTTTTGGTTTGACATTCTGATAGAGGACAGTCCCAACATCAATTGCACCAATTTTGGTGTCTCTAACTCATTGCCTCTAGCGCCACCACCTGTCCAAAGTTTCACTTTTATTATGCTAATAACTTTTGAACCGTTAGGCCTATCAACAAAATTATTTTTTCCTCTGATTCCTGAGCTCATGATGATTCGATCGCACCCTATGACGTCATTTTCCGTCAAAAAAATATGGCCGCCATTTTGAATTGTCCAAAAAACCTACTTTTGCGAACTCGTCCGAGACGGTTTGTCCGATTCTCACCAAAATCGCACCAGATCATCTCCAGGCATTGGCGACAAAAAGTTATGGAATTCAAGTCGATTCGTCAAACCGCTTTCGATAAACGCGCAAACAAATTTTACGTAGCGCTTGCGAAAACAGACGTAAGGCTGTATCTCCGCAACGCTTAATCGTATTCAGACCAAACTTGGTACATGTCATCACAAGCATGACCTGAGGCTACATGCTGCGTTTCGGCGCAGCGCCACCTACTGGTCCGGAGATATGAAAAACGGCTATTTTCGCTTATAACTTCTGAACGGTTTGTCCAAAAATCATAAAAGTGGTATCTGTAGATTCAGGGCGTCATGCCGAGTCGACTGATATCGAATTTTCCCAGATCGGCCATTTTGGCTGTCGGCCATTTTGAATTATGTGCTAAAATGCTGTATTTTTTGAACGCATGAACGAATTGTTACGAAACTCGGTATGGGTCATCGGTACGATGCCCTGAAGGAGCCTGAGAAGTTTCGAAACAGCGCCACCTAGTGGTAAAATTTATTTTTCAAATGCTTATAACTCTGGCTGTGGTTGACTTATTTTCACGGGAGTCATCTCGTTGAGGTCCTGAATCCTTGCCGAGTCCACAGATACCAAACATGCTAGGTTTCAACTTACGGTTTGTGTAGCGTTGTGATTTAGCGCTTAAAAAACATTTGCCGATATCTTCGAAACCGCTTGTCCGATCGAGACGAAACCACCGTCAGAAGTTTGGAACCATAGCTTGTTAACTATATGTGAGAGCCCAAATGCCAAAATATTGATGGTAAGGGGTAGTAAAATCAAATCAAAGTCACGTGTCAGTCATTTTTGATGCTTTTTTTCATATAAATGTCTAAAACTCCGAAGCGAATTGAGATATTTTCACCAAATTTGGCACACACATGTATGGGCTCATTCCAAGGACACATGAAAAAAAATTGTGAGATTTTGCCTCTTGGTGGCGCTATAATAGAACAAAACATGAAAATCCCATTGATTTCAATGCAGTTTTGTGATGTGAAATGCTATACTTAATGAACACATTGCTGTAACATTATGAAACTCAGAATTTGTTACCAGCACCTTGCCTTGAAGGTACTCAAAAGATTTCAAGACAGCGCCACCTGTTGGTCAAAAGTTAAAATTACATTTCCAAAAATGCTAATAACTTTTTTTAAAATGTGCTTATTGTAATGACACTGGTCTTAATAGATTCCTTGGGTCATGCCGAGAACATAGATACCAAGTTTGACGTATTTGGACGAACTTCCTGTCCGCCATCTTTATTTACTTACAAAACCTTCTTTTTCGAACTTCTCCTAGACCATTCGTCCGATTTTCACCAAAATCGAATCGTGTCATCTCCATACCGTGCCGACTAAAAGTTATGGATTTCGTGACAATAGACGAAACCGTTTTCGTATACCGCAGCAGCAAAGTTGAGACATGCTGCCAAAATGACTATTAAGTCTTTATCTCTGCAATGCCTTGATATTTTGACACCAAACTTTGTATGTGTCATTGTCACCTCACTCTGACCACATCACATCGATTTCGTAACTGCGCCACCTATTGGTCGAAAGTGATAATCCATTAAATCATCTTAAAAGTTACTGTATATATGATTTTTTAGCCATTTGCCTAAATTCATCTTTAAATGTCTTTAATTGCTCCTTGCTGCAGTTGGTCTGCCACTCCCACCCATGATGGCATCTGTTGCCGCTTCTTGCGCTTGGCCCCGGTAATGGCTGCTTGCAGCTATATTTATTATTATTATTCTTCTTCTTCTTCTTCTTCTTCTTCTTCCGACTGGGCGTCTATGGCAGCCCATAGAACCGTGTCCGGGAAAGTTGTTTTGGTTTGACATTCTGATAGAGGACAGTCCCAACATCAATTGCACCAATTTTGGTGTCTCTAACTCATTGCCTCTAGCGCCACCACCTGTCCAAAGTTTCACTTTTATTATGCTAATAACTTTTGAACCGTTTGGCCTATCAACAAAATAATTTTTTCCTCTGATTCCTGAGCTCATGACGAATCGATCGCACCCTATGACGTCATTTTCCGTCATAAAAATATGGCCGCCATTTTGAATTGTCCAAAAAACCTACTTTTGCGAACTCGTCCTAGACGGTTTGTCCGATTCGCACCAAAATCGCACCAGATCATCTCCAGGTATTGGCGACAAAAAGTTATGGAATTCAAGTCGATTTGTCAAACCGCTTTCGATAAACGCGCAAACAAATTTTACGTAGCGCTTGCAAAAACAGACGTAAGGCTGTATCTCCGCAACGCTTAATCGTATTCAGACCAAACTTGGTACATGTCATCACAAGCATGACCTGAGGCTACATGCTGCGTTTCGGCGCAGCGCCACCTACTGGTCCGGAGATATGAAAAACGGCTATTTTCGCTCATAACTTCTGAACGGTTTGTCCAAAAATCATAAAAGTGGTCTCTGTAGATTCAGGGCGTCATGCCGAGTCGACTGATATCGAATTTTCCCAGATCGGCCATTTTGGCTGTCGGCCATTTTGAATTATGTGCTAAAATGCTGTATTTTTTGAACGCATGAACGAATTGTTACGAAACTCGGTATGGGTCATCGGTACGATGCCCTGAAGGAGCCTGAGAAGTTTCGAAACAGCGCCACCTAGTGGTAACATTTATTTTTCAAATGCTTATAACTCTGGCTGTGGTTGACTTATTTTCACGGGAGTCATCTCGTTGAGGTCCTGAATCCTTGCCGAGTCCACAGATACCAAACATGCTAGGTTTCGACTTACGGTTTGTGTAGCGTTGTGATTTAGCGCTTAAAAAACATTTGCCGATATCTTCGAAACCGCTAGTCCGATCGAGACGAAACCACCGTCAGAAGTTTGGAACCATAGCTTGTTAACTATATGTGAGAGCCCAAATGCCAAAATATTGATGGTAAGGGGTAGTAAAATCAAATCAAAGTCACGTGTCAGTCATTTTTGATGCTTTTTTTCATATAAATGTCTAAAACTCCGAAGCGAATTGAGATATTTTCACCAAATTTGGCACACATATGTATGGGCTCATTCCAAGGACACATGAAAAAAAATGTGAGATTTTGCCTCTTGGTGGCGCTATAATAGAACAAAACATGAAAATCCCATTGATTTCAATGCAGTTTTGTGATGTGAAATGCTATACTTAATGAACACATTGCTGTAACATTATGAAACTCAGAATTTGTTACCAGCACCTTGCCTTGAAGGTACTCAAAAGATTTCAAGACAGCGCCACCTGTTGGTCAAAAGTTAAAATTACATTTCCAAAAATGCTAATAACTTTTTTTAAAATGTGCTTATTGTAATGACACTGGTCTTAATAGATTCCTTGGGTCATGCCGAGAACATAGATACCAAGTTTGACGTATTTGGACGAACTTCCTGTCCGCCATCTTTATTTACTTTCAAAACCTTCTTTTTCGAACTTCTCCTAGACCATTCGTCCGATTTTCACCAAAATCGAATCGTGTCATCTCCATACCGTGCCGACTAAAAGTTATGGATTTCGTGACGATAGACGAAACCGTTTTCGTATACCACAGCAGCAAAGTTGAGACATGCTGCCAAAATGACTATTAAGTCTTTATCTCTGCAATGCCTTGATATTTTGACACCAAACTTTGTATGTGTCATTGTCACCTCACTCTGACCACATCACATCGATTTCGTAACTGCGCCACCTATTTGTCGAAAGTGATAATCCATTAAATCATCTTAAAAGTTACTGTATATATGATTTTTTAGCCATTTGCCTAAATTCATCTTTAAATGTCTTTAATTGCTCCTTGCTGCTTTCGGTCTGAAACTTCCAGCCATGTTGGCATGTCTTGTCGTCTGCGTTTGCGCTTGGCCCCGGAATGGCTGCTTGCAGCTATATTTAGGGGCCAAGCACCGAAGGTGCGGAGGCACCTATTGTATCTGTTCCGGTTCTTATTATTATTATTATTCTTCTTCTTCTTCTTCTTCTTCTTCTTCCGACTGGGCGTCTATGGCAGCCCATAGAACCGTGTCCGGGAAAGTTGTTTTGGTTTGACATTCTGATAGAGGACAGCCCCAACATCAATTGCACCAATTTTGGTGTCTCTAACTCATTGCCTCTAGCGCCACCACCTGTCCAAAGTTTCACTTTTATTATGCTAATAACTTTTGAACCGTTTGGCCTATCAACAAAATTATTTTTTCCTCTGATTCCTGAGCTCATGACGATTCGATCGCACCCTATGACGTCATTTTCCGTCATAAAAATATGGCCGCCATTTTGAATTGTCCAAAAAACCTACTTTTGCGAACTCGTCCTAGACGGTTTGTCCGATTCTCACCAAAATCGCACCAGATCATCTCCAGGCATTGGCGACAAAAAGTTATGGAATTCAAGTCGATTCGTCAAACCGCTTTCGATAAACGCGCAAACAAATTTTACGTAGCGCTTGCGAAAACAGACGTAAGACTGTATCTCCGCAACGCTTAATCGTATTCAGACCAAACTTGGTACATGTCATCACAAGCATGACCTGAGGCTACATGCTGCGTTTCGGCGCAGCGCCACCTACTGGTCGGGAGATATGAAAAACGGCTATTTTTGCTCATAACTTCTGAACGGTTTGTCCAAAAATCATAAAAGTGGTCTCTGTAGATTCAGGGCGTCATGCCGAGTCGACTGATATCGAATTTTCCCAGATCGGCCATTTTGGCTGTCGGCCATTTTGAATTATGTGCTAAAATGCTGTATTTTTTGAACGCATGAACGAATTGTTACGAAACTCGGTATGGGTCATCGGGACGATGCCCTGAAGGAGCCTGAGAAGTTTCGAAACAGCGCCACCTAGTGGTAAAGTTTATTTTTCAAATGCTTATAACTCTGGCTGTGGTTGACTTATTTTCACGGGAGTCATCTCGTTGAGGTCCTGAATCCTTGCCGAGTCCACAGATACCAAACATGCTAGGTTTCAACTTACGGTTTGTGTAGCGTTGTGATTTAGCGCTTAAAAAACATTTGCCGATATCTTCGAAACCGCTAGTCCGATCGAGACGAAACCACCGTCAGAAGTTTGGAACCATAGCTTGTTAACTATATGTGAGAGCCCAAATGCCAAAATATTGATGGTAAGGGGTAGTAAAATCAAATCAAAGTCACGTGTCAGTCATTTTTGATGCTTTTTTTCATATAAATGTCTAAAACTCCGAAGCGAATTGAGATATTTTCACCAAATTTGGCACACACATGTATGGGCTCATTCCAAGGACACATGAAAAAAAATTGTGAGATTTTGCCTCTTGGTGGCGCTATAATAGAACAAAACATGAAAATCCCATTGATTTCAATGCAGTTTTGTGATGTGAAATGCTATACTTAATGAACACATTGCTGTAACATTATGAAACTCAGAATTTGTTACCAGCACCTTGCCTTGAAGGTACTCAAAAGATTTCAAGACAGCGCCACCTGTTGGTCAAAAGTTAAAATTACATTTCCAAAAATGCTAATAACTTTTTTTTAAATGTGCTTATTGTAATGACCCTGGTCTTAATAGATTCCTTGGGTCATGCCGAGAACATAGATACCAAGTTTGACGTATTTGGACGAACTTCCTGTCCGCCATCTTTATTTACTTTCAAAACCTTCTTTTTCGAACTTCTCCTAGACCATTCGTCCGATTTTCACCAAAATCGAATCGTGTCATCTCCATACCGTGCCGATTAAAAGTTATGGATTTCGTGTTGATAGACGAACCCTTTTTTTCGTATACCACAGCATCAAAGTTGAGGCATGCTGCCAAAATGACTATTCAGGCTTTATCTCTGCAATGCCTTGACATTTTGACACCAAACTTTGTATGTGTCATTGTCACCTCACTCTGACCACATCAAATCGATTTCGTAACTGCGCCACCTATTTGTTGAAAGTGATAAACCATTAAATCATCTTATAAGTTACTTTATATATGATTTTTCAGCCATTTTGCAAAAATTCTCTTAAAATGTCTTTAATTGCTCCTTGCTGCAGTTGGTCTGCCAATCCCACCCATGATGGCATCTGTTTCCGCTTCTTGCGCTTGGCCCCGGTAATGGCTGCTTGCAGCTATATTTAGGGGCCAAGCACCGAAGGTGCGGAGGCACCTATTGTATCTGTTCCGGTTCTTATTATTATTATTATTATTCTTCTTCTTCTTCCGACTGGGCGTCTATGGCAGCCCCTAGAACCGTGTCCGGGAAAGTTGTTCCGGTTTGACATTCTGATAGAGGACAGTCCCAACAGTAATTGCACCAATTTTGGTGTCTCTAACTCATTGCCTCTAGCGCCACCACCTGTCCAAAGTTTCACTTTTATTATGCTAATAACTTTTGAACCGTAAAGCCTATCAACAAAATTCTTTTTTCCACTATTTCCTGAGCTCACGCTGATTCGATTGCACCCTATGACGTCATTTTCCGTCATCAAAATATGGCCGCCATTTTGAATTGTCCAAAAAACCTACTTTTGCGAACTCGTCCTAGACGGTTTGTCCGATTCTCACCAAAATTGCACCAGATCATCTCCAGGCAGTGCCGACAAAAAGTTATGGAATTCAAGTTGATTCGTCAAACCACTTTCGATAAACGCGCAAACAAATTTTACGTAGCGCTTACGAAAACAGACGTAAGGCTGTATCTCCGCAACGCTTAATCGTATTCAGACCAAACTTGGTACATGTCATCACAAGCATGACCTGAGGCTACATGCTGCGTTTCGGCGCAGCGCCACCTACTGGTCCGGAGATATGAAAAACGGCTATTTTCGCTCATAACTTCTGAACGGTTTGTCCAAAAATCATAAAAGTGGTCTCTGTAGATTCAGGGCGTCATGCCGAGTCGACTGATATCAAATTTTCCCAGATCGGCCATTTTGGCTGTCGGCCATTTTGAATTATGTGCTAAAATGCTGTATTTTTTGAACGCATGAACGAATTGTTACGAAACTCGGTATGGGTCATCGGTACGATGCCCTGAAGGAGCCTGAGAAGTTTCGAAACAGCGCCACCTAGTGGTAAATTTTTTTTTTCAAATGCTTATAACTCTGGCTGTGGTTGACTTATTTTCACGGGAGTCATCTCGTTGAGGTCCTGAATCCTTGCCGAGTCCACAGATACCAAACATGCTAGGTTTCAACTTACGGTTTGTGTAGCGTTGTGATTTAGCGCTTAAAAAACATTTGCCGATATCTTCGAAACCGCTAGTCCGATCGAGACGAAACCACCGTCAGAAGTTTGGAACCATAGCTTGTTAACTATATGTGAGAGCCCAAATGCCAAAATATTGATGGTAAGGGGTAGTAAAATCAAATCAAAGTCACGTGTCAGTCATTTTTGATGCTTTTTTTCATATAAATGTCTAAAACTCCGAAGCGAATTGAGATATTTTCACCAAATTTGGCACACACATGTATGGGCTCATTCCAAGGACACAAGAAAAAAATTGTGGGATTTTGCCTCTTGGTGGCGCTATAATAGAACAAAACATGAAAATCCCATTGATTTCAATGCAGTTTTGTGATGTGAAATGCTATACTTAATGAACACATTGCTGTAACATTATGAAACTCAGAATTTGTTACCAGCACCTTGCCTTGAAGGTACTCAAAAGATTTCAAGACAGCGCCACCTGTTGGTCAAAAGTAAAAATTACGTTTCCAAAAATGCTAATAACTTTTTTTTAAATGTGCTTATTGTAATGACACTGGTCTTAATAGATTCCTTGGGTCATGCCGAGAACATAGATACCAAGTTTGACGTATTTGGACGAACTTCCTGTCCGCCATCTTTATTTACTTTCAAAACCTTCTTTTTCGAACTTCTCCTAGACCATTCGTCCGATTTTCACCAAAATCGAATCGTGTCATCTCCATACCGTGCCGACTAAAAGTTATGGATTTCGTGACGATAGACGAAACCGTTTTCGTATACCGCAGCAGCAAAGTTGAGACATGCTGCCAAAATGACTATTAAGTCTTTATCTCTGCAATGCCTTGATATTTTGACACCAAACTTTGTATGTGTCATTGTCACCTCACTCTGACCACATCACATCGATTTCGTAACTGCGCCACCTATTGGTCGAAAGTCATAATCCATTAAATCATCTTAAAAGTTACTGTATATATGATTTTTTAGCCATTTGCCTAAATTCATCTTTAAATGTCTTTAATTGCTCCTTGCTGCTGTCGGTCTGAAACTTCCAGCCATGTTGGCATGTCTTGTCGTCTGCGTTTGCGCTTGGCCCCGGAATGGCTGCTTGCAGTTATTATTATTATTCTTCTTCTTCTTCCGACTGGGCGTCTATGACAGCCCCTAGAACCGTGTCCGGGAAAGTTGTTCCGGTTTGACATTCTGATAGAGGACAGTCCCAACAGTAATTGCACCAATTTTGGTGTCTCTAACTCATTGCCTCTAGCGCCACCACCTGTCCAAAGTTTCACTTTTATTATGCTAATAACTTTTGAACCGTTAGGCCTATCAACAAAATTCTTTTTTCCTCTGATTCCTGAGCTCATGACGATTCGATCGCACCCTATGACGTCATTTTCCGTCATAAAAATATGTCCGCCATTTTGAATTGTCCAAAAAACCTACTTTTGCGAACTCGTCCTAGACGGTTTGTCCGATTCTCACCAAAATTGCACCAGATCATCTCCAGGCAGTGCCGACAAAAAGTTATGGAATTCAAGTTGATTCGTCAAACCGCTTTCGATAAACGCGCAAACAAATTTTACGTAGCGCTTGCGAAAACAGACGTAAGGCTGTATCTCCGCAACGCTTAATCGTATTCAGACCAAACTTGGTACATGTCATCACAAGCATGACCTGAGGCTACATGCTGCGTTTCGGCGCAGCGCCACCTACTGGTCCGGAGATATGAAAAACGGCTATTTTCGCTCATAACTTCTGAACGGTTTGTCCAAAAATCATAAAAGTGGTCTCTGTAGATTCAGGGCGTCATGCCGAGTCGACTGATATCCAATTTTCCCAGATCGGCCATTTTGGCTGTCGGCCATTTTGAATTATGTGCTAAAATGCTGTATTTTTTGAACGCATGAACGAATTGTTACGAAACTCGGTATGGGTCATCGGTACGATGCCCTGAAGGAGCCTGAGAAGTTTCGAAACAGCGCCACCTAGTGGTAACATTTATTTTTCAAATGCTTATAACTCTGGCTGTGGTTGACTTATTTTCACGGGAGTCATCTCGTTGAGGTCCTGAATCCTTGCCGAGTCCACAGATACCAAACATGCTAGGTTTCGACTTACGGTTTGTGTAGCGTTGTGATTTAGCGCTTAAAAAACATTTGCCGATATCTTCGAAACCGCTAGTCCGATCGAGACGAAACCACCGTCAGAAGTTTGGAACCATAGCTTGTTAACTATATGTGAGAGCCCAAATGCCAAAATATTGATGGTAAGGGGTAGTAAAATCAAATCAAAGTCACGTGTCAGTCATTTTTGATGCTTTTTTTCATATAAATGTCTAAAACTCCGAAGCGAATTGAGATATTTTCACCAAATTTGGCACACATATGTATGGGCTCATTCCAAGGACACATGAAAAAAAATGTGAGATTTTGCCTCTTGGTGGCGCTATAATAGAACAAAACATGAAAATCCCATTGATTTCTATGCAGTTTTGTGATGTGAAATGCTATACTTAATGAACACATTGCTGTAACATTATGAAACTCAGAATTTGTTACCAGCACCTTGCCTTGAAGGTACTCAAAAGATTTCAAGACAGCGCCACCTGTTGGTCAAAAGTTAAAATAACATTTCCAAAAATGCTAATAACTTTTTTTAAAATGTGCATATTGTAATGACACTGGTCTTAATAGATTCCTTGGGTCATGCCGAGAACATAGATACCAAGTTTGACGTATTTGGACGAACTTCCTGTCCGCCATCTTTATTTACTTTCAAAACCTTCTTTTTCGAACTTCTCCTAGACCATTCGTCCGATTTTCACCAAAATCGAATCGTGTCATCTCCATACCGCGCCGACTAAGAGTTATGGATTTTGTGACGATAGACGAAACCGTTTTCGTATACCGCAGCAGCAAAGTTGAGACATGCTGCCAAAATGACTATTAAGTCTTTATCTCTGCAATGCCTTGATATTTTGACACCAAACTTTGTATGTGTCATTGTCACCTCACTCTGACCACATCACATCGATTTCGTAACTGCGCCACCTATTGGTCGAAAGTCATAATCCATTAAATCATCTTAAAAGTTACTGTATATATGATTTTTTAGCCATTTGCCTAAATTCATCTTTAAATGTCTTTAATTGCTCCTTGCTGCTGTCGGTCTGAAACTTCCAGCCATGTTGGCATGTCTTGTCGTCTGCGTTTGCGCTTGGCCCCGGAATGGCTGCTTGCAGCTATATTTAGGGGCCAAGCACCGAAGGTGCGGAGGCACCTATTGTATCTGTTCCGGTTCTTATTATTATTATTATTATTCTTCTTCTTCTTCCGACTGGGCGTCTATGGCAGCCCCTAGAACCGTGTCCGGGAAAGTTGTTCCGGTTTGACATTCTGATAGAGGACAGTCCCAACAGTAATTGCACCAATTTTGGTGTCTCTAACTCATTGCCTCTAGCGCCACCACCTGTCCAAAGTTTCACTTTTATTATGCTAATAACTTTTGAACCGTTAGGCCTATCAACAAAATTCTTTTTTCCTCTGATTCCTGAGCTCATGACGATTCGATCGCACCCTATGACGTCATTTTCCGTCATAAAAATATGGCCGCCATTTTGAATTGTCCAAAAAACCTACTTTTGCGAACTCGTCCTAGACGGTTTGTCCGATTCTCACCAAAATTGCACCAGATCATCTCCAGGCAGTGCCGACAAAAAGTTATGGAATTCAAGTCGATTCGTCAAACCACTTTCGATAAACACGCAAACAAATTTTACGTAGCGCTTGCGAAAACAGACGTAAGGCTGTATCTCCGCAACGTTTAATCGTATTCAGACCAAACTTGGTACATGTCATCACAAGCATGACCTGAGGCTACATGCTGCGTTTCGGCGCAGCGCCACCTACTGGTCCGGAGATATGAAAAACGGCTATTTTCGCTCATAACTTCTGAACGGTTTGTCCAAAAATCATAAAAGTGGTCTCTGTAGATTCAGGGCGTCATGCCGAGTCGACTGATATCAAATTTTCCCAGATCGGCCATTTTGGCTGTCGGCCATTTTGAATTATGTGCTAAAATGCTGTATTTTTTGAACGCATGAACGAATTGTTACGAAACTCGGTATGGGTCATCGGTACGATGCCCTGAAGGAGCATGAGAAGTTTCGAAACAGCGCCACCTAGTGGTAAAATTTATTTTTCAAATATTTATAACTCTGGCTGTGGTTGACTTATTTTCACGGGAGTCATCTCGTTGAGGTCCTGAATCCTTGCCAAGTCCACAGATACCAAACATGCTAGGTTTCGACATACGGTTTGTGTAGCGTTGTGATTTAGCGCTTAAAAAACATTTGCCGATATCTTCGAAACCGCTAGTCCGATCGAGACGAAACCACCGTCAGAAGTTTGGAACCATAGCTTGTTAACTATATGTAAGAGCCCAAATGCCAAAATATTGATGGTAAGGGGTAGTAAAATCAAATCAAAGTCACGTGTCAGTCATTTTTGATGCTTTTTTTCATATAAATGTCTAAAACTCCGAAGCGAATTGAGATATTTTCACCAAATTTGGCACACACATGTATGGGCTCATTCCAAGGACACAAGAAAAAAATTGTGGGATTTTGCCTCTTGGTGGCGCTATAATAGAACAAAACATGAAAATCCCATTGATTTCAATGCAGTTTTGTGATGTGAAATGCTATACTTAATGAACACATTGATGTAACATTATGAAACTCAGAATTTGTTACCAGCACCTTGCCTTGAAGGTACTCAAAAGATTTCAAGACAGCGCCACCTGTTGGTCAAAAGTTAAAATTACATTTCCAAAAATGCTAATAACTTTTTTTTAAATGTGCTTATTGTAATGACACTGGTCTTAATAGATTCCTTGGGTCATGCCGAGAACATAGATACCAAGTTTGACGTATTTGGACGAACTTCCTGTCCGCCATCTTTATTTACTTTCAAAACCTTCTTTTTCGAACTTCTCCTAGACCATTCGTCCGATTTTCACCAAAATCGAATCGTGTCATCTCCATACCGTGCCGACTAAAAGTTATGGATTTCGTGACGATAGACGAAACCGTTTTCGTATACCGCAGCAGCAAAGTTGAGACATGCTGCCAAAATGACTATTAAGTCTTTAACTCTGCAATGCCTTGATATTTTGACACCAAACTTTGTATGTGTCATTGTCACCTCACTCTGACCACATCACATCGATTTCGTAACTGCACCACCTATTGGTCGAAAGTCATAATCCATTAAATCATCTTAAAAGTTACTGTATATATGATTTTTTAGCCATTTGCCTAAATTCATCTTTAAATGTCTTTAATTGCTCCTTGCTGCTGTCTGTCTGAAACTTCCAGCCATGTTGGCATGTCTTTTCGTCTGCGTTTGCGCTTGGCCCCGGAATGGCTGCTTGCAGCTATATTTATTATTATTATTCTTCTTCTTCTTCCGACTGGGCGTCTATGGCAGCCCCTAGAACCGTGTCCGGGAAAGTTGTTCCGGTTTGACATTCTGATAGAGGACAGTCCCAACAGTAATTGCACCAATTTTGGTGTCTCTAACTCATTGCCTCTAGCGCCACCACCTGTCCAAAGTTTCACTTTTATTATGCTAATAACTTTTGAACCGTTTGGCCTATCAACAAAATTCTTTTTTCCTCTGATTCCTGAGCTCATGACGATTCGATCACACCCTATGACGTCATTTTCCGTCATAAAAATATGGCCGCCATTTTGAATTGTCCAAAAAACCTACTTTTGCGAACTCGTCCTAGACGGTTTGTCCGATTCTCACCAAAATCGCACCAGATCATCTCCAGGCATTGGCGACAAAAAGTTATGGAATTCAAGTCGATTCGTCAAACCGCTTTCGATAAACGCGCAAACAAATTTTACGTAGCGCTTGCGAAAACAGACGTAAGGCTGTATCTCCGCAACGCTTAATCGTATTCAGACCAAACTTGGTGCATGTCATCACAAGCATGACCTGAGGCTACATGCTGCGTTTCGGCGCAGCGCCACCTACTGGTCGGGAGATATGAAAAACGGCTATTTTTGCTCATAACTTCTGAACGGTTTGTCCAAAAATCATAAAAGTGGTCTCTGTAGATTCAGGGCGTCATGCCGAGTCGACTGATATCGAATTTTCCCAGATCGGCCATTTTGGCTGTCGGCCATTTTGAATTATGTGCTAAAATGCTGTATTTTTTGAACGCATGAACGAATTGTTACGAAACTCGGTATGGGTCATCGGTACGATGCCCTGAAGGAGCCTGAGAAGTTTCGAAACAGCGCCACCTAGTGGTAAAGTTTATTTTTCAAATGCTTATAACTCTGGCTGTGGTTGACTTATTTTCACGGGAGTCATCTCGTTGAGGTCCTGAATCCTTGCCGAGTCCACAGATACCAAACATGCTAGGTTTCAACTTACGGTTTGTGTAGCGTTGTGATTTAGCGCTTAAAAAACATTTGCCGATATCTTCGAAACCGCTAGTCCGATCGAGACGAAACCACCGTCAGAAGTTTGGAACCATAGCTTGTTAACTATATGTGAGAGCCCAAATGCCAAAATATTGATGGTAAGGGGTAGTAAAATCAAATCAAAGTCACGTGTCAGTCATTTTTGATGCTTTTTTTCATATAAATGTCTAAAACTCCGAAGCGAATTGAGATATTTTCACCAAATTTGGCACACACATGTATGGGCTCATTCCAAGGACACATGAAAAAAAATTGTGAGATTTTGCCTCTTGGTGGCGCTATAATAGAACAAAACATGAAAATCCCATTGATTTCAATGCAGTTTTGTGATGTGAAATGCTATATTTAATGAACACATTGCTGTAACATTATGAAACTCAGAATTTGTTACCAGCACCTTGCCTTGAAGGTACTCAAAAGATTTCAAGACAGCGCCACCTGTTGGTCAAAAGTTAAAATTACATTTCCAAAAATGCTAATAACTTTTTTTTAAATGTGCTTATTGTAATGACACTGGTCTTAATAGATTCCTTGGGTCATGCCGAGAACATAGATACCAAGTTTGACGTATTTGGACGAACTTCCTGTCCGCCATCTTTATTTACTTTCAAAACCTTCTTTTTCGAACTTCTCCTAGACCATTCGTCCGATTTTCACCAAAATCGAATCGTGTCATCTCCATACCGTGCCGACTAAAAGTTATGGATTTCGTGACGATAGACGAAACCGTTTTCGTATACCGCAGCAGCAAAGTTGAGACATGCTGCCAAAATGACTATTAAGTCTTTATCTCTGCAATGCCTTGATATTTTGACACCAAACTTTGTATGTGTCATTGTCACCTCACTCTGACCACATCACATCGATTTCGTAACTGTGCCACCTATTGGTCGAAAGTCATAATCCATTAAATCATCTTAAAAGTTACTGTATATATGATTTTTTAGCCATTTGCCTAAATTCATCTTTAAATGTCTTTAATTGCTCCTTGCTGCTGTCGGTCTGAAACTTCCAGCCATGTTGGCATGTCTTGTCCTCTGCGTTTGCGCTTGGCCCCGGAATGGCTGCTTGCAGCTATATTTTGTATTTGCATTTGTTTTGTGAGTGTGTGGTGGATGGTGGTTTTCTTAATTAGTTTAGTTCCTTAGTGCCATAAAAATGAGAAACAAGCTTCCGTTTTACTAGTGGCAACTTTGAAATGAAACAATCTTTTTTTTTGTAGATCAATGTGGCTTGAACAAACACATGCCTACCAAAATTTGAGAAATCCCCTTTTCAAAATGCAAGACGTGGTTATATGCATGAAGATTCTGACTGCGATTCTGTTTTGGATTTCCACCTTCATTTTGCATCAATCAAATATTAACAGACTCTGAGTGCCCACTGCTCTCCTCCAGACATATAATTGTGCATTTTTCTAGGTGTCTGATCTGAATGTCTTGGTCTGGAATAAATGCTTGGTGTGTAGGAGAAAATTGTTCTTAGTCTTTTCTGATGTTACAGTCACCAAATAGAAAGAAAGGCTGTTGAGAAATAATGTCAAATGGAGAACACACTTGGAAACACTGCAAAGACTTTTGTCTTCTGTGTTAAAGGAGAACTCCTGGCGATTTTTAAGTTAATCTTGATCGTTATACCTTTGTGAGTAATGTCTATAAAAAAAAAAAAGGGATTGGTGCTTGCAACACTGAGCTGTTTCCGCAAATGCCCAAAGCTCCCACTCAGCTAAAACGGCAGTTATGGGGGCATATACATAGTGTGTTTGTGCCTCATAACAGACACAAAATGCAATTAAAATGTCTGTCCAACATGAACAGGGCCCTTACATGTAAACAGGATGCGTTTAGCACCTAAATGGTGTTTTAGACGACTAGCTGTAGTCTCGCGCTGAAGTCCCGTGGGAACTCAGTTGTAGCCGGAAAAAGGTAAATAGCAGTGTGCAGGTGGGAGTATATACAAATATAAATGAAGACATAGAAGCTAATTAAAGTTTTGCAAATAAGACTACAAAAACATATTACTGCACATCTCTCCTCAAGCCGTGTGTGCCCAAATGGAAGGATAAATAAAGTTTACATTACCTCCACAGTGGTTGCACACGTCTTGGTCCACGGAATGGCTTTTTTCTTCGACCGGCCCCGCTGTGTTGTGTCTGTGTAGTCATCCTTGTCAAACTGTTCGCTGCAAATGCGGTAATCTTTAGCGCGTAGTAGGCTAGTTGTATGGGAGTTTGCACATCAAGTTGAAGTAGGCTACAACTAGCACAACTGCAGAATCTCGAGGTCATGGAAAGGAAGACGATGCAAATTTAAGTTCTTGTATTTTCGCATTCTGTTGTCACAATTCGGAACGGCACAAACGCGAACCATTTCTTCACTTGTGAGCAGCTCCGATCATCACTCTTCACACACTACGCTCCTCCCACGTGCACACTGTTTACTTTTTTCCGGCTACAACTGAGTTCCCACGGGACTTCAGCGCGAGACCACAGCTAGCCATCTAAAACTCTATTTAGGTGAATTTAAACAATGGCTAAGTTGCTAAACGCATCTTGTTCACATTTAAGGGCCCTGTTCATGTTGGACAGACATTTTAATTGCATTTTGTGTCTGTTATGAGGCACAAAGACACTCTCTATGTATATGCCCCCATAACTGCCATTTAGGCTGAGTGGGAGCTCTGGGCATTTGCGTGAACAGCTCCGTGTTGCAAGCACCAATACAGTTCGTTTTTTTTCTATAGACATTACTCACAAAGGTACAACGATCAAGATTAACTTAAAAATTGCCCGGAGTTCTCCTTTAAGGTGGACTGTAATGCATTTAATCCAGGCCTCAAGCAGATCTGACTTATTTCAATAAGCTGCTCTCTGTGACAAATCCCAACTTGTGCACACCTGAGGCCAGCTCAGCTGAAGATCGAAACAGGCCAGTGTCACACTCAAACACCAGCTTATCTCATACAATGTGCTCTGGAGGACTTTTTGCATAACCGCCCCATCAGTAAGGGCAAGCGGATTCAGTACAGAGCTGCAGTTAGACAGAAAGATAACTGTCTAATTGATTTTAATGTCGGTCCGTCACATATAGTGCACACATTATGTTAGCTCTCTAGCCGACTGGGTTATATCAGAAAAGTGGTCAGCTTGGTAAAAGGTATCATTCTGTTCTTCCCGATGCTCTCAACATTTAACTTTTGCCCAAGTGTAGAAATAATTTTACTCCGAAATTATAAATAAGTTTCACAATTAATTAAAAATAAACTGCAATTACACATTGAAATTTTTTTTTGCTGGCATTGGTGGTGGAAATGTGATTAAAGGCATTAGTTTATCTGAAGACACTGGTAGAGGGTTTCTGCTGTGGCCTGAGGTCCATTTAAAATCACATTTAGACATCTCATCAAATTCTACTTTGTTTGATCTGAAGTGACTCGCTTGTTTCCTGGGCTCTAGTTACCCATAATAATTCTTATCTGGATGTCTTTTGGAGAAAGATGTTTGCTGGTGTGTGTGTGTATATATGCGTGTGTGGGTTTGCGTGTCTTGAGATGCAGGTATCCTCACTGTAATTTTCAAGGATTGTTTAAGTGTTTTGTTTGCTCTAGATGAGTGAGTTTTGTGTGGGAAGGAGGCAGTTGACAGATGGTCTGAAGTGTTGCCATAGTAACCCCATCTATGACATCATCTGACCCCAGGCTTCAGTTATTACCCTCCTTTGCCCTCTAAATGGGTGCTGTATGTTTATGTAGATTTATGCAGTAATTTATTCAGTACAGTAACTGAAGGTGTTTTTAAAAGATCTTTCAGTAAAGAGTTCAAAGCCTAAAAACAAAAAAATGTCTGAAATGATTTACAACATTGCAATAATCATTTTAAAACAATAATTTAAAAAAAAATCAGATACAAAGGACTCTACTACTAACATGAAGCATTGCAAATTATATTAAGAAAAAACAGAACAACATAACACTATACACATTGAAGTTAAGTCATTGATTTTAAGTATAAAATATCAATATTTTTACATTCTACAATATTCAGACAGACTGCCATTCAAAAGTCTGGGTCAATAGGAGTTTATGTTTTTGAAAGTCTCTTTCAATTAAATACAGTAAATTACTTTAAATATAACAATTTATATACAATTTATTATAATATTGTAATATATTTTAAAATGTAAAATATTCCTGTTACAATGACAGCAACATTTTTAGCATTATTATTTCAGTCTTCAGTGTCATCCATATTCTGACCTGCTGCTCAAGAAACACTTTATTATCAATGTTGAAAACAGTTCTGCTTAATATTTTGGAAGAAACCACACTTTTTTTCATGATGAATGGCTTTTCACTTCTGAACCAAGAAAGATCTGGTGATAGAATCTGCTTGTGTTTTGACTGTTGAAAACATGAAATATAACGGCGTCACTAGTGGAGTTGTTGTGTAAAGAGGCTTTGGCAGGGTGTGTTTTGGCTGACCTGATTTGGCAGAATGAAGAGGATTATAAAGCATGGCAATCTCTCTCGCTCTCTGTCCATTCATTTGTGTCATGTGACTGCTAGTATAATCTTTCGTCACGGAATGTGGGTCAGTGTGTGAATAAAGGTCGCTCGATTCACCCCCTTTTTATCCCTTCCTTTAACACACACTTCCCATTATACTGTCATAAACTCGTAAACCAAAAACTTGATCCACAGATACTCAAACTGCTGCTCTAATGGACCAAAATAAGTTGTTGTGTATGGATTGTTTATCTATATACTTATTTACCTTATCTTTTATCTTTGTACTTTTGTGAAAGAATGAACGAGGCTGATTTTTGTGAATGAAACTGGATTAGAAAAAAATGAAGACATTATAGACTAGAGGCACTATTAATTTGGCTATAGGATTTGGCTTTTAGCCTAGAACCTCTCACACAGTCTTGAATTTACTTGTTTTGGTTTCCTGTGAGCATTTGACATAATTCACTGAAAAATAAATCAACATGAAAGAGAGCGAAATGAAAACTCTCCTCTTTTCTCTGATACTCTCTCAGCTGCCTCACCTGCTTTTGAAACATTGAAAAGTACACTTTTACAGTTCCATATTTAATACATATTTTTTTACTTTTACTTTTTTAACTAGTCATTAAACTGTATTTCACAACATATATATATTTTTAAAATTAAAGCATTTAGATGATGCACAAGTGATATATTTTCTTGTAGATATTTTTTTAGGTTATGTCTTTGATTTGAATTTATTTAAACCAAACATTATTGTTGCAGTTCTTAAAGTCAGCAGCCAACTGCGAGTAACAATATGGCACTTAATAAGGGTTCATTTTTTCCCCTGCTTGTCAGTCTGCACTCTGCATGAAATTCAATCTCCAAACATGCTTTAATACATCCTGTATGTGAGTTTTAGTTCTGCTCATCCTTTTAAACACATCCTGTATCCTTACCCTGATTTAGCTTGCCGTCACGTGCCGTGAAACTTTCCACGGTTATTCCATTCAAAAGTTACAAAAAAACCCTGCCATCTACTTTCATTTTCAAGTGTTGTAAAACAGGGTTTTTTGATGTACATTTGAAAGCTGTTTTATGCGTGTTTGCCTATTTATACAGGAAATATAACACTTTAACACTTTTACATCCATTAAGTTTACAGACAAACCCTAAAACAGAAGCCCAAATGCAATATGTAATTCAAAATACGGGTAAGGAAGGGAAGGAAAATTCCTTTATTTAAACATTGGACCCTATTTTGACAGACTTTTCTTTGAGTAAATTACTAACCTACTATGATGCTTGACTAGAAAAAAATCATGGACCAAGCTGGACGTCCACATAAATATGATAATTTACAAGATATGAGCAACTGATTTCTTCTGTTGATATACTAGATTATCTTTGTCTGTTCTGTTCTCTACAAATAAAATTCTTTCAATCCATTTCTAGGTATTGTCACATTTACTCATTATCATTCATTCATTGTCTCTCAAGCAGAAAAAACTTTGATTGTTATAAGGGAAATTGATGCATAATGTGTTTCTGTATCTTTCCAAATCTTAGGTCTAAATCTATAGATTTGTTAAAAACATTTTCCCCTTTGACCAGATCATTTTAAACGATTCTGTGGTGTCACAAATGTTAAAAAGTAAATGAACCATGCAGTTTAATTAATATGAGGACCTAAAATCTTGAAAATTCTGTATCGCTCTCTTTCCTCTTTAGGTGTTCCTTTCATGTTTATCCATGACTCTGCTGTTTGCTGATGGAACAGAAGGTACTCAGTAAGTCCTCAATGGTTTCCAGACTGCCAAAATTTGGTGCGCGACCTGTCAATGGTACCCCCTCACCCCTTCCCAATGGTACAACCCAGACTGCGCTCACACAAGAGAGCAAAAATCCCCATTCTAGGCCAAACGGAGTGGTCAGAGCCTCCTCCTTTTCCATGAAATGGAGGAAGGAAAGTGATGGGTCAGTGGACACTTCAAGCCCAGTCGCGGGCAGTATACCAGAAGAGAAAAAAGAAGTTCGCTCCCTGCATTCTCCAGGAAGTAGTGAGTTAAAAAGCCCTTCTACTCCTGCAAACAAAGTGCGCAGGTCTGCCTCCTCATTGTCCACCGGAAGCCCCAAACCTGTTGCCAAATCCCCTAAATCCATCCCGAGTCCTAAACCAATGCCCCAAAACACTCAGATCACCTCCAAAAGTCAGGACATATCCCAAAAAAAATCAACCTTCAAGCCAACTCAAAATGGGACATCATCTCTGGGGTTTTCACCAGGCCAAGCAGCCTCCTCGGGGCTCCAGCGACCAAGGGCGAACTCTAGCTCTACTCGAAGCACCTCTAGAGACAGCTTGTCCCAGTCCAACGACAGCCTCTCACGACAGTCTGCCATGCCTGACTACATGGTGCGTTCTCAGAGCTTCACCCACTTCAAGCAACTGCCCTCACCAACGTCCGCACCCATGACTCGATCCTTTTCTTTCAACAAGGCGGTGGAGCTAGCCAAACCGCTAGCTAATACCCAGCTGCGTCCTCCGCGAACACTTGGACTCAAATCTTCCCTGAGCCTCAGCAAGGGCCGGCTAGTACTCGGTTTAGGGGGCCTGGGGTTTGGAAAGGGGTTAACCGATAGATCTACTGGTACTCCTCCTTTAGAGAGTTTAACGCCTCCTAATTCCATAAAAAGGCCACTTCTGCCTAACTCTGCGCTGACAAAGCACTCGTTACAGCCCTACAGGCTAAATCGACCAATTGCTTCCAAACCGCAATGCCCTCTAGTGGTTGGGAGGTACCCTGTGGAGAGTGATGTTATAACCCCGCCTCTCACTCCAGAGCTTCTCCACTGTGCCAAAAAGAGTGTGAGTGTCTGAGTCTATCATTTTTATTAACATGCATAATTTCTTACATCTTAATATATATTTTTTGCATGGTTCAAGAAAAAGTTCCCTTATGACTTTTTCTCTCATGAGTTCATGAGAGAATTAACAATGTCAGATTGAAATTGTGAACAAATGAATATTTTCTAATCTTCTCAATCTTTGAATTCACATTTTTTTAATGTGTTATCAGTTCTTTAATTTTGTGACCAACTGTGCATATAAAATAGCAATATTAGCAATATTATAAAATATATAATTAGCAATATAGTACAACAATATTAACAAATTAATAATAATAATTATTATTATTATAATCTTTATTATGTGTATGGTTTTTATTATCTAATGATTTATTAGTTATTATTGTGTCTCAAATGATTATGCCAAATATGAAACTTATAGTTTTGGATTCAGTTAATGTTTCTTTTCCAATTTTAATAATATTTGCATAACTATTACTAGCTCTACTGAGACATGAGAAATCAAACATTGAAACAAGACTGAATTTTCCCATTTTGTGGCTGTGAAAAGGCATCAGCTTCTACAGTTTCCCCAGAGGAGCATATGACTGAGCCGGGGTTGGATGGGAACCTCCGCTACTCTGGGGATGGACCGGAGGACATGTCTCTCTCCTCTGCATCTTCTCTTGAGAGGAATGACACCAGTGAGGAGTTCCTAGATGACTTTGACTACATAGGGGACCAATCGCAGAAGGGCATCCTGCATAACAAAATTCCTTTAGCCACCCCCACCCAGACACGCCTGCAGAGCTTCTTGAATGAGACCATGGACTGGACTGGGATTGGGCTGGAAGGTACAGTGTAGCTAAGTGTTGTGCCTGCCTTTCTTGTATTTATGTGGCAAACAATACAGAGCTGATGATATTTTCCTATTTGTGTCAAGCATGCACTGTTTACGCTGTTATATCATGTCTGCTCTCAGGTGGAAAGGCCGATTTAAGGGGTGGTGTGCTCCGTGGGCGGCCGCCGCCACTCATGTCCCCTGATGTGGATCGTCATGTGGCCTCCTCTCTGGAGCTCTCCCCCTCTAACAGCTCTGGAGGAACATACATGTGGGATGAGGAGGGCATGGAGCCACTGGGACACAACACACATATACACCATTGCAGCAGTTATGAGTCAGACCTCAACAGCATAGTGAGTACACAGTTATCTTCCCAAAATTAGTTTGCGGTCCCCTTAGAGTGCATTAAAATCTCTAAGATTTATTTGTCAAATATACAACAATGGGTATTACTGATAGAAAAATAAACTGTATAAAGTTAAAGTATTAGTATATAAAGACTAAGTAGCGAATAAAGAATAAGTACTACTAACAAGTAGTAACAGTTGTTAAAGGGGTCATATAATGGTACATGCACTTTTACAAGTTGATTGAACTGAAATCATGTGTGTTGGCAGTGCCTGTACACAACCATCATATAATGATAAAAATCCGTCCAGTGTTTTTGTGTTAATCTCCTTATATGTTTTCCCCTGCCTCAAATTGAGCCGTTCGATCTTGTGACGTCACTAGATGGGACGCCCCTCCCACGATTGATAATTGACAGCAGCGTTTCAACACAGACCCGCCCTGAGCGAGCTGTCATCATAGTCCGCCATTGTTGATACGCTGGAGCAGAATGGCGTCCAAGCGATTGTGGTCTTCTGTTCTTGGCTGTAATAAGGAACACAACAGTCATTTTGGTGTTCCTAAATACGAACCGCTGAAAACGCAGTGGCTGAGTTTTGTTTTCGAAGGGAATATTCCCCACAATCAACGTCAATGCTTTCATGTTTGCGCGAATCATTTCTGACAGTTGTAACGTTACCTAACACTGCATAGATAACGTTACACATCACTGACAAGCCTACATTTACCGAAAAAAAGTTTTTCATGACCATTAGCTGTAACATCAATCCGTCAATGAACTAACGTATACATCAGTAAACACATAGCGTTCGTATCTCACTAACATTGCACTACCCTGCCAGTACATACAAAGATAGATCAAAGTGACATTAGGTTAACCAACCATTCAGAAACGTCCTGTTCGAGCCTTACTTTTCGAACGTCATCTTGTTCCTTGTCCGACTCCGGTTCAAATTGATACGGTTGCACAGATGTGTCCTCGGAGACTCCCGCTGCCATTCTTTCTCCAAAATATACTCTCAACTGTTGTCAAGGCAACACTCTACGTGTGTTGTGTCCATGGTTGTCAAAATGCCCCACAGAACAGAGGGGTGGGGTGAGCAAAGCTCATTATCATTTAAAGACACATGCACTTAAATGGCGTGCTGGAAATAGAGCTGTTTTTGACCAGGTAAAATTAGTGTTTTCTTACAATACTAATGAGAATTTTTAATTAAAGTATATTACAAACTTTTCATTTAGACCCTAAAGAATCATATTAACTTGTATAAAAATGGCATTATATTACCCCTTTAATAATAAAATTAAAATTTTTGTTGTTGCTGATAACATCAATAATAATGCTGCTGATAATAATAATAATTTGTAATAAACATTTTTGATGTTTCTGATAATACATTTACTCTTTTGTTGTAGCTTATAATAATAATAATAATAATAATAAAAATAATACAATTAATTAATTGTTGCTGATCATTTTTGTTGTTTCTTATAATATTATTATTATAAAATAATATTTGTAGTACCGTGTTTTTACCATTTTATTTGTTCGTTTTTTTACATAGATCGCCCTTTTTTGGGATTTGGACATACAACTTTTGCGTTACCAGCCCATATATTTAACCACACCCATTCTCGTAATTATAATAAAAACCTTTTTCTGAGATTTATGGCTTCTGCAAGTTCCACAGAATGCTGTTCAATTCTTTGTGGGTGTTCATAATCTTTCCTCTGCTGTGTTTCTCGATAAACCTATCGTTCCTGTACTGCTTATTGCTGGTTTCTATATGTGTGCTTGTGCATGTGACAGGATCTCTCCATCCCTATCCTGCTAATTATTTCCTTGGTAATTAGGGATTAGCCCCTGTGGCTCTTCCTCGTGACTCTGCAGGAGTGTGACTCCGAGTCCCGCCGTTCTCAACAGAGGTCCTCCTGTTCTGTCTCGGATGTTTTTCAAAGCCCCTGATCAAATGGGAATGCGGAACGGGCTGCTTAACATTCCAGCTTTTGATCTCAGTGAAGCAGGCTTTGACATCGTTCCTAATTCACAATATCTGATTGGCTCTATTGAATACAAAACGAGTTAGGCTGGATTTGAAACAATAATCAAATGTAAAATTCCAGTGTTCTCTTGTAGTATATACAAATGCACCCCCCCACACAGACATGCTGACTTGACTGTGACTTCAGATATTATGTAATAGCAGCATGTACACATTAGAGCACGGCTAAGTCATTGTTCTTCATACTTGAGTGGGTTTATCCTCGGATGTAGTTGGAGAGGAGCAGTAATTGACTGCGCTTCACGTTGAGCTGGGCTTTGAGTGACATCTAGTGGTCTAATATAGGTACTAAATAAATTCCAACATTTCGCCTGTTTGGGGTGGTTCCTAAAACAGGCATCATTGTTATTGCTCATACTTGGTGTTAGTGATTTTATCAAACCCCTGCTGAAGTATTCAAGTTCAATGCTTTTCCTGGATCTTTATGAAAGTGTCTTTGCTAAAGCCAGTTTTATCCTGTTACATGTTAATCAGTGGCTTGCCTCACACATGCACAGTAATTGAATGATTAACTCTCCCTCTTGACGGCAGTGGATCTCCTCTAGATCCCTGCGTTGTGTCTATCTTTAGTTTAAGACTCTTGTGCTCTCACGGATAATGAAATGGAGGTTTGGCTTCATTTAGATATCATCTGTTCTTCCACTTAGCGAGTGATGTAACAAGTTATCTTTAGTTTAATAGGGCTAGGACTATACACCTATCTCCCGATTCGATACTATCACGATACTTGGGTACCGATACAATATGTATTGCGTTTTTTTTAAGAATTGCGATTCTACAAGTATTGCAATTCGATATTGCAATAAACTGCAATTTTTTTAACACTAGACCATCAGGAAAAGTTAAATCATAGGCTACACTTATACAGACTCTACATGATGTATAAGATGAGTCGAAATTTACAAAAACAAACCACATCTTTCTGACTTTATTTTAGAAGCATCATACAATACTACATTCTCTTGAATGAATGATTCAATAACAAATACATTTTTTAAGTCACTTGTCGCCACTTAGTGTCGAAACAATGTAATCGATAAATGCGTTATTTTAAGCACCAAGTTTCTATCAAAAGCTGATTTTGATCTCTATTGTGGATATCAGTGTTCATATTTTAACTTTAGTACTTTTATCCAAGCACTTCTATGATAATTTTATGATAATTTATGATAATTTTTTAATCACAGAAATAATGATACTATGAAGTTGAAAAGACTGTTTGTGAAGCTGTTTCATGACAACTCTCTCCGAGTCAGCGGCAGCGCCAACACAGCTTTGAATGTTGCGATATGATTTTGTCAAAGTTTAATAGACAGACGAATTGAAAGATTGCGTGGGTGTTTGAATCGAGATCAGTCTTTTAAAGATGAATCGTGCAGCTCTGTTGTCTTATCTCTCTCAACATATGAGTAGCGCGAGGGCTTTTCAGAGCTTTCAGTCTCACGTCTCTTCCACGCGTCCACTTGGGATATTACGTCACTCAGCACTCATAGATAACGACACATTTCATCCTCTGCTGGAACGAAAGTGGCTAACTTCTGTGAACTTCATCTACACGCAAGGACAAAAATAAAGCATTTGAATTAATATTAAAAAAATCGATTTTAGAATCGTAAAAAAAAATCGCGATACAAGGTGAATGGATTTCCCCCCCCCCCCCCCCAGCTCTATTAAATACTACTTCAAAGTTGTGCTGTGCACTTTATTACAGCCACACAGAACTGTTACATTTACTGATATAAAAATAAATTCTATAAAGAACAAGTAGTATATAAAGAATAAAGAAGTACTAATAATTAGTAGTAACAGTTGATAATAATAATATTTTTTGTTGTTGCTAATAACTAATGATGATGATGATAATAATAATTTATAATAAAAAAAAATTGTTTCTTTTAATACATTTTTGTTGTTGTTTATAATAATAATAATATTAATAATACTATTTTAATTGTTTTTTTTGTTTCTGATATTATTATTATTGTTGTATTAAAATAATATTTGTAGTACTGTGTTTTTGTGCCTTTTATTTATTAGTCTCTTACATGAAACTTTTCATAATTATTGCACACATTTTATTTAGTACCAAAAAACAACAACATATTAATCAAGAGATTGTACAACTAATCCATATGGATTGAGTGGTTTTTCTGAAATTTTCTGAAACGATTAGATCGCTTTATATGACGAACAGATTTAATTTAGTCTTTTATTCACATATAAATATTCATAAATGCACACATCAGTTGTCGTGCAAGAACTAATAAGGTTAATTATGTGTTACGCAGCACGCTTGAGCTAGAGCCGTTGAAAAACAGTTGCAACATACTTCACGCGGTCCATGAACCATGCAGTCACGTGGTTCATGGAGCTCTCATTAGTTCCAAACAACTTGCGCTATCAATCGGTTTCAGTGTGTTTAAGACGCAGTTTCACTATATTTGCAGCAATTTCTGGTCAATACAAACGCATAATGAGCATTTATTACTATGCTGACAACTATTATAGTAGTCTATTACAGTAACTAGATCTGGTCTTACTTAATTAAAAATCTTTACATAGGAGTCAATAGAAAATAAAGAATTCTAAGAGTATAACTTTTTGAAGCATCAAAGTGGTAGTTGTATAGCTGTCAATGGAGGGCAGAAATCTCTCAATTTTCATTTTAAATATCTTAATTTGTGTTTAGAGGATGAATGGGAAGTCTTTGGATGTTCTGGGATGGGTTTGGAACGACATGAAGGTAATTATGACAGAGTAAATGAAACATTTTTGGGGGAACTGCATTTTTAAGTGAACTAACCCTTTAAAACATGTACTTAAGACCACAAGGGGGCAGTATGGATTCAAGAGACAAAAGAAATGTTTTCAACATCTTCCTGTCTCTCCTTCCTTACATTTTACACTTGTGTGTTTGTGTGTTTAATCCCCCAGTTGACTTCTGCAGTTCCCTGTTAGGCCCATTTAAGAGTTGTTTATTTGTTCTAAATATAGTCTGTCTTGCAGGAGGCATTTACAGGCCAATTCATTAGCTGCTAAATGATCTAGGTGTATAAGCCTTTGTTTTCAACACAGTAAGTGATTCTGAGACGTGCTTTTATCTGCTGCTGTTTCAGTATTAATTAGCTGAGAGGTATAGAGCATTGTTTACGCTTTATCATTTGCTGACATTACTAAGACTGTAAACAGGATTTGTTTAATTTTTTATAAATATTTAACCTCTCTAATCGGCTCTCAATTTATTAAGATAACTGGTTTATTGACTCTTTCTTATTTTGCTTAATCTCTTTGAGACCTGCAATTCCTAATTTCTTTTGAGAGTCTTTTCACACGTGCACAACCACCAAAGACGGCCTTTGCAATACTTTTTTATATATATATATATATATATATATATATATATATATATATATATATATATATATATACTTAAGAAAAAAGTGAATTGAAATTTAAATATTTGAACCCCATGCATATTGACCTCTTTTCTAAATCGCCATTGAAAGTTTGGCTCTGTTCAAAGAACTTTTGTAGATGTCTGAGTAATGTTTTCCTGGATGTAATATTGTTCAATAATTCAAACACATTCCTTTTGATCCCCCAAATATGATGTTTCACTCCTGAGCGCAACGTTTAGATTGTGTGAAATGTGATCAGGATTCTGGGCTTGTCTGATAGGACCTTTCTTAAATGTTATCTGTCTGTATCGGTCTGGTTCTGAAGGGATCTTTCCCGGCTGATTTGCGCAGGCCTATGTGAAATGGGGTGCGTTATTTCGGCTCTTCCGGCGCAGGAGGCGAGTGCTGAAGGGGCTTGGGCTGCGTGTCTAAGCTGCCGCCCGGGCGCAGTGAAATGTCATTTCCTCTGAAGCAACCTGCCGTGACTAAGCCCATAATACATGGAGAGATTCAGAGCGAGGGGAACCTGAGAGACTGTGTGTATGTAGGTGAACTAAAGTGTATAAACTCTGGCTGCTTTGAATACACTTTGTAGACGCTTGTAAGACGGTATGGTGTGTACAATATGTGTATTAATGTCCAGGAGAGGAACCTGCCTCTGTTTAAGTGCACATCTCGAGAGAGAATGACACATAGTGCACATCTTGTCAACTTCGATGACTTGAAGAGAAGCTTTGTTCTGTGAATGTACAGCTGCATGATTGATAATGTTTTCTAAAGTATGCTGAAAGCATATTTGTACTGTGGTTCTTTCCCCAGCTGTCTGCTGAATATGAAATATGGAACATTATACAGAAACTTTCATAGTGTACTGTTTTTATTTTGCAAGGCAAGAAAGTCCCCCATTTAGAAAAGCCAATGTATTTAACATAGCTTGAAGGGAGAGTTCAGCCAAAATGAAAATTCTGTCATAATTTACTCTAAACATCATTTATCTCTTCCATGGAACACAAATAAATAGTTTTTGAAGAATATCCTGACTACTTTTTTAAAAATAAGAAAAACTAATGTTGACAAGGACTCCTAAACGGCAAAATGATTAAATAAAAAGCACTACACACAAAGTCTTCCAACCATTTGATAATTTTTTGTAATAAAAAGGCATACATTTAAGTTATTCTAAACTGTAAAAAAAAATATTTTTCATTTGTAAATAAAAACAAAGAATATTGGAATATTTTTCAGTTTTTCTATTTAAGAATTTTCATGTTTAATTCAATGTGTTACTTGCTCTTTTTTGTACTTGTTTGGGCAGGATCGCTATAGGAAGGACCTCGGTATTTATAAAATCCTGCGTGTGGCCCTGCTCATGTTGTTCTTTTTTCATAAAAATCAACATAGATAAAATTAGAAAATAACATTATATAATTTATTTATAATGGATAGGTTAAAAACAGATATTATATTATGTATAGTTTGTGATATTAGCTCACTTTTGGCAAAAGCTTTGTTGGCTTTTATTATTTGAGAAATAAAAACTTGTGTTAAAGTTATGCAAATGGTTAATTATTTGTATGACTACATCACAAAGAGTCAAGTCTTGTGAAAGCATTTAATTGAAAACATTGAAATTTCATAAAGTGTGTAAATAATAGAAATGCAGTTCAAAATGGCCTTTCTTTAATTGCAAATGTTCTTTGAGTATTTCATTTGTGAAGGGAAAGCATGTGCTCACTGTACTCCTAATTACAAGAAGATAAAACTGCTCTTAAACTGGGTGTGACAGGCTGTGGAACTGGGTTTTTGCAGAAGGACAAATTTTCAGTCAAAATATATATTTTTTGCTTTAACCCCTGGACTATGTAACTTCTGGCCCTTTAACAGCTAAAAAACTAAACTAAATTGCATGCATTTTGCTGAAGAGCATATATTTTGGTGGTGTTTCGGCTCTGCATGACTGTGTGGATAAATATGGTTACTCTACTTATCATAAAACTTTCACTACTAGGCAAAAACACGTTTTGGAAGAATGTTTGATGAACTATTGATTCATTATTTTGAACATAAGTCACAGTGTACCTTACTACGTTTATGTAGCAGTGTCTTTGTAAATGAATCATTCCTTGGAGTAAAACCTTTTTTTTAATGAATCTGCTGACTGATTTGGTTCTAGAGTTAAACCCAGTGAGTCAGTGATCTGCCAGATTAACAGCCCACTGGATTGGAAGATTATCCGTAATGACTTGATTTTAGTCTGTTTGTCACAAAGTTTGACATCAGAAGACTAGGAATATAGAGAATAAGTTGTTTGGATATATTATTGTCTTAATGGTGCTTTTACTGTACATACTGTTTTAAACTCCAGTCTTTATTAAAAATTCTTTAAAGATTTTACCTTTTGTTTTCCACTAAAGAAAGTCATAAGTGAACAACACAAGGACTGCATTTTCATTTCTGAAGGAACTGTTCCTTTAATTATCGGTCCAATGTAATATTCTGCACACTATCGTTCAAAATGTGGGGCTCTGTAAGATTATTAGTAAGTCTCATATTCAAACAAACACTGAATTTATTTGACCAAACATTTTGTTTAATATTGTTACAATTTAAAATGGCTGTTTCCTATTTCAATATATTTTTTTAAAGAAAAATATTCCTGTTATGGCAGTCTTTAGTGTCACGTGATCTTTCAGAATTTCTCATCACAGTTGAAAAATTGTATTCAAAGATGAAACTGGGTTAATTCAAAGGTTAATCACTGGGCTGGCAACACAAAGGGCACAGGTATGAACCAAAGTGGGGCATGAACCATTTAACTGAAGTGTTACCGAGATTCATTACCAGCATTGTGCCCTTCTACGAGACACTTAACCCTGCATTGATTTATAGTAAATGTCCCTGCAATTAATGCAACATTAAGTATTTGTTAAATGTCAAGTAACTAATTAAAAAACAAAACAATTGTTTTCAACATGTCCTACTTCCACAAGAGTAAGTTTAATTCATGTACATTTATCACCAAGAAGCAATTTCGCTCTCAATGTTGTACACAAGTGATTAAATGACCTTAGACAAATGACAGTAATATGCAGTATTTCAACTAGTATGTTTTGGAAATGATGAATTAAATGAGCGAAATATCCCTTCACTTGTTTCCACCTCTGTAAGATGCTCTCAAATTTTACTCTCAACGTCGAAATCAATTCAGAGCGTTTCTTTAGACTCTTTTACGATGAATTAATTCAGAGTAATTTCTTTGCTGGGTACAAATCAAGGCTGAGCCGTGAGGCCTTGTTTTATGGCTTTTCTTAAATACTTTTACACAGAAATGTGGAGAACAACTTCCTTCAAAGAGCTTATTTTCTTTTGAACTCTCCGTGCCAGACTCAATGTTCAGAATCTCTTTAAAATGCATTAAAAAGCGCCAAAATAACTGATAACTGCCCCCTTTTGAGTCTGCCACACAGACAGAAAATGAAAGGGGACATTTCAGGCTGAGGACAAATTGAGGTTTTGTTGAGGTGTATTGATTTTCACCTTGGCATGCTTTTGCATTTTCAAATTATCAGGTGGCCGAGAAGTCTACGGTTTTATATACACTTCATGTTCAGTGAATGTTTTCTATTCATGTTTCGCTTACAGTGTCTGTGTATCCCCTTTCCTTTTATGCGATCGTCTTTACATAAACGGTGTGAATGTATTACCACAGTTGTATTTTTTTGAAAAATGTAATTTCATCTCTATTTCCCTATTTCTCTCTATTGGTCTTTTCTAATGCACAGGACGTTCTGAACAACTTTGATAACACTGGCTCATGTGACCTGGAAGATGATGACCTCATGCTTGATGTTGATCTGCCAGAAGACGTGGCCTTGCACAATGGTTAGTACACACACACACACACACACACACACACACACACACACACACACACACACACACACACACACACACACACACACACACACACACACACACACACACACACACACACACACACACACACACACACAGTGTAATTGAGCACTGTAGCATAACCAGTTATCATACACTATGCCAAAATTTGCCTTTCACATACTATTTGATGTCTAAAGTGATTACAGAAAGGAAAATGATTAATAGAATCATGTCTGCATCACTGTTTTTTCAAAACTTGTAGATATGGCTAATAAATGACTAAATAAATTAAATTAAAGTCTCTCTCATTCTTTTCAACCCCAGTGCATGAAATGACCAACATCCATTTACCTTTATAACCAAAATAGTCATTTTGAATTGAATTTGTAATATTTGCATATGATTTATCTTGATCTATTAATTCATTTTCAATTTGCATAGATAATGATTGCTGATTAGGTTTAATCATTGTTGATTGATCACATACTTTGAATGTGAATTACCTTTCTAAGGATGAGTTTCCTGCAGCTTAGTATGTGATTTTAATTCATTCAAATTGATGAAGGGATTCTGTAGGGTTGTATACTGTATATCATTTTGTATTTAATTATTTGTTTTGAGGAATGTAAATTGTTAAAGTGATCTGACAACATGACTTTTGACATGATTTTCAGCAGCTTCTATATATTTTTAAGTGAGAGAAGGGCTTTTTTATTATTATTTATTACACGACTGCTGGTGGTTGTTTGGAGGTTTGTTCCATGTTTGATATGTTTGATAGATTAATTATAAAAGCTTTAGTAAGTATGGTTTGTTAAACAATAAGTCAATCAAGTGACACTTAAAGGGTTAGTTCACCCAAAAATGAAAATTAAGTCATTAATTACTCACCCCCATGCTGTACCAACCCCGTAAGACCTTCGTTCATCTTCGGAACACAAATGAAGATATTTTTGATTAAATCTGAGAGGTGGATAACTACTACATAGTCTGCCTAAGGGAATGAAACTTGAGGCCCCAGAAAGTCATTAAAGAACATGTTTAAATATTCCATGTGCCTACAGTGGCTCAACTATATACTTCCTTGTGGGCCTTCAGACGAGAGTTGAAGAGATTTCCACGACGCATGCGCGAGAACTGAGAAGAGGACGTTCTTCTACTACTTCTTGTTCAGTTCTCGCGCATGCGTCGTGGAAATCTCTTCAACTCTCGTCTGAAGGCCCACAAGGAAGTAATGGAATAGTCGAATAAAGTCGTTATTTATGTTTTTTTTTCGCACAAAAAGTAGTCTCGTCGCTTGATAAACTTATAGTTGAGCCACTGTAGGCACATGGAATATTTAAACATGTTCTTTAATGACTTTCTGGGGCCTCAAGTTTCATTCCCTTAGGCAGCCTATGTAGCAGTGATCCACCTCTCAGATTTAATCAAAAATATCTTCATTTGTGTTCCGAAGATGAACGAAGGTCTTACGGGGTTGGTACAGCATGGGGGTGAGTAATTAATGACTTAATTTTCATTTTTGGGTGAACTAACCCTTTAAGACATTTGTAATGTTACGAAATATTAAGAATTAATTGAATATTAAGAATTATTAAGCAGCACCTTTGTTTTCAACATTAATAATGATAATCATTTTTTGAGCACTATATCAGCATATAAGAATTATTTGTGAAGGATCACATGACACTGAAGACTGGAGTAATGGCTGCTGAAAATTCAGCTTTACCATCACAGAAATTAATTACATTTTAAAAATAGAAAATATTTATTTTAAATTATTATAATATGTCACAAAATTACTGTTTGACTGTTGTTGTTTTTTGTGTTTTTTTTATCAAATAAATGCAGCCATTGGTGAGCATAATTGCAAAAACATAGCAAAAACATGAAAAAAAAACTTAAACATTTGACTAGTGTATATAACTTTAAATATATTACATACAGTAGTGCTTATGTTACTAGCCTATCGTGAATTAGTTGCTATTGGAGACAACATCTGCCAAAAACACTGAATGAGTGTCCTCAATCTTCCAAGTAAGTCTCATAAACTCTCAGTTTTGGAAGAGATTGTCCTTTTGTTGAGCTCACTTCCTTTTTCCTTCAGTCTCATAGTGTGAATTTAGAGTGTGTTAGTGAGGTCACAGGGTGGTTATGGGTTCTGCAGATTCTTGTATACGTAGACAAATTCCATACTAGAGATGGCAAACAAAAGGACATACATGCATACATACACTTTATAGATGACATTCAAATGTATGATTGCATCCTCTGTGTACAGGAATGACACGCACAAGCCTTTCCTGTAACAGCACCATTCTGTCAGATGTTTATCTGATGTTAAAAGATACTTCTTTTCAGCATCTTTTTTTACTTGTTTTTTTTGTTTCATTCAGTATTTTGACCTGCGCCATCAGCAGGAATCATTTTACACCGCTGTGTATGTGTGTAGTATGTGTGTGTGCTGTATTTATAACCTCGGGCATCATGCCCTGCAGTCATGTGATGAGAGGGTTACAGAGCCAGAGGAGGGAATAGATGACTTCAGGCCCCCTCCCCCTTTCTCTCCCCTCCCTGTCTTTCTGTCTCCTTCATTCCTTCCATGGTCGATCTGTCTGCTTGGCAGGCAGGAAGGCCTGCTGTTTTGACACTGCTTCCCGAGACCAGAGGGAAGACTCTGCCCGAGGGCTGTGTCTCGTCCTGGCTGAAAACTCCAGCGCCAGTTCCTCTTCTCTTCAGAAGGCCCCTCGGCTCAGGGAATTACAGCTGTGTGTCTGTTTCTGGTCAAAGCTCCCAGGGAGTTCCCAGAACTCACAAACTCATACACACAACCTCGTTTCAACAGGGCGGAAAAGTTATTGGATTTGCAGATTCTCGGGTGGCCAGTGAGAAATTCGTAGGTAGTTTGACACTTTTTCAAAGTTTTATACATTCTTTGAGTTATACATCATACAACTTTGGAATTTTTAACCTTGGGGATCTTGTCCAACAATATTTCAACCTTTTTTTCTTTCTTTTGGACGTGTTAGTCAAAACAGACCATCTCTGCTCTTAGTTCTAAGGTTATTTGTATTCGTGCGAGTGAGTTTTGGACTGTTTTTTGAGTCTGTTTTTGAGGCTCTGGCAGTGAACCGGACAGCAAGGACAAGAGGAATGTAGCAGGTCTGTTTTGGAGCTTAGTTTTCTGTTTGTTCTGCTTGCTGTCGTACTCTGTGCTGTGTGAGAAGTGAATAGAAAGATTGGGGAGTGCTTGTATGAGAGACAGAGAGATTTCGTATGCGTGTGAGTTTGCCCTAATAACTCGCCTCAGGCAGTGTGAGTGCTGTGTATCGAAACTCTAAAGAGCTCTGCGTTTGGAAGGACCCTGATCAACTTCCCAAAGAAGATGACCTTCTTTTTTCAAGAAGTGTGTGTTTGTTTCGGAGTATGTCTAGGAGACTAACTGAATGTGTAAGTGTGTTTAAAAGAGAGTTGGGTTTGTTCCATGTGTTTGTTTATTTGTCATTGACCATTGGCTATTGACCCCTCTGTGCATGCAGATGGGATGGCCCACTTTGATCGCTCTGAGAGGGGGGGGCAGCCGGCTCAATGGAGGAGGAGACAGCAGAGATGGAGTGGAATGGATCATGCTCATAATGACAACAGGTGAATGCAGGTGTTTCACGTCAGATGCTATTATACAAATATGTGTTATTTATGTGTATATTATAAAAGTTTGTTATTGTCTATTTTTTTGTAATTTATTATAAATTATATTTTAGCAAAACTGGAATAATATATTCAACATTCAGGAATAGAGCTGTACGTTTTATAGTACGAGGGTTGTATTAAATCTTTTTTTCTGTGTTGAGGTCCATTCATAATATAGTTTTTTTTGCATCAAAAATCATTATTCAGTTAATGTAATTTATTCATAATTTTTTCATGATAATTTTTCACCTTCTCTCTGAGCCTCAATGAAATTATCTCTATATTATAATTATTTATTTATTATTTTATTTTTTGCTGCTATGCCTTTGAGACATCTGTGTATGCTGTGCTGCTTATTTTCTGTCAGGTCCATTGTTGTTTGTGTTCCACCATATTTAATTAACAGGCACTTAATTGAATAAGTGAATTGCACACAAATCACAAACAAGTAATGGCAAAGCTGAATTTTCAGCCGTCTTCAGTGTCACATGTTCCTTCAGAAGTTCAAAAGAACAGTATTTATTTGAATGGAAAACTTTCAAAAGAACAGCATTTATTTAAATAGAAAACTTTTATAATATAAATGTTTAAATGCACTTTTGGTCAATTTAATGCACTTTTGCTGAATAAAATTATTAATATCTTAAAAAAACAACAACTAAACAACCTAATGTGTTTGCACAATACTGTAGATTGCGACAAGTTAACAAAATAACCCTGAGAGACATTTTACCAAATAAACTTCAGCCACCCATTCTTAAGGCTTTAATTAAGGATACTTTATTATTCCAGTTTGTATATATCTGGCAATTAATGTCTTCGGTTGATTTTGAAATGGCAGTAACTGTTCAACTTCATCCTAATGACATCGTCATGACTGAATGAGCCAAGCTCCTGAACACTGAATAGCTGTTGTTGATTTGTAAATATTGGTGGTCAAGTAGTCAGTGTATATTGGTTAATGTCATAAAGTTTGGAAGAAGCTGTTCCCATTCAGTCAGTCACGTTGAACATGATTGACTAAAAGGGAATGGCTAGGTTACTAATGTAACCCCAGGGGACATAGACATTACGTCCCTCCTGCCACAGCCCTGAACCACAGCTGAAGGGTCGGATCCCTGTCTCAGCTCCTCAGCAAAACATAAATGAGAAGTGAGTGCCGGCCATGTTTATACCCGTATGTCCGGGTAGGAGTGCCTGGGCATGCAAATATTGTTGGCCAATTTCCATTGGCTCATTTAGTTACCACTTGAAGGTGATTGTGCTCCCAGACGAGACCCCAATACGTCAGGATCGACGTAATGTCTCCGTTCCCTCCTTCAGAGAGCGGGGGTTACATCAGTAACCTAGAGAACCATGAGAAATATGATTGTTTTATTTTATTATATGCATGCTTTAATACTGATGTTGTGTTTCTTTATATAAATTATATTAAATCTGAATCTTTTAGATCTGAATTTAAATCTGAATTTCTTTTAGGCTGGCCGGGTTTCATTACGATGCCTGTCGTACAGGCCATCGGCCCCTCCATCCCACAGTTCAGCATGACAGTCACACGGTGGTGCTAGATGAGCTCACTTTCAAGCACGTGGCAGAAGACTGTTCGTCTGTCAAATCACAGCTGCTCAAACTCAAGAGTCTGCTGCAGGTACCACACACACACACACACACACACACACACACACACACACACACACACACACACACACACACACACACACACACACACACAGCTGGATGAGTTATATTTGCACTTAGCTATGCAAACACATCTGTTAGCCTCTGAGTAGCTTTTAGTATGCGTGTAGTTGTAAAAAGAAAAAAGATTAAAAGAAAGGGATGAGTTGTAAACTTGAGAGATGCATCTTCTGAATAAATTGCCATTTTATGTAGATGGATGATGGTGAGATTACTCCAGAGAGTTTGGATTCCAGTGACGATGACAGCAGAGCCAAGCAGGTCCTTAACATCACATAAACACCTACCTGAATAAAGCTATTCAACTTGCAGACCTTAAACCTGAAAAAGAAAATTAGCATTTTCAAGCCATGGGCTCTCTCAGGAATTTCTAATGTGTTTTTCGAAAAGTGTTTTTCAAATGCAGGATGCTTAATCTGGAAGAGATTTCTGTGGTTCGTTCAACTGCATAAACAGTACAGTCATATCTTAACAACAGCTTCAAATTACATATGTGACCCTTGACCACAGAACCAGTCTCATTGGTCATTTTTTTTAAATTGAGATTTATATTTCCCCTGAAAGCTGAATAAATAAGCCTTCCATTGATGTATGATATAAAGAATAGGGACATTTTTGGCTGAAATACAACTCTTTGAAAATCTGGAATCTGAGGGTGCAAAAAAATCTAAACATTGAGAGAATCGCCTTTAAAGTTGTCCATTTATGTTCCCGATTGTGCAGCAATATATTTATGGTAGGAAATTTACAAAATATCCTAATGGAACATGATCTTTTCTTAATATCCTAATGATTTTTGGCATAAAAGAAAAAACGATAATTTTGACCCATACAATGTATTGTTGGCTATTGCCACAAATATACCCGTGCGACTTGTGAATGGTTTGTGATCCAGGGTCACACATTTTAAAGGGTAAGTTCGAGTTCTCACCGAATGGTCTGGGGTGTTCACTGATATGCTCACGCAAAAATCGCTGCAAAAGATGCTTTCCAACAGGTTTTATCGTAGTTTTTGGAAGAATGTCCGGTTGTGAGGCGTTGGAAAAATAGGTCCACAGTTTTACAACGAATGGTAAAACACCTGTTGGAAAGCATCTTTTGCAGCGATTTTTGAGTGAGCATATCAGTCAACACCCCAGACCACTCGGTGAGTTTCATGTCTTTGTAAACTAAAGTTTAATGCGTTTATATGAATGATTGTTCCAATGCACCTATGAAACCATTGTATTGGTGGGGGGGTGCTAACACATAAACCTAAAATTCTCGGGACAGCAGCATGTGTCCAAATTTTAATCTTAACCATTCGATTTGATCAGAAACAATCTTAAAACAGGGATTTACTTGTAAAACGCCGAACTTACCCTTTAAGCAAGTTGCTACATAAAGACTAAAACTATAAGTGCATGAGAATCCTCATATAACAGCTTGTGTTTTTAAAGTTTCAGAAGTAGAACGAAACCTTAATATATCTCAAGTAATGTTTACCACAGAACTGCTTATACTCAATTGCAAACTGCTATTCTAAAAAGCCATTAGTAATTCCTGAGGGAACATGTGGTGAATTAGCATTCTGTTTTGGCCTACAAATTGACATCAACAGCTCTATGCCCCTTTTTTCAATTCCGTACACATGCATTATTTATGTGTAGACAATATAGTTTCATATTATTTGTGTGTGCATTTATTATTTGTTTTGTATTTGTGTGTCAGATGGAGGAACTGATGAAGGAGGTGGCGCATCTCAGGGAAGAGCTGAAAAATAAAGATAAAATCATCACACGGCTCACTCATCAACATCATCAAGAATCTGTGAGCCATCACCATTCCTGACACATTCAAACTGGCACTCATTTTGACCATTTTGTATTGATTGAATATACATAATACATGAGTGGCTAATCAGAGCCTGCAGCGTCTGCTGGAAGATACTAAAGCCATGCTAACTCCATGTCTGAATGAATGAGATGAAATCAGGACGGGATGTTCTCAGAACAAACCCACATCTCATACTGTTCATTAACTTCACTGCTCCAAGCAAAAAAAAACAAAACAAATGACTCATCAACACATGCACTTTAACCTTTAATCCCAATTACTGCCACCTTTGGTGAGCAATTATATCATTAGCGCTAATAAACTCACTTCTTTTGCATTACGCTGATTGCAAAGCAAAGATGAAAGCAAATGAAATTTCTTTACATTAGAACAAGAGTTCGTGCTTAAGGCAAGCTTCAATATTACTTATAGATTGGTTAGGGAATTTAACTATTTACTACTTGTGCTACTGGCATAAATGATACCTCAAATTGTGCAGCTTGTTGAGAAGAGGTGCTGTTACTAGCAACTTGATTTTCGCCTAGTGAACAATAAAACAGTCAAAAAGAAATCATTTTCATTTTTCTTTCAAAAAAAGAAGAAAGCTTTCTATTTAAATGTTTTTTAAAATGGTTATCAATTCTAAGAAAATTTAGATTGCATAAATGACATAACATTAATCATTTATTTAGAATTGTTATGAATTTAATTATTAAATATTTATTATTAATATTCAGCTTAATTTATTATGATTGTTAATAATAAAAATAATAAGCCATGCCTTTATTGCAGTTTTTATGATTTCTTTAGTTATGTCACATGTCAAAAATAAAACAAAAATTAATAATCAGTTCTTAATATTGGTTACCGCTTAAAAATTATGAGCTAACATGAAAATTTGGTGTAGTTGTTGGTCATAAAAACTGATCAATTTCTCTCCACTAGTAATGCCCTGGAAACTACTACCGATAATCTAGCATTGTGAGAGCAAGTTTTGAATGGCCAAGACACTCAAACCAATCATGTTTTCTTTAGAAAGTGTAAACATCGTATTATTATTGCTTTAATTCTCTCTCTCTCTCTCTCTTTTAGCCGGTGAGATGTCATTGTCATCAGCTGAAGGCAGGGGCCAAAGGTGAGAGAAGAAAGCATCATGATAAATCCACTCAGACGGTGTGGCGACCGCCCCATCATCACCCCGCTGTGAGTTATTTCTCACTCTCTGGCTAGAAACATCCATGTCAACTTGATCGCATCATGGAGGCACCCTAAACTCTCCCAAAATGTCAGTGTATTGTGACTGGTGTATCTGTGTGTGTCCTTGGTGAGCCGCCTGTCTCGTTTTTATTTCCTGCTTCCTTAAAACTATCTAGGCTTTATAGGTGGCCAGTTGTTTACAAAAGGGTGAAGCAAATGTCTTGTCAGGGTGACAAATCAGACAAAACATTCCTTCTGTTCTTTTCCTTTCCTCCAGCCTTACCTCCCTCTTGTTCGTTTTTCGTGGTGAAATAGCCCAACGGTCTCGCGGGACGCCCTGAGCTGAGGCTCGTTTGCCGAGGTGCCAATTTGGCCAATTTGCAGCTGCTATGGGAAAACGGGCATCTACTGCAGAGTGCAGAATGATTGTCATCTCCTATTTAAGTGAAGCCGCGCAGCACCCATTCCGGTGGTTTAGCTTTCAGAGCCCCAGCCTGGGATGTTCACCAGGGGACATGTTCTTATTGAAGACCGGCACACAATCAGTAAAGCCAACAGCACACAGAGAAAGACTGGAGTCAGGAGAGATTACAGGGAGGAGAGAGAGATGAGGGAGGTAACAATAGATGGATGAGAATTGAAAAGTGGAAATGAGGAAGAAGAAACAGTTATTGAAGATCGGGAACAATAGGACTGGTGTTCAGTTTGCATGTTAGTGTTTGAAAAATAAAGGGATACTTCAGAGTTTCTTTTTCCATACCTGTATGAATTCCTTTATTCTGTGGGATATTAAAGATATTTAGCAGAATGTCCTGCTGCTCTTTTCCATATAATGAAAGTTCTGACCACGCCTGTTAAGCAAGATTAACTGTCATTAGCAATTCAAATTTCTGTTCCTCACACTAAGCTGACATATGGATTTAGAAGACTTGTTATGCAGGGACCTTTACAGCTTAGACATTCTAATAATCTTCTTTTGTGTCTTTATGAACGAAAGTTATACAGGTTTGAAACGAAGTAAGTTTGAATAAATTACAGAATTTTTCTTTTTGAGGTTAACCATCCCTGATGTTAAGTTACATTTGCATGACTTCATCATAAAATAAGTTATGTATGATCCGTTATTAATGTCACAAAGCTGCAAACATTGTAACAAATTGTATTGCATGTTAATCATAACTCAAACACTAAAATATTTGTTCTCCTTTACACAAGTGTGACATGGTCATGGATGGTTAACTCGGTTCATGGGCTTCCTTTGTTGTTCTTGGAACAAAATTCCTCTTATCCATTTATAGACCTAACTCTTACCCTCATGCTAAACGGAAAACTAATATTAGCAGGCAGTGACTGGTTGATGGGATTTGTTCCTGTACCAGAAACTGCAAAGCAGGATGAATCTGAAATTTGTTCCTGTACCAGAAACTGCAAAGCAGGATGAATCTGAAATAAGTTATACTGGAATGATTTGGAAATTCAAAATAATGCCACAGATTTTTTCTACAAATGTGACGCTGGATCACAAAACCAGTCACACGTCGCATGGGTATATTTGTGGCATTAGCCAACAATACATTGTATGGGTCAAAAATATCGATTTTTCTTTTATGCCAAAAATCATTAGGATATTAAGGAAAGATCATGTTCCATGAAGATATTTTGTAAATTACCTACCGTAAATATATAAAGTATTTATTTTTGTGAGTGAATGCAGCACAATCGCGAACATAAATGGACAATATCTCGGTATCTCGGTCAAATATTGTCCTATCCTAACACACCATACATCAATGGAAATCATATTTATTCAGGTTTCATACAGTAGGATGTATAAATCTTAATTAAATTTTTTTTAACCATGTGACTGGTTTTGTGGTCCAGGGTCACAAATTGTTCTGTCAGTCCAAAAGTACAATTAGTCTCAAAGACATAAGTTCCCATTTACTTGTTGCTAAACCCATATTGTCCAATTTCAGTAAAACATTAATTCATCAAGTTTTTGCGAAGTCGGTTTAACATACCTAGACATAATGCAAATATTGCTTGATTTTTGCCAGCAAGTACACTATGGCGCAAATGTTTCGGGTCGGTAAGATTTGTTAATATTTTCGAAGTGTCATGCTCGCAATGGCTGAAAAATATAATAAAAACAGTAATATTCTAAAATATTAAAATAACGTTTTCTGTTTCATTATATTTCAAAATGCAGTTTCCTGTGATGGCAAAGCTGAATTACTAACCATGTTAATTGGATTGCAGTTGGCCTTAGTGTTGTGCACTTGCTCAAAATTATCCTTCATATATTTTTGTGCATTTTTTGGTCATGTCTACAGTATTTGGACAAACAGATAAACACTAGCTCGACTAGGCAGAAAAAAAGAAAAGTGTAGCTCAAATATAACTGTGCATGTAAGCATACTCTCTGAGTCATAAAGGAAAACAAGTCTAGTCTCTCTTTTCATTATGGGCAGAAAACTAGAGTCGTAGAATTACTTAATATGTAATATCACAGAGCAGCAAGACCATGCACACTTTCTGGGTATCAGGTTGTGTAATTTGTTTTGTTTGCCTTTAGTTCTTAAATTCCCAAAGGTACCTCTAAATATAACCTACGAACATTTGATTTCCTTATCTCTTTCCCCAGTTCATGTGCCGTTCAACAGGAAAAGAAAATATTATCTGCGAGAATTGCATGTGTTGGCTAGGAATATTGCATGCACGTATTTTGTTGTGGCTCTTGCATTCACGGCTTGTTCCTCGCTGGTATTTTATTCTGATGTTCAGACATTGATGGCAGTTTGTCTTCTCAGAGGAGATTTTCTGTGCAATGTGCTTGCAAAAGAGTTTTTCTTTCTAAACTGTGTGTTTGTCTAGATTCACTGGGGTTTGTCTCTCTCCGCAGCTGTGCGGGTGCCGTGTGTGCGTCACGGTTTTTCTATGTGTGTTGCAGGCTGTACCCACTCCTCTCCTCTCTCCCTGGCAGTGCCAGTACCAGGCTACACCTCGTGCCAGCATGCCTCAACGCCGACAAAGTGAGTCATTAACCCCCTGACCTCTGACCCCGTTCCTTTGGCAATATGTTCAGCTTTCTTTCCTCCCCGACTCTTCATCTCTGCTCCCTTCTCTTTCATATGCTGTCTCCCTGTTGGTTTATAAATATATATGCACAATATAGTTACATCATGGAGTGAGTCAGGGATGTGTAAGTAGGATATCAGTCTGAGAGAGAGAGGAGGAGGAGGAGGAGGAGATGTGGTGTGAGAGAGATGAAAGAGAACGCGGTTTAAGAGGTTAGACAAAGTCAGCAGTTCCCCGCTGGGCAGTTTTGAACTGTCTCTCAGGTCTAGGTGGGTCACTGCGCTGGTTGGATCACATCAGCTGTAACACTGTGTGTTTTTGTGTAGATGGCCATGCTTCGAACCCTGTCTTCAGGTAATTTTGTGTGCGGATTTTGGAATTTTGCAGTTAAAATCACTAAATTAATTTGCTTTGGCAAAATTACATTTTCTAAATATTAGAAATCTTGCCTCAATCTTATCCCATTGACTGAGCTAGAAGTTGACATGTCAGACGAAACAAACAGAGTTGCTAAAGCCTCAGGGAAATCGACCTACAAATGACATTTTTTATAGTTGTCTCTGCGCATTCACCTGGGATGGGCATGGAAGCCTATTTTGGTCTCGGAATAAAATTTAAAAAAAATGGGTAATTGTGAGAATTTTTTAAAATAAGATAATAAAATAATAAATCTGATGTTGTGAGGAATGAAATTAATTTTTGACAATCTCAAAATAATCAGAAATATATGTAAGATATTTACTCCTGTTCAAAATTTTGGAGTTGGTATGATTTTTTTTCTTCAAGAAATTAATACTTTTATTGAGCACGTATGCATTCAATTGTTTGAAAGTGACAGTAAAGACAATTACAATGTTACAAAATATTTCTAATCCAAATAAATTGAATCTTGGAAAACATCAGCTGAAAACATCTTGGTTTCTAAAAAAAATATTGAGCAGCACAACTGTTTTCAACATTGATGCAGCAGATCAGCATATTAGAATGATTTGTGAAGGATCATGTGACACTGAAGACTGGAGTAATGATACTGAAAATTCAGCTGTCATCACAGGAATAAATTACACTTTAAAATGATGTTAGATTTAAAAATAAATTACAAAATACATTATAAAATTGAAGTTTTAAATTGTAATGATATTTTACAATATTACTATTTTTACTGCATTTGTGATCAAATAGATTCAACCTTGGTGAGCATCTAACCCTAAACTTTTGAACAGTAGTGCATATAATAATAGTAAAATGTGATTTTTAGTAAAAATTCAATTTGCAGTTGTAAATTGCTCAAAATGCAAGAAGTTTAAGTAAATAAAAAGAGTAAAACAAGATACCAGAATCAACGAACAAACAGAGGTTACAATAACAAAAACTGACAAAGGAAAACATAGGGGTATTTATACACAAGGGCTACCGTTAAAACTAGAAACACCTGCGAACGATAATGGGCTAATCAACAGCAAAACTACAAGGGGACTACAAAATGGCAACAGGAAATAACCAAATACAAATGCACATAAAAGTCCAAATGGAAGACATGAAAGCAGTAATTGTTTGCATTAAATTAAATATATTGTAACTGTGTGCGCAGTGTCATTTAATTGATCAAGAATAGAGCTGTGATCATCTTGAGAGAATGTGTGTTTTACATGATTGTAAACATGGCTGTAGTTATAGAGCAGATGTCAGACTATGTTCAGTCTCTTCATCAACAGACCTTCCTTCCTCTACTCTTCCTTTTTTCTCGTTCGGTTTTACTCCACTGCTTTGTCAGTTCTATCTTCTTCTTTCCTTGTCCTCCTGTCTTTTCCCTTTCTCTTTCCTCTTCCTGTTTCCTGATTGGATGAACTTGTGCTGTGTTATTTCTCCCCCTCTGCCTATCCGATAATACCTCGGGACAGGGGTGGAGCATCTTGTGCATTACTTCCGCGACACAGCGTGGTACAGTAACCTCTACTAAAAGCTTCACCCTTTGCATGGTCACGTGACGTGAATGACCAATGCATGCTTGTTTGAGTATTATTTTTAAAGCATGGATTCCAATTTTTTGACACATACATTAGAGATGGCATGAGACTTTTTTTTCCCCTTAATTTTTGGCCCAAACCACCTGTCTGAAATCCTAATGTTTCTGCTCATCTCTTCCTCCATGGGCTGTGATTGCAGTGGTTGTCTCAGATCTGTCTTGGCTATAATGGAGCTACAGTGTGTACTGGTGTGTTCTGGAAGACTCACCGCTTCTCTCAGCCCGCTCCCAGAGACTTTATCCAAACAGACATCAGTCTGTTTAAACCAGGGTTTAAACACCAGGGTCAGTCGGACCAGGGTTTAACCATCTCAAAAACACACGCACACGCACACACACACAGCAGGGAATTAGCCCATGGTGCAATTGTCCTTGGTCTTGTTACTGCACAGGGAAACGCTGAACAGTTTTAGAGGACAATTAAAATAAAATGATCCAATAACTCCTTCGGGATTCACATTATAACCTCCACTTCTACAAACTCAGGATATTAAAAACCTTCTCTATTATCAAAATGGCCACATTTCATCAGCCAAGTCTTATAGTAAGATGAATGACTGAATTAGAGCCCGACTTTATTACAGTTCTTTCTGTTGTAATATCTAGCAATCGTGTTACGAATGTTATCTTGAGAAACGTTTCAGAGGCAGTTGATTCTCCCTGCTCTTCTTTGAAAATTGGGTGCTTATTAGGGCTTAATAATAAGGATTGTTTTCTTCTAGGCCAAAAGTTCAGATTTTCTTGCACCCCACCACAAAAGATTAATCATTATTCTTTAAAATCCTTTTTTTTTTGCTTCAGAAAAATATATTTCCATGTTTCATTCAATCAGGAAGTATTCTTTCCAAGAAAAAAGCTATTAATGCAATAATAGCTGGAATTTTTGTAATATAATGAAACCACAAGAAAGCTATGAATTCTAATTCTTTTTTTTAGAAAACTGGCATACAGTGCAAAACATTTACTCATTATGACTATTTAAGGCCTAATAATAAGGATTTCTTTGTCTAGGCCTTTAGGGCAAAAAGTTCAGATTTTCATTTACCCCACCACAACAAAAATGCATTTTACTTTCAGAAACATTTCAATTGCCTTAGAAAGGGGCATTTTTCTTTCATTCCATTTAATAATTTATTAGGATGTATGATAGTCTTGCAAGCATCCTGCAAGCCATTGTTGCATTTTTAGCACATCCTCATCTGTAGCAGTGTTATAAAACCCCTATAAAAGACTTAGGTTTTACAAAGATTTTGAACCAGACCACAATGTCAGAGCAGCATAGAATCTGTTCGACGTCTTTTTCATTTTACTGTCTTGTTGTTGCTGTTGTTTGTTTGGTGCTGCATGATTGGATTCCTTTGTTTTTAATGATGTTAATATGTTATAAAACAGATATTTTTAACTTTAATTTGTAATTGGATGTCTTCAGCCTTGTTCAAAGCCGATAAAAACACACCTGTGATGAATTCTGTAGTTTATAAGTTTCTATGTTGCTTGGCAACCCCAACACTGCCTAGAGTCAGTATCATGAACTATATCACTTGGCAGAAGAATTGTTTGTGTGCAAATTGTTTATTGAAAATTGGTGTCATTTATCATAATGCTGTTGCTGATGTTTAATAAAAGTAATAAGGTTGTGAGGCTGTTCATTACAATAATTTTACCACAGTTAAAGGGGCTTTAGGTACTCATCCTTGCATTATGCTTAAGAACATACCTTAACCATAGTAAAATGACTGTAAAAGTTGCCTTGGGTGGCTTATTGCTTTTATGACATTGCAGAAACACCATTATGACCAGTAAATAAAACGATGAGATAACAATACACCACTGTTCAATTAATATTTTATACATTATAAACAATTAATCTGGGAAGTAATATTGATTTTTCTTTTTTTTAATGGGAGAGTCATACTTTGGAACTGGGGGTTTCAACATTAAAGCAAGACATTAAAGAAATTGTATGTCGCTGTTGATGAGACAAATCAATTATTGGTATAAACAGCTAATTAATATCTGTTTTAAACATTTAATTCCTTTCTGAAAGCATGAAAAGAGTAACGGTGTTATCAGTTGTGTAGTTTTCTCTCTCTCACATAGGGGGCACTCATTGCATCTGCTTTTATTCTTAAGCTCCTTTCACACTGGCAGTGTTACCGGAGGTTCTGGAAGTTAACTCAAGTCATTTTCAATGAGAGCTACCCATTTCTGGTGACTGGCGCAATTTGGCCGTGTCCAGCAAGTGGACAAAGTTGAGAAGTTTTGCATATATGCAAGTGAGCTGGGATGTGATGCGACAACTACAAAAAGGAGTGAAGACCGTGAAGCTCACATTAAAATGCATGGAAAATAATGTCAGAAATTATCTGCATTTGGAGTGACAAACTCGTGATTTAAAAACGATTTCAGTGTGAACGGAAATTAATGTCACAGGGTTTAAAATGTTACAGTCTCTGAGACTCGTCTGTTCTCACTAAGAGACAGAGATGGATGCATTATGGATGTTATCTGCAGGTGTTCAGCTGACGTCTCTCCACCCCAGAGATTTTGTGATGTCACGTAGAGGATGTGACTGTCTGTACTGTCTCGCGCCACTGACAACTCTCCTGCACACATGCACAAACCCTCGCTCACACTTTTACTCCCTTGTTCCCACACTGCACTCTTATTCTGTATTCTTAAAGTGAGGAACAAACATGTTGTTGTTTTTCAGCTGTTATTTTTTTGTACTCTCTAGTGGTGTTTTAAATTGTAATGCTTTACCCCTCTTCAATCTGACATTTTCTCAACCCTGTGTGGTCGGGCATGTGATAAAATTGTGTTGTGATAGTATCTGGAGATAATACACACCTTACAAATGGTTTCTGGCTGAATAGAAATGTGGCAGGCTGCATGAAACCAATGTAAGCCAGTAGGGGGTGGTGTGGTTTCAGTAGAGCTGTGCTATTCAGCAGAAACAACCCATGAGAGACAGCAGGGCTCTCAAGTGTCATGCATTGAGCGTGACAGTCACTCATTTCGGTCTTTTGTCACGCACTCCCGCCACACATTGTATTTCTCACGTGGAAGAACTATTTATAATATATTTAATATGGCGCCGCGCCCAAAATTTCCCCTGGTGTTCTTAGTCGAGCCCGCCACTTATTAGCCAATCAAAAAAAAAGAAAGGGGCTACACAATAGCCAATTAGAAAATAGCACTATTGTATCTGGGTAAGATTTAACGCAACAACCAATGAAAAAAGACATTCTAGAATTGTTCACGTGATTCTGCTACAACATCTTCCGAAAGTTTCGTTCACCCACAGAGGAAACCACTGGAGCTCCAAACTTCACTTTGAGCACAGAGTTACTCATGATCTCCTGTTTTAATGTTACAACAAATTCACTAATTGTTTGACACAAATGACAATGACAGCTTGACTGCTGTTAGAGAATGTAACCACCCCGTCCCTGTCCCCCCCGTCGGGGGTGTCTCTCTTGCCTGTCTTAACTTGAGAGCCCTGAGACCGAGAGAGTGAATGAGAAGGAAACAAGGACTTATGCCTCTGTCATGGTGCACAGTTCAGTTGTGTTTACTGCAACTCACCTGTATACATGCTCATCCATTCAAATCCACCCTGTTACAGTCACACTTTGTTTGGAACTGAACAGTCGACAGGATGACTGACCACTAACGTCTCATCAACCTGGCGATGTTCACAGAGCAACAGAATACAGTTTCAAGTGCTGTTTTAGATTGCTAAATGCAGTTTTGTTAATACCAGGCTTGTGTAAAATTCAGAATTGAAGAATCTGCCACACCCCCTGAGAAGTTGATTTGAAATGTGAATTACAGGAAGAGGAATTTACTGAATTGTAATAGTGCAATATTTGGGTTCCAGAAGTAAAATTCCTATTCATTTTCTCGATATATGAATATTTTTGGGAATTGATATGCTTTTGTTGAAGCCGCCAGCCCACTTTATTTTATCTTTTTTTTTTTTTTAACAATTGTGTTTAACATTTGAATTCCTGCTGAAAACTACATTACCCATTCTGCAAATAAATCTACTCTGATCAGAGAATCACTACAAATAAACTTCCAAAATATCTCTCAGCGACAACTCACTCCTGTGAAGCATCACAACAAAGAGAGAATTTGACTTACTGTTTCTGTGTGAATGGAACTAGTGAACAGCAGTTGCTGTCAGTTAAAAATAAAACGTGTGATGCTGCTGTCGGTTAATTAAGATTTTATGGATGAACCTCAATAGGAGTTTTTTTTCCTCAAATTTGTGAAAACTTTCCGATGTTATAGAAGTCTCTATATTTGACATTTACTTAAGTCACTTTTGTTTTTCACAGCTATCACATTAGTTACAGGCTTGTGCACAATTCAGAATTGAATTGAGAATGACTCCTAAATTCAAATTCAATTCTTGAATTTGAATTGAATTTGAATTGATGTCAAAAACAGGATCTAGAATTACAATTCGAATTTGAATTAAAGGAAGCATAATTGCAATTCAAAACAAATTCCACGAAATTCATATAGCTATATTATAAGTGAAGTATTTAACAATGAAGCTATTGTCACAGAACAAATAATTAAGTTTGATTTAATGTAATTGTAATTTTGTGGAACATGATAGAACATGACTCAGAACATGATAGAACATGACTCCCAGAATTACTTCAGTAAATCTTTAGAAGAAAAAAAATAATTTTAGGTGGACATTTGTTTATATATATATATATATATATATATATATATATATATATATATATATATATATATATATATATATATTAGAACAAAATGTATGCAGGGGTGAGGAGTGAGTTAACTGTAATGAAATTAGGTTATTGAATTACAAAATGAATGTAATTGTATTTAGTTGTATTACTGAGGTAAAATGTGTAATTTAATTAGTTACTAATCAAATTAAAAGGAAATTGATTTACATTGGTAAAGTAATACAAATAAAATAATCCAAACCACATTTATAATGGGTAACCTATAACAGTAAGCAATTACATTTCCAAAGTAACCTTCCTAACGCTGAATGTATGTGAGATTCAACATATTCTTTCTGTTGTGTGACTAGGGTGACCACCCGTCACGCTTTGTTTTGTACCGCACAGCATTTTCACCCCTTGTTCCCCACGTCGCATATTGAGAAAATGTCTTGCATTTTTATCAGTCTGTTTGTTTTTAATTATCATATTAAGAAAATGTGCATGCGTTCTTTTGCCTTTTTAAGAAATCATTTTATTTATTCTTTTTGCGCCGTAATTTTTCACCTATATTTAACAGCGCTTCGTCAGAAGTACAATTACAACAGCCGTTTTTAAAATCATATCCAATCGTTGAAAAGAAAGGATTAAACACGGTCACTAGTAGGTTGTCAATCAAAATGTTGAGCAGTGATTCGTTCCATGTGTTCCCTGTCAGAAAACAAATGGATAATTCGCTAAATTAAAATTTTAATTTAAATCAATTTATTGCCTGCTGTAGTTGTTTTAATTCACACCCTTTCTAAAAATATGAATGTGTTTGGTGTAATATATTCTTAATATATAAGGCTGTCAATAAGCTAATTTCATGTTGTTTTATATTTTATTTGTTCATTATTTATTTTGTTAGATTTTAGTTGGACTTAGTCAGAACTGTTTCAAAAATAGTGATCTGCATGATGCCTGCTGCCTTGCTCAGTGATGTTGAATTTAAATAGCAAGTAAAATAAAGACATGTTATGTTACATTGGTGATGTAATTGTGTTGTCTGGAAGGGACTAAATAACAAAGTATTTTTATCAGCTGAAATGCAGAATACAAAAGTTTTTTATTAACTTAAATGGACATTATATAACAGTTTCAGGTTATGTTTTAGTGTTGGTAACATGTCCCACATGGTCCCACATTTGGTTTCTTTGATGGTGGTCACCCTATGTGTGACTGTGTAGAATTTCTTTGAATTGCCATGAATTTAATTCCACTTCCTGTCATTCCAATTCAAATTCCAATTCAACTTCCTGTGGGGCGGAGTCAATTCAATTCAAATTCCAATTCATGAATTGAATGGAGGCCAATTCTGAATTTTGCACAAGCCTGATTAGTTATCCCTTCGTAAAGTGTTTCTGTAACTGCTCCTTTAAGCTGTTCTATGAATGGGACAGTTGAGAGTCACACCTGTTTTCAATCACAAACACCACAAATTTCAGTCCCAAACTATCATATCCAGTGATCGCAGATCTATGTTCTAGTTTATTGTGTTAAATACTGTTCTATTTTGTCCTCCACAGCCTCAAATACTTCAGCCCATCAGTCACATCCCCAACGAGCCCCTCATCCAGGGAAAACTAGCAAGAACAGTCCCCACCGGGGGCCACAATGATGCCTGCACCGAAGGAGAACAGCCTTCTACGTCCTGTCCTCCAGTCCTCTCCACCGACCAAATTCTTCCTCCTCATGTGGAGTCTAAATCTCTTCCTGACCCAGAGGAGCTGAGTTGGTTGCTTAGCACCCACCTTCACATACAAGACAACAATGAGAGTGACTCACAATGGGCTGGAGAACAGATTGTGAGGCCGACCCCAGAAAGCCATCAAAACAAACTCCTGCAAACACCTCATACCCTGTCCTTCACCCCGCGTGTCCTGCAGCCTCCACGTCTACACAAAAGGGTAACTCTTCCTGATCTGCCTATAGGGAGCTGTAGTGGGTCAAACCCTAAACCAGGACCCTCAATGAACCACAAGGTCCATCAGCTTCTTCTGCCACCTCCGTCCAGAGGTTTGCCATGCTACAGTGCAGGGAACGTCGCCGTGACTCGCGGCCGGCTATCCCAGCCTTGGCCAGCAGTGGTCAGGAGAGAGGCTGACCCAGAACGCAACGCTTCGGTACCACTCGGTATCTCCACAAGACTTGAAAAGCCAAAGATCCACTGAGCGTCAGCTGCAGTCATAAACACTGATAAGGCTACCTCCCTGAACGCATGATCACACATGCGGCTTGCACTAGATCGTGTTGTTAGTGGCTAGACAACCTTTTAAGCTAAACAAAGAAGCTAAGCTATCGCATCTAACTATGCAACAAAAAGTAGTGTCACAATCAGCGCTTCTGTCGCACAAAACCACTCTTTTGATTCAGACTAAGAGTCATTGATCCTCATTCCATAACCACTGAGAAACCTTTACCACTCACAATTACATCATCCATACATAACCATGTTAATACAGTTGAGCTTCTCATGGATTGACAAACTGGAGAAAAGGATGACTGACAGAAATTCAGACTGAGAGAAAGGGTAAAATCTGAGAAAACAAGCAATGGAAAGCACTAGAGAACTTTTTTTTTTTACCATTACTCAACAAACGTCAAAGAAGACAAAGTGCCATAGACTGCCTGCGGAGCTTTTCCAAGGCCCCTCAGTGTCTGAATATTTTCTCATGCGGCATGCCCTCTGGACGCCCACTCATTTAGTGGGTGAATCTGACATTTGCATCACCAACCTCCTGAGGCTTAACTACGAAAACAAATATTATTGTCTACGTAACCTCCCAGAGCTTGTCGTAAAGACAAAGGAGTCAGTGTCTCGTGACCCAAGTCTCATCTTCAGTTTCCACAGAGAAAACCTGTCAGTCTGCTGTGATTTGATCTGTATGTATATTACTTCATGCCTCATTTCATATCATTGTCTGTGTTCACCACATAAGCACGAAGTCCAAGCTACAATTTTTTTTTTCATCCTTGTTCCTATGTCTTGTTTCTCAGTGCTAAAGACTTGCTTTGACGTAAAGACAGTGTTTTGGCAGGAGGGCGCACATGCCGCTGTCAGTGCTTCCTTTATTTTCACCTTGGCTTCAATCGTGATCAGCAGTTTTTCATTTTAATTAGGCTCATGACTCCTGTATTAATAAGGTTATTTTTCTTGATTATGGATTATGGCATGCTCAAAGCATAAACTTGCCTTTTCACCCCCCATTAGTTGCATACAAGATTGTTATAATGCTTTTTAATTATTTATACATTATAAAGATGTTTACAGTTAAAATGGCTTTATTAAGCTGTTCAGTCTGCTCCAATGCTGCAGGATTAACATTTTCACTTTGTCTTTGGGACAGAAATACTCTTCCAGAGACTTGAGTGAGTTCTTAATTTTTGGAAAAGATTTTCATTTTGATTTTTTACACTAACTTATTTTTGGTTTTGCAAGCAATGATATGATAGGACATTCAGTGTTTTTTTCTTAAAGAAAGGTTTACTGTTCTTGAGATGATGTTTTTTGTTCTTAAGATTACATAAGTATGTCTCAGAAGGTTGATGAGGTTGGCAGTAATTTGCTTTTGGCATGCCTTGATACATGGTACACACTGTAATACATAAATATACAGCAATATCCACTGCATGGAAGCATATGGACTTATCCGTACTACAGTTTTAAATATGCGAGAACCACCCTCCCATGTTTATGTGCAATATATCAGTGTGTATACATATTAGTATACATATTATTTTACCCTAAACTTTTACGGTTGATGTTTAATCCAAAGCGAAAGGGATTTTACTGCCATTTTCCATTCTCTCACCCAACTCTGTGGTTATACTAAGCAGAAAATCAATGGAGGGCTTGTTTTGTAATGCTCTGGAGACACTTTGTTTGTATTTCTTTCTCTACATCTGTCTCTCATTGTGTCGTACACGTGTGCAGAAGGACTGTAGTTTTGCTATTGCAAAGACACAGAAGAACATTAGTTCCATTTGCTTGTGTCATTGAGGTGCCCATTTAAAGCTAGGAACATCTTTTCTTTCATTTGACTGTTAACAAGGCAAAATAGTTATGACCCATAATTAAAGGGACAGTTCAATCAAAACTGAAAATGTTGTCATCAATTGTTCACCTTCATTTCGTTCCAAAGAATAAATTACTTTCTTCTGTGGAACATAAAAGAAGATATTTTTCTAAATGTCTAAGTCCATACAATGAAAATCAATGGGGTCCAAGATAGAAATGACAAAAAGTTCAACAATGTGTCTTGGACCATTGACTTTCACAGAATTGACAATAAACGTTAACAAATTCTTTAAAACATCTTTGTGTTCCACAAAAGAAAGTCATACAGGTTTGGAGTGACAAGGGGAGATGAATTTCTTTGATGAACTATGCCTTTAAACTGAGATAAATCAGAGTAAAGAAGCATTACGTTTTATTAAAAAAATATTGTAAACCATGCAACCAGGCATTTCTTGCTTTAATAGATGCTTTAAATGTGAGGCTTTCTACATCTCTTTTCATGCTGTAAAAACACTGTTTCATGAGTATCTGCAACTCAAAGATGCTGTTTCCTTTAAAAAATCATCATTGAGGTTCTGCAGCAAAGAAGAAAAAAAAACAATCAAAAAAGTTAACTAAGTCTAGTTTTTAGATTTCCAAATTGCTAAAATAAATGCACTCATACAAAGACCTCTTACTGTTGTGTAAAATACATTAATGGCTTGCTGCCCATGTGTGTATGCCTTCCTCTGGGTTCTTTTAACCTGGATGATTGTTTGATAGCATGAAAATGTCTGAAACAATAAACTCTTGCCATGAATTCCTTGCCAATGAAATCTTCCATTTTTCCTTCCATAGTAGTTCATGTCTTGCCATGTTTTTCACCTATTGTGACACGAGAGTATGCAGCATTGTCAGAACACTACCATTGCTCCATTATAGCCTCATGAAAACAACATCTGCCAACCTGTTGGTCTGGACAGAAAAGATGTTTACGAACAAAGGAATGAATTCAAGCACTTTAAATGACCCGTTTCAACCTCCACGATGGAGAGACTGTGGTCGTTTTGACCTGATCTGTTTGATGTGCTGTCATTTTAATTGTGTGCAACTTATTTTATTTGGCTGTTTGTATGTTGATGTTCTGTCCCTGGTCCAGTGGAAGGTGTTGAGATTTCAATAAAGTGAAGGAATAAGATTCACACTCTCTGTTGCTTTTTCTCTGTGTCAGAGCCATTCATTTGTGCGGCTTCCTGCAGCTGTTCCTATATTTTACACTCTGCAGTGTTGCACTGCAGATCCTAGTACATTATGTTTAGGGCTGCTTTATGCCACCATGTTCATTATACTGTAAATCCACACATTCTAGAAGAATTGTCTAATATTCTCAGTCTGCCCCAAACAACACTGTATATAAACGGCATTCACAATATGAAGATAATGTTTTTCAAACATTAGATGTATACATAGAAATTAAATGATATTCATCCAGTTTCATGGTGCAATTATATTCAAGATTAATATTTTGACCTCAATGATTTCATTTCTAACAAGTATAGAAAAGTTAGTCATTGTTGGCATCTGGATGGATGGATAGAGAGAGAGAGGGAGAGAGAGAGAGCTTTCTCATCTGCTTTTGTCTTTCTCAAATGTCTTGTTGCTGTCAGCCTGTATCCACTTTCAGGGTGTTGATGATTGTGTGAAGATTGTTTGAAGGGCAGAGATCCAGGCATGCCACACTGCTGCCAATGAGTCATTCTCGTTTCTCAGTGCACTGAACTGAAGATGCGTCCTCCATTCCCCTGCAGCAGTTCAGGGCTCAATGCAAGTGGTTTTGACGTACAGCCTGAATGAGTGTTCTGCAGGGAACTGACTCTCTGCATTCCCTGCTTAGAAAGTTAGAGATATTTATTTATTTATTATTATTTTTTTTTACTTTTTTCAGTAACTTTTTCAAAAAGTCAAGTTTTTTACTTTTGATCTACTGGGAAGTGTCGGAGGGGCTTGCTCAGGTGAGATTGGGCTGCTCGGTCAGCCAGTAGGAGCGTGTATATGTGCGTTTGAAGTGTATTTGGCTTTGAAGTTCAGTGTAGGAGTGTTAATTCCAACCAGGACAGTGATCGCTATTGTAGCACAGAGAGGGAATTGAATGTATGCCTTATCTGGACTCTTGCTAACCAAAGTGTTGACCTTCTGATCACATCTGCCCCACCAATTATGTTTTCTAGCTGTACTGTAATCTGGAGGTCAAGAAAGTAGAGGGGTACCTTTGCAGTCAGTGCTGAGTGTGTCTAGTGGTCTCTTGACTGGGTAAATTATGTGTGCGTGAGAGAAAGGGAGACAAAGAAGGAGAGAAGAGATATTGGAGAATGTAATGTGAAAGAAATTAATTACATAATTTTTGTCTGTAATTATCCAGACCTCCAGAGCGTGTTTGTTTTTCTGCTGTTCATTTGTTTATTTCCGTGTAAAACAAAGGCACTGGCAGTCTTTTAATTTCTCTATAAAAAACATTGAAAGAAAGGACGATTTGGAAGAGCAGATTAAAGAAATGGAAACAACACTGTCCACTTTTACTCTTTCTATCCCTCCTATTCTCTCTCTTTTTTTCCAGGGAGAGTTGGATCAATGGACCACGGAGGTCCATAACTGCATGTCAAGGTTAGTATCTTGATACCAATACTTCTATTAAAGCTATTATTTTAAAAAAGTATTTTTTTATTACACACACACACACACACACACACACACACACACACACACACACACACACACACACACACACACACACACACACACACACACACACACACACACACACACTTAAGTTTTTTTAAGGTTATATGTTTGTTATTTGAAACTAATAACTTGCACAGAGTAACCCTTTAGGGTTGACGTCTGCGCCGATGCGTTCACTTGAGTTTTTTTCCTCGTAACAGTGGAAAGAACTTAAAGAACTCTGTCGTTTCTGGTCATATACAGATAAAAACCTGCATTTACAGTACAAGCAGTAATTAAAAGAACGAACTAAAGTAAAATTATATTTAGTAGTCATTGAGATCAAGCAAAATCACATGGAAAAATCTGACCTGTGGGGGAAGACATCTGCAGATGGTGTGTGATAATAACACACATGAAATTGCAATGACTATTCGGTAACATTAAGCTGACTGCTTCGGGCCCCTGGAAGACTGCGGCCCTGGGACATGTACCCTGTCTTGCCCTGCTTGAATTCAGTCACTCATTGTCCACAGAAGGCGCAGAGCTGTTCACAGATACAAAAATTAAAAATGAGTTAGAAAATATAAGTTAGTTGTGTCAGGCCAATGTAATTGGCTCTCTCTGTTTTTTTTAAGATGAGGCAAGTTATCTTAAGCGGAATGCAGAATTTTTTTTCCAGCAGTGATAAATGTACAAAAATATAACGTGTATCAGCTTGCTTAAATAGGCTATAGTCTTAGAGAAGAGGAACACAAGAACGGTATCAAGCGCTCAAACATGCCCCACTTGAACCTCTGCTCTTCATCACCATGCAATCAGTGAGCAATTAAACCCATGTAAACTGAAAAGTTTGTAATAATTCTCAATGGCTGTTATTAAATAAATGATTGTTCAGTGTAGTAACCCAGATACAGTATCACTTTACTTGCTATGTAAAGCCGCAGCTCTAATGCTGTCTGCATGAAAGCACAAGGCTGCTGTCGCAGTTACAACGCAGTGCTGCAGATGCAGGATGTGTGAAACAGTAAACTGGACACTACTATACGTATAAAGCAATATCCATTATTTCTTCAGGATCTTTGATATTTTCTAGAGATCATCTCTGAGTTCAGGAACAATCCTAATTATAATATTTTTGTTTATTTTACTACAGCAATATTCTGTTTACCAGCCCTTGGCTTTAACAACTAGTTTGTTCCAAATCAGTCTCATTGATCCCATCTCTAAACCTGCATGTATTCAGCAAAGTGCAGTGCCATCCTTTAAAAAGCACACACAGTGTCTGTATTTTTTACAGGATGACAGTTTGCCAGATGCCTTTGTTTTGTGGATTAGTAACCGGTGAAATTCTAGACAGATCAGCATACTTAATGTATGTCACACGCAGTACACTGAGTGCTTTTGTTCATTATGAATTCAGTGTTTTTAGGAATTCATGACTGATAAATTTTAGAACGGTAGTTCTCAACGTGTGGGTCACAACCCAAAAACGGGACTTGAGAAAAAACACAAATATGCAAATAATAATAATACTATTCAAGGAATCATGCCTAGTTAGGAAGGCTAAGTAAATGGGTTTAATAAAGGGCAAAATTAAGATTAATAAAAAAATGTATTCAAATGTATTGTAAATCTTTGGTACACAAAAGCATGAAACCATCAAAATTCAAGAGACATTTAGAAATTAAATTTGTCGATTTTGCTTTTTTAGCTGTATGCCATGTTAAAAGTTTGATATAAGCAGTTCATTATTATATTGATGAATTTAGGTGTTTGAGAATTTAGGGACATTTTTGTTCACAGTTGTATGATAAACAGTTTTGGCTCTTGTTTGTCCATTAATGTTCAATGTAAACCAGTCTTGAAGCAAAACCAGTTGAGAAAAACTAATCTAGAACACCAACCAGTCCGAAATCTGTTAGAATCAGCCACAGACCTCCACAGTACACAATCCAACGTTACTTATGCTTGAAAAATACATATTTGAATGAGTTAAACATTTGTATAGCAAATTAATGTTTGAAATACACAAACAACCTTCTCTGCCTGTCATGCCTCATACTTTATTGATAATTCATTATTAATGATTATCTCTGTATTTCTGTACCATGATCTATTTTTAATGGCTGTTTTGTCAGAGTAATCCTTGATTAATCAACCGTCATTGTTAAAGCCTTTTGGATCAGTGTTTGATGAAACATTAATGTGCTTTTGTTCATCAGGAACCACTGAATTAATATTTTAGTGGTTGTAAGCTCAAATCAAAATTTTGGATGAATAACAATGATTGATGATTGTCTGCTTCACACTTTTTCCCATACAAAGACTTGTTTGGGATATATTTGTTCATATAGATTTTGTAATATCCTCTAGGAATACAGAAATTAATATTTAAGTCTGATGAGGATGTTTTTTTTCTTTAAACAAAGATAGACACTATGAAAACCTTGAAAACAAACAATTTTGCACAATACAACATCAGTCATGCACAGCTTGTCCAATCAGACAAGCTTTCAATCTCTCTGCATGAGAAACAGGTTTTCCCTTCAAAAAGAATATGGTGTAATATTTATTCTGCTCTAGGCATCAGTTGGATTTAAAATGTCCTGCAAAAATCTAGTGAGAGTTGAAATGGTACAAGCACAACTGCAAAGCCACAAGAAAATAAATTTAAGAATAAATAAATCTGATTCAGTGACACTGTAATAACATACACAAAGGTTACGTGAGACATAATTTACCATTCATCATGTACACTCATAGTTATTGAGAAAAAAAAGAGGATAATCTTATTATTCTAGCTGGAATGAGATTATTGGCTGCACAGATGATTTTCCTGCGTTTGAGGGCTATGTCACTTTAAGAGACAGACAGTCTCCCTCCGTTAGTTTGCTTAGGGACGGATTCTGCTGTATGCAGAATGAATTAAAGAGAAAATAAAATCAGAAAAGCCACCAAGCACAGGTAGTGGAAAGCACAGGTATAATCCACTACCTCGACAGAACTGAATTGGTTTCATTCAGTAACCGAGCAAGTGGAGAAAATGGTATAGTGTGAATGAGTCGTTTTAATCAAATTTGACACCCATGTTGCTCCTGAAAACAATTTCTGATATTCATTCATGGTAAATACAACAACAAAATGAAGGGGAGCTGATGATGAAAACAATGATGAAAAGAAACACCAAACAAACCATAACATCAGCCAAACTGCTCAGTCTAGACAAGAGTTTGTGAAGCTTAAATTGAAATGTATTTGAAATTAAACCTTTTGCGTTCTACTTGACTGATTATTTGTGGGGCAAAGGGGTATCAAGATCTGAAATGAAGCACAGAGAGGGACATGAGTCAAATCAGCATCTGTTACTTTTACAGTGTTTAACTCTAGGAGCTGAGTAACTTATTTTACTGTGAATGAAAAATGGGCTGTTTTCCTCTGCAGAAAACCTCATGAAATTAGTTTCAACTGAAGAGATTTTATTAAATTGGTGGCTGCATGGTGATTTGTGGGAATGGGTAATTTATTTAAAATCGCAGTTACTGGAAGCCTGCGGGGATTTGCAATGGTGTAAATATTTGAAAAGGCCATGTTTATACACTGTCCACTCTTCTTTGGCAGTTCAAAACACAAAACGTTTTCTATTTCCTTACATATTTATTGGAAGAAATGGAAATCTCCCTGTAAACATTAAACCCTGTACAACAGCATTTATTGTGTGTTCGATGATGTTAGGAACTTCAGGAGCTCTGTATACCAGAGGTGAGTAAGGGAACTGCAGAAGTGTTCACCTAAAAAAAAAAAAATCACAATTCTGTCATCATTTTCTTATCCTCACTTTCTTCCACAAAACAAAAATGGTGAAGACAATCAATGCATGGGGACTGTGACTTTCAAGCTTAAAATATCATAAAAGTGATCATTTTGTTGTATTTCAACTGAAGTCATGTGATAGCTTTGTGTGAGAAACAGACCAACAATTAAGTGATTACTGATTGAAAGTCATGACATAAGCCTTCAATGTTTTTTTTTTTTTTTTGGTGAGTCAGATCTTTACAATGAATTGGTCATTTTGGTTCACAACAAAGGTCTGATTGATTAAAAAACATGAAGAGGGTTGTTCAAGTATCCTGTTTTAGGATTACATAATATTTTGTAGATCTGTGAAGGTATAAATACTATCCACTTCCATCAAAGTCCCTTGTTGGAAGATCAGGATATTTGAGTCCCTCTTAAATGTTTGTTCTGTCCTCAGGAGCTCTTTCTTTCCCATAGTTTACCAAAGCTATTCTTTACTTATAATTGGTTTCCACTCTCTTTAGTTCCCTTTTTTCTACTTCAGACGTGCACAGTGAGCTTCTGTTTAATCACAGCTTCCCTGCACTTGCCAAAGGCAGCTTACAAAGCCTGTGGCAAAAGCCCCTGCAGACAAAACTTTTGCCTATTTATGTTTAAATGTTTCCTTAGCCACTTAGTTCTTTTCCTTCCAAAGCACCTAAAAGCACATAATCATTCATTGTTTTTATATGAACAATGTTTTTTAAAAAAGAGCTGCAGGCTTTGTGTATGCTTTGATGGCTTTATACAGGGAGGTCTGCAATACCTGGAGAGACCCATCCATTAGCATTCAAAGCTAAAAATAAGTGGCTTAAAGTGGAGAAACAAACTTTTTAAAATCCATCAATAATGTTTTTATATCAGGTCAGTCATGTATAGATTGTAGATTTGCTTGTTAGTTTAATCTGATCATAGGTTTTTGGATAATCAATGGCAGTAGCAGGTTCCTCTTGAGCACACTTAGCTCTCATGCTTCAGAACTGGTCAATCTCTATCTACGCTCTGCTGCACCTGAGTCTATAGTCCAATAATTGCAAGTTATAGGCCTACTTTTCATTGTGGGTCATAATAGAGGCTGATTCAGTGCTGATGATTTTAGTTAGTTTGCTTCAAAGGTGCTGTCCTCTTTCTTTATGGATGTTGCGATCCAGAAGGGTCACTACAAACAAGGAGAGACTAATACCTTCTGACCTTTATTTTACATTCTTCCTCAAACTGAGCAGAGATTTGACCATCTCAAGTCACAGGTAGACCTAAAGGACAAGAAACTGCCACAAAGTCCAAAATGCAGCCCCAGAGCAGACTCTCGAAGACAGGAAACAAGCAGCTTTTGTAGGAAACGAAGAACACCTGCGTGCCGGTGCTCCCAATCACGCTGCAATCAGCCAGTCTCCTGCAAACAATACAGACACAACACACACACACAAAACAAGCAACGGCCAAAAGGGACGTCACAATGGGTATATATTAATTATGTACATTTTCAAAGTTTTAACCCATCCATTCAGAGATGCAGTGAACAACATAAACACAGGCTCTTTGTGCAGGCTCTTTGTGCAGGCTGTGCAAAGAGTTCTCTGTCTTCTAATGTATGTTATAAGTTCATCAATAAGTTCAGAATTGCAGCATAAATAATGTAACTTATGAATCTGCCCCCTAGGTAATAAATACTCACAGATAGAGAGTACAAATGGAACCACTGGCAACTAGAGAACCAAGATATGATTTTTTTTTTTTTTACTCCCTTCCACAGCCAGTGCTATAGTGCATACGATTGACAGCTTTTATGCCACTTTCTTATAAATTTAGGATTAGTCTTTTTATTTCTTGTTCGGCGGTTAGGGGTAAGCTTAGGGTTTTGGGTATGAAAAATATCCCCATGAAATTATAATATAATTATACTATATTTATAATAAAATAAATACATTAAAACCTATTGCAGTTGAATCCACTTCAGTGTTTCGTGTCATTTAACCACATTATGATATCCAAATGTTAAACAGGCTTTGGCAGATTTACAGAGAAGGTTCTCTCGTCAACCCGAAAATTTCCTTGTTTTGCCTCTCTTTAATTTTCCCATTCCCTAAACACATAAACCACTATGGATTGTTTGTTAGATGTGGAATAATTTGCATCAAATACAAGGAAAATGAAAACCAACAAGACCAAAATTATAATCTAGAATGATTATTTTGATACTATTCAAAAGGTACACTATGTAAAGTTTTTTTATTTAAATAATGGCTCAAAACACAATTAATATGGTAAGCCTATCATACTGTAAGTGTTTCTATTCGCAAATACAATGACGCTGGTAGTGACGATTCGGTCTGTCTGTCAATTAGTGATCTGCAGTGTTTTCACGTCACATTCTAGTATCGGTATGGTACGCTTGGCACCTCAACCGCTTTCTGGGCTTTAAGAAGTCACAATGTTACTCATTTAAATAATCCCGCCCTGTCATGATCGTCAAGCAAAACAGGAAACAATTGCAGGTTTATTGGTCAGTACACACGAAACAGATGATTAACACGGGCGTGGACAGATGACGCAGGGACTTTGATCATAGACATCATATAGATAGACGCCCTATCGACCGCTACTGCCTATTGGCGCGGACGAGCCGTGGGGCCGCCATCTTAAACCGGTCACCCGCTCCGCGTAATCTGTTTGGCAGGTGCAATGAGCTGCCAGCGCATTTAATTAATCATATCTCACTGAATACCGAACTGATTTTCACACAGGTTTTTTTGCTGCAAAGGTCATACACGTAGCTACGATACAGGACACATTGAATATTTTGTTCACAAAATACAACCAATAGTACGGTAATGTTAAATGTTAAATCTTACTTGTGAAAAGTAATCCCCGAGTGATGGCCCGCCGATTTGAGCAGGAATATGTTGCACAGTGCTCTGGCATCTACTGCTGCTATGCAACGCAAATAGGAGTGTGACCGGTTTAAGATGGCGGCCGCATTTCTTGCGCCACAGCGGCCAATAGGGCATCTAGTCTCTATATGATGTCTATGACTTTGATGGCCAGCGTGAGAAGTCTGTAAAGTGAGAGTCCGTGAGGTGAAGACACAAAACGACGATCCACACCAAGACAACGAACCCACGGGAACACGACGACGGGAAAAGCAGGAAGACTCGACGGGAAAAGCAGGAAGACTGGACAGGAACACCACATGAGACATCAACCAAACAATCTGACAAAGAGGATGAGAAAGCGGTGAGTATATATAGTGAGATGAGATCGGCTGCAGCTGGTGATGAGATGATGAACAGCTGGAGCGGATCAAGGAATGTCACTCAGTCACACCCACTACACACGTGCTTTCATACAACAACATAAACACCAGACAAGAAGGAACCAATGGATTTGTATACCGTGACACGCCCCCGGTATATGCAAAAAAGGGGACAAGGTCTGGTAGAGCTGCTGCTATGTCAAAGAGATAGTGTTTTTTCCACCGCTTTTCCAAAACTCATTCCAAAACTCACCTTCTTAATGGTTGACAAACTTAGTGTGGTTAAAATTTATTTTAAACACGGTTCCTTGACATTATAACCCCAACGTTTATCTGTGGTCTGCACATTTTATAGAGAATATCTTCCAGAACCTAAGATGAGAACAATGCAGGCTACGCACAAAAGCTTCTCCTGAAATGGAGCAGTTCCGACTTTGTTGGGACAATCTGTTTTTTGGGGATAACAACTTGTAAGTATGTCTTATTTTTTGTAGTTGCATTTTCTATTAACAGTTTTAATTATAAGTTTTATGTTTTTGCTACAATGTAAACAAAGGGCAAAGCTGTTTGCCTCCACTCACCTGCTAGCCAACATTAATGTTGATACAGTGTTTCTGTAGATTTTGTAACCTCTCGCTTTTGTAAGACTGTTCATTGCCCCTCAGGAAAATTAACCATAGTTTTGTGATTGATTACAGTTTGCATTACCATAGTTCTCTGACAAATATCATGATTAAATGGTGTATAACATTTTATCTAAAATGTATCTAAAAACCCTCCCACTCTGAAACCTCCTGTGAAATCCGTGCTTGCAAAGTCCGTGCATTAAATCCGTTCTTGACGATTCTCTTGTTATATTCTTATGTCGGAATCAGGCTTGAATTGGTTCGAAATTGACGGCATCCTGAATATTTACACCTGAGCAGAAGAAATTTGCGGTTATGGTAAGGGACGTGACCTTTCCAGAACACGTGCTTCTCCGCTAAGTGGTGCCAATCACAATACACTGGGCCAGCTAACCAGTCACAGCACATTTAGTATTTCAGAAGGAGGGGCTTCCAAAACCACTGGAAGGCAAGCTTGCAACCTTTAGCCAAAAACGCGTAACGGCTAATGCTAACGCTGCGGCCGTGGCGTTACGCAGGGAAGGAGACCAGAGGCTGTTTTTATTTATTTATTTAGAAAAGAGGCTTCACTACACTGAATAATCCGCTTTTGTGAGGAAATAGCTTATCATTTAATTAATCGACTGCCTGTCTGCTAATCCTCAACATGTTTTATTCTAAACAATAATTTTGTTGGGACCTATAAATTTTACTATGATTATTTTATAAGAGAAGATAGAGAAAGGAAAGTCGTGACAGGTAAGACTCATTTACGGTATTACCAGTATTTAATAGTAATATTGAGTGATATTTTATATTGTCTAAAGAAAGTAAAAAATACAGATTTTTCTTTATTCGTCTTTCAGGATTTACCAGTTGTGATAAGACTTGAATTGTAATGACTATTATAACTGCATGTATGCATATGACACTGATATTATGCTGATAATTATTTTAATGAATAAAGAGAAAATTAATAATTTAATTATAAGTAGTGTGTTATAGTGTATGTTGTTTAATGAAGTGCCTGGTTAGGCTTATACTGTAATGGTTTATGACTGTTGTGTGCCTAATGCTGATGATATATTGCTTTTTAATGAAAGGTAAAAAAAAAATACATATCATTTTAATGGGTTAGATATTAAATCACAATTAAGTTTTTAGTGTAGGCCTCATCTTAAATGTAGTTTTTTACTGAGTGACTACTTTGCAGCTGAGCAAATAGAGAAATTCATGCTCTTTTTTTTTACACATTAAGCACATTCCACAAACAATACAGTCCTCCTATATTCACAAGACCAACAAGCTAATCCACAAGAAACTGATTAATGTAAACTGTAATTGACTGTCATAAAACTTGAAATGGTGGGCACTGATGCCACTGCCATTAGACGATAGGCTGAGGTGCCTCACGTGATCCAAGTTAGCCATTACGCTTTCACCAGTGTTAAAACCCCAGACCCGATCATTTCCCCAATATAAGACAACCTCTGGGGCTTCATCGAGCCAGACTGGGGATTGAGGTGTTGTAATAATGTAAAATATGTTAAAAATAATGTGTTTTTTGAAAGATCAAGCATAAAAGCATATTCTGGTACACTCCAAAAACAAAATCAAGACTTCGCAAAAGGGCATAATAGGACCCCTTTAACCTTTTAAATGTTGTTTCTTTATTTTTGTTTGTTTATTATTATTATTATTATTAGATTTTATAGCTACCATTGACCTAAATAAGTGGATGCAGCTTAAGTGTGTTTTCAGAGGAAATCTTCAAACAGTGTTAGTGCCTTCAGTGAGCTGAAAGCCAGACAAACACTATCACCTAGGAAACATACTTGGTTCTCCATATGAATAAGACCTCTGTCATTTTTATAAACAGCTAAACAATCAAGGGAACACAAGCTGAGCCAATAAAGTGAATAGAAGTAACAGAGATAAAGACAATGATACCCTCCAAAGACACAGTTCTCTTCTGAGCCCTTCCTAATAGAATGCTTGGCCCCCAATTCGCAGCTTCAGCTGGAGGCTTCAAAGTGAGAGTTCAAACGGCAGGCAGGGCATTCTGAAGTGCGACAGAAACAGGTCCCCGTCACTGAAAAAGTCTGTGTCCCTGAGCGCTTCTGAAGAGATCAATAAGAGTTTATAAAAGACTCTACACACATCCAGGGTGTATGATAATGACATGCCTCTGAAACTCTACTGATTTGTTTTTATCACTGCTGTACAGCTTTGCTCTGTACAAGTGTGCAGTCAGTGTAATCCACATCACAGGAATATCTCTCTGCACTTAGCGATGAATGGACATTCCTTTGTGTGTATATTGTGTCCATTTAACTTGTCAGGATATAGCAGTAATATGCAGTAAAACGCACTGCGTTTGAAGCAAAGTTTTCTGTTCATAGTCAAAGTAGTCAAAGCTCATTTCATGCTTTTCATTGTTATTTTGTCTGATCTGTCTGTCTGTCTGTCTGTCTATCTATCTATCTATCTATCTATCTATCTATCTATCTATCTATCTATCTATCTATCTATCTATCTATCTATCTATCTATCTATCTATCTGCCTGCCTGCCTGCCTGCCTGTCACTCCATCTTTCTGTCTAAAATACCAGTGATTTCTTTTTTTTTACTGAAAACTCTATATTTTTGTCCCTCTCAGATATACAAATCTTTTTTCTTTTTCTTTTTTTTTTTTTTTTTGCTGATGCAGAGAACTTGGGGAATTCAACAGCTAGCCTCAGAATATGACATTTAGTGCATCCAGCTCTTTCCACTTATCTGAAATATCTTTTTACTCTCAGAGGGTGTCCGTGAATCGTGGCAGTTATGTGAGCCAGCGAGAGACAGACAGCACAGCTGCTCTCAGGCTCCATGTGAAGTGATTCAGCCTTCTGATAAACACCAAAAATAACCAACCGCTGAGCTCCTCTCCTCTCTGATCATTTAACACACCCCAAACCTGTGACAGACTGTGAACTCTCCGATGAGACCGAGCCCTGTCGCCCATTCATGTGTCAGAGCCCCTGAACCCTGCACAGTGATGGAGAAACATCCACTTCCTCCAACCCTCAGGACCAGAAAGGCTCAGGTGTTGACTGAAACCCCCATGACGGAATATCATTTTGGGCTTCGCTGAGCGAACGCAGACAGCTGCAGAATCATATACGCTTCCCGAATACCCCACGCTAAGACATGACTAATCGATATCTCACTCTGCATGCGGCTGTTCCTGCCTTCTGTAATGGGTGTTTATAGGTGATGGGACCCATCACTAAATCCAGATAGCCTCTGGAGCAGACTGACTGACAGTACACAGCCTGCACAGTAAATGTGGCCTTAAAGGTGTGGCTGAATGCTGCAGTATTGGTCATATTTAGAAATGAGAGCTGCATGGAACTGCCACAACAACATTAAAATGAAACCTGCATGGTTCAGTCCCATTATAATGAAAGAATCACACTGTAAGTAAAATTATAGCAGGTTACAGTAGTTGCTGAATGAACACTTCTCTATCAGTTTTTCAGATCGTTGTCTGTGCTAATATTTTTTCTTTAGTTTTCTGTCATTTAGAAACTGTATGTCTGGGTTATAGGAAGTCAACAGCCTTTTTTAAATATATTTTTTTTTGACATAGTTTGTTTTTGACACAAAATAGGCAGAAATTTCAGTCCATCCGGCATAATTTTAGACACTAATAGAGAACAATTATTGGATTGTTTAAAACGCTTTATTAGTCTCAGAAAACTATTTTAATATTACAACAGCCACTAGAAATCCCATACCAAAAAAACCCTTCACATTCTCAATGTATTTGTTATAATACTATGTTGTTATATTTGTTATTGTTACTAAAATCCTGCTTTTATATGATTTTTGTTTTTCTTTTGTCATTCCATTTTTAGTAATGCTGTTGCTTCATTATATGAAAGAAATGTTATGGAGCAATGGTAAGGAAGGAAGGAAAGAAAGAAAAGAAATTATAAGGGAAAAAAGTAAACACAGTTACAGCTCACATTTGCAATTCTCTGGCTGATTTTGTGTGTAATTTTGTGAAAGTATTTGGCCAGAACACTGGCTTTCTAACAACTGTCCCAGTAAACATTTTAATCTTTAATGATTTTAAACGCTCCTCGAAAGTGGATAAACCCTTTAATGCAGCAAATGTTCAGCATGGCCAGCTCTGAATACTTATTTCAATAAAGAGCTGTGTTTCCTGATAGGCCCATCAATTCATGCAAAACGCATGCACAAGCACCCCCTATACACCCCAATCCCAGCGGGGTGGATGAGAGTAAATGAATGTGGTCTGAGGTGTGTATGTCAGATATGAACAAGCGCAGTCCTCCCAGGTGTCATCTCCTCCATCATCACAGTGGAGGGCTCCCCTAACTGGGGCAGTTCTGCTACAGGACTTGCCCACCCCTAGGTAAGACTGAGAGGATGTGAGGAGATGCCCTGCTGTGCTACGCTGGCGCTCTGACAGTATTCAAATGAGATACTCTCAGACAAACCCAACTTACCGAGGAGGAGTATACTGAATAGGACAAGTTAATAATAATAATAATAATTTGTTATATTTATATAGTGTTTTTCTAGGTAATCAAAGTGCTTTACAAAATGGAAGAGGGAATCTCCTCAACCACCGCCAATGTGCGTCATCCACCTGGATGATGCAACGGCAGCCATACTGCGGCAGAACACCCACCACACACCAGCTTACTGGTGGAGAGGAGACAGAGTGATGAAGCCAATCAGTATACATATGGGGATGATTAGGAGGCCATGATGGACAGAGGCCAATGGGCAAGTTTGGCCAGGATACCAGGGTTACACCACTACTCTTTTTCCGAAGGTCATCCATTGGATTTTTAATGACCAGGACCTCAGTTTAATGTCTCATCTGAAGGACGTTGCTCTTTGTCCCCGTCACTACTGGGGCGTTAGGACCCACACAAACCACAGGGTGAACGCCCCCTGCTGGCCTCACTAACAGCTCTTCAAGCAGCAACCTGGTTTTCCCAGGAGTATCCCATCCCATACCTTTTCAAATAAACAAATAAATAAATAAATCCAGGTACTAACCAGGCTCAACCCTGCTTAGCTTCAGTGGGCAACCATTCTTGGGCTAAAGGGTGACATGGCTGCTGGCCATAGTCAAATAGATGCGCTTTGACTCTAACATTTTTTTTCACTACTTATTTTAATACATTTTACCACGTACTGTATTCATAGTCATGTGTTAGAAGCATATGTTTTTATTGCATTTTTTCACTTTATTTTAATTTATGTCTTCAATGAGTGTAAGCATTCAGTGAAAAAACAAAGAGCCGCTAAAGGATAACATTTGCAATTCTTGTGTATTTTTATTTTGGAAATGGGAAAAGGGCAAAATTTTACAGCAAAACAAGTTATGGGGGGTTAGTAGGACTGTAGATAGAAATATGCATGCAGTTGCCAAGTGATGAATATGCATATTTTATCTTATTGATGAATATGCATTTTTTAGACCTCTCAGTCACTTTTTCTGGAAGCAGTGGGGTCTTCTTCAGAAGAACAGGTGCTCCCGGGGTGAGTCTGATAGGAAAGCTGAGCAAGCTTCTGCCACCTGTGGAGATCGAAGAGCTCGATAAAATCTCTCTAACCTTGGTTTACAGCAACAGGCACAAGATTCTCCACTCTCAGTGGCTCTCTCTTTTTAACTAGTTACTTCCCTTACAAAAAGTTCATTTTATTACATTTACATTTAATCATTCAGCAGATGCTTTTAGCAACTTACAAATGAGGAGAACAATAGAAGCAATCAAATTCAACAGGACAACAATATGCAAGTGCTGTGACTAGTCCCAGTTAGTCTAGCACAGTACATATAGCAGAATATAGCAGAATAGTGAGTGTTAGTACTAATTAGTGTTAGTGCAAGTATACTTCTATGTTTTAAGTAAGTTGTAACTGAAAATACTGTAACATCATACATAGTTTACTTATATATTATATTTGCACTTAAGGTATACTACTACAGTATGTTTCAAAATAATATACCTTTAACTGTACTTTAACTATTTCCCTGCCAGCATTTTTTACAATTTGTTGCCAGCCCGTATCAGTTTTTTTTAAATCATTTTCATAAGACTTTCATGGCCCCCGGACAATTTTGAATATTTGAACATCCAATACGGCAAAATACAGAACAAAGCCTCTGCTGGAAAAAAAAAAAAAATCGATCTTTATGCGTTCTTTTTGTAATCAGCACTCGAATTTGGGTTTAATAAAAAAAAAAAAAAAAAATATATATATATATATATATATATATATATATATATATATATATATATATATATATATATATATATATATATATATATATAAAAGCAATATTTGAAACAAAAAGCTGAGAAAATCACTTTTGTGACTATGACTATGGGATTCAGAATGATGGTCAAAACACAGATGAAGTAGATCATGTCCATCAACACCCCTAAAGCATCACAAACGTTCCTCATCCATGGGTCTACATTTCATTCGGTAACATTAGGCAGTTTTAATTTATATGACCACATTAAATTACATGCACAATGATTCTATAGCTTGTTTCTGCTACTTTTTTTTTTTAACCGGACTCTGTACTCTTTTAGAAGATGTGTATCAGCCCTACCGCACAACAGCGAAAACATGGATTCCCAGAAGTTTCTGTCAATGGCTGGTAAAGAATTAAGTAGATTTGAAGTGAATTCCCATGTATGCTACCAGTGGACACAAAAATTACTCTTACATACTCTTGGAACATGTCCGTTTTCTTTATAAATCAATAATTTCAAACAAATCATATAAGATTAATACAAATAAATATAAGATTAATATTTAAATTGTATTTTTATTTTATTTTTTATATTATTATATTATAAATATGGTATAATCAAATATATATTAAATGATATACACTCACCTAAAGGATTATTAGGAACACCATACTAATGCTGTGTTTGACTCCCTTTCGCCTTCAGAACTGCCTTAATTCTATGTGGCATTGATTCAACAAGATGTTTAAAGCATTCTTTAGAAATGTTGGCCCATATTGGTAAGATAGCATCTTGCAGTTGATGGAGATTTGTGGGATGCACATCCAGGGCATGAAGCTCCCGTTCCACCACATCCCAAAGATGCTCTATTGGGTTGAGATCTGGTGACTGTGGGGGCCATTTTAGTACAGTGAACTCATTGTCATGTTCAAGAAACCAATTTGAAATGATTCGAGCTTTGTGACATGGTGCATTATCCTGCTGGAAGTAGCTATCAGAGGATGGGTACATGGTGGCCATAAAGGGATGGACAAGGTCAGAAACAATGCTTAGGTAGGCCGTGGCATTTAAAAGATGCCCAATTGGCACTAAGGGGCCTAAAGTGTGCCAAGAAAACATCCCCCACACCATTTCACCACCACCACCAGCCTGCACAATGGTAAGAAGGCATGATGGATCCATATTCTCATTCTGTTTACGCCAAATTCTGACTCTACCATCTGAATGTCTCAACAGAAATCGAGACTCATCAGACCAGGCAAGATTTTTCCAGTCTTCAACTGTCCAATTTTGGTGACCTCTTGCAAAATGTAGCCTCTTTTTCCTATTTGTAGTGGAGATGAGTGGTACCCGGTGGGGTCTTCTGCTGTTGTAGCCCATCCGCCTCAAGGTTGTGCATGTTGTGGCTTCACAAATGCTTTGCTGCTTACCTCGGTTGTAACGAGTGGTTATTTCAGTCAAAGTTGCTCTTCTATCAGCTTGAATCAGTCGGCCCATTCTCCTCTGACCTTTAGCATCAACAAGGCATTTTCGCCCACAGGACTGCCGCATACTGGATGTTTTTCCCTTTTCACACCATTCTTTGTAAACCCTAGAAATGGTTGTATATGAAAATCCCAGTAACTGAGCAGATTGTCTGGCACCAACAACCATGCCACGCTCAAAATTGCTTAAATCACCTTTCTTTCCCATTCTGACATTCAGTTTGGAGTTCAGGAGATTGTCTTGACCAGGACCACACCCCACGAAATGCATTGAAGCAACTGCCATGTGATTGGTTGATTAGATAATTGCATTAATGAGAAATTGAACAGGTGTTCCTAATAATCCTTTAGGTGTGTGTATTTACCCAGTAAGCAAGTCAAGTATGTCTTTCCCCCTTATTGCTCTGGAGATAAGTTAAAAACAGGCGTTACTTTGGGCACCTCAGCCCACATTTCGGGTCTTTTACCTATCCAGAACATAGACAGAAAAAAATCATCTCAATAGAGTTCTGCAGGGATATCTTTGAGGCCAAAATCAGCAACGAGGTAGCATTTTAGCATTTTTTTTTTTTTTTTGTCAATGTTGTTGTTAAAATCCTGAAATAAGTTCTGTGGTTAACACAAGCTAATGATATTTTCAAGTAAAAAAGTTTTTTTAAATCATAAACTTTTTTTTGGACCCAGAGCTTATTTTCTGCAGTAACGTTACTACAAAGGCAAGTGAAGCCAATGTTTTGTCGAGGGAACCAAGGGGGTGCTAACTTCCTGGTTGAATTATAAAAATACATCATCATTGCAGCATTTAATGTGCTTGTCTTTACTCATGGTCTCTCTAGGTGCTCAGTACTGCCATCACGTTGTTTTGAGGTTCTTGCCAATCACCGCAATTAAAAAAAGCAATGTAACTAATTACTATAGACAAACATAGACATAGACAAATTATGACATAACAATGCTGATAGACTGATGTCACCACAGTAACTCACAAGTTAACTTTAAAACGAGTAAAAAGTTACAAGAAAGATACTGTCACAAGATGAAGATGAAGATGAGGATGAAGGACTGAAGACAGGATCAAAATATCAACATAGTTTAATAAAATAAAAGGGTGAAAAGGTGTAACAGTATGTAAAACACACGCATACAAAGGCCACATTTACACATAGCCAGGTATTTAGAGAAACAATATTTCTCCCCCCTCCGTTTTCAATAATAACATCGTGCACACAACATAGTTTTCAAAAAAGTTGTCATTTACATCAACCCGCATAAATACGCCGTCGAGCACCATCATAACTATGCCAAACTGGGCGCTCACATGACATTAAGCATTTTCTGGCGCATAATGTGACGTTTGAGAACCTAAAACCCAGTTTCTCCCAGTTGACACGGCAACACATAACCGCCGTTATCAGAAATAACAAACTAAATGATGAGTAGCTGTGCTGGATGATTAGTGTTCATGGCGATTGATGAGTGGGAGTAAAATAGAACAAAGGAAACATGTGACTGAAGACAAACAAATTTAAAGTCCATGAAGGTGACACTAACTGAACATATGTGACAAATACATGAAAAAAATCCATGATTCTTGAAAAATAAGGCATTTCTTATACAGCAAGACCTAATTGGCATAATTTAAAAGTGAAATCTTTGCTATATTGGTTGCTTTAACTTTAAATCAGGTGTGGAATATTTAAAAATGTGGTGACACATTCTATCCAACCTTCATGTGAAAGAAATAGAAACATTTGGCTTCCCATCATTTCGCAGATTCCCACACACCAGAAGACGTGTCAAAATCTTTTGTCCTCGCATTAAATTCCTGGCACTGTGTGATAGAGTGACTGAATGTTTGTATAGTCTATATCTGTGTGCCTCTGCAGCATAATGACTTGTACAGTATTGTCAAGTATTCAGTCATGTTTGCAGTGTCCAGCTCGTATTGATTGGCTGCTATTACCACAGGGACTAAAGGAACAAAATCCATGCACAGCCACAAAGACCTGCCAAAATCTCACAAAGCAACACACTTTTGACCTCCTTTAAAATGTTATTATAGAATGTTTTTTTTAACCCTACCAAGTCATATGGAAGGCTCTATATGAGGCTGATTTCCTATATTATTAAGATATTTAAAAAGTTGTATTCAGCACACAAGAAGGCCTTGTTTGGCCTATCCTCAGTGGCCATTTTTCTTTCATTTGTTTATCTTAGAGTGAAGCTGTCCTCCCAGAAGAAATATCTTATCTGTCGAATTCAAGCAAAAATGTCAAACAACACTGACCAAAGAGTTGCCCTGTGTTTGAAAGAATAAGTATTCTAGTCCACAAGGGTAGTCAGGGCTAACTCACAGTGAAGCAATAGATCAGGAAGAGGAGCAGCGACAGATATGACGCTGGTGATCAGCTTCCACTGCGGCTCCAGCTCAGTCCAATTAGAGCACTTGGTAAAGGTGTTATCTTTCAATCCCGCTTTCATCTTGCTGAATGAGGTGATGAAGAAGGGACAGAGAAAAAGGAACAATGTGATAAAGGTTGATGGAAGTTTAATGAGACAGAAAGTTCACATTCAGCAAAGAACTAAAAAGCAAAAATCTCTGAATGCGAAGACATGGCCATTTTAAAGGGAAGGGGAATTGTTACATGAAAATGTGAGTATTTTTACTGTATACAAAAAGAGATGAATTGATTTTTGTAAGACCATCCTTAAACCGTCTTGGAGGAAAAACTGTTTATTAACCATTACAAGCTACTGTATCTGGTCTGCCTGAATTATGATTGACACAGTTATGAAATTATCTTTTCAGTCCACCATTTAGAGCAAGGCAATCCATTCAGGTAATTAAGTAAATGCCAAATATAAATAATTTCACTATCATCTGCTCTCGATGTAGACTTTGGCTTAAATATAGTTCTCATGGTTTCAATGGTGGCATCTCATGGCCAATGGCTACAGGGACCGATATTTTTGGATAGGTTCTGGTGTACCATGCCTTCAGTGTCCTCTAAATGAGCAGGAAGTAGACTAAGTCAATTATGAGCTTATATTTGTAATGTAAGTACATAAGTAGCTATACTGTGTGTATGTATGTATGTATGTATGTAAAATGTGACTTGAAAATGGAGGAGAGGTTTATTAAGGGGAATGCTGTTATCTAGACTAGACAGAGTGGTGCTGTGGGTTTTGGATAAATTAATTAAGGTTGGTACAGCCTAAATTGAAAAAGATCAAAGCTATTATAAACCACAGAATATGAAATCACGGAATACAAGACATATCTAATTCACAGAAGGAACATTTCATGGGCGAAGTGCATTTCGTGACATGCTAAATCATGAAATGTAATGTATTTCAAAGTACATTTTGTGATCTAGACAGCCCCTTTGGTGGAAATGAAAAGTGCACAAGTGGAACCGCATTTTGTCATGAAGTGCTGCATTTTGTGTCACATATTCATTCAGTCCAAGAATTGAATCTGGAAAAATATTTGATTTGATCCGATCAAAATTAAGTTTCATGATTATTGTTTATAAAAATGTTAACACTTTATTTCGATGGTCCACTTTAGACATTCTACTAACTATAAGTAACTTTGCAACCACATGTCAATTACCAGTCATTAGTGTATTAGTAGAATGTCTGCTTAATATCAGCCAACAGACATTGCACTGGCCATACTTTGCAAGTTGTAACGGTCACCAGCTGGAGTGCCCCTGAGAGCCACCAAAGGGCACTCCACATCAGAATATTGACATTCCCTCAAAAACTACATCTCCCATAATTCACTGCCTGGATTTACCAGCACTCATTCTTTTTAGATGTGTCTCATTACCTTGTTTAACTCACACTATAATAGCCTGGTTTTCAAATTCATTCCCTGGAAAATCTTATTTAGTGTCTCTAGTGCATTTCTGAGCGTGTTTGTATCCTGATTCTTCCTTGTCCTGATTCTCGGCCTGTTCCCTCGGACTTCTCTCTTTGCCTCAGCCCTGATTTGTTATTGTTTGGATTGTTTGTGTATGACCCTTGCCTGTTATCTGGATTACATATTTGGATTACCCTGTTCAATAAATACTGCATTTGGATCCTCAACCTTTGTGTCTCAGAGCAGTTCGCGACACAAGTACACGTCTAAATTATTTTTCTAACCCGATCCCTAACTCCTAACCCTAACTTAAAAGTCTACAGTCTACTAATACCAGTAGTTGACATTTAATTGCAAAGTTACTTATAGTTAGTAGAATGTCTAAAGTGGATCATTGAAACAAAGTGTAAACAAAGATGTTATTAGAAATATTATCATTTACTTCCCAACTATTTACTTCTCTACATTTCAGTCTTTTCATGCAACAAATACTGTATCACTAGACAATTCTGCCTTACAATTATTTAAGGAACCATTTAAACGTAAAGACTATTGTCCCCCCAAAAAATAAACAATTTAAAAAAAGGGAAAAAATACAAAAAATAACATAAAATAAATAAGTGCATGACACTCTTGATTATGATTATCACAGGCCATCTACAGTATACAGTTTACATTTTTCATATCTTTCTGAAGTTACCCTCACATGGACATGTAAACCCTGTAAATTTATACTCTGTGAAACCCATGCAAATGCAACATATTCAGCACACTCTCATGACATCATCTGAGGGCTGACAAGCAAGTATTGATATCAAAAGCTGTGTTCAGCCAATAATCGAGCAGGTGTCCATTAAAACCTTGAAAATGGTTTATGTTAATAATTGGTTTGGCAAAGCCAACTGAATTTCAACTAAACCCTCATGTGGTGTAACTGCAGACATTCTGATTAGTGTGTACAGGATTTGACACAGGAAATGAGTATGAACAGCACAAGCCGCAAATCCTGTAAATCTCCCCGGCTGTTTGTTGTATTCTCAATGAAACAGAATGGCAAACGTTTATGCTTCATATCCAGCAAGGCCCATCGTTCCCAGTGGATCTAGAGTGTCACTAATGGAATATCTCACAGCCTGACGCTCTTCTGACGAGCCAGGCACAGCTGAGAGAATAACTGATGGGGTAAGGCCAGTCCCCCCGCACATCCCGCTCACTGACAGCTAACTCACTGCGCTGTGCTCGCTCACTTTGTTTTCCTCTACCGGGAGATGAATGTTTTGTGATGGGGAGAGGAAAGAATCTGTGCACTGAATATTACAACACTGCATGTTCCAGAAGTGTGGACAGTGCAGAAAAGATAGCAACAATATGTGAACATGGAATGTCTCGGTTACAAATGGTAACCCTCGTTCCCTGAAGGAGGGAACGGACACATACGTCGTGACCGACGAATAGGAATCTCGCTAGAGAGGCCAATCTACTTCGATGCGAAACTAAATGAGTCAAAGCACATTGGCGTGCAATCATTTGCTTCAGCTGTTCAGTCAAATAGTTTCTCGGGACTACAGCTTGTGACAGCTTGTCGGCCACACATTTGAGCACACCGGGACATACATGGCTCGAAGCAACCTCAAATGCTTCTGACTCCAGAGGAGGAGATGGCGGGCAAGTTGTGACATGCGACGGGAGTGTAGACCACCTTGTCGGTTGGTGTATGCAACGTTCGCAGTGTTGTCCGTACGGACCAGCATGTCCCTGCCCTGTAGCATCCTTTTTAAGTGGCTCAGAGTGAGACGTACTGCTAGAAACTCGAGGCAGTTGATGTGCCAATGCAGTTGGGGGCCCGTCCACACCCCTGACACTGCATGCCTGTTGTATGTGGCACCCCAGCCGGTGGCAGAGGCTTCTGTGAACACCACAGCATACCTGGACACCTGTTCCAAGGGCACTCCTGCCCGCAGGAACGAGGGGTCTTAGCTCAAGCTGAAGGTCTGGCGGCACACCGATGTGATTGTCATCCGGTGAGTGCCGTGATGCCACGCCCATCTCGGGACTCGGCCGTGAAGCCAGTGCTGAAGTGGTCTCATATGGAGCAGCCAGAGCGTTGTTTCCGCTGCTCCCGTTAGAGTGTGCTAGTATGAGTCAGTCGTCAAGATAGTTGAGGATGTGAACGCCCTGTTCTCACTGTAGTGGAGTGGATGGCCCGAAACTTGGGGGGACGCCGGGTGAACTGGATCGCATTGCCGAGCCTGATGGTCCGAATGAGCCAGCGAGACGGACTGAGGAGAGCTAACCATGCTTGCGGAGACCGTACAAGTGGGACCAAAGAGACTGTAGGCGTACCCGCAGTGGGGCAGCGAGGTGGAACGCAGGGTCATGGCTGGGGAGGCTCTCTCTGGGAGGCAGCCCGTAGCGGGGTCTGAGTGTGCTGTGCAACACTTACCTGGTTCCACGGGGCAGGAGGCGGCTTGGATGCACTCTTGAACTGCACGCTACTACCGGCTGGCGATAGAAGAGGCGGATGAGAGTGGTGAGGATTCTCTCCTCCCACTGCTCTCCGGGCCCTTTTCGGACCCAGAGATGGAAGAAACTGCTCTTTTATTGAAAAATTGGGTACCGCTGGTTTTATGGCCAGCGGCGGAACACAAATAAGAGGGAATAAAAGATATTCCACCCGGTCCTCTTCCGGGGGAGGGAGCGGTGCGGTCACCATCTCCTGGAGAGCAGTCCCATCCATCTCCGGGGAGGCCTGTCTGCGACTGGCTCCTCTGCGCCGCTTAGGCGGAGGCTTCTGGAGCGGCGTGGGAGCGAGGGCAGATGCAGGAGGACGCCCCGGCGACGAGCAGACTGAGGGGACGCAAGCGATTGGGGTGGAGGCAGTAGCTGTCCGTCACGGCAGTCTGCTTTTGTACAGCCGAGAACTGCTGGGCGAAGTTATCGACCGCGTTGCCAAAGAGGCTGGCCTGGGACACTGGGGAATTAAGGAACCTGACTTTGTCGGTCTCCCTCATGTCAGCCAGACACAGCCAGAGATGGCGTTCCAGGACCACCATAGTGGACATCGCATGACCCACTGACCGTGCGGTGACCTTTGTCACACAAAGCGCAAGATCGGTTGTGGTACGAAGTTTTTGGAGAACTTGTGGATCATGACCACCCACGTGCAGGTCCTTCAGTGCCTTGGCTTGATGGACCTGCAACAACGCCATGGCCATGCCGCCATCAAGGGTGGTGAGGGAGGAGGAGCCACCCGGTTTCTGGCAGTAAAAGGTGCCGTCCACACCCCAGTGAGCTCTTCATGCACCTCTGGGAAGAATGGCACCGGGGTCGGTTGCTGAGAACCAGCGCGCGCTACCCCGAGATACCAATCGTCCAGCCTCGAGGACTCGGGACACGGTGGAGAGGTTTCACACGAGCCCGATCCTGTTGGAAGCCCGGGGAAAGCATGGCCATCATCTCCGGGTCCGACTCGGGTACTGCTGCCACACCCAAAGGGGGCAGCGGTGTCGAATCGTCATCCGCAGAGAAGTCTGACCCACCCTCCAATGTAGCGGGAGCACCGAAGGAAACAACTGGTACACACCTTGTGGATGGTCCAGGGCGTTCCATCAGCGGCTCTACTTGCTGCAGAGCATGGGAGAGATGAGGGTTCCTAGGGGGTTGGTTCCCCGAAGGAAGTACGTTAACGTCAATCCTCAAGTCACCTGCACCACTGCCTGAAGTATCCCTCTGTGAAGGATTAGATCACGGCAGAAGCGCAGGGCCTCCGCCCCTTTGCAGGAACAAGAGTCTCGACCGTAGCTCCGAGATGGTCATCTTCCCACAATGGGTACATGACTCATCCCGAGGTAACGGCCGCATCCAGAAACACACAGGTAGAGTGACATCTTTCAAAAGACACACTCTACCCTTGTAAACTCTTTCAGGGGACTGCTCTTCTTAGTGCTGAAGCACGCAGGGGAACGCTCGCAGCGAACACAGACAGGGAAGAAGCACGCAGGGGAACGCTCGCAGCGAACACAGACAGGGAAGGAGTATGCAGGGGAACGCTCGTAGCGAACACAGACAGGGAAGTGTGCAGCCTGTCGTGCGCTGTTTCTCTCTCGCAGCAATTTACCAGCCGTAAAAACGGCATTTCAGCGATCTTGGCACACCGTACCAGCTGTAAGAACAGCCTTTTTCTTTACAAACAACACAAACTCACAAAGACAGAAAGAGAGAGAGAGACAGAAAGAGAGAGAGAGAGAGAGAGAGAGAGAGAGAGAGAGAGAGAGAGACAGAAAGAGAGAGAGAGAGAGAGAGAGAGGGAGAGAGAGAGAGAGAGGGAGAGAGAGAGAGAGAGAGAGAGAGAGAGAGAGAGAGAGAGAGAGAGAGAGAGAGAGAGAGAGAGAGAGAGAGAGAGAGAGAAAGAAGTCGACCCCATTGCAGTGCTGTATCGCCCGAACCAGACGTGAGAGATCCTCCTGGAGAGCTTGCTCGTTTAATATAAACAGCTTCACTGAAGAGAACAGCATTGAAATGCTCTGCTCCGATGCAAAAAGCTGAAGTGCAATCGCACCTTCTCCTCATTATATACCCGTGGTGTATGGCTGTACAGCTGATGCAAATGATTGACGGCAATGTGTATTGCCTCGTTTAGTATCACACGAAGTACTGTAGATTGGCCTCTCTAGCGAGATTCCTATTTGTCGAGAGTGACCCACTGATAGGGAACGGCTGGTTTCAATGTTTAGTTTCATGATGATAATAAAAAAATGCTCTTCATGTACCAATACTAAAAGTCTGGCCAATACAGATAAGTTAAAGGACAATTCTGTATTTTACACTTAAAGCCCTGTTTTAAGATAATTTCTGATGAAATAGAACGGTTAAGATTGAAATTTGGACTGCAAAAAATCGCTGCAAAAGATGTACCGTACCTCACAGAACACCCAATACAAGTCAATGGAGTTGGACAAAAACTACGATAAAACCTGTTGGAAAGCATCTTTTGCAGCGATTTTTGTGTGAGCATATCAGTGAACACCCCAGACCACTCGGTGAGTTTCACGTCTTTGTAAAGTTTTTGTTTGGTGCTACCACAGAAACCGAAAATTCTCGGCCAGCAGCATTTGTCCAAATTTCAATCTTAACCGTTCTATTTCATCAGAAACGATCTTAAAACAGGGCTTTAAGTGTAAAATACCGAACTTGTCCTTTAAGAATTATTTTCATGTTATGGCTGATGACTAGTAAATGGCTGAAAAAATAATTTTAAAAATAATAAATAATTGTAATTAAATAAATAAAATTATAATTAAAACCAGACTAAAATCTGTCATTTTACAAGCAATTTTGGGCATCATAACATTACAGTGTGGAGTATGAAAATTGAGATTTGGTAATGATGACATATAAAAGTGTTACTAAATTATGAGTGTTTTTAAAGATTAATTTATTGTGATTGTTAAATGACAACAAAGATAATCTAAATGTAAAAATATGAGAAATGAGCATGAACAATTAAATATTCTTAAAAAGAAATCTGCAGGAGTGTGACTGAAGTCTAGGGGACCAGATATCTAAAAGAGCTGCCGCTCATCGAGGACAGCAAAACATTTGGGACAGTCAGCAAATTAGCTCCAGAGGACCATGGTGTGTCTCCAGTGGAGTTTTGTGGTGTAAGGCTGGGACAAGATTTAAAAATTTTATCATTAATATTTTATTCTGCATGCAGTGTATAAAGCATTTAAAGCTGATGACAATTTGAAGCAAGAGAAAATGTTTTAGTGTGTGTGAGAATGTTAAGTACATTGAAGTAATTTGAGCATGTAGTGAATGGGAGTGGAATTAGATGTAAATCTCAAAATCCAAGTAAATCTCAAAAATAATCTCTGATGCTGAGGGACAGAGCCTAACAATACCTCTCTGCCATATTTTACACAAAACTGGCAAGCACCATCTGCAACCTGGCACTGTTAATCTATCTGATTGGCTGACTTCAATGCAATTTCCGGCAGTCCGGGTGCACCAGTCCACCAATAAACAACGTTGTGTTTACAAGACTGTTACAACGAGCTCTATGAGGGAGAACGAATTACAAGATGTGGCAAAATTGTCCAGATCTAGTATCAAATCTTTGAAAGATATTAAGAGTTTTTCAACCTACAACCCAATATCATGGAATCTGTATTAAATTGTACGCTATGAATCATAGAAAAACATAACTATAACTGGGGCATAAGCAAATCGTATGAAAATGTACAAATGAGATTGTACAAATGTTTTCCACCAGTTTTCCTAAACATAAAATAGTTATTGCTATGAGATTAGTGTTGGAGTTTTGATTTGAAGCAACTAGCAAATAAAGTAGATGATGTTCCATGAGCATAACTGGCAACCTATTACTTGAACAGAATACATTTGCTCTAATTTTCATGTTCCTCATCACGTCTGCCGTCCATGGTGAGAATTGAGGCACGGCTGTGGGGAGGGCAGGAAACTCTGTCAGGTGCAGAGAGATGCACCAAAGGAGCGAACATAAAATATGCATTATTCTAAACCTGTGCCAAACCTGGTCTACTCTTCCATGCTCTCCAACAAAACAAGTTTCAGTGAGTATTAAAAAGCGCCATCTTCTCACCCTTAATATTTATAAAACTGGCCAGCTGTTATTCTCAGGAAGGTTGTGGATGGTCTGGTGGGGAGTAAAATTTTCAAACAGAACCCCTCCAAAATGGCAGACAGTTAATAAAGTGAGTTCCTCATATATTTTCTATATATATCTCTTGGTTAGCTGATGGACACCAAGCCTTAATTTCCCCCCTTTTTTTGCAGTTTTTCATCTTTTAAAATATATTATCTTTCCCTCCCTTTGCTCTCTCTGTATCTCTTGCTTTCTTTCTCTCTCTGGTCTTCATTAATGATGTTTTTGTCTGGCTCTTTTCTGTCTTCTCTCTGAAGGTTCCTCATTGGTTCTGTTTTTTTTTTTGTGCTGGCCCCCTTTCTCCCAGTCATTACGGTTGAAAACAGTTGAAATAGATAGATAATCAGTGTTACAAGAGGTCCCTGTTTTCCAGAGAAAACAAGTTTTCTCACCTTTGTGTTTATTCCAAAATAATAACTATAAGAATGCATAACAAATTTGATATTTCATGTATAGGTATTGTTTTTGTTAACTAATGTTCAGCTATTCTTTTTAATAGTATTTTTTGGGGGGATAATCAGTCATCAAAGCTTGATAAAACACTTATGAACTCACGGGGAAACAAGAGGTTGGATTTATCGAGTGAATTGTAGAATAGCCTAGCGCGATGGAGGCATAGCCTGTCATGTGACTTTTCCCCATTCGTTCTCAATCACTAAACCCACGGCACGCTCAGGGGGTCTGTTAAAGTCGGCATAAAACAGAAGTTAAGATTGTATTTTCTTCTTGACGTATCTGAGTGAAATATCTTTTCGATCAAGAAAAATAGGAGGGATTTGAATCAGGGGCGTCATGCAAGCCAAAATTCTGGGGGGGCACAATCTGAGGCAATTGTTTTATGAAGGTTAGACTAGGCTAGCTATCGATAACGTTACACTGACACAACTTAAGTTAATGCTCTGAATTCGCAGCTAATATCAAATCCATAACTTTTTGATCAAGTTCAAATTTCCAGGTCAACCACAAATAATCACACTACCTTTTAATATCATCCGATAACTAATTCAATGCCGATTTGTTGCTTTGCCCACTTACCACTTCAAGTCCATCTGTAAAACATTGCCAGCTCAACGTGCGAGACGAGTGAGTTGTTTGAACATACACAGCAAAGATTCTAGAGAGCTGATTTGATATACACAGACACCATATTAGGAAAAAGGGGCGGGCTGATGCTGACCGATTTATTACACATCCAGAAGAATCAGGCATGTGATTGGCTAAGGACAAAAAAGCAGGAAAATATACCGATTTTGTTGTTTTATTAACATTAAATAGATCTCCCAAAAATTTTAATTGCCATAATTTACTCTCTCAAGTTGTTTTAAACCTGAATAAGTTTCTTTCTTCTGTTGAAGTTATTTGGATTAATGTGGGTAACCAAACACTTGATGTACCCCAGTGATTTCCATAGTATATTTTTCGCTATGGAAGTCAATGGGGACCAGCAACTGTCTGGTTACTCACGTTCTTCAAAATATCTTCTTTTGTGTTCAGCACAAGAAATAAATTAATATAGGTTTGGAACAACATTACAGTGAATAAATAATGACAGAATTTTTATTTTTGGGTGTACTATCCCTTTAAGGACAAGCGGCTGCATGTTTATTATTAGGGCTACTGTCTCTTTAAGACCTGTACGCGACGCGTCTAATATACACGCATTTGACAAGCTGATTTCTCTCAATTTTCTTGGTTTGATTTCAGTTTAGACATAACCAATTTATGTATTTTAATCCAATTAATCCGGAAAAATCACATCCCTGAGAATACATTTGAATCTTTATAGGCTCTGGTAATTATGGAGCATAATAGGAATAAAGTTGTGACAAAAAAAATTATCAGGGAGGAAAAATCTGAATGGGCATGACGCCACTGTGTGTGTGTGTGTGTGTTAGATATTAGTTTTATGTGTTAGTCTTATAATCAATAAAGTATTGTTTGTATTTGAAAAGAGAAGCATTACTTGTGTTATGTGCTTACGAATTTATTGTCTTGAACTGCGATCTAAGCTACCTATGCTTTTACCCTTGAATTATTTCTTAATTTAGCTGTTGGCTGCAATTAGTCTTTCTTGGCCAGGAAGATGTTATATTTCCTAGAATTAATAATTGTTCATGCTTTTCGTTCATTGGATGAACTGATAAAAATGATCATACTATTGATTCTGCTACAGTAAATTCTGAAAATAATTAAATTATTAATTATTGATCATAATCCGTTATGAATAATAATTAGTTATACTTATACGGGTGTATAAACGCTACAATGCTATACCAGTTTGTCACAGACCTACTACATTCCACATTTTTCAGAATTGTCCCTCTTTTATAATTTATAGATGTTAATTATATATTGACAGGTGAACTGAAATTATCCATGTTTTTCATTACAGAAATCTGCTTCAGCTTAGTCACAGATTATCATTGTATTTTCTGGTTTCACTTGAAAACCGTAAGCCTACTGCATTAGTACTTAAACAGAGATCATCTGTTGATCAGATTCAGTGTGAAGAGAATTACTGTACCGTTGCGGTGGGCTGCAGGGGGTCCTGCTGGATAGTTTTTGTTTACCGCTTTACAGAGTGTTTAGGCCTACACATGTTTTTTTCCTTTGTCTGAGGATTCTTACATTTACAGTCTCTCTCTTTATTCAGACTCACACACACACACACACACACACACACACACACACACACACACACACACACACACACACACACACACACACACACACACACACACACACACACACACACTCGCACGCACGCACGCACGCACACAAACACACACGCGCACACACACACACGCACGCACGCACGTACCCACGCACGCACACACACACACACACACACACACACACACACACACACACACACACACACACACACACACACACAGTGATTGCTGGGGTGTATTCAAGCTTGGCCGAGAATAGGTTTTGCAACTTACTTGAATTGGGACAGAGGGAACAGGGTTCTAGGAGCGCTGGAGGAAGCATTCAGTCGGCTTTCCCCAATGTGGGGTCACATTTTGACAGAATGACGTTAAAAACAGCATGTTTCTGTACAACCACTTCCTGTGTCGTTTTTACACCACTGAACCCCATCAGACTGGAGCGAGGAAGAGCTGCTTCTATTTTACACATCAGCTCTTCTGGTTCTTCTGTTATACAGCTACAAGATTCCCAAGGGTGCCTAAACAGCTTCCATTGGTTATTTGGCAGATTTTAATTTTGCTCTGTTAAACATTTACAATAAGTTGACACCAAATGTATTGAGTTTTCAAAAGATGAAAATAATAACTCATTTTGTATTTTGTTGTTGCATTTAATAATACATTCAGTTTCTTTTTAGAGAAAAGAAAAGAATATCAATAGAGTAATATACCTGTATGTCTCACATATGTCATGTATTCTCTTTTTCAGTTTTGAAGTTGCAATACATACAACAAAAGAAGTGACAAAACAAGCAAGCAAAACAATAAACCTAATATTAATACAAAAATAAGATGGCAGTAATAAAATAAAGAACAGTAAAAAAATAAAATAAGACAAAATAAATCTATAATAAATGCTTTATTTTTCCATCAAAAACTTACGTAAAAACATTGCTATTTCACAAATCTGCATAGAATTTTAAATGTTCTTGAAGGGCTATGTGAAAATGGTTAGTGAAGATAAATAAATCTTTATACATTATCTGACCATAAATTAAGTCTTATTAAAACAACAGTGAAAGAGGTAAAATTTTATTATTTTATATAAAACCAGTTTCAAATTTACAGACAATTTATTGGTGCTGCAAATAATTAAAACCATTATACATTATACACATTGAACTGTGTAAAGGATGCAAAATTAGGAGGGAGTTCTCCAGTAGATCCAGAGCATTCACCCCAGGAGGTTTGCACTTATTCTGTAAGTGGATTGAACTGAAGGCTGAATCATGTATGGTACACGATGGTACCTAATTACCTCTGCTGGATTTTCTGCTCCTGATTCTGCGAATGTGGAGCAGAATCAGTCTGCTCCACATTCGCAGAATGTAGAGAATCAGCAAGAGGTCAGTCTTGAATGTTTTTCTGAATGAATGACAGGTCAGAATGTTGTTTTTGTGCCACTATTCTCTTGTCACAAAAGATAATGTGTTTATTCAAATCTGTATTCTGTCATTGTTGGAGTATTTTAATAGTGTTGTTGGTGGCTTTAGACAGCATTTACTTAACAGATTTCTCCAAGTTTTATGAAGCATCAGAAAGGCACCATTTCCCTGTACAGAAACGTTTGCATCACAGTTTCTAAGCCGGAACAAAACACAATCAGCCCTTCCACAAATGGACAGCACAGTGGTTCATGATGATAAATGTCTTTACTGTCAGACTGAATAACTGAAGTTACTGCCTTTAGCCAAATCTCTTGTTGCATCCCAGTTCAGAGGCTGCATTCTTCGAAGGATGTGGACTTAGAAGGCGTGGGTTAAATGGGACAGTCTAGGTTACGGTCTAGATTTCTCTCGTCACCTAGCAACTGTGACAATTGCCGTTGACGAGCGGCAATAACGTTTTCACTGGACTTTTTTTAAAGTTATATTCAACTATCTGAAAACAAAGCAGGGTTCACAACATGTCTTAATATGTTCACCTTGGTCTTTTGATATAAATAATAAAGAGTATAAACTACTGTATATAAAATCATGTCTTTGTAAGATATAAGTCAACATTTGAACCGCTTTTATTTTTATATCTGTATCATTAGATTCGAGTAAGAAACCCAAATTACATTTAAAAGTGTAATCCGGCAATTTCTCTCAAAAAATAAACTAGGTTGTGAAGGATCCATCTGTTGTATCCTTCAGTGTCCGGGAAATGAAGGATGCATTTTGGAGGCTGCATTTGAAGGAGCTTCTGAATGCGGACTGCCTTTGTCGCACTGCTGTGACGCATTCGTCAGCCTTCGAATGCGGCTTTCGAAGGATGCAGCCTCTGAATTGGGACGCAGCTATTGTCATCAATGGAACTCTCATGACCGTCACACTATAATAATGGAAAAAAATCACTCTGTTGTCTGACAACAGTCCTTGCTGTCAGACCCCTCTTGTCAGTCATACTTAAAGGCCACACTTGAACGGATAGTTCACCCCCGCCCCTCATGTTTTACAAAATTATAACAGCATATGGGTTTAGAACGTGAGAGTGAGTAAATGGTCCTGTTAAAAGACAAAACTATTTATTTTAAATGGCAGATTTTCTACCCTGAAACTACCCTGAGCTGTATTGCAATAAGGTTGATGTGAATAGTTGATTACAGCGAATGCACAAATTATAGGCTTATGCCAGCGTTACACTCCAAAAAAATAATGACACAATTCATTTAATAATTTTAGTTTCAGCCGAGGTCCTTCACGGCCAGCTGAAACATTCGTATGGGCTTTGAGATGTCTGAGGTCTGAGATTGAATGGGAAATTTGGTAAGACTTTTCGTTCCTCTCCAGCAGATGCTGACAGACCGGACGCCTGAAGTAACAGGACTTTAACTGCTAGTGACATTTTAATATAAACAAGCACTGCTAGAAATCCACAGGGAATTATATTTTTTAGGCAGTCTTTCCCTGCTCAAAGTCGATGTCTTTGGAGATTTAAGGAAGTGTTTGACAGATGTGCTCGATCTGCAGTGTCCTTGGAGTTTGGACAAATCTTTTGAAGAGATTGTTAAATGCATCACTGACATTTAGAAATGGCTGCACACTAAAGGTGGTAGTTCTGTTTGTTTGACATCTACTGTATGGCCTGTCACTTTTTTTTTAAACCTAAGAACACATTGTTTAACTGGATAAAGCATGGCTTTTACATTCACACACAACTTACCAAATGTTTTCCTACCCACAGAGATGACAGAAGCTACATGGAGGATTTGTCTGGTCAATCTGCCAATAGCAAATCTCACAGCGTGAATTTTATTTCAGATTGTGTCTCTGTCAATGTCTGTCAGTACATTATCATTATTTTATTATTATTAATAATAATATTATAATATAATAATATTATAATATAATAATAATATTATTATATCATTATTCATTACATTATTAGAGAAAGAGTAAACACTGGAAATCTAATTTGCAGTTATTCATTTTATTAGGAGAAGCATTAGAGCAATTAATATATTTTCAACTTGTATTATGATTAAAATGACTGAGATTGTGTCATGCAGAAATTGCTTGCTTTAACAGTAATAGGGTGTTTGGGGAGCATGTGAATAAAACATCTAAAAAAGAAGGGTGTATGGTTAGTCTCAACAGCCTATCAGGTAGATTAATAAAAGATTCTCTGAGCTTGTTTATGAAGAGATTGTCGCAATGGCCATTGAAAACTACTCTAATAATGTGATTGCATAATGAAGTTCTGGTGAAGTTTGTGATGATTGGGTGAGAGGTTTTTTTTTCTCCTGGAAGAAGTCGTTTTCTCGTGCCCACGCGATAGTTTCTCGTGAGTACAGACCCGTCGCTATGGGCGGGCCATAGGGGGCCGGGCCCGCCCAAAAAAATGCTTGTGCCCCCCCACTTGAGGCACAGATAATTAAATTTTTATTTAATTTTAATATTATCAGTTGCTAATTTTGTGTTGCATTAATGTTGCATCCTTTATGATTAAAACGTTAAAAATATAAAGAAACAATGGTGTGATTTTGTTTGATTGATGTGAATCTACACTGCAACAGCCTATCACGGCCTTACTAAAAAGAACGTTAGGTTACGTACGTGACGTAGCCTACAATGAAGCCGCTCAACAGTTACCGCGCATTTTTGAAAGCTGTTTCAAAACGAGTTTTCGCCGGCTTACTCGCTTCAGTTCCTTCCGAGTGGAAGGATACTTTGATGTGGAGGTTCTGCTCGGAGAATCGCCGCCTCCCGGTGTACTGACAGGAGGGACTGGAGAGAGGACAGCGCTGCCTCCACTCAAAGTACCGGTAGGTTCAAAGTCTCTGTGCGAGTGTACAGGTCCTTCTCAAAAAATTAGCATATTGTGATAAAGTTCATTATTTTCCATAATGTAATGATAAAAATTAAACTTTCATATATTTTAGATTCATTGCACCAACTGAAATATTTCAGGTCTTTTATTGTTTTAATACTGATGATTTTGGCATACAGCTGTAAGACTGGAAAAACTTGAAGGACTTTAAGAGAGGGCCACTCTCTGAGAAAACAAAGGAAATTAACATTTTAACTCCCCCCTCATGCACTACTGAGACGAAGGTCTCACCTCCCTCATCCTAATCTACATTTCTGTCCCCCTTTCTTCATCCTGGCAGAGATCTCTCAAACTCACACAAGAATCTAAATGGTTTAATGTGAATGATTATGATCTAGTTTTATACATATTTGGTATTATTTGAAATGTCTCGGTACGACTGGTACAAATGTCTCATTCCCAAAGAAGTAAACCCAAAAGGTAATAAAGTTCTTAGGAAGTTTAGAAATATCTTCCACACCCTCCAATACTGGAGGGTGTGTCTTTGAGTTAACACCTTCGACCATTTGACTGAATGCTAATTTTCCACTGCTAGCAAATGGTGACTTACAGCTAAATTTCCACTGTGAATGATGTTTAGATTTGAAATGAGGTCTGGGTATATAATGAAACGCAGCGAGAGCTCAGGGCCTTTTCTATATCTGAGATCGGCCCGTGAGGCTGAGAGTTGCGAGTCTCTCTGCCTCACGCATTTCTTGTCGGGTAAACTTTTTCCTATTTGTTCTAGAGCATTTGATGTTTTGCATTGATTATCCTTGAATTGATTATGAAATTATAATGATACATTTACCTGACATATTAAATTGTGACATTTGATTATTCTAATTGACTTTGACATTATTTGCATTCAAGAGTTTAAAAGAATAGTAAAACATTCGCTCACATTTAATGATGCACAGATATCATTGAAAAACCTTTTCATTTTATGGAGTCAGATGAAACGAGTTAATACATAAGATAAAATGTATTGCATTTAACCAAAAATACTTTGCCACGAGAAAAGACAGTAACACGCAAAGACCTTCACCGCTAATTCGAGTACCGCCATTGGATCGAGTTAGACGGCCTTACACAGCTCATGAAAACCCAAAATTCCTGTCTCAAAAAATTAGCATATTTCATCCGACCAATAAAATAAGTGTTTTTAATACAAAAAAAAAAGTCAACCTTCAAATAATTATGTTCAGTTATGCACTCAATAGTCAATACTTGGTCGGGAATCCTTTTGCAGAAATGACTGCTTCAATGCGGCGTGGCATGGAGGCAATCAGCCTGTGGCACTGCTGAGGTGTTATGGAGGCCCAGGATGCTTCGATAGCGGCCTTAAGCTCATCCAGAGTGTTGGGTCTTGCATCTCTCAACTTTCTCTTCACAATATCCCACAGATTCTCTATGGGGTTCAGGTCAGGAGAGTTGGCAGGCCAATTGAGCACAGTAATACCATGGTCAGTAAACCATTTACCAGTGGCTTTGGCACTGTGAGTAGGTGCCAGGTCGTGCTGAAAAATGAAATCTTCATCTCCATAAAGCTTTTTCACGAGATGGAAGCATGAAGTGCTCCAAAATCTCCTGATAGCTAGCTGCATTGACCCTGCCCTTGATAAAACACAGTGGACCAACACCAGCAGCTGACATGGCACCCCAGACCATCACTTACTGTGGGTACTTGACACTGGACTTCAGGCATTTTGGCATTTCCTTCTCCCCAGTCTTCCTCCAGACTCTGGCACCTTGATTTCCGAATGACATGCAAAACTGAGCAACAGTCCAGTGCTGCTTCTCTGTAGCCCAGGTCAGGCGCTTCTGCCGCTGTTTCTGGTTCAAAAGTGGCTTGACCTGGGTAATGCGGCACCTGTAGCCCATTTCCTGCACACGCCTGTGCACGGTGGCTCTGGATGTTTCTACTCCAGACTCAGTCCACTGCTTCCGCAGGTCCCCCAAGGTCTGGAATCGGTCCTTCTCCACTTCCTCAGGGTCCGGTCACCTCTTCTCGTTGTGCAGCGTTTTTTGCCACACTTTTTCCTTCCCACAGACTTCCCACTGAGGTGCCTTGATACAGCACTCTGGGAACAGCCTATTTGTTAGTGATGTGACATTTGAAGCGAGGCGTCAGAGCTTGTGTCGCGCAAAAATGGGCGTGCCAGATGAAGCCGCGATTCGAGGCTTGTGTTGTTAACGTGAAAATCACGTGACTAATGCAAAACGAGGCCTCGGTTTGTGTGGATACGTCATCGGTTCGGTTTGAGTGTCGTTTCCGGATAAAGGGGGTTCGAAACTCGCGCCACCTTGTGGGTGTTGTCAGAAGTAGTAGAATCAGTTGTAGTAGTGTCAGCGAGTCAGAGAGTCAGAGTTAGAGAGATGTTTCATCGTCGTTATTGTGCAATATATGTGTTAGGGCTGTATATTATTACATTATTTCAGGTTATATTAGTTATACTATATTGTTAGTATTAGTTATAGTAGCTATATTATAGTATTGCTATATTAATTAGATAAGATTATTTGGATTGCTTTAGATTTTTGGATTTGGACTGGACTGCTTTTTGATTTGGATTGCCCTTTTGGAATTGTTTGCTTTTTGTTACCTCTTCCTTTTTCCTTGTAATGGAGCCAGCAAGAAAGAGGAAATCCTCCCCTGTCTGGGAGTTTTTTTAAATGGTTGCTCACAATAAGGTACAAACACAATTTGTATTATTATTATTATATATATATATGTATATATATGTATATTATATATATATGTATATATATGTATATATATATATATATATGTATATTATTATATATAACTAGGATTAAAATCTGAATGCGCTACTGTAATCAGAAGTTCTGGTCTCCATTCTGCTTCCACCAATACACCCCCAACTCAGCTGCCAGCCTCTTCAGAAGCAGGCCAATCCACAGACGACAGTAAGTAGTATATGTCTTTGTTGTGTGAATGTTCAAATTAGTGATTAGTACTGTGAACCATTGTTATTGGAGTATTTTTTCTTTGTACCTCTATTATTAGGTGACCTTTGGCATCTGCTGGATAGAACGGTTGAACACAGTAGAAGGAGCTCAAGTGCAACAGCAGATGCTACTGTAGAAGTGGACCGTTATTTATCTGAAGTGAATCTCACAAGATCTGAGGATCCACTGGTATATTGGGCTCAACATAAACATCAGTATCCTCATTTATACCAGCTGGCACTGGCATTTTTATGTTCACCTGCATCCTCTGTTCCATGTGAAAGGATTTTTTCCAAGGCTGGAAAGGTTCTGTCCAAGAAGAGGAATCGTCTAAACCCCAACACACTTGAAAAAATGTTGTTCCTCAATAAAAAATAATTTTTAATCCTTCCTTCGTTCCTCTACGTCCCCAGTCCCATAAGCACAACACTGCACAAAAAATAGTAACAGTTCTATACACAAAATCACCAGAAACAATTCTTAACCTTTACCACCCCACACTTTTCTGTTGCAATTTGCTTTATTACACTCCCTCCACCATAAGCACTGCACTCAACACAGTGTCACTTTTGTTGTTCATATTGTCACTATCCAAACATTTATGAATAATTAATTAACTGTGTGGGCCCTATTTTAACGATCTGAAACGCAAGTGTCAAAGCGCAAAGCGCAAGTAACTTTGTGGGGGGATCCCGGCGCTGTTGCTATTTTCCCGGCGGGATAAATGACTCTTGCGCCTGGCGCAAATCTAAAAGGGGTTGGTCTGAAGTAGCTTCATTATTCATAGGTGTGGTTTGGGCGTAACGGGAAAAAAACCAATAAGAGATTTTATATCACATGTTGTTCTCGTCAGGGCCGTAAAAGAAAGGAAGTAGGAATGAGTAAGAGTTAATAGATGAAATAACTACTAATTGTAAAATACAATCGAACTACTCCACAATGATGAATCCTAAAACAAGCTATAAGCTGCATTGGCATAGCAATATCACTGTTTGACAAAGTATTTTTGGTTAATCTTTGGCGTGTTACGTCCACGGACGTATTCATTGTGTGTCTGTAACATAGCAGGAGTGTTATATGCATGTGTATTTTTTTTTCTTCTCTCTCTCTCTCTCTCTCTCTCTCTCTCTCTCTCTCTCTCTCTCTCTCTGTCTCTCTCTCTCTCTCTCTCTCTCTCTCTCTCCTCTTTCTCTCTCTCTTTTCTTGTGCCTTTGATAGGATTAAGGCCTACCACCTGTGCTCGTGAACCCGTGAGTGTTGTCCGCGCACTGATTGGTGCGTGTCCTGAGGAGTCTAATAAAGCAGCAGAGAGAGTGCTGAGGAAGGAGAGAGACATCGCGGCGTTTGGGGTTTTTCCGCTCTCCAAGCCCAGACAAGTGAGCGCTGGTCGTGCTCTTTGGTGTGTGTGTCACAATGTGTGTCCTAACGTACTTTTGAAATTATTTTTCTTTTCATTTATGATTAGTTAAGAGTTTGTGGGTAATGTAGGGTGGAGGATACCCAGAACTTTTCTCCTGTTTAATGGTTAGTTAGGGAGTGAGGGAAGTAATCTGTTTTGTTTTGTTTTCTGTTTTGTATAGGTAAGGTAATGTTATTCCCTTTTTAGGTAGAGGTTATTATCTTTTGAATTGGGCCCTCCTCCTGAGGTAACACTTTTTGTTTGGGATTTATTTGTAATGTGTTCTTTTACTTGATGTTATTAATTTCTTTTCTAGCTTTAGCTAGGGTACAGAAATAAAAGGCAGATATGCCATTTCAAAGTGAACTTTGTTTGATTATTTGGTGAATCTGGGACTGGAGAGCTGGAGATCTGTTTGTTCGTCGTTCCCTATAATACCCTTGGACAAAGAGGGGAGACGTAACAATTGGGGGCTCGTTCGTATGATGTAGTTGAAAGCTTTTTTAGTGAAGGAAACAATGTGGTGAGTTGAAATTTACTCTCTTCTCTCTTCTCTCTTTTTTCTTGTCTGATGTGTCTTCGTAGTAGGGGAGGGGAAAGAGACCTCTTGTGGTAGAAGAAATGGAATTCGATTTGACAGCCTTCACTCTTTCTCCTACCACAGCTCACAGTTTTTGAGCGATGCAGAAAGAAAGATCTATTATTAATCGCAGATTTTTTTAATATTCGAGTGACGAGAAAGACTACTAAGCAGGTTATAAAAGAAGAATTATATGACAAGCTAGTAGAGGATGGTATTTTGGCAGATGGTTCGGATAGGGAGAAATATCACGATGTTAGGCCTACACCTATGGCTTTGTCAGATACTGAGCAATTGAGATATGATCCCAGGTTGGAGATTAGACTTAGAGAATTAGATTTAGAAATAAAAAAACAAGAATGTGAGTCTCAAATTATTAGGCTGCGTGTTATAGAGGTGGAGAGGGAGCGTGACATTCAACTGCGTAAAAGAGATCAAGAAGCGTTAAAAAAAACGGTTTCCTGTACCTCATTCACGAACACCCTCTACGACGTCCCAAATGTCGCCAGATAGATCTGTTCCGGCGTCTAATGTTACTCCGTTTGACATCAGCAAATATGTTAAACTCGTGCCTCCTTTCAGAGAAGCTGAAGTAGATGCGTATTTTGTAGCTTTTGAGTGAATAGCTGGTAAGCTTAACTGGCCAAAAGATATGTGGGCTTTGTTACTTCAATGTAGTCTCGTGGGTAAGGCACAAGAACAAGTCTACAGTGCTCCGCGTATATGAGTTATTTCCCGAAGCGTATCGCCAGAGGTTTCGATCTCATACGAAGACATCCAGGCAAACATATGTTGAGTTTGCAAGAGGGAAGAGAACGTTGTTTGAAAAATGGTGCCTGTCTAGTAAAACTGACACTTTTGAACAACTTTGTGAATTAGTTTTCTAGAGGATTTTATAAAGAGTATTCCAGAAAAAGTCGTGCAGCGTTTAAATGAGCAGAAGATAACCACGCTGCCCGAAGCCGCTGTATCCGCGGATGAATTTGTGCTTACGTAAGTTTTTTTTGCAAGAGGTACCAACTTCTAGTTTTTCTTCATCCGCTGATAAATTTGTGAGAGAAGATGTCCCTTCTCATAGTTTTTCTCGCTCGTGGAAAAACGATGCTCATCCAAAAATGATTGGTCGAAATTCGGCACGTCAAGGAGACAAGCGGGCTTGTTTTTACTGCCTGGATCCTGGACATGTAATTTCTGAGTGTAGGGAGTGGAATAAGTAGAATGTGAAGACAAAAGGTGTTACGCTCCGAAGTGTCTCGTTATGAACCATTTATTTTAAATGGTCAGGTGTCAATCTCTGATTCCCAGTTTACGCAGGTGTCGATCTTGCGAGATACGGGTTCTTTTCAGTCTTTTATACTAGAAAGTGTTTTGCCTTTCTCTGAAAAATCATATACCGGTACTGATGTGTTAGTACGAGGTATAGAAATGGTCTGTGTACAGGTGCCTTTACATGAAGTGGACTTAAAATCGGATCTTGTCGCTGGCATTGTTAAGTTAGGTGTTCGCAAACAGTTGCCTGTTGCTGGAGTACATATTATTCTGGGAAATGACCTTGCAGGGGGCAAAGTTTTTTCTAGTCCAGTCGTGATGCATAAACCCATGGTTAAGGAGCAGCCTGACCTAGGTGTTCAGTTCCCTTCTGTTTTTCCGGCATGTGCAGTGACAAGGGCTCAAGTTCAAAGGTTTCGAGATGTTGTTAATCTCTCTGATTTGTTTTTGAAAACAGAATCCAAGACGGAAGAGTCAGAGTTATGTGAGGTAAGCAAAGTGACAGATACTTCATTAATTCCTGAAGCTCCCTTTAATGTTGGAAAGGAGAAATTGTCAGCTGAGCAAAAATCAGTTGTTTCCTTAGCAGAATTTGTTAAAGCAGCGGTCAACGTGGAAGACAGAGCAGATGCTAAAATAGGTTATTTTTGGGCGAATGATTTGTTAATGCGTAAATGGAAACCGCTTTATGATGAGAAAAGGTGTGCAGGAGACGTTTCAAATTGTTTTTCCTGCTAGCTATCGCCTTCCAGTTCTAAAATTGGCACATGAAAATCTCATGGCAGGTCATTTAGGAGTGACAAAACTGTTCGCCGGATTTCTAAATATTTCTTTTGGCCTGGTCTTCGATCCTCTGTTGTTAACATTTGTTGCTCTTTGATGTAGGATTTAGGATTTAGGGATTGGGATTTAGTCCCGCTGAGCTGGTGTTCGGACACACCGTGAGGGGTCCGTTAAAATTGCTGTATGAACATTTGTTGATGATACATTCTTCTTCTGTCTCTCTCTTGGATTATGTGAGTTCATTCAGAGAGAGACTTCATAAGGCGTGTGATGTAGCTATGGCTCATCTATCTGTCGCACAGTCGAAAATGAAGCAGCAGTTTGATAAAAAGAGTGTCAGGAGGAATTTTCAGGTTGGTGACTCTGTTCTTGTGCTTTTGCCAGTGCCTGGTGATGCTTTGCAAGCAAAGTTTTCAGGACCATATGTCATAGAGAAAAAGCTCAGTGAAACTGATTACGCTATTCAAACTCCTGATCGTCGACGAAAAACTAGAGTTTGCCATGTGAACCGAAAAATGCTCTGTCTGTAGACGTCCCATTGGTTTCTTCCGTGGTCACCATAATTGCCTCTTGTGCTGTAGAAGATGATGGACCTCCGTCCCTTTAGGGGGGTTCGGGGGAGCCCCCCGTAAGAAAAAAATTTGCTTTTTAATGTTAAATTCATCAATCTGTGCTCTTTGAGAGTTAAAAATTAAGAGCTCCAACCCATAATCAGTGTGCAAATTGAACAAAGAAAAACTCAAAACTCTTTTAGCTGTGATATAGTGTCTGTCTGCATTACCCTACTACATAATAATAGTTATAATATTAATTCCATGACAGTAATAGCCATATATTGTAAAACAAATGCACTGAAAAATAAAAGGAACTTTCATAAATAGTTTTGTAGGCTACTAATTTCCATGCTTGAAAGAGATAACACATGATCTTTTATTTTGGCGGAAAACATGGTTTACAAACGCGTCTCATTACAATTCTAGTAAAATGCGTAATCGTCAACTATGCAGATGTGTAAATAATGCGTAACTGGGTATTGGGTTCCTACACTCATAGCGTAAGTGTTCTGAAAGTAGCCTAGTTATGCTTACCACAGTTCTCTACACTCACTCATTCTCTCCTGATCCTCCTCAATATCCTCATCAGACACTTGAAGGGCCCGTTTCTTTTTTTCATGCTATTTCTCTGCACATTACTTACGTTTCTACTCCATCTCTGACTATTTTGACAGATACACACTGACACTGCACGCGCGCTCAGAGCCCAAAGGGGGAGGAGTTTAAAGATGTGATTGGACCAGCCTAGTGCCAATCAAGAAAAGAACCAATTGGCCGCTGATCTACGTGTTTCATGGGCCGGTCTGTTAAAAAACAAAACCTACGCTGACTTTTTTTGTCCAATGCATTACACCGGCACAAAAATCCCAGCGCCGCCAATTAAGCAAAACTAAACGAATGGGCCGCCGATGTATGAGTATTATGGGCCGTTTAGACAAAAAAAAAAATTTATATGATCTGTATCGGCCCAAAAAGTACGTCGGCCCACCGGGCAAATGCCCGGTATGCCCGATGGCCAGTCCAGCCCTGCATGACACACCCACCCACCAAAGCTCATTTAGAAGGTCACAGCTCCAGTCAGGCCAGACAACCATGAGAGGGATTGAAAAGGTGGAGATTTCAGTTGAAAGCATTTGCATCATTTTATGAGCATAATGGTGCACAAATTCAAACATTATTAGTTCATTAGTTCTCATGAAATTGAAAGAAAACAAGCAATTAAGTAAGAACTGATAACCAATAAAAACTGAGGAAGATTGTGTAATGGACTTAATTAACTTTAATACATCTGCCATTTTCTTTGTTTGATGTGTCAGTGCTGGAATACAGTTAAGCTTATAATGTAAATGTTGTTCTGGCAGGAATTTTAAAGCATTGTTTCAAATATACCATATACATTAATCCTACAGTAATACAGTAAAAGTTTATTGTAGACCTCATACAAACATGCCCTTCACCTACTCTTCAGACCATCGTAAGTGTTGGATAAGGTGTTGCTACTGTAATTTGAAGCTGAGCCAGAAAAGGGCTGCAATAAATCTGTAATTAAAGTAAATAAATGTAAATAAAGTCTATATTTTGTTCAGAAAGTCAACCGCAGATTAGCTTCCCATATGGAAATGTAATATATGTACACATATGAAATACACATATATTAAATATATCCACATAGAAAGTAAAAACATATATGTACATATATATCTGCCCATATATAAAACCTATTAGAAAATGGAATTATTTCATATTGACATATAAAACTAGCCCATACATTTTATGTATGTATAATAGTGTTTTTTATTTATATGTCACATATATAATTGTAAATGGACTGCATTTATATAGCGCTTTAACAGACCCATGGCCACCAAAACGCTTTACAAATTGCCTCACATTCACCCATTCACTCACTCATTCATACATCGACGCCGGTGTCAGCCATGCAACGCGCTATCCAGCTCGTTGGGAGCAGCTGGGGTTAGGTGTCTTGCTCATGAACACCTCGACACTTGGTCAGGTGGAACCGGGGATAGAACCACCAACCTTTAGGTTTGTAGATAACCTACATGAACCCCTGAGTCACTGCCGCCCCTATATAATTATCAATATACAATATCAATGATATTGATATATGGTTATTGATATGAAAAAAATAAAATTTAAGTTTCCAAATAGAATTTGTGTAGTATTTGTTTTGTTTTTATGAGCCAGTTAAGATGAGCCGTGACCAGAGGAGCCTGCAGCGGAATAGCGAGCGAGCCAGCGCCCAGCCTGATCCAACACGCACTCCCGCCAGATCATCTCTCTCCTGTTCATCTTGAGCAAGTTGTCGCGCTGTTTCCCCTGCACTCTCCGGCGAGCTCCGGAGTATCCTTTTATTCTCTCTTTCATTCACAAAAAGATCAGAGGCGTTGATGCAGACTGTTCTTGAGGTTCGTGTTCGACTGGACGGCCTTTCAGTATACAGTCCTACCATTCGGACTATCACTGCCCCCCCCGCACTTTTACGAAGTGCATGGATGCAGCGCTTTCCCCTTTGAAACAAATGGGAATACGCATCTTGAACTACCTCGACGACTGGCTCATTCTAGCCCGGTCGGAGGAGGAACTCAACCATCACAAATCTGTGCTCCTCAGCCATTTAGAATGCCTAGGACTCAGAATAAACGAGAGTTGTGTCCTATATAAACCGCCATCAGGTCGAACGGCTGTACAAAATGGCCAGGAGTCTCCTCCTATGGGCACAAGGCAACCTGCGCTCGCTGAGAGTGACGCTCGCTGTCCCACAACTGGCCCAGCCATACTGGCCTGCTACTGACGGCCAAATTGAAATCGTTCTTGCTCAAAACTGCATTACTGCTAGCTTTAGCATCAGTTAAGCGAGTGGGGGACCTTAATGCGCTCTCTGTCAGCGCTTCTGGAGTTTGGCCCGGCTGACTCTAAAGTCATCCTCAAACCAAGACACGGCTATGTGCCAAAAGGGCTTTTGACCCCATTCAAAGCACAAGAAATCACGCTCTCTGCTCTTCCCGCATTGGAAGACGAGCAGCAGTTACACCTACTCTGCCCAGTTCGGGCTCTGAAAGCGTATGTGGAGCACTCCGGCCCAGTACAGACAGTCGGAGCAGCTCTTTGTGAGCTTTGGTGGCCACAACAAAGTTGTTCAGATGGTTGGTGGATGCTATCGCCCTGGCATTCGCTACTATGGGCCTGTAATGCCCCATAGGCGTTAGAGCTCACTCCACAAGAGACATGGCCTCCTTCTGGGCATGGTCCAGCGGAGTTTCTATTGGTGATGTTTGGTATATGTAGCGCGGCAGGCTGGTCCTCGCCGACCACATTTGCCAGATTCTATAACCTGGAAGTCCCTGCACTGCAGGCACATGTCCTTTCCGTGTGATTGAGGCCAGCTTCGGCGTGCCCAGCCTTTCGTAACTAATTAGGCCATTGGTCGTCCGTCTTTATGGCTTGGTATCCCTGGTGCAGGTCCCTCTGTGTGAGTAAGGGCCCTTTTAAGGAATGTTCTTCCTTAAAATACAGGGTGCATAAGTCAGGACACCCCTATGTTAAATTTCCATAGAGCCAGGCAGATTTGTATTTTTAAAGGCCAGGTATTTCATGGATCCAGGATAATATGCATTCTGATAAAGTTCCCTTGGCCTTTGGAATTAAAAAAGCCCCACATCATCACACACCCTTCACCATATCTAGAGATTGGCATGGTTTTATTTCAGTTAGCCTAATAGCTGGTTTGATTTGCATTGAAAGATGATCTTATGGAAAGTACCCCATGCCAATCTCTAGGTATGATGAAGGGAATGTGATGATGTGGGGATATTTTAATTCCAAAGGCCATGGGAACTTTATCAGGATGCATATTATCCTGGATCCATGAAATAACTGGCCTTTAAAAATACAAATCTGCCTGGCTCTATGGAAATTTAACATAGGGGTGTCCTGACTTCTGCACCCTGTATTTTAAGGAAGAACATTTATTTATTTATGATACATTATTCATTCACAAAGAAAATTGGTGTCCTTAAAGATTGGATTTTTCCTCATTTTTCTAATTAAGGCATTAAGATCAATTTCCAAAAGATTATTTTTTATTCCTCTTTTTAGGCAACTTTAGCATGGGTGTCCTAACTTATTCACATCACTGTATGTAGCAATTGAGTCTTCCTGGCAGAACTTAATGCTAAAGCTTCCATTTCTTAACTGCCATTCTCGTCCATATAACAAGAGGTGGCACATCTGTTTCTGCGATTATTAGAGCCTTTAAAGATGGCATTGCAGGTAGAAATGTACACACACACGCACACTCACATAGATCCGTTCCAATGTTCTCGTCTGTTTTTGAAAGCAACAGGAATCCAGATGGAGGTCCTTTCACCACCTTTGGGTGTAGGGCAGCATGCCTACTCCACCATATAGAATGACACATTAGGTTAGAAGCAGATTAAACTAAAGGCTTTGACACTGTTCGCTGCTGTTAGAGGCTTCACGCTGCTTTCAAAGGCTTATTTTTTGTGACAATTTTCTGTGATGAAACCAGAGGGGTCATTTGAAAGTTTGATGCATGTAATCAACGGTTTTCTTTATTCAGGTCATCCATTATGTTCTCCTGTTACAATAGGGGACAGTTCAGATGCATGCAGTTTTGAAACAAGCCAGTGGCTAGATTTCTCAGAAAGGTTTTTTTCTGGACGGAGAGAGGCAGAGAGAAATGGTTCTTTTATTATAGAAATGTACAGTGCAAAATGCCTTGTCTGAGGAGCTTTGAAATCCATTTAAATGACCATACATGCAGCTATTATGAAAGGGCAGTTTGGATAATCCTTTTCTTATTATGGTTTAGTTAATAAATAAAATAAAAACATTGGGATGTAATAATTAAATAAATTAAATTCTTTAAATGTGTGCTCTAAGTTCCTGTTTACTTTCAGCCTGCGTCTATATTTGACTTGAAGTTTGTTAACTACTACTGCTTCACTTCTTTTCTCGCACTGTTTTTCTCTATCATTCCTTTTCATCTATGTAACATTCTTTTGTTCCTTCACGTCCATATAACATTCTTGGATTCAATTGCATTGTTGGTGGTTCGAGTCGGTACGCTGCTGCCTGCTGCATTGCTCTTTAACCAGACTGCTGTGAGTTTTCTCATCGCTGTGTGTCGGCTGTGACCACCGTGTGCTTGTGCTTGATGCAATGGTGTTTACCCTTGATCTGTGGCCTGGTAGCCACAGATTGCCGTGGTTTGTTTTATCACTCCAGCAGGGACTGATTGTTTGATTTTGATTTTTTCACTCATACTCATTCAGTTTGAATTGGTGGATCAGCATGTGCAATATACCATTATTCTAGACTATGCTTGAGTTCTGTTATGGTGTGTGTGTAGTATATTTTTTGCTTGGTTTCCTTGTTTTGTTTAAAATGTACTTTTGTATTGCTGCTCTCCAACAGCAAAGAAAAAATATTGTTATTATATTTCAGCAACACCTTGGTTATTAGATGACACAGCTGGTTGTGTGACACCAGCATTGAAAGCAAGCCGCTCCAAGCCTTTTTAGTGAACATATCTCATGTAAGTGTAAGAGGCATTCATGATCTTAATCAGAATAGGCTAATATCTTTGTGAACAAAACAATAGGCACTGTCAATCAAAAGAACAACACTTTGAACATTATAAAAAAACTTCTTAAAAATAAAAAATCTACTTGTTAACAACAACTAGATAAAAACATGCATACTCATTTGTAGAAGTTCACTTGACAAATCGTTTTCTTTTGAAACGCAATGTTATTAAACCCAGAAAACACTTTACTCACATAGGGGTTATGCATGATGACATAACATCCTTGTGTAAACCTAAATAAATAAATAAATAAATGCAAATGACTATATAACTATATCAAAGCATATTTAAAATTATACAAAGTATATATTAGAAATCCCTGAATTTACTGATAAATGACTGTTTCATCCTGTGCACAGCTGCCAGGTAATATCTACTGAAGGAGATTAAAGTCATTAAAGGCCTCTGAAGTATCTTGGAATCTGCAGCATTATTCAATGTGTTGAGGTAATTTCTACTGAAACAGGAAGACAGGGCAGAACATATCGAACAACTCCTCCCCCATTTTAAAATGCCAATAGAGTTTAGTTTATAACAGCTCTACCAGAGCCGTTGAGCTCAACAAAGCCACAGTTTCTTCTTTTTCCCTTAACATTTTCTCCTTATTTTCTTCTAATCTCTAACCGTTTCTCCGCCTAATCTCCTTAACATCGCTTTAAAATTATGGCATTCTGTGCAGAATTTAAATGGGTCTGATACGTTTTCTGACCTGCTCTAACTCGCACATATGATTCGCTCTGTGCTATTGTGTCTCTGGACCGCTTGACAATGCTCGCTGTGTCGGTTCGCCTGACACTAACGTGAACCAGACTTCATCCCCCCCAATGGAAAGCATATTTACACTAAATCATTCCCTATCTCCTATATAGTGCACTATGTGCCATTCACCATGTAGAAAATAGTAAATGTGTGAACAAGTGACTAATTTTAGCCGCAGCTCCAGCGTCTGTTTATAATGTGGGGGTGGAACGCTTTAGATTATAGAGAGCATTTGATTGGACAGAAAATCTGATGAGAAGCTGAATTGCAGAGTGATGTCATCAAAATCATTGATCCATATTGGCAGAAGTGAAAGACTGTAAGTTTTGAATACTTATATCTTCTAAATGTGAATTTTGTCATTGTTTTGGAGCACACTAGCTTATAGACAACAGTATAAGGCTAATATATTCATACTAAAAGCCATAAAATTTAATTCTAATTTCATGGGGACTTAAATAAAATTTTTCCATATCTATTTTTGGAATGCATGTTAATGATCTGATCTGAACGATTCATTCATCCATTCATTAAAAATGTATTGCAGTATATTTATTTTAGTCGAAGTTTGTGTCCAGTGGCATTTTTCTCTCTCTATTTCCTGTTAATTGATATATTGTTGTTCCCTATACCATTTGCAGGTTTGTATTTGGACTTCATTATATATATATATATATATATATATATATATATATATATATATATACAGTGTATATATATATATATATATATATATATATATATATATATATATATATATATATATATATATCATTCACTATACAATTTGTTATCTAGGTAGCAGAATGTCCTGTAAAGTTCACGTTGCAGGACACGGGAGGAATAATGAACCGTTTCAGGCAACAGGAATTTTTCAAGATTTTCTTGCCACTCATTAAAACAGTTTCATCATCTCCCTCATCAAAACTTCAGTCCGATGTGTTGAGATATTTAAAAAAAAAATCTTGATTGATTAAACTTTCCTGTCTCTCTCTATTTCTTTACAGTTCCTCTCTAAGGCGGCAGCGCCTTGCCTCAATCAGGTGGCTGCTGAGAGTAAGTTTAGTCTTCATTAGAGGACACAGATGAGGCATCTGTGGGGAGATTAGGCCTGGTGTGAGATGGCACTTATTCAAACTCCCTGCTGCTCTCTTCATCAGCTCCTGTTTATGGAAGGAGAGAGTGATGACGGAAGGTTCTCTTCTGGCTTCAGGCTCTGCTAATTGTCCAATAGGCTGGCGGCATATCAAGGGACAATGTGAAGATGTGACACTCCATCTTCATATGGCTTACTACAGCCTCCCTGCTGGAGCTAGTCATGCATTCAGAGTGATGCTCTCTTTTGGCCAGTGTTTATAAAACTTGGACGTTTCATTTGGGCAAGTTGAGGCAACAGCATAACATGAATGAATGAGGCTAAATCCTTAAAAGGTAAATGGCTGTGTAATTTTTATTTGCCAAAGCAGAGTTCTTCATGTAGCTCTCAAATAATCTCTTTACACTCTCTTGCAACCTATATCCTACCATGGTGATTCAGTTCAAAGTGTCAAAGTTCTTTCAATTCAAGGATAATCTGATAGTAATAGTAGTAGTAATCTGATTAGTAAAAAGTGTACCTATGTATGGGTCAGACAGGTCAATTTAGCTCAAAGGGAATTATTAATTAATAGGAAATTCGAAAGAACCACTTATTACTTTTACTTGTTTACTTGATACAATTACTTGTTGTATCTGTATTTGTATATGTGCACTGGAAGCCTCAGTACCAAGGAAAATTCCTTGTGTGTGCAAGCACACTTGCCAATAAAGCTCTTTCTGATTCTGATTCTGATTATTACTGCGAGCAAATGACTCGTCCAGCGTTCCTTTGAATGGGCCGTAACTATCAGCTCTGCAGTGGATATAAATATCCAAACTAGTGAAAACACTATTAATTAGCAAGGTAACTTAGGTCAGCAGTTTAAGACATTAAATTTGTAAGCATATAACTCAAGAACACTTTGAAATCTTTAAAATACAAACAAGACTTTGATTATTCACACATATAACACATTAAACTAATATCTAACACATGTCACGGTATGGTGCAGGCAGAAGAAGATGAGAGAGAACAAAAAGTTCTAATGCATTCTGGAATCATCTCCTTGCTTTGTGACCAAAGATTTTAAACTCAAATGTTTGTCCTGCCTCCTGGATGAGTTCTGACCAATTAGGCACTGTCTTTATTTGAGAGGTGGCATTTTCTTCACCTCTCATCGTAAATCATGCCTTATCTGTGATCTCTTTACTCTCCAGTTCTAGCAGAGAGTTGTAGCGATGGTCGCTCATCAATAAACATTTATTCTGATTTGTTCGGGTGCCAGCCAGGCATTTAATCCTGGCAATAAGTAAACTCCGGATAATTTTTCTTTTAAAACCCACCAACTACAGCTAAGGACTTGAAAGAACAAAAAATCAAATTAAACTTGTAGGAAACGAATCAATTCATTTGCAAATTTATTTTTGTCAGCCAGCACAGCAAAACCTAACACGCATTGTCAAACATCACGACGTGGGTTAGGACAGTAACACACCTCCATGGAAAACAAGACAAAAAGGAAAAAAACAAAAAACACCAACAATGATCAGTATACAAGAAAATGTATCTTTATCAATATTGAGAAGAAAACAGAAAAACAAAACCATGACTAAAGTAAGGAGGCAGCAATGGCATTTCGTCATGGACAATCGCTACAAAATTTATACATTTTCTCACAAACAGTTGCAATCAAGCTTTTACACTCCTCAAAAAAAAAAAAATAGGTAAAGAGTAGAACTATGTCCGAGCAAACCCATTTGGAATTTACAACTCAGTTTCGTTTTTTCTATGCTCTAAAACAGTCAAGAAAGGAAAAGTACAAATGATTGCGTGCGCGTGAGTTTGTGTGTGTTCAACTTGCGGGCGTGTGCATGGGCTGTGGGTGCGTCAAAGTTGTACCCGGTACCGCTGAATGGTCTTCATTTGGAGAATCAAGTAAGAGTTAGTATCAGGACCTTCTTCTGCAGCACAGTCCAGGACAACAGTCAAAGGAATAATCCAAGGCCCGCGCCTCTACCGGTAGCCGAGTTAGAGAGCATTCAGCGCCGCTTCACAACTGCACTCTCATTCACACCGTCACGTCATCCAAACTCAGGTAAGCATAAGCCACCCCTCCTAGACACTGCACACTTCCTTCACTCTTCTCTCCCAAGCAGACTCATTTTTCAGACCGAAACATATCAATTTCTCATACCTTCTTGTAACAGACAGCACACATCTCCGCAGCAACAAAGCTTCTCACGTCACCCGTTAACTTCCGCCATTTTCACCACTTCCGACCATTTTCGATGAACTCATTCCCCTCCTTAAATAGTTCAGCACCATTATAGCCTCTTCTAATTGGTCACAGAAAAAATAAGAAAATAAATATATACAGTATATATAAATCAAGTGGCTACCAAATTCGGTTCTGCCACACTCCCTTCCCCAGGGAAAAACAACTCATAGTTGTTGAACTAAGAGATAGGCCTACTTTAAAACCCCAGGAAATCTTCCTCCTCATCCGAGGTCTCCTGAAAGATCTCTTGTAGTTTCTCCCTGTTCCTCTGAAGTAGGAAAACAGGGTTTCGAATTGCATACATGGACATTTCGTACATCCACTCCTGTGGACTCTAGAGCAACTCTATAGTTTACTTGACCAAATTGTTGGATAATGCGGTATGGTCCTTTTCACTTCGGTGCCAACTTAGCACTAAAATTGCGCTGGGCATTGGATTGCGGAAAGTTTCGGATCCATACTCTGTCCTTCTCTTGAAATACTACATCTCGTCTGTTTTTGTTGTAGTTTCTCAATTGTCTTGTTTGTGCTTTTTTACAGTTTTCTTTGGCCTTCCTTTGAAGTTGAGACAACTGATGGACAACATCATATGAAGGACCAGAAGGAGATCAATTATGTCCATGCAACAGTTTATCCAACGGACTATGAATTTTACTACCCAGATGGAGCTCAGTAGGGGACATTCCGATGGATTCCTGCACTGCGGTATTGAGTGCGAAACGGAGTTCTGGTGATAGTTATGCCAACCTTTGTGATTGTCTTCCACAAAAGCAGATTAAGAATGCGTGTTGTTTGGAGCTTTTCGGTAGTGGTCCCATTATGTCTACTCCAAGCATTTCATTAGGTCTTGAGGTAATGATTGGTTGAAGTTTTCCTGCTGGTTTTCTGTTGTCTCTCTTGAGTGTTTGACATTTCACACAACTCTTGACATATTTCTTGACATCGGTCCACATACCATGCCAATAGGCCACATCTTGTACTCTCTTATAGGTTTTAAAGATTCCAAGGTGTCCACTGAGGGGGCTTGAATGATAGAATTGGAGAATGATAGGGATAAGGATGCGAGGTACGACAACACGGTATTGAATTTGACCATCAGCCAGGTGAGTAACATGATATAACTTGTCTTCTACCACAGCATACTGTTCCTTCTCAGTAAGTTAATCTTTGGCCACAACTTGAAATATTTTTGTGATTTCAGGATCACGATGTTGTTCGTCCCAGATGCGTTCCGGGGTGATGGGAAACTCTGGATCTTTCTTCTTACTGGTGTACACATTACACTCAGGTAAGTGGTACATCCGTGACAGAGCATCAGGAGCAACATTCAACTTTCCTTTCCGATATTCCAAGACAAAATCAAATCTTTGTAGTCGAAGAGCCCATTGAATGAGTCGACTAGTTGTTTTAGTGGAATGTATTACCCACTGCAAGGAAGAATTATCCGTAACCACTGTAAACAAACGGTGTTCCAGGTAGTGTTGCCACTTGTCAAGTGCCCACACCACTGCTAGGCACTCTTTCTCTGTGGTGGAGTAGTTAATCTCCAGAGATGGGGGACTCGATTCACATGACTTGACTCGAGTCTGACTCGAGTCGCAAATTTAAGGACTTGAGACCTGCTTGACTAAATTAAGAAAATGACTTGACTTGACTTTGACTTGAGACCCAATGACTCGAGGCTTGACTTGACTTGAACTGCATGACTAGAAAATGACTACATATACATTTTTATATAAATCATCGACATCTCAACATCAATTGATGAACAAAATGAAAGCAACAGAACCATTGACGCCAGTCATCAAATTCTGCGCGATTGCGTGACGCTGCACAGAAAAATGATACACCTCAGTGAGCGCGCTAAATACAAAAACATCTCCCAGCATCTTTTCTTTTTGGATATAAACACTAGAAATTGACCATATTCAGACAAGAGGATTTGCTGTACGCATAATAACTGGCAAGGGATATCGGACACGACCATCACAACCTCGAACTTAATTTACCACGTCTAAAAGTAAGCTATGGCTTGTTTAACCTGTTTGTTATAGTTAATTTGACTAACGTTAAATCTAGAGAGAATAGTGGTCAAAACAGCATGCCTCTTTATACAATATTATGTTTTCAAATATAGCTTAAGGCTGTCAATAAATTCAAATGATAATTAATGGTGGCATATGTTTTGTAACGTGCATAAATTCACACAGACATTTGCCACAGTTTCTTTCAAATCATGCTTTAAAGCCAAATATGTCGCTATTCCCAATGACGAAAAACAGCATAGAAAACTGTTAATGATGAATTGTTGTGTTTTAAGTTTCTCTTGAAGCAGGGTCAGATGTTAGGCCTATCAGGGGGTTGGGGGGCAAAATGCGAGTGGAATTTGTACCCAAAATTCAAGATGTGGAAAAAATGTCCCTAGTAGCCTATGAGTTATTTTTATATTTATAACATATGATATTAAAAAATATTTCCAGAATATTGGCGCGATTGCAAATGTGATAATGATTTTATACAACAGTTCAGTAAGCAAAGAGTGCATATTGTGATGTGACATTTTAGAAGTAATATTGTAAATATTCTTTGTTTTTGCTCTATTTCTCCAATGACAATAGTTCCAAACAAGCCACAGGAAAAAGAGTTGTACGTATCCGAACAAATCCAGGGTTTTTGTGATTCAGTGACCTAGTTGCTTAGTTCCAGAATGAATCTGCCGCTTTGAATGAATCAGTTGAATGAATGCTTCTATGACTCGCTCGTTAAGACGGTGATTTGGCGCCACCCATTGGCTGTTTTAATTTCATAATTAAGAAAATATAAATTGTTATTTTTTAGAATCGAATTTTTTCTATATTAAAATTATTATATTTAATATAATATTTATTTATTTATTTACCATTGATCTAATAACATTATTTTTGGAGCTGTAATTGCAGTGTAAATGCTTAGTTAGAAAAAAATGCCCTTGGAAATCAATTTAAGGGGTCAAATATGGGCTATTAATGGGAAAGTTAATGTCTTGCATAATACAAATATATAAGCAAAGTTGAACATGACATTTACTATAAAACCAATATGTAATTAATGCATCACACTTGTGAATTTACCTCCAAATGTATTGTCTTCAGCATATTTCATATAATTGTTATTACAATAATAATAATTCCAAATTTTGATAATCATAAATACATGCTGCAATAAAGTATATGAATATTATTAATATTACAATAGAAATGTATAAGAAAGATAATCAAGGTAATCAAAAATAAATAAGGTTGAGGCCAATATAATCATTTTTTCTGTTTGGTATTGTAACTTGACTTCGACTTGACTTGACCCTTAGCAGGACTCGACTTGACTTGCTTGAAGTGAACCATTGACTTGACTTGACTTAACTTGGTTGTGTGTACTGCGACTTGTTGACTTGCTTGAGACTTGATGGTAGGGACTTGAGACTTGCTTGTGACTTGAACATGTGTGACTTACTCCCACCTCTGTTAATCTCTGCTTTATTTAAGGTCCGGCTGGCATAAGCGATCACTTCTTCACTGCCTTGCTCCTTCCGCTGGGTCAACACAGTGCCTAGGCCAGTGTCACTTGCATCAGTATACACTGTGAAAGGTAGTTGAAGGTTTGGATGTCCCAAAATAGGTGGTGTTGTAAGACAAACTTTCAAATAATCAAAAGCTTGTTGACATTGAGATGTCCGTTTAAACGCTTGGCCTTTTTTCTTCAAGGTATTGAGAGGTTCATCAATCCTTGAAAAGTTTGGGACAAACCGATGGTACCATCCAGTTAATCCCAAAAAACGCTGGACTTCCTTAAGATTGCAAGGAACTGGGTAAGTATGGATGGTTTCCACCTTACTGGGATCTGCAGTGATACCATGACTGTTGACTACATGACCAAGGAATGTGATCTCACAAAGACAGAACTTACATTTTTTCAGGTTCAGTGTTAATCCAGCTGTTTGCAGCTGCTGCAAGATGGTCTGGATGTCAGAGAAATGCTGATCCATAGATGGTGAATAAATGATAATATCGTCGATGTAGACAAAACACATGATTCCGAGCAACCCTCTCAGGACTATCTCCATAAGTCGTTGGAACGTTGCCGGTGCATTTTTTAGGATGAAAGGCATAACATTGAAATTATATAGCCCACCAGATGTAATAAAAGCAGTCATTAGATTGCTCTCCGGTTCCATGGGAACTTGCCAATACCCACTGTTAAGGTCCAAGGTTGAAAAAATGGAGGCACCAGAGAGTGACTCTAAAATGTAATGTTAGGCCGTGGACAAGCATCACTCTCGGTGAGAGCATTGACCCTTCTATAGTCCACACAGAATCTAAGCGTTCCATCCTTTTTAGGAACTAAGACAACTGGAGAAGCCCATGCGGAATGAGAGGGTTCGATGATGCCCGCACTCAACATGTCTTGGATCTGTTCTTTAACTATGGCCTGCTTTACAGGTGTGAGCCGATACGGTCGTTGTTTGATGGATACCTGTTGGCGCATGTATAGGCGGTGTTGAAGAACATCTGTTCGTCCTGGCTGACAAATACACACCGTTGGGTGCAATTCCAGGATCTGGCGTAACTGAAATTCTTCATTGTGATGCAAGATTGCTGCCATAATTGCTTTATCAATTAAGACTTGATCCTCTGTAGAATCAGTCTCTCGTGATGCCAATAGAAATTGTGGTGGAGGAACAGCGCTCAGAGATAAGTTTTGTTGAGAACGTTCAAACTGCTTGGTTTTCCATGGACATGGAACTCTATTGGTAGGTATGTTTGCTTGTCCTGGCTGAAAAAAGTATTCCACTCCAGGTACACATTTAAAAAAATATTTCCCATCAGCAATATTGAGTTGCAGACCACTTAAAAATATGAAGTCCAGACTGCTAAGACAGCTACATACGTCAAAAATGTTGGAGTAAGGACTGCAGCCCTCAAAGGAAAACTCTGATTATGAAGCAGAATCAGTACATTGACCCATCCAAGCGGAACTTCGGCCTCACCAGTCGCTAGATAGAGAGGTCCTGAGGTCCATGGATGAAGACTCTCTTGGGGTGTAAGTTCCCTCCACAAACTCTCATGAATGAGGGTATAGCTGGCTCCAGTATCTAAAATAGCCTTACCTTTCCAGGCACCAATATTAATAGGAACAACTAGTCGTTGTGGTACTGTACATTGTAGATTGTCAATAACAGGAGTCATTGTGGATTCGGTTCTGTCTTTAAGACTGAGACAGCATTATTGGTGGGTGGACCACCATGTTTTGGACTTTGGTGTGGTCTCTTACTTTGAGATGGCTGTGACTGTTGAAATGGCTGATTAGAAGATGCATAACCAGGGCAGTTTCCTGGAGGATGATGACCTTTACACCGCCAGCACTGAACTGGAGTCTTGTCTATCTGACGAACCACAGGTGCCCGGGGTGACATAGACTGTTGTTTGCGCTCGAAGCTGCTCTCATATTGGAGTTGCTGCTCATTGTCCCTTCTCCAGTTGATGCCCTAGCTTCACCAACTCCTCCACTGTAGATACTCGACTCCGGAGCTGGCTGGCAAGGTGAGGTTTAATATTTTTCAAAATCAGTTTTACAATTTCACTCTCTGTTAAAGTTGACTTCCATCTCTTGTATAAAGCTCTGTATGAAAAAGCAAAATCTCTGATGGGTTCTTTCTCTCCTTGAGTTCTTACTCTGACTCTTTCTGCCAACTCCTCCTCATAATCTTCAGAAAGAAATGCAGAGAGGAAAGCCGCCTCAAATTCAGTCCAGGTGAATACAGAGGTACTTGCAACTTCCCACCAGTCGCGGGCAGTTCCATACAAGACTGTACGGAATGTAGCTAAAAGATCCACATCTGACAATGGATGCAATGCCAGAAAATCTTGACATCGAGTTAAGTAGTTCAAAGGATCTGGATCATCATGTGTTTTTCCGAAATTGGGAAAGGTAAGTCGTAGATGATCACTTTTCGCTATAGGAACAGATGAAGGGGCAGTAGTAATTGGTACAGAGCTTGGTGATGAATGAATATTGGCTGGAGATACTTCCTGTGGGTTAGCAGTCATCTCTTTAATCTCTTCTATCTGGGTTTGTTGTTGATCCGACATGTCTGACTGAAATTTTTGAGTATCAATGCAGAAGGCATCCATTTGGTTTTTGTGTTGATAAAACTCTTTGTTTAACTGTTCTTGACTTTTTTTCAGACTCTGAAAAGTGGCTTTAAAGTCCTGTTGAACTTCCGCTTGAAGCTGTTGAACCAGGAACCGCACTTCAGACACGACAGAAGTCTCCACTTTATTTAATTCTTCTATAATCATTCGCTTGGTGGCTTTAGACCATTGGTCCATCTCAGTTTCCACTTTTTGTTGGTTATCAGTGAGGCACTTTAGTAATTGTTGTTGATTGTCTTCCATTTTGACCACTTTTGTTGAAAGATGAGTTGAATGTTGAATAAACTTAGCTTTCACTTCCTGGGTAAGTTCTGAAACTGCATTCTCCTGTTGCTTGATGAAACGCTTGAAAGTGTCCAAGTCTCCTTGTACTTGTCTGGTCAGTAGCTGAATTCTTCTACCTGGTGTTTGAAATTCACATGGTAACTCCTGCCGTCCCACAGAAGATGAAGTTTCAGGGGTTGTGCAAATCTGCATAGGATCTGATTGTGGTTCCCAGGTGAGGGTTTGCACTGGAGTGCTGCCAGGCAAGGTGGAGGATACAAACTGCACTCGTGATCAGCGTTGATCCGTGTGGGTAAGATTGGGAGTATATGGAGTATATGGGCATGAGGTGATAGGGATTGCTGGCTGCCAGCTGGGGGTTTCCACTTTCGGTACTTCCATCTCAATGAAAGTTGATGGGGAGGGTGGACTGGTGGCCATGTCAGTATAAAAAACAAAAATCAGTAAATGATCTTTGTGTCTTTTGTTGGGAGAAAAATAATCAAACGGGTAAAATAACAAACTTGGCCAAAATAACAGTTCATAGATTCAGGGCAAAATAAACTTACAATATTCAAATTATAAACCAAACACTTTTAACTGACAATAAACCCAGGTCAAAGATAAGCAAACCCTCAAAATTCAGTTTACAAATCCAACAATATGTACACATTAAATCTCAATCGCAACATTTTCATAGAAATAAAAAAATAACTGCAACGCTTTCACAATTGACAGGATTTCAAGTTCACAATTTGTTTCTTACAATTCCCCACTTTACATTCAGAATCACAGGCCAAAAGAAAAGACTCAAATTCAGTTAATTTCATTTTCAAATTTAATCACAAGTCACTTCTTGAATGACCCATATTAATGTGTTACAATTAATTTGAAATCTCTTTGTTCAGTTTAATAAGATCCCCACTTCTAAATAATTCATGTCCCTGTTCAGGCGCCATTTCTGTAGCGATGGTCGCTAATCAATAAACATTTATTCTGATTTGTTTGGCCGCCAGCCAGGCATTTAATCCTGGCAATAAGTAAACTCCGGATAATTTTTCTTTTAAAACCCACCAACTACAGCTAAGGACTTGAAAGAACAAAAAATTTAATTAAACTTGTAGGAAACGAATCAATTCATTTGCAAATTTATTTTTGACAGCCACACAGCAAAACATAACACGCATTGTCAAACATCATGACGTGGGTTAGGACAGTAACACACCTCCATGGAAAACAATGCAAAAAGGAAAAAAACAAAAAAACACCAACAATGATCAGTATACAAGAAAATGTATCTTTATCAATATTGAGAAGAAAGCAAACAAATAAAACCATGACTAAAGTAAGGAGGCAGCAATGGCATTTCGTCACGGACAATCGCTACTCGGGCTGTGAATCTTTGGGTAGGCAGCGAATCGATTCGATTCACGATTCATAGGTTTTCAATTCGATTCAAGAACGATTTTTGCAAATTCAGAAAGATTCGATTCGATGCGATTCACATTAAAGTGCGATGCGATTCGATTAATTCGATTCGATTCTTCATTTTTTCTATGCATTCATAGGATTATTTAAATGCTTCCCCCAATGGGTCTAAGTCAGGGTGTGAATTACACAGTGGTCTTCGGGGGTCAGAGAGTGGGGACAAAAAACAAACAAAAAAACGACATTTTGTCTATTGTTAATGTTAGTTCATGCTAGTTTTTAATTAATTTATTATTATAAAAAATATTTCCAAAGCCTATAAATTAGCATTTGTAGAAATGTAAGCCAAGATTTAAAAAGCATGATGAACTAACAATACATTTAAAGCCTAACTATTTTGTAGGATATGTTAATGGATACACAAGCTTAAAGTGTTCCTGGTACATCCTTCCATTGTGAGACTAAAAATACCATGAACTTTCCCACTAAACCTTAACTAACTTTCCTCATGGAATAGTAAGTATGCCACATGGAATACTCTTTGTTCTCTTTACAGGCTACTGAACATTTTCCTATGATTCTGAGAGAAAACGCGCCGGGTGTCTACTTTTGCTATAGGCTAGTAACGATTACGAATGAAACTTTAATGCGCATCTGATTGATGGATAAACCACGCGCTCTTATTTCAGTGTAATTAATATTGTAGTTATTTCAGCAGTTTCCTTCATACATTCAGTTTAATGGCATAAAGTTAAATTTCATTCATGATTCATAGGAAGCGTGTGTATTTTAGGTCTATTTGCGTCTGCTCTTTCCATGTAATAAATGCGCACCTTGAATAAGTGGGGTTTTACTTCAGCTGCTCAGGACGGGTATGACCCATTTCCGTAAAACTTCAGTATCTTATCTTAAAGAAAATAACGGCGACGTTTCCACGCAACGAACGCGTTGTTTCATAGCAGTGCCCCCGCAATGACATGGCAGCTTTATCAATGGCTTGAGCGGTTTGACTCAAGACTTGCTTTCTCGATAGAAAGCTGTCACCTTCTCATGTGAACATCAGTGGCTGTCCTGAGGAGAGCTCAAACATGGACTGCTCAAAAATCTGTAGATGAGAGCTATATGGGACCGAGCGCGAGCGAAATCCAGTGAAAGATGGTAAAGAGTGCAGCGAGTATCTGTGAAGGAGAGCTGGGAGGACGTCAAATGACGTTGCACAAGTAACGCCTCCATTAATTCACGCATGTAGTCATTTAATATTTACATATTGTAAAGCAAATAAATGTAATCGATGCATCGAGAAAACGAGTGAATCGTTACACCCCTGATCGCTACACTATTTATGCATTTTCTCACAAACTGTTGCAATCAAGCTTTTACACTCCTCAAAAAAAAAAAAAAAAAAAAAAAATTGGGTAAAGAGTAGAACTATGTCCGATCAAACCCATTGGAATTTACAACTCAGTTTCGTTTTTTCTATGCTCTAAAACAGTCAAGAAAGGAAAAGTACAAATGATTGCGTGAGCGTGAGTGTGTGTATGTGTGTTCAACTTGCGGGCGTGTGCATGGGCTGTGGGTGCGTCAAAGTTGTACCCGGTACCGCTGAATGGTCTTCATTTGGAGAATCAAGTAAGAGTAAGTATCAGAAGCTTCTTCTGCAGCACAGTCCAGGACAACAGTCAAAGGAATAACCCAAGGTCCGTGCCTCTACCGGTAGCCGAGTTAGAGAGCATTCTTCGCCGCTTCACAACTGCACTCTCGTACACACCGTCACGTCATCCAAACTCAGGTAAGCATAAGCCACCCCTCCTAGACACTGCACACTTCCTTCACTCTTCTCTCCCAGGCAGACTCATTTCTCGGACCGGAACATATCAATTTCTCACACCTTCTTGTAACAGACAGCACGCATCTCCGCAGCAACAAAGCTTCTCACGTTACCCGTTAACTTCCGCCATTTTCACCACTTCCAACCCTTTTGACGAACTCATTCCCCTCCTTAAATAGTTCAGCACCAATGATTAGCCCCTTCTAATTGGTCACAGAAAAAATAAGAAAATAAATATATATATAAATCAAGTGGCTACCAAATTTGGTTCTGCCACAGAGTACAGAGGGTACAGTTTAGACATGATTCCTATTATAAGAATACGAAACATTTTACACAGATTTCAATCAAGCCATCTTCTGAATTAAGAGCATACGATCGTACTGATAGGAAACAAGACACTTTCATTCAAATATCTAATAGTTATAACAATTATATGACTTATATGTGATCTAAGCATAATAGTAACATATATATAGGTCGTAGACACAATATAGAATTATGTAGTTAATCGATGTTTGATTATAAGTCAGTCAAAGAAGCCCTGACGCCACAAACGTCAGGGTACTGAGGGTGGCCCCCACCTCTTGGTGCCCTCAGGGGCCTGTTCTGCCAACCCCGCCTGCGTGCCGGGGCGTAGACGGTCCCAGCGAGCGTTTTCCCGAGGGACGCTTGCTCGCTCCGAGGAGCAGTGTGGTACAGTTAGACCAGTTGTTCCCTGCCGGTGCGCCGTTACAGGGCACTGTGTCTGCCACTCAAAATATTCCAGAGGCCAGTCTCGAGAGACTGGTACCCTTAGTAGAGTTTTTGGCGGATTGGAAAAGCCTTCCAAATATATCTCAGTGGGTCCTGCAGACTATCGAGCACGGGTACGCAATTCAGTTCAGATCACGCCCGCCACTCTTCAGAGGGGTTCTTCCCACAGTGGTGGACCCCGAGCAGGCTCTGGTTATGGAAAAGGAGGTGAAAACTTTGCTGCTGAAGGGGGCTATAGAACGAGTTCTTCCTCCCAGCAGAGAATTGGGTTACTACAGCCGATATTTCATCGTTCCAAAGAAGGATGGGGGGTTACATCCTATTTTAGATCTGCGCCTATTAAATCGCTCAGTAGGGAGGCTCAAATTCAAAATGCTGACTCTCAAGCAGATCGTGTCACAGATCAGGTCCGAGGACTGTCACGATAGATCTAAAGGATGTGTAACCCCTCCACCAGGGTCCCACTCGACCCGCTCCGAGCGGGCCTCGAACCCGGGTCTCCGGCAAGAGAGTCAGGCGCTCTAACAAGGAGGCTAAAGACTGCAGCCTCTAGCATCTGTCGCCAGAGCGCCTATTGAGATCAGAGGAGTGAGGTTTACTCTCACAGCAACTACTAGCTTGCCTCCGTTACAGACGCATACTTCCATATTTCCATTCTTCGACAAAACAGGAAGCTCCTGAGGTTCGCTTTTGGGGGCGAAGCGTACCAATATCGGGTTCTTCCGTTCGGCCTAGCACTGTCTCCCCGAACTTTCACGAAATGTATGGATACAGCTCTGGCGCCGCTGCGACTCCAGGGCATTCGCATTTTAAATTATATCGACGATTGGTTGATTCTAGCTCAATCGGAGCATCAGGCGATTCGACATTGAGATGTGGTTCTCGCCCATATAAAGAAGTTGGGTTGAGGCTCAACACCAAGAAGAGTGTGCTTTCTCCAGTACAGAGGACCACTTTTCTGGGTGTGGTTTGGGATTGGACGACGATGCAGGCACGTCTGTCTCCTGCTCGTGTAGCTTCCATTCTCTTAGCCGTCAAACAGGCAAGGAAAGGCCAGTCACTCACTGTAAAAGAATACCATAGAATTCTGGTTCTGATGGCAGCAGCGTCCAACGTTATACCTTGCGGCCTGCTGTACATGAGACCACTGCAGTGGTGGCTCAGGACCAAAGGGTTCTCCCCGAGGGGAAACCCGCTCAGTAAGATCAGGGTCACGCGACGGTGTCTCCGTGCCCTGGCTATGTGGAAAGAACCTTGGTTCCTGTCCCAAGGGTCTGTGTAACACTAACGACGGATGCCTCTCTCACAGGCTGGGGGGCGATCATGAGTGGTCGCTCAGCTCAGGGTCTGTGGCAGGACCATCATCTTCAATGGCATATAAATTGTCTAGAAATGCTGGCGTTGTTTCAGGCTCTGAAACACTTCCTCCCAGACCTCAGAGGTCACCATGTTCTTGTCCGGTCAGACAACACATCGGTGGTCTCTTACATAAACCATCAGGGGGGTCTGCGTTCGCGCCCGTTATACAAGCTGGCGCACCAGATCCTTCTATGGTCCCAGGGGAAGCTTCTTTCATTAAGCGCGATTTATATCCCGGGGTATTTAAATCAGGGGGCAGACATCCTGTCGAGGCAGGGGCTGAGGCCCGGGGAGTGGAGACTCCATCCCGAGGTGGTGGAGCTCCTGTGGAAACATTTCGGTCGTGCCGAGGTAGACCTATTTGCATCCAGGGAAACATCACACTGCCAACTGTGGTTTTCCCTAAGTCCTCCTGGCTGGACACGATGGTACAGGAGTGGCCGAGGTCACGCCTGTACGCATTTCCCCCGATTGCTATGCTCCCAAGAGTTCTGGGGAGGGTTCGCCGGAACGGGGTCAGTCTACTGTTGGCAGCCCCGTACTGGCCGGCCCTAGTTTGGTTTGCGGACCTAATTTCTCTCCTCGACGGCTCTCCCCTGGAGATTCCGATCAGGAGGGACCTTCTCTCTCAGGCGAGCGGGTCGATACTTCACCCCCGCCCAGATCTATGTTGGTTGTGGGCTTGGCCTCTGAGGGGGCCCAGCTCATAGAATCTGGTCTCTCGACTGAGGTCGTGGAGACCATCCTCCACTCCAGAGCTTCGGCCACTAGGAAATGATATGCCTTGAGGTGGAAAATGTTCACCTCTTGGTGTGAAGCACACCAGCTGGACCCAGTTAACTGCCCAGTGGGTGCAGTGCTGGAATTCCTTCAGGAGCGCTTCTCCACAGGGTTATCCCACTCCACACTGAAGGTGTATGTGGCGGCCCTATCTGCCTACCACGTCCCTTTGAGTGGAGCTTCTCTCGGGAGACACCCACTTGTTACCCGTTTCCTTCGTTGCACTCTGAGGCTGAGGTCAGCAGTTCGCACGAGGGTGCCGACCTGGGACCTGGCGGTTGTTCTAGAAGGTCTCTCCCTAGCACCGTTCGAGCCAATTGAAGAATTTGTGAGAAATTCCTCACTCTAAAGACTGTATTTCTTCTTGCTATATCTTCATTAAAAAGAATAGGAGATATTCAAGCTCTGTCGGTCTCTCCCTTGTGCTTGGAATTTTCACCCGGCATGGTTAAGGCTTTCCTCCTCCCTAGACCGGGGTATGTTCCCAAGGTTCCTACTAATGTGGTCAGGCCAATTGTACAGCAGGCTTTCTGTCCTCCTCCATTTTTGACGTCGGACCAAGAGAAACTAAATCAGCTCTGCCCAGATAGGGCACTAGATGCGTATGTCCATAGAGCTGCCCTGTGGAGGAAGAGTGAACAACTATTCGTTTGCTTTGGACCCCCTAAGAAGGGCTGTCCAGTATCTAAGCAGAGGTTGAGCAAGTGGGTGGTCGAGGCCATCTCACTTGCCTACGAGTCCGCCGGTCAGCCTTCTCCTTTGGCTGTCCGGGCTCATTCAACCAGGAGTATGGCTGCCTCTAAGGCTATTTTGTCAGGAGTATCAATTCAGGACGTTTGCGATGTGGCAGGATGGTCCTCACCGCATACTTTCGTAAAGTTCTATCATCTTGACTTCAGCTCCACTCCAGGGGCGCAAGTGATTTCGTCCGAATGTGCACTCTGATTTCACACGACGGACACTTGCTCTTATGGCGGCGTTGGTATTAGCGTTCCCAAAGTGGTGTCACGCAGCTCGAGTTACCTGATAGGGAACGTCTCTGGTTACGTATGTAACCTTAGTTCCCTGAAGGGAACGAGACGCTGCATGTCTGTGCCATACTCCCAGCATGCCCGTGAGCACTTGCTTCAGTTTTATCAGAAGCTGACGCGCTTGTGTTTTGGGGTGCTTATATAGTATCCTGGACGATGACGTCACCCGCCTATGACGTTCCGTCTCGCCATTGGACTGATTTCATACGTGCTTCATGACGCACTCACGCAGGGGCGTTCCCAAACCGTTGTCATGCAGTGTCCCGTTCCCTTCAGGAAACTAGGGTTACATACGTAACCAAAACCGTTTTGTGTGAAATTATGCTTGAACGAATCATCTGGAAGATTCATTTGTTTTTGGTTCACCCTCAAATCCTACACCTAGTTCTAGGAAAACAGATTTTTAAATAATGTCTTACAAATATAAATAATACAAATAAATGCATGTTACATAAATATATTCACATGAATAAATGAATAAAAAATAAATAAATGTAAGATGTTTAAGAAATGGTGGCTTTGTTGAGTCCCACATCAATAAAATAATCAAATAAATAATTTAAAAAATTGAACAGTCCATTTTAAATTCCACTGAGATAAACTCAAAACCACAGTCACATGGCTTTCTATCTTTTTCTAACAAAATGTACTTTTACTGCTGCCGACAGACATTAAAGGATTAGATATGAACTTTACACATTTGATAAAGAAATAATAGTAGGATTGTGTGCTATTTGAATACATAACATAATCTTACAATGTAACAATAGCTGTACAGCAGAAGCCTTATGAAATGTCTGATCAATCTTGTAAGAAGCCTACTGTATTTCCCCAAATACAACATTTCTCAAATAAAACAGTTACCAAGACTGCAAAAAGACGCAAGTATGTTTGAATTAGTGTATAATGGGTTCTTTGAAACTATAACAGCAAAGGACCTTCGGTTTCTTATGTTCTCTGATTCAATCATCCTACGCCATGGAGATGAGTTATAATGCAAACCATTTCACTCTTTAGAATCCTTATTTTTAAATCTGATTTTGAAAGGCCACTTTCTGACATAAGTGTTAAAGATAAATGTTTTAAAAATGTCAAAAAAGTGTTGTTGAAATAAGTGCTTTAACAGCTTTCAAAATGTTGTTGTCATTTTCCAAAGTTAATGTGGGCAAGACATGGTATGAAATATCTGTCTGTTCTCATATTTTAGGTCCATGATTGAATCACAGACACATTGTATAGACCTTATTTAGCCCTGCCCCTTTTCAGCTCATTTTCTTCCATCTTCCAGTTTGTATTTCCACAGCATGAAGGTAAGATCTTACACAAGGTCTATAGAATGCTTGTAAAAACACAAGTTTGATGAGAGCGAGTTGACTGCTATAAGCTGCTCTTGTAGCGAACCATTCTTGTCACTAAACTGGATTTATATGGAGTAGAAAGTGACCTGTTTTACTTACATTTTGCACATCATCATTTATTATTTATGACTTGTGAAATTCATCAGCTGGGAAAGTGCACCTATACAACATCAGTATCCTATGAAATAATAATAATAGATTTAAAAGATCACTTAAAAAAAAACCTGAAAGGTTTTCCATTTCAGTTGTAAGTACCTCTGTTTCCACAAATGCTGGTGATTATTGTGATGTATGTCCAATCATTTGATAAACTATTCGGTTACACACCAAAGGCAGATCTGTTTGGTTTCGATCTCATCGTTTCACATTTCCTGTCCACAGATTCCCCTCACCGATAGGTCTTTATCAGATTGTTCCAGACACCCAGCGTGAGATCTTGATGGTGCAGCTGTATCTGATAATGTATCACTCTTGATCTGCAAGCTTGTGGCTTCTACCTGCTGAGCTGCTCTGCCTTTTTCTAACTCCCTTGAAAAAATCAGCTTTGCATAAGAATGCAACAAGAAACAAGGTGCAAGAATACAATGACAACAAAGCCCAGAGTATAATACATGAGTTGAAAACCTTTTCAGGACATTTAGTGAAGAAAAGCTAAATGTTTGCTGAATGGCGGGTGAGACAGATAAAGCAAGGAAAAAACAGCTGCTGGTAATTCCTGTTGCTATGGTGACTGGAATAATCAAGAGCATCTGAGCATTTTCTTTTAAGAACATTCCTCAGATGGACAAAAATGTGCTTAAGAAAAAGTGCATATATAGAGCTTCTGAGGATGCAGAAATGCTGAGATATGATTGAAAGGCTGAAACAGGGAATATGCTGAATCAAATGGAATTAACCCTCCCTTTTTATTTCTACATAAACTAAAATAACACAAAGCTATAGTGACAGGCTTGAGAAGTTTATTTTTGTTGTCTTTAACTTTCCATTATGTCCATGGAAAGTTCCCATAAAACATGAAAACACAACGTGTGTGTGTGTGTGTGTGTGTGTGTGTGTGTGTGTGTGTGTGTGTGTGTGTGTGTGTGTGTCTGTCTGTGTGTGTGTGTGTGTGTGTGTGTGTGTGTGTGTGTGTGTGTGTGTGTGTGTGTGTGTGTGTGTGTGTGTGTGTGTTTTGAACTTGTCACTATCACGTTGCCTCTTTTTCAGAACTTAAATAGGTTCAGTTGCTTTAAAAAAAGAATCATATAAGTGATGTGCAGGGCTGGACTGGCCATCTGGATTACCGGGCATGTCGACGCGCTTTTTGTGCCGATAGGCCTACAGATCATTCTTTAAAAAAATATAAAAACATTTTTTTTTGTCTAAACGGCCCATAATACTCGTACATCGGCGGCCCATTCGTTAAGTTTTGCTTAATTGGCGGCGCTGGGATCTTTGTGCCGGTGTAATGCATTGGACAAAAAAAGTCAGCGTAGGTTTTTTTAATTTAACAGACCGGCCCATGGCATGAAACACGTAGATCAGCGGCCCATTGGTTCTTTTCTTGATTGGCACTGGGCTGGTCCAATCATATCTTTAAACTCCTCCCTCTTTGGGCTCTGAGCGCGCGTGCAGTGTCAGTGCATGTGTATCTGTCGAACTAGTCAGAGATGGAGAAGAAACGCAAGGAATGTGCAGAGAAATACCGTGAAAAAAAGAAACGGGCCCTTCAAGTGTCTGATGAGGATATTGAGTAGGATCAAGAGAGAATGAGTAGTGTAGAGAACTGTGGTAAGCAGAACTAGGCTCCGAACCCCCCCGAACCCCCCTAAAGGGACAGAAGTCCACCCACCACAGATTTACCAAAAATGCTTTGTCAAACACTGGTATTGTTATTCCAATGCATTTTATAGCTTGTTTTATGATTCATCATTGTGGAGTAGTTCGATTGTATTTTACAATTAGTAGTTATTTCATCTATTAAGTCTTACTCATTCCTACTCACTCATTAGGCTACATGGCATTAGTGGTTTTAATAGGATTTAGTATACATATTCAGGGGCGTGAAAAGATCGGTTGTGTTTATGATTATATGTAGTGGGCCAGTCTGGGCCAAAATGCCCGGGCTGATTTTTAGTCCCAGTCCAGCCCTGGTCATGTGAATAATGACAAGAGCATATCTTCATCAAGTTCTCAAACCATTCACACCACCACAGATCAACAGAAGCAGCCTGTTTTAAAAGTTTAATTATAAAAAGCTATACATGGCTGCGAGTAGTAATTTATTGCTTAACCCCATTTTAAATATATAAAACGATTCTATTTATTATACTTTTGATTAAAAGTAACAAGCTGGCATGATAAAGCCTAAATTGCAATTTAGAAAGAGGGAAAAATAACTGTTAAACATTTATCAGAAGCTTTTAACATCTAAATTAACAGTGGGAGAGAGAGAGCAGATGTTGCTCTAAACAATTATATTATTTATTCCATGAATATTGTTACACGGCACATTTTATAGTTCAGTTTTTAGTAGTCTGTGAACAGGTATGAAAGCAATGCCTTGGCTTTAATGTTTTGGCGACATTGGAATCATTTAGTTCCTGGATTTGCCTCAGCACTGTTTGAGCCAGCATCACATGGAGTTCCTCTAATTAGTGCAGCTTATTATAATCATACTACAATGGGTGGCACAGAGAATATACATGATTAATTGAGTAATTAAGTTTGAGTCTCTGGGAGGTTTCACTTTGAAAATGAAATTCCCTTTTGTACTGATGGCCTTAGAAGGATTTCATTTTTTGTGTTGTGCATTTTCCTTCTCTGTTCTTTGATCTTAGTTTAAGTAAATTCCCTTGTTGAAAAATATTTAATTTCAAGTACAGTTGTGCCCTTAATAAACAATCAGAGCTCTGAATGGTTCAGAGAGCTTAGAGAGATAAAAATGTTGACAGGAGACATAAAGACCAGACACTGTTAACATGATTCAGAGGAGTTAAAGATAGGCTAGGCAGGTTTTTTTTTTTATAAACACATTTTGTTATACTGGTTGAAACACTCTTTGCATCCTGATAGCAATCAATAATAGGAGTGGTCTAAATATTAAAACATATACATATACTGTATAGATATATAGTACATATATCTTCTGTGGAAGTCTTAGGACTAAAAATGTTTTTCCAATCATTGCACTTGGTCCGACGGCCCACCTGCCTGTCAACGTATGTATTTCCAAACCTCTGTGCACCTCCTCGCGCAGACATCACACGTCATCAGCGTGTCCCATAAGGCTATGCAGAGTTGTAGACAGAGACCGTAATTCCTCAAATAAAAACCGGGGCCTTTATTTACCTGAACTGCAGAAGGTAACCGTCTTTTATTTGAAGCAGGCTTTTATTAGAGGCAGGCCTTTATTTCTAATTCCATCTTTTTCATAAATAATAGGATTGGGCCGATAGACGATGCAATCATCTATCGCGATGGCTGACAGACATCACTATGTTGATGTTGAGACTGCATCGCGATCCCCCCGCCCGCCCTGTTTCCATGGTGCTGCATCATGCTTGGCACACACGTGATTCACCACAGCCGAAATAGCAAATATAGGTCTCTGCAGGACAGTAATAGGAGTTACCAGATCAGTGGGCGACAGAGGGGCGTTTTCAAGCGCGTTACCTGATTTGCCCATGTCACAGTGAGGGTAGGTTTAGGGGCGGGGTCAGGTGAAAGGCATCATTTTCATTGCATGATTTATAAACACCCACCAGTTTGAAAACGCCAACAAATTTAGAAACACCCACTTTTGTTCCGCAGAGACCCCATACTCCAAAATAGCGCTTTATGACAGATGTAGCACTTTTTTCCCCCTAAATATTAACAAACTTGCTTAAATAGATAGTTTGTTGTGCCGTTTAAAAACCTTTAACATTATAAATGATCTTGATCTGTAACGTGAGATGTTTGTTTGGGCCGCAGTTCAGAGATTCCTGTCTGTTGGATTTATTACAGCAGGTGAATTCATCAGTTTCTCACGAAATACATTAAAGTTAGTGGCCGGTGAACTGGGAGAAGAACAGAGTAAACTTGATAGTTACTTGCACTGTGATATGAATAAAACACCTCGCAAATATATTTAAATGAATTGTTATTGCCGCTTCCATAGACACTATTGTGTATTTTACAAACTATAAATGTATTGTTCTTCTATAAATTATATGTATTTAAATGTCTGAAAACTAAAATAAACATGATGTGGTTAAAAACACTGAATAGTTGTGATATACGGTATGACAAGCGCTGAAAGTCCGTCTTTAGCTCAGCATTAAAACACAGCTTAAATCTGGCAGTTATGTCGCGTCAGAGCGGGCCGACATCGATGATGAGATGTAGAGGAAAATATCTAGTGGAAAATGAGTATGTTACGTTATGTCATTATATGAAAGGCACAGGAGATTACCTATCAACACTAAATTTTCCCCGACCTTAATTTGAGACCGGCCTTTATTTGTCTGTGTTGTCCCCGTCCCCGGCCACTATCAGAGGCCCGGCATTTAATTGACTACCGTTTTTTATTTGAGGAATTACGGTAGTCACCGAATGCCGAAAACAAACAGCAGCCGCATTTAAAGTCCCTCCTGAACCAAAACATTCAGCTTATATGCTGCGTTCACACCGTGGCATAACTGAATTATGAGAGTCAACCCGTTAAATTCTAAACGGAGCTGTTCACGTCGTCATACTCGGATTTATGGGTTTTTATGTCAACACTATTAACCGCGAAATAAATCAGCAGCAGTCAGCTGTGTTACAACTAGAGCTCTGTAAGTTGTTTACATTCACTATTATTGTAATGTTATGTGTTTTGAGACATGAGGTAATTTAACACTGTCTCTCGTCTCGTGACGCTTTGCAGACACTGCTATGTGAGTTCAAACGTTTTGAAAGAGGCGTGGCTTTGGAGAGCGCTGTGAAGGACGGGTGGGATCTTATGCTTTCAAAGCCAGTTTGCTAATGCTTGCCTCTCTGAAATTGCATACCCTACTTTTACTGTTTCTTTAGTTTGTTTTTCAGGTTCATCAGAAAACTAATACTAAAGTAAACATGCATTGACTTGTTCAGCTGCTCTAACAACTCTTTGAACTTTACAGTGGGAATTATTTTTCATTATTCAAACATTGAAGTTTTCATTGTTTACAGAATAACTTCCATGGCTCTGTCTCTGACTACGAACTTGAAGACAGAATGCAGAACAAATCAGTATTGACTTTCTCAGCAATCTCGATGGACAAATTAAAGTCTATTGCCTATTGTTCTTTTATGAGGGTGAGTGAATAATGACAGAATATTCATTTTTTGCAGTATCCTTTTTGTATACAATTTAAAGTTGAGAATTTCAAATTTCAAATGAAATACCAAGGCTGAGAAGTAGTAGTACTGCACAAATCCCCCTCAAACAACAAAGCAACATTCCCATCCTCTGCTTTGGTGATTCTGTCCACGTCTATTTAAACACACAGCTATTTCCTGGGTGTCCAGTGATGTGGCTTCTGCAATTACGGTTGGCACGGTAACCTGTAATCTACTGAAAATAGGGAAACACTGACACATTTGAAATGTCTCCAACTTTTTTATGAATGCATAACACATCATTTCTGTTGATGTGTGCCACACTCTCTGAAACCACTTTCTGTCTATGTCATTTTTTAAGCAAACCTGACCCTTTCTCTATCAGCACCCGTATATAAGCAAATGCTGAAATTGGAGGCTTGTTTTGCAAATGTTATTGTCTAACATGCAATAAATGTCTAACATCACATCAGTTGAATTATATTTTTGCCATAGAAGATTTGAAAAATAATAATAAAGCTATCCATTGTAAACACGAGACATACTGTAAATAAGAGGATGTGGCTGTAGATCTATTTTATGACTTCCTTGCCCTTTCCTAGATTGTAAAATGTCTTTTGTGGTGCAGGGGAAAACAAATACTCTGTAATCTAATGTGACATACAGACAGAAGCACACACATTCACACAGACATTGTCAGCTTTTAGGACATTTTTGGAGAGAGACGGCCAAGAGCTCTGTTCTAGAACCCTGTTTTGATAGTACTACCACAGCAATGTAGGCACTTTTCCCTCCAAAACACTCTATTTCAGAACCTCCCTGTCCTTGACAGATCCAGAAAGATTTCCGCAGCCATCTGTGTTATAAGTAGTGACTGTGTGTAGGATTCCCTGAAGGGTTTTCTTGCTTTCATGAGCTCAGTTTTCACAGTGGAAGTAAAAAAAATCAATTTGAGAGGCAGGATTAAGAGCGTATGTTACCACAAAGATTACAGCTCTATTCTAATTGTGCCAAAGCTGGTTTAAAATTTTCCAAGAATCAAAAGTTACCCAACCATGTCTCATTTGTCTTACAGGTGTTTAATTATGGGTGATAAATATTGAAATATAACCTTTTTGATTCAAAGGTTTAGTTTTTCTCCTGCAATTTTTTATGCAACCCTTATAGGCAAGATTGTAAAAGTGGGGGCTTTGTGCTGGTATACATTTAGTGTAGAACTTTCCATCAGGTATAACTAGTGTTTACATATATAATATATATTAGTGATGGATGTTATTATTATGTTCTGGGGTATTTGAGAAAATAATTATTATTATTCCAAATGAAGGCATATTTATTTTATAGGTTATATTCTTATTAGGTTATAGGTTTGTTTATTATTATTCCTGGTCTCCAGACTATTTGTCTGCGTATGCTTAATTAGTTACAGTGCGCAGGCGCCTTTGCCTTTAGGTTCTCTTTCATCATCTCGTGTTCGAGATCCACCTATGGGAAGGGCATCCGTACCTGACCTCTGCAGAAGCATCCAATTGCACCAAGTCTGGCTAGACAGACAGAAGCGCGCAGCCAGTGCCAGGTGAGGCCACACCCCCTCACCTACGGGCATATAACATCTGGGCGCGCTGCTATTCCTCAGTTGACATTCGCTTCTCGCGATTTCTCTGCATCTCACAGCTCGGTTGATTTTTTACACTGCTCACCTCGTGTCTTCAGGAGGACATATCGACCAGATCAGCCTCCGCCGGACGTGACAGTTGTTTATTTTTCAACTACTGCTGCTTTGCATTCGGAGCCGCCCACGCTCTCGCTATTTTCACCGTTTCACCTCACGGCTGCCCGCCACGGATTTCTCCGTTTTCTTCGCTGGTATGTCACTGTCTAAGCCTGCAGCCTCTCCAAGGGATAGCATATCACGGGCCTGCCCGGCCGCGTGTGGTGCCCTTATCGCAGCTAAGGATCTTCATCAGCTTTGCGTGGTCTGTTTGGGTCTCAAGCACGCTCGGGATGCCCTGGAGAACCCGGAGAATTGCAGTTTCTGCCTCATGCTGCCTAGGAAGCTGCTTAAACGCCGTCTTAAAGTGGAAGTGACACAGTGCACCGGGCTCAGCCCTTCTGACTCGGACAGGGGACACGGTGATGACGACGCGCTACCGGGGGCCTCCCGGGGCGCAACGTCTCTCGTCTGGGCTGACCAGCCCAATCCCGCCTTCCCCGAGGAGGACATCTTCGGGGACAACCTCGCTCTCGTCCACGAACTGCCCGGTTCTGGCGAAGAGGAGGATGCGGCCATTCTTGGGGTTTCAGAGGACGAGGAGGCCATCCCGCCCTCTGGTGTTCCCCAGGCTACGGCCCACGCGGTTCTGCCTCAAGCCATCCTCCTGGAAGTGTGTGAGCGAGCGGCCGCTCGTCTCAACATCAAATGGCCGGCACTGCAGAGCGCCACCGACCAGGAGAGGGATATTTATGATGGGAAAGTGCTGGGACCCCCTCCCGGCCCGAGGAAACAACTCTTCCCCATCCTCCCGGTGTGCGCGAAGCACATGAGAAATTATTGGAGCGACCCGCTCGACTTCAAACACGGTCTCACGGGACTCGAGGTTAAGGATATGGCGGCGCACAGTATGGGCGAACCTCCCGCCGTTGAGCCTTCCATCGCCAGGCACCTTAACCCCGCTCAGGGCGGGCTGCTCGCTCCCCCTAAGCCGGTCTTGCCCAACAAGATGGACCGTTTTGCTGCCTCCGTTCACCAGGCAGCTTATAAGTCCTTGGCCGTGGCTGTCAGGGCCCTTAACGTTTCTTCGCTCCTCTCCGCCTACCAGGCGGAGATCCTCGAAGAGTTAGGGCAACAATTGGAAAAAGGAAATCGTGTGTCCTTCAAGACTGCTTTGCTCTTGGCCTTGGCATCTGCTAAACGTGTCAGTGAGCTACATGCACTCTCGGTTCAACCCTCGTGCACTAAGTTCTCCCTCAGTGGAGATAAGGTTTCCCTTAAGCCTAACCCGGCCTTCATGCCAAAGTGCTTCCCTGCGTTCACTTCGGAGGTGTTGGAGCTGTCCGCTTTTCACCCTCCACCTTTTACCTCTCTGGAGGATCAGAGGCTGAATGCTTTGTGTCCAGTCCGTGCTTTACAGGCTTATATGACCAGGACCAACGCTTTCCGGAAGAGCGACCAGCTCTTTGTTTCATGGGCCCCTCCGCACAGAGGGAGTCCCATATCGAAGCAACGCCTCTCACATTGGGTTGTGGGCGCTATAACTATGGCTTATGAAGCAAAGGGAGTGCAGCCCCCAAGGGGCATCAGAGCTCATTCCACAAGGGGCTTAGCCGCCTCTTGGGCTTTGTTTAGGGGAGTGTCACTGCAGGACATCTGCTCCGCTGCCAGTTGGGCTTCTCCTCATACCTTTGTGCGTTACTACCGGCTGGATGTCACCAGAACCTCGGTAGCACATTCGGTTTTAGGGGTGGGGTCTTCTTAGCTCTTCCCTGTACTCTGTTGAAACCAATAAGAGTGAATCGGCCGGCTGGTCATGTCCATTCTTGCCACCAAACATTTAATTCCCGTTATGGGTATAGTTTATGTGCCTTGGTGGGTTGGGGGTACTATCATGTATGTGTCTCATGCATGCTTCATGTCCTGCTTGTCCACAGCAGTTGGTGTGGCGTCACCTTTGCAGGTTCATGATTAATGGACGTGTCAGGCACCGCCTCCCCGAGGTGACCGTCTTTCTCTGGCTTTCAGAACCTCACTGTGAGTGTATTGGGCAATCGGGGAGCTGTCCATGTCTCTCCCATAGGTGGATCTTGAACACGAGATGATGAAAGAGAACAATAGATTACTATCGTAACCCCGGTTCTCTGAAACATTGATGGAGAGATCCACCAGCTTCGCCCCGCTTGCCGCACGAGAAGCGAATATACTTACTGAGGAATAGCAGCGCGCCCAGATGTTATATGCCCGTAGGTGAGGGGGTGTGGCCTCACCTGGCATTGGCTGCGCGCTTCTGTCTGTTTAGCCAGACTTGGTGCAATTGGATGCTTCTGCAGAGGTCAGGTACGGATGCCCTTCCCATAGGTGCATCTCTCCACTCGATGTTTCAGAGAACCGGGGTTACGATAGTAACCTATTGTTTCATTTTCATTTAGTTGATGTTCAGGATTGGTACGCCTTGCCGGTGAGTGACTATAAACTAGCATTGCTAGTAATTCAGATAAAAAATTAATATCACATGATTGTGTAAATTTATTAGTTAGTTCTGGTATTTGTATTTTCATTGCAGGTTTACAACCTAACCAACGCTAACTGTCACTAATATACAGCTGACAGACATAGCGTATAGCATTCAGGCTACCTTTGTGGATGAGGATTGTGTAACTTATGTGTGCGCAATAAAAGCTCATGAATTGACTCGAGTTGTATCCGCCGTACTTTTCCTGAAACCCTTCCAGTGGGGAGTTTATTGAGCTATAGCAGGTAGCTTAATAGAGGACTGGACAGTTGTAAACCGTCGTCGGAGCCGTGAAAGAGAGTACGCGGACCCCGAGCGGAAGAAAGCCATTGTTGATGACCGGCGCCGTGATCGGATTCAGATTCTGAAGCGACCGTCAACAACACCACTACAACGGAAGAGGCGAAGTCGAGGACTAACGGGGCTGTTAAAAGACTGAATAATTTCCACAACCGTGAGTAGGACTGTGTGGATTATGATGACAGCCGCGGGGCTAATATAGTGACTTTGTAACGCCGCTATAAGCTATAACAGCTGGCGAAGACGTCTGTGTTGTTCGCGAACGAACGATTCTTTTGAACGATTCTTTTGAACGAGTCATTTTTCTAAAAGGTGATTTTAGAGATTCTGTTCACTAGAAAAACAGAAAAAGAAGAAGTAAGAAGATAAATAAAATAAAGAAAAGGTCAAAATGGCAGATGATAAGCCAGATCTAGAGAGCTTAAAGCGAAAACGCTCAAATGCGCAACGAAACTTTACAACACGAATAAACCGCCTTAACGTTAGTGCTTGCCGTTTACGTGAAGTTGAGTTGTCTGAAGAGTTAGCGAGATTGAAGGATGATTATGACAAACTCCTCGATGTCAGTAATGAATATGTTGACGAACAGAGCCAGATAGACCCTACGGGTGAAGACAGTGAGTTGAGGGATGCCCTGGCGAAGAGAGATGCAAGTGAGCAAAGGTTCCTTGAAACTGAGAGCAAGATCATGGAAATGCTGTGGTCTAAGTATGCAGCGCCGGACATAGACGTTCTTGTAACACAGTTCAAGTCTGCTCTTGGTCGGTCTGAGGCGCTCGGGAAAGGTGAGATAGTGCCATGGACGCAGCAAGGGGTCGAGAGTGGTAAGCTGGATAGGAAACTCCATGAACTCAGGGAGGCTGTGTACACTTGGAGAGACTATCGGCCACATGGAAAGGAGAAATGGATGCTCTTTTTATCATTAAGAGAGGACAAGGAGCAACATATGGATGAGTGGACATGCCAACGTGATAATGAGGTCATGAAGAGAAACAGTACAGAACTAAAAGACGATGTAAACGGAGGTGAGGAGGAAGAGGATGAAGATGTGGGAGGCAATGATGCGGTTGGTGGGCCTGTCACAACAGCTATCGACAGCCTTACAGCTGCAGATAACATCACCTTTACCCAACCAGTAAGCCTTGCTATTTCTACTCCACCTGTTAACACCCAGCATGCTTTCATCAATCCGCCCACTGACGAGCAGGGAACTATATATGTTACAAGCTCACCTTGAGTCATGTTCTCTCATAGAGCAAGCATCTCTACATGTGCTCCTCAAGTTTCTACTGTCACTAGTCGACCTCAGAGCAGGTATGTAGCATCTACCACACACAGTAACCCCCAAGAGACGTTACAGCCCAACCTGCAGTCAAGACGATCTGATAGTGGACTTGGTGTCAGTTTCGCTCAACCTCCGACCCATGCCAGGACGCCACAATTGATGAGTGTTCGTACCGCTCCGCCCGTTAATCTCAGCATGGGACAAGGTAGTAGCATGCCATATAGCAGCCCTGGATTGTACGCTGGTGGAGAAAACAGCTCTCAATGGGCCCGACCAAAAATAAGGCTCACACCCATAAGTTTGCCTAAGTTCTCCGGGGATAGGAGGGACTATTGGCGCTGGAAGGCTGAATGGGAGAGTATCCAGGTGCAGGCGGAACCTACGGGGTCGAAGGAATGCAAGAAACTTCACTTGCTAGACAGTATAGGAGAGTCTGTGAAAAGTGAACTCAGACTGTTACGCTGCAGAGATGCAAACGATATCTTCAGGGAATTAGAAAACCGTTATGGTGACAAAGCACAAACGGCAGAAGAAATTGTGTTGGAGCTTCAATAACGGCCTGCTGTAAAGAACCACCAGCCACGAGAGACGTTAGAGTTGATCCTAGCGGTGGAGAGGGCAGCATTGGACCTCACGGACCTGGGGTGCGCAGACGCTGTACAGAATCAGCTGGTGATACTGTCTTTTGAGAGCAAACTCCCTGATGTCATGAAAAGAGAGTCGCTCATGTGTGTGAGAAACCCTGTTAACGACGTCCACCCAGGAAACCGTTTCGACAGGCTCTTGCTGTTCCTGGAAGACCAAAAGGCGTTGCTCGTGAGGTTGTGGGCCAGTTGCTGCCCAGCAAGCCATGGCCTGCTAATGCTCCTGAGCGACCAAGCTACCGGGAGAAACCAGGTGACCGATGGAGAGAAAAGAAGTCATTCACTAAGACTACGGCAAGTGAAGTCAAAAGAGACTCCAAGCAGTTACCATGTGCTGTGTGTGGTGATGAAGAACATAGAGGTAAACTGTTTCGCTGTAAAACTTTCAGGAAGGCCAGTCTGTCGGAGAAGAAATCTCAGGTGAAAAAGGCAAAAGCATGTACAAAGTGCCTGGATGTTCACGGGGTGGACAGTGGCTGCACTCCTAAGTTCCTATGTCGTAAGGAGGAGTGTAAGAAAGGCGACACTCCAGTGGACAACCACTATTTTCTCTGCCCTAAGGCATCAATTAAGAAAGATGCTACTAAGAGGGAAAACGAAGCAGGGGAAAAGAGGGGACCTCGTGGTCCGACAAAGGAGCAAGAGGCTGTGTTCGCTGAGTTGGGACAGACTCCCCACCAGTTGGAGGCTGTCCGCAAAGCCTGTACTAACAAGGCAATGTCGACAGTGTGTTCTGGCGAGGGTTTGATAGAACAGAGTGGCTTGAAAGAACATCCAGTCCTCATGATGCTCGTTCCTGTCACAACGAATAGAGGAGACAGTCTTGGAGCCTTGGTTGATCTCGCGTCTGACACAAATTACATTACGCACCAAGCTGCGGAAAGGCTCGGACTGACGGGTGAACCAATCTCCCTTGTCGTGTATGGTGTCGGCACGATGAAGGTGAAGGTTGTTACAAAAAGGTATCTCGTGACAATAAAAGTGTGGAGCTCAAGAGGAACCCTGAAGTTTCACTAGATGATCTGCTACGGGATGGAAGACATCGCCAAAGTGGATCGAGTGGTGAGATCAGAGCGACTAGAGCAGTTCTTCCCTGAAGCTAAGCCGGGAGAACTGGCCCGCCCAGAGAAGATCGATCTATTGATCAGTACTCGAGAAGGTCGATTAGCTCCACAATGGCTGCAAAGGGTCGGCGACCTGGTGTTGTGGGATGGTCCTCTGGGTAAGATCGTGAGTGGTGTGCATCCAGACCTCTTCGAAGAAGTGGAGGTGACAACATGGCAGTCAGAGACGCACTTTGCTCACTCAATGAGGTCGGTAGCCGTCAAAGTTGAAGAACACTTCGTGGGAAGGCCAGGATGCCAATTGGAGCAAGAAAGCAGTGTAGAAGTTCGAACGACAGCAGTGTGCAATAAAGAGATCCTTGAGTGGCTAAAATGGGATAGCATCGGTGCTGCCTGTGACCCTACCTGTGGAGGGTGTCGCTGTGGAAAGTGTCCACCAGGAGGAAAGGAGATGTCCCTGGCTGATGAGAAAGAGTTGGAGATAATAAAGGCAGGTCTAACCTTCAGGGAGAGAGACGCCCACAGCGACCAGCCACACTGGGATGCGAAGTACCCCTGGAATGAAAACCCAGCCTCTCTTCCCAATAACCGAAAAGCTGTGGAAGCAACGTTCCTGAGGGCTGAGAAGCGGCTTGAGAAAGACCCCCTGTGGAAAGAGGCTTACATGAGGCAAGTCCACGAGATGGTGGGAAGAGGAGCTGCTGTTAAGCTCACTAAAGACATGATGGACAGCTGGAAAGGTGCTGTGTGGTGGGTGAGCCACTTAACCGCTCCAAATCCCCACTCAGTGACTACGCCGGTGCGCCTCGTCTGGAACAGCAGCCAGGAGTTTAGAGGGGTGAGCATGAATAGCATTTTGCTCAAAGGCCCAGACGTCCTAAATCCCATTAGAGCGGTGCTCCTCAGATTCCGGGAAGGAAAACATGCAGCCATCGGAGACATCACCAAGATGTACAATTCGGTTTGGCTGGAGGAACAAGAGGTCCATGTGCATCGGTTCCTATGGAGAGACTCACCAGAGGATGAGATTGAGGATTATGCTGTCGTGAGGGTGAACATGGGGGACAAACCAGCGGGGTGCATTGCACAGGTTGCCATGCGCGAGACCGCAAAGTTGCCCCAGTTCTCTGAAATGAAGGAGGAAAGAAGAGTCATCGAGGAAGACTCATACGTCGATGACCTCCTTACGTCCCACAATGACCCACACTGTCTAGACAATATCCAAGAGGGAGTAGAGAAAGTACTGAAAGCTGGAGGCTTCTACCTCAAACCTTGGGTCCGGTCCGGTCAAAGTGGGAGGCGGGACGGGACAGAGTCCAAGCCAATGACTCTGACGTTGCCCAACCAGCTAAGGGAGGAAGATAACAAAGCCCTGGGGGTAGGTTACCTCGTGCAAGAGGACAAACTCTTTGTGATGGTCTCCATCAACTTCTCCAGAAGGAAGAAGAAGATGAGGACTGAGATTGACCTCACTGAAGGAGAAGTGGAAGTAAAGACACCGAACCCACTGACTCGTCGTGTCCTACTGAGCCAGATCGCCGGGCTGTATGACCCGATCGGTCTAGTCACACCTGTGAAGCAGAAAGGAGTGATCCTTGTGAGAAGAGCCTTCCAGGAAGCTGGCAAGCTTACTAAAGACACCTGGGATGGACCTCTGTCTGACGAGCTCAGAGGAAAGGCGATTGAACTGTTCAAGGTGTATGCTCGTTTGAATAGCATTAAGTTCCACAGAAGCCTCATACCCTCTGACTGGAGGGGTAAACCCTGGGGAATCACGTTTTCTGACGGGAGCTGTGAGTCCTATGGCGCTGTACTGTACTTGCGATGGGAGACGTCAAATGGTGTGGTCACACGGCTGGTAGAGTCAAAGGCCAAGTTAACTCCCCTCAACCAAAAAGGTGACGCAGTCAAGGCTGAGGTATGCGGGGCTGTCTTCGCCACACGTCTAAAGGGATACATATTGAAGCATGGACGGTTAAACGTGGGGAAGTGGTACCACTTCATTGACAGTCAGACGGTGCTGGGGGCTATCCAGAGAGAGAGCTACGGATTCCAGACATTCTTTGCGAACCGAGTCGGAGAGATTCAGAAGGCTGGACCCGTAACTGACTGGTGGTGGATACCAGGCGAGGTCAACATCGCTGATCTAGTCACGAGGGGGTGCTCTCCTGAATTGCTAGGTGAGAACTCTGTGTGGCAGGAAGGTCCTGAGTTCCTGTCTAGTACAGTCGAGGATTGGCCCATGAAGTCCGCTTCAGAAGTGGCAGCTGATGCTAGGGAGGTGGTGAGTAAACTCCAGAGAAAGGCCTTTTCGGCAGTCTTCACTAGAGCTCAAGCCAAGAAGCAGTTGAACCCTGACAATCCTGGTGGTGAAGATCCAATAGCCATAGTTGGAGTTAGCGGGGTTTCAGCGTCCTCAGAAAATGGGATGAAATTGACCTTAGCTGAGGCCAAAGAAACGGAGACACTGTGGGGAGCCATGCTCATAGACCAAGTGGAACCAACAAGGTGCAGTTCTCTAGTTAAGCTTTGTGGAGTAGTTGGTTATGTCCGCAGAGCTGTGAAGAAGTGGTTGGCCCGTGTAGGCAGGGCCTCTATACCAGCAAAGTGGGAGGCAGTATTGACAGTAAAGGAACGCAAAGCTGCATTCCAAGACCTCTGCCTAGCTGCCCAGAAGGGAGTTACGTTGTCTGTGACGACGCTAAACAGACTCGTTGTCAGCAGGGATGAGGCTTCAGGGCTCCTAAAATGCCATGGTAGAGTCCAGACCATTACCCAGGGAGATACCGGTGTGCCCCTGATCCCCTACAATGCGTAGATTAGTACCCTTCTCACACGAGAGGCCCACAATGTTAACCACGAAGGTGTTGCTGGCACACTCCTCCGTGTAAGGTCTAAAGCATGGGTGGTGCTGGGACCAAGGATTGCCAGAAATGTCATTGACTCCTGTATACACTGTCGAAAGACCAAAACGAGAATGTGTAAACAGGTGATGAGTGAGCTTCCCCTCGAACGAACTGAACCAGCCGCACCTTTTGAGTTTACAACATTGGACCTTTTCGGACCATATGTTGTTAAAGATATTATAAGAAGAAGAACAAAGATGAAAATCTGGGGTGTAGTGTTCAGCTGTATGGCTTCGAGAGCAGTACATGCTGACATTGTGGAAGATCTGTCGACGGAAGGATTCCTGAAACCATACCAGCGCTTTACAGCTCTCAGGGGTCACCCAAGAAAGCTCTGGTCGGATCAAGGGACAAACTTTGTGGGCGCCAGGCCAGTTTTAATGGAGCTTTATGAGTTTCTAAGTGGCATTGACAAGGATCAGGTCCAGAAGAAGGCGGCAGCTGTAGGAACCGACTGGATGTGGGTGTTTCACCCAGCGGACTCTCCCCACCGAAATGGTGCAGCTGAGGCAGCGCTCCGTGTACTCAAGAGAGCGTTAAGCAGTGTTGGCGAAGAAGGTAACCTGACAGCGCTGGAGTTCCAGACCCTCCTGTACCTTGCTGCTAACCTGTCAAATGAGAGACCAATCGGTGCCAGGGCCCAGGTACAAGATGAGACCGTGGAAGTCATCACTCCCAACTCTCTTCTGCTTGGTCGCACAGGACCCAGTGGGGACTCCCGAGGGTTTAAGTATCCAACTTACCCTGTCGTGCGGCTGAGAGCAATCCAGATCGAGGTTGACAAGTTCTGGAAGCGGTGGAGCCAGTTGGCAGGTCCGGGCCTCTACATCCGCCAGAAGTGGCACGCGCCTGCTAGAAATGTTGCAGCGGGGGACCTGGTGTGTTTAGCTGACCAGAACGCGCTGAGGGGCCAGTTCAGGCTGGGTCGAGTCGTGGAGGTGTGTCCTGATGTGAAGGGCATAGTACGAGATGTGAGGGTGAGAACATGTCGAAGCTGTCCAGTTTCCGGCGCACAGTTCAAGAAAAACCAAGGTGTGGAGAACTATCCCTCCACCATCCTCCACAGGGACGTTAGGAGGTTGGTGGTTCTGCTTCCAGTGGAGGAGCAGTAAAGAATCCCCACCATGGTGTGTTTCGGTTGGTAAAGCATCCCCACCATGGTGTGTAGAACTTTCCATCAGGTATAACTAGTGTTTACATATATAATATATATTAGTGATGGATGTTATTATTATGTTCTGGGGTATTTGAGAAAATAATTATTATTATTCCAAATGAAGGCATATTTATGTTATATGTTATATTCTTACTAGGTTATAGGTTTGTTTATTATTATTCCTGGTCTCCAGACTATTTGTCTGCATATGCTTAATTAGTTACAGTGCGCAGGCGCCTTTGCCTTTAGGTTTCATTTTCATTTAGTAGATGTTCAGGATTGGTACGCCTTGCCGGTGAGTGACTATAAACTAGCATTGCTAGTAATTCGGATAAAAAATTAATATCACATGATTGTGTAAATTTATTAGTTAGTTCTGGTATTTGTATTTTCATTGCAGGTTTACAACCTAACCAACGCTAACTGTCACTAATATACAGCTGACAGACATAGCGCATAGCATTCAGGCTACCTTTGTGGATGAGGATTGTGTAACTTATGTGTGCGCAATAAAAGCTCATAAAGTGACTCGAGTTGTATCCGCCGTACTTTTCCTGAAACCCTTCCAGTGGGGAGTTTATTGAGCTATAGCAGGTAGCTTAATAGAGGACTGGACATTTAGATTGTTAGTTTTTACCCAGAATTTATTTTGGACATCAAGTGGCAACCCTACATGGTGCCAAAATTGTCATAGAAAAGTAACAAAAATGTCTTCAAAATCAAATATAAAAAACTGAATACTATTAGAACTGCACACAACAAAATGCTAAATTATTAGCATGGCATACACTGAATGGGAAAATTGACAATTTTGTAATTTCATAAACTGAAGTGTGATTTACCAGGTGAATATGAGCCAAAATTGTATAGAATATAACAAGTATATCAGCCACCTTGCATTTAGAAAAGACATCTACTTTCATAAAGACTGAACATATATTGCTTATTTAATACAATAGTTTCTCTTTATGGCTGTTTACAGTGCTGAAACCTTTACCATGGTAATTAAAGTAGCAGTACTTACTACTTATACTACTGTTCAAAAGTTTGGGGATCAGTACGATTTTTAAAAAATAATTTTTAAATAATCTTTTAGGCTCAGCAACACTGTATTTATCCGATCAAAAATACTGTAAAAACAGTAATATTGTGACATATAAATACCAAGTTCTGTCATGAAAGAACCTGTTGATATTTACATTGTTAACTAAATGGCACAAGCTGATTGGTTCATGTTCTGCAGCCAATGAGCTTGCTGCTCAACATTTAAATAGATAACTATCATTCACTAAAGAAGTTTGCAGCCTGCTTTAGAGTTCCTCTGAAACCTTCCCCAGCTCCGCCCGTGCAGATCTGCTATGGGTAATTCTATTCATGCTGTTTGTGGTGAGACATTAAATCTTACATGCTCACAGCAGTGTATGGTGTATGTATTGGCAGTAGCAAGTTCCTGTACTTGCTCTGCAGCAGCAGCAATAACGTACAACAGCAATAATCAACAGCAGCAGCATAGCAGGTCTATTTCACCAAGAACAAATAGCCTACATTAACATTGTCATATCCATTATATCCCGTGTTGTAGAGGATAAACAACATAAACAAACAACATACAAAAAAATGATAAACACTGAAGTACACAGCACCTTACTTAAGACCAAACCGACAAAGAACAGAAGGTAAATGAGGGTACTAATCAGGAACATCTGGACAAAATGATTAACTATAGTAGCCAAGGAAACAATTAACGGGATAGTTCACCCAAAAATGAAAATTCTGTCAGTATTTACTCACCCTCATGTTGTTCCAACCTCGTAAGACCTTCGCTCATCTTCGGAACACGAGTTATGATATATTTGATTAAATCTGAGAGCTGGATCACTCCTCCATATGCTTCTTGAGGGATTGAAGCTTGCCAGCCCCTAAAAGTTATTAAAGATATCGTTAAAATAGTCCAAGTGACTACAGTGACTCAATCTTAAGTTTATCAAACGACGAGAATACTTTTTGTGCGCAAAAAACTATTTTAACGATATCTTTAATAACTTTAACTTTAATAGCTGGCAAGTTTCAATCCCTTAGAAGCCTATGGAGGAGTGATCCAGCTCTCAGATTTAATCAAAAATATCTTAATTCGTGTTCCGAAGATGAACGAAGGTCTTACGAGGTTGGAACAAGATGAGGGTGAGTAAAAACTGACAGAAATTTCATTTTTGGGTGAACTATCCCTTTAACTCAGACATTCACAAAAAGAACTAAATACAGAAACTCAACCAAAACAGAACATGACTGTGAGTGACACATTACTATGCTAAAAATCTGCAGAGAGTTGTCATGATAGAAATGTAATTTATTTATTTATGTATTATGTATTTAATGTATATTTATTCGGATGGCAAAGCTGAATTTTCAGCAGCTATTATTCCAGTCTTCAACGTCACATAATCCTTTAGAAATCAATCTAATATGAGAATTTGGTCCTCAAGAAACAATTTTGGTTAATTAAATGCATCCTTGCTGAATAAGTTATGAATTTCTTTAAAAAAAACATACTGACCCTAAACTTTTTAACAGTGGGTATTGTAAAAATTAAATGCATTAGACATTTGAAAGGTGCTACTGTACAGCACATACAAACTCTAGCTCCAGTCTTATTAATCTTTCTGCCTCAGACTTTCACAGTGGCACCTGGCTTACAAAGATACTTTTTTTTTTCATTTTAATATTCATATGTTAATTTAAAACATAGAAGGTCTAACTTGAAAAACAATTCTTAACTTCCTTCCTGCATTTCTCATCCTTCCTGCCAACTCAATCAATGAAAGGGGTCGTGGTGCTGCCGTAAGTTCTTTTTCAGTGTCCGGCCTTTATATAGTTCAGTTATATAACAAAAGAAATACAGTACATGAGCATAAATTCAAGTTAAGGGGAGTGAAAAGGCCAAGTGCAGGAGCAGGTATAGAGGGTGACCTTGAAGCATATAGTCATAAAAAGTCCCATTAAGTGACCTTGGCTGGATTTGTTCATGGTGCAGAGCTCTGAGCACATCCCTCATGAGACTGTATATTGAAAGATCTACTGTATGTGTTAGCATCCTCATTCATATCAAAGGCACTTGCTATTCCCCTCCATAGATTTGCAGCTATATATCTGTCAGTAGATTAGCAGGTGCGCTCTCCATCGCCCTCCATCTCTCTGAGGGGGTAAGCACACCGGAATCACACCATTAACTGCTTATTGAGGCATCAATTCTATCAATTACCTCTGCCTAAATCCCTCTATGCAAATCAGTCCTCAAGGACATGCTCAGCTGTCACTCTCCACCAGTCAGTTTGTGCCATTGATTAGCATGGAAATCAGCTTAGGAAGGGGGTGGCTTAAAGGTGGAGCTGCTTATGAGAAACTCAATTTTTAGCTCTATGAAACTTGTCATTTGTCTCCATTTTCTGTATCAGGCCTCACCTTAATGGCAGGGTGCTTTAGGGAGATTAGCATGTCACATTGCTTCTTTATTTAGAATCACAAGACATGAAAGAGAATGTCAGAAGCCTGATGACAGATTTTTACTCCCAAAAGATCAATAATTAGATTATTATTATAATTGTGTTTTAAATATTTAATATTTGTGAAGAAGACAACTTTGTCTTTTAAAATCTCAGAAAAGTAAGTAAGTAAGACTTAAAAAAAAAAGAAATTAATACTTCATCAAGGATACATTACTGTAAATTGATTAAAGGTGACAGTGAAGACATTTACAATGGTACACGTTTTCGATTTCAAATAAATGATGTTCTTTCAAAACTTTCTATTCATTAAAGAATAGTGAAAAAATAGCATGGTTACCACAACAAAAACAACAACAAAAAACATAGCGCACCTGTTTTCAACATTGATATAAGAAATTTCTGATTTAATATATAATAAAATATTTATTTATTCATGTAATGGCAAAGCTGGATTTTCAGCATCATTCACATTATCCTTCAGAAATCAACAATAATAAGAAATGTTTCTTTAGAAGCAAATCAGTATATTAGAATGATTTCTGAAGGATAATGTGAATGATGCTGAAAATTCAGCTTTGCCATTACATGAATAAATAAATATTTTATTATATATTAAATCAGAAACCAGGTGTTTTAAATTGTAATACTATTTAAATGTTAATAATATTACTGTATTATTTTTGATTAAATAAATGCAGCCTTGAGCAAGAGACTTTTGAATGGTAGTTAACAACATATTCTTTCATTTTCAGACATACTAAAAAATATGAAATGGGGGAAAAGACAAAATAAAATGGATTCAGAGTGCATGCGGTCAAAAAGTCATGATCCTAAATGCAGTCTAGTTAAACAAAAGTTGGTTTAGTTTATCCTGTGAAATAGTCAAGATTTCCATGTATATCTCAAAGTCTCTGTTTAGGAAACCACTGGCTGATTTGTTCGCTTCCTGTGGCAGTAAAGAGAGGCTTCTTAGTGCTGGGCCACGTTTACGGAGCATTCACCCTGCACAAAGAAACCAATTACTCTTACAAGGTCTGCAGAGCACATAGCCATGCCCACAGTTTTATTGGGCTCCCAACTTAGAGGTGATTTTGTGTTTCACTGAACACCACCTGAAAGGAGGATTTCATTCACTGGAACTAAGGACTAGTACAACCCACATTAAATGAAAAGGAGGCTCGTGAGCCATCTGTTTTTGTAAGCAGGATTTAAATCTGAATGTGAACTTTCAATTCAGAGGTCCTGACTTCTTAAATTAAGATTTAATTGGGGGAAATTGGCCCTCTCATATGAACTTGTGCAGTGTTTGGGAAATTTTTAGGGAAAGTTACTTTTAAAAGTAATGCATTACAATATTGCGTTACTTCCTAAAAAGTTACGAATTGCATTACTTAGTTACTTTTTATGTACTTCTTTTAAGTAATGTGTTACATTACTTTTGCATTACTTGTTCTCAGCTGGCCTGGGAGCAGCTCAAACAAACCTTTCAGCTTGCTGCCATTCTAGATTGCAGAAGAATAGAACGGAGTAGAAGAAAGTTCAACACTCTTGCTTCAGCAATGCATTTTTTTAAAATGAAACACAAATGTGATGTTTATCTAAAGTCATTTTTGTTTATTAGTATGGTTGAATTGTATCATTGAACATCAGCAGCAAAGACATTTCCTAATGTAATGGGATAGAAGGCATATGACTACAAATTGGTTGAACTACAACCCCCATGAGTCAAGACGCTATAAATAAAAATCTTTTTCAGCTTTTCTTTTTCATGTACGAATTCACAATACTCATAAAAGAGTATGCAAGCGAGATTCTAAAGTGTGCATACGATGGACACTTTACTATCCCATGAGGCCACGGGAGAGGATTTATGAATGGCAGTGAAGCAACGTTACTAATGCTGGTAGGTCAAATGAAAATGACAACATGGCAAATTTAGTATGTCCAGATTACATTCTACACGCACTCATAGGCTGGATCTCAAATGGCACGTGACAAATGGGGTGCCAAATGGTGACGTCAGGAAGTGCAGACTTAAGGGGTGCAGGCCCTGGTCCACGAGGGCACACGAGAGTGTATTTTGGGACAGGCTTGATGACATTATGCCACCGAAATTCAAACAGCCACGAAAACTCCTCCCCTCATTTATCTGATTGGGCGTTCGCAATGATTCCTGGGTAGGTAACTGGTGTGGAGGTTGCGAAAGTGCGGGCTTCGTCGAACTATTCTTATCACAACCGGGGGAGTACTCTGGGTTTGGGCCTTAGGGGCAGCCTGGGGTTGGGGACAGCATGCCAAATACGCATAACCCATTTACTTATTTATATGAAAGTGTGAACTTGTGAAACTGTTTATAACAGGTGAATAACAGAGACAAATAAACATCATGTGCAGTTAATTCGTTCTACTAATGACCCAGCTGCTGATTTTAACAAATTTATTAGCATTAGACTAAAGGCAGTTGTGGTTTTTGATGCGACATTGCATAGATGTGCTGTTACTTTAATTAGAAATTAGAAAACAAAAAGGGAAGGATTTAATATTGGACAGATTAAACATTTTCAATCTAGTAATATAAGAGTCTATATTCTTAATGAGTATAAATGAATAGAAATAAAAATCAATGTTCAGGGATTAACTTGATAGGTAGTGTATGTATTGTTCATGCCTAACCTACAAACAATATACTAAATTAACTTTTTAAATCCTCATTGTGGGGTCTGAGCCGCCTAATATCGAAATCCTATAATCCCCCCATGTTTGAAAATAAACTGTGTTGGTTGCCTTCTTGAGTTCTCATCTCTTGAGAGAAGATGGGGATACATTAAATAAATAACTATATTTGTGTAATTTAACATTAATTACACGTTTGCGTAATGTTCCGAGTTTGCATTCACTGTTTTTATTCATTTTGAGGAATACTGAATCTGATTCTGTGCAAGTGAGAAGAGAAAATGCATGCTCCCATTTAGTCCAGAGCCACAATAACCACCATGTTTATTTTGTACACAACGCCTTTGCATCTCTCTCCCGATTTCCCTCAAAACTTGCGTTACTTGTTGTAAATTTAAAAGTGGTGCGTTTCTTTAGTAGCAACTTGAAAAAGAAAGATATGATTATGTAACTCTCGTTACTTGTAAAGCGCAACCTTAGACACTGATGTTGTGAAAGGAAACATTCAGTTTTTATTTCTAGATGCTTTTTTAGCCCTGTTTGGAATATTTAGTTGGTAGCTGTGTTTACTGTTCATAGTAGATGTTTACCTGTTTCCAGCTGGTCCAAGCTGATCAAACTTCACTGTAAATAGTGAGAAACACTGCATGACTTAAAAACAGTAGTTCTACTATACAGTATGTGACCCTTATAAATAGGTGTAGGCTTATTCAGTCACACTGATAAAAGTTATTGGGTAGATGTAGATGTTGCTTTAGATGTTACCACATTGAAGCACATATTCTAGGTTACCTGACCAAGAATTTTGAAATGTGGCTTATGTTCAACCAGCTAAATATCTGCTTGGACGAGTAAAAGTCCCTGTGAACTTGAAAGAGGTTGACTTAAGCTTGTTAGGGAATTAGTCTTACATGCCTGAAAAACTAAAGCTGGAAGAGTGTGTTTTTCCTGATGCGTGGCCACATCTCAGAGCCTTTCAACATTGTGACAGTTATTTGTTCTCACAGAGCTTTTATAGGTCAAACTACAGCTGTGTAGTCTGACCCATAAAACCTTTTTGAGAACAGAAAACGTCACAACACTGAATGATACCGCGGACCAGAAATAAGGGGCTGAGTGCAACTCCTCATGCTCCTCACTCGAACCCACTGTCACACGAACTGACATTTACTGCCAAAATACAGTAATATGATCCCTCTCTTCATCTGAGAGTGACTCTGCTCTGAGAAATCCATAATGAACACAGATTGAAAAATGTAAAAGCCTATTTGGATGAGATTCACTGATATCTGACACAAACATGGACAAGATGAATAATAACACAGAACATACAGTAATACTCACCGTGCTTGTGGTATTACGTTTCCATTCTCCTTTGGAGCTTTATTAGATTAATTTGTATTTAATTTAATATTCTGATTACATTACTGCCTATTAGTCACTCTTAATTTATAAATACAGTAAAAAGGAGACGGTGAGATGGTCATCTTGATCTCGCTCGTCATATGCAGACAGACATTTGAATGAATTGCATTAGGTCTGGACCAAATTATATTGGTGGAGCATGCTTGGTCAGGATGATAACATTTTACCAACAACTGATTAAACAAAGTTTAATTCGGTCATGTGCTGTTGGTGAATTTATCTGAAACCGATTATATTATAACGAAAAAAAAAAACAGCTTGGAATGTTGTGCCCTTATCGTGCTATTTTAACTCTTTCGTCGCCCGCGTTTAAAAAAAAAAGTTGCCAGCCACAGCCAGCATTTTTGACCCCTGCCATATTTTGAACACACGTATATCACACGTAATATCATACGTATCTAGTCCCTGAGTAGGGAACGGAGACGTTCCGTCGTGACGATGAATGGGGTTTCGCTTAGAAAGCCTATCAACTTCGAGTATACAAAACGAGCCAATGGCAAAGAAATGCCATGGGTCTGCGGATTTTTGCATGGCACAACTCCGCCCCACCTCGTGGGTATAAAAGGAGGATGCCGGCAACATGCAGATATGTTCTTCGCTGAGGAGCCAAGACTGAACTCAGGCGGTCCCCGCGGTACAGCGGTAGAGGCAGGAAGATGGAATGCCTCATTCCCTACTCAGGGAATCAGGGTTACATACGTAACCGAGACGTTCCCTTTCGTTGTCACTACGAGTACCGTCGTGATGACAAATGGGGTTCCAGTCTAATCACGCCACTTTCACATGCTGTCTTCCAGTGCCCTGCGTAAGTCTGAGCTCCCTGTCGTGGACTGGCATGGACGAAGGGCTCCTATTTAACACAGGAATACCAAGGTACACTTGGAAGCATATCTCCGAGGAAATATGCAAATAATGCCAACCCAAGGGGGGGAGGGGGACTTACAGAATTCACATATGACCCGGGCGGGGATGCATATGGACAACACTGGGGTGTCCAGACCACAGGGTGGAGTATTTCAACCCCAGGGGTGGCAAGGTAACTTGCCAAGGGAAAGACACATGCTCAGAGAGGCTTACAGTGGAAAAACACATGTGGGGGTCGCCCAGAGGGGGGACCATGCACACGGAGGAACCTATCCAACACACAGGCAATAGACACTGGCGTTGACGTCAGCAGTGCTGGAGGAACTCAGGTCTTGTCGGGGAAGCTCACCTGAGGAAATATCACACGTATCCAGTCCGTGGAGTGGAATGGCGAGCAAGCGAAGACACCTGAGCGGGTCCTAGTACTGGCTGGTTAAAGCGAGTACACGAGAGGACACAGGCTCCATTCAGAGATTGTAGAGTCTGGTGAATATGTAGGGTATCGCCCAGCCTACAGCTCAGTAGATGTCTGTTAGTGAGGCGCCATGCGCTAGAGCCCAAGAAGAAGCCACACTCCGGTGGAGTTGGCTGTCACACCAAGGGGGCATGGTCGACCTCGCTGCTAGTATGCCAAGCAATGGTGTCCACATCCCGTGAGACAAGCGAAGCGGACTCCCCTGAAGCGGGGAGGAGACCGTGTTAACTGAATCGCATAGCCGAGCCTGATGGTTCGTGCGACCCAGCATGACAGGTTGGGAAGCTCTAGCCAGGCTCCCAAGAACTGTGCCAGCGGGGTCATGCGAACCACATACGTCCCCTCGGTTGTGCAGCAAAGTGGAATGACCGGCCCGGACGTAGACAGCATAGCGGCCTGGTGTGGGGGCACGGTCATTAACCGGCACCCTAGCAGAGGAGGCCAGGGAAGGACCAGTGTTCCGCGAGGACCTGCTTTGCCAGGGGTCTGGCAACAGAGGAGGATGAGAGTGGTGCGGCACGCACTGTCATCCGAGAACTCTGTGTGCTCAGAGATGGAAGTCAGTTCTTAAAAGAAGAGGTTCTCCCCCGGCCCTCCACCGGGGGAAGGAGTGGACCTGCAACCACTTCTGGAAGAACTGAACACCATCTCTGAGCAGCCCACTCAGCGGCGCTGCTAGCCTGGCATTAGCAGTGCGTTGGGCCGGAGCGGGCTGGGACAACTTCCTGCGACCACCTCCATGGCTTAGCCCGGTGAAGGCTGCTTCTGGGGCTGGGCGGGAGGGACGAGGTCGCAGAAGGGCGCCCTCGGCTGCGAGTAGGCTGAGGATTCTGAGCCGACAGCTGTGGAGGCTGCAGCAGGCCATCGGGGCAGAATATGTTTTATAGCCTCAGTCTGCTTCTGGGCGGCCGAGAACTGTTGGGCAGAGTCCTCGACCGAGCCGCCGAGGAGGTCAGCCTGGGATATGGTGGAGTTTAGGAAGCGGGTTCGCTCAGCCTCGCACATATCAACCAGGTTAAGCCCAAAATGTCTGACCACGCATGTGGACATCCCCTGACCCAGAGAGCGTGCGGTCACCTTCGTCGCTCATAGAGCGAGGTCGGTGGCGGCATGCAGCTCTTGGATGAGCCCTGAATCAGCTCTACCCTACAGGCATTGGATGGGTGCTTAGGGTCGCCACGCCAGGTGGAGGCGCTGTGGGGACACAGATGTGTAGCCACAGAACACTCCACGGGGGGGGGACCCCAGTGTACCCTTGGCTGCGGCCTCTACGAGGGCAGAGAAGGCGGAAGAGGCCGCTGAGCAGTCACGAAAAGTCAAAGGAGAGTCCCATAATCTCATGACCTCTTCATGTATGTCCGGGAAGAAAGGAATTGAGGGCGGGTGCTGGTGTCAGCACGCGCCGCCTCCAAAACCAATCGTGCCAGGAAAGCATGGCTGTCAACACTCAGTCTCTGCAATGCTGGCACACCCAAAGGCGGCATCACAGCCGAATCCTCATCTCCAGAGGACTCCAGCCCGCCGGTGTCGGGGCACCGAATTAGATGCTGGGCCAGCCGACGTCCACTGAACGCGACTGGTCAGCGATCTCATCCGGAAACCGCACGGGTTGCAATGTGAGAGAGGTATGTGTGGACCGAGGAGTAATCGTTTTTTTTTTTTCCACATCACCTGCTCCTGGTCACCCTGGCCACCAGCCAAAGTATTTCCTCATTTAGAGAAAATAGATTGGGGTGTGGATGAGAGGAGTCTCACTCATCGAGTCTCGACCGCGACATTGTGATAGTCATGTTCCCGCAATAAAAACATGACGCATCCATGAACGCTGCCCGAGCACAATCTATTTTTAGCCGAAACGCGCCGAGCAGCGTTCACGCCCAACAGAATCAACCAGACTGCCACACCCAGAAGTGCACGGGCATTTTCAATGCATCTTTAAAAAGACGTACCGCATGCAAGCTCTTTTTGTGAGAGGGAAAACTCTGCAGATGCTGAAGCGAACAGGGAGAAACACACGACTGGCAAACCACTGCACAGATCAGCAGGCAATGTGAAACTCGCTGGGAATCGCCGTCACACCAACACCTGGAGAGAAGCCCGTCTCGAAGAGTGAAGAGAGATGATCTCAGAATGGCTTGTGGAGTGAAGAATACTCTTGGCTCCGAAGCAAAAACATATCTGCATGTTGGCGGCGTCCTCCTTTTATACCCACGAGGTGGAGCGGAGTTGCGCCATGCAAATTTTGCAGACCCATGGCATTTCTTTGCCATTGGCTTGTTTTGTATACTCGAAGTTGATAGGCTTTCTAAGGGAAACCCCATTCGTCGTCACGACCGAACTCGTACTGACAACGAAAGGAAACTGTTTTATTCTAGATCATGAATGTCGTCTTCATGCATTTTTTTATCAACACTTGAATGTGTCTAAGTTTAATAAAAAATAAATTTTGAGCATTTTGATTATATATGATATCGCTTGTTTCTGTGTCGTCTTTGCATGTGTTTTGATCAGGAGATTCAATTACTCTTCTAGAAGATGTGTCATAGCGCCCCCTACTGTATAGCAGTGAAAACACGGAAAGCCTGGACATTCCTATAGTGCAGGCTATGTTAATGTTGGCGAAGCGTTTTCTCACAAATTATGGAAATTTCCGTCAATGGCAGGGAAAGAGTTAACTCTTTTGTTTAAAAAAACTAAACATCTCAAAGAGGCACAAAATCTCTTTCTCTGACCTTTACCATGACTGTTCCCTGCTGGTGGAATGATCTGCCTAACTCAACCAGAACTGCTGAGTCCGTAGCCACTTTCAAGAAACTGCTGAAGACGGATCTTTTTCGGCAGCGCTTTATCCAGTAATACTAACACTTTCTCTTCTCTTCTATTCTATTTTTTTATTTAAAAAAAAAAATCAAATAAAAAAAAATTACATGGACTGCGTTAGATTAAACTGAGGGGGGTCATTGGATAAAAGCATCTACTAAATTAATAAATGTAAACAAAATGTTTGCCAGCCACCGCCAGCGTTTTTGGTCATTCTCACAAAAATGGCCCCCAGAATATTTTGTTGCATGAATATCTGAACATGCAATAGGCTTTATCAAAAGGAAGACTTATTCTAGCTTCATGCATTCCTTTTTTGTCAACACTTAAATGTGGGTAAATTTCTTTTAAAAAAAGCAACATTTTGAGCAAAAAGCTGAGAAAATCACATTTTTGTCAAAGACTACGTCTGGATCAGATTCAGAATGAGGAGAGAGCATAGATGGAGTAACGTTAGATCAAGTCCATCATAACCGGTAACATTTTTCATATGCATGAGATTGCTCGTTTCTAATGCTTCTGTACCTGTGTTTTGATTAGGAGATACTGTCCTCATTCAGGATATGTGTAATAGTGCCCCCTGCCGTACAACAGTGATAACATGGAAGCCGTAAAAACTCATCAATGACAAGGAAGTGATTTCTCATTAAAGACGAGATAACTCATCAGTGGCGGGGAAATAGTTAAATGTTGCTATTTTTGTTTTGGATGTCTCCTAAATTTAGTGATATGAACCATAACGATGGCCTTACCATATCAATTCTAGCCAAAGTCCTCATTGCAGTGAATGCAAAGTGAATTTGCTCTTGCAGTGCAGAAAACAGTGTCTTCTCGACACATCGACAACACGAACCAAACTCTTTTAGACCTCAGCAACAACAAGGCCTAGTGTTTGAGGGCGGGTCAAACAGGAGTTACTAATTCAGCAGTTCAGAATTGGTTCAGGGGGACAATAACTCTATTTATTTTGCACTTTGATCATTAAACTTTATAGACTACTTTATACATTCACAAACAGCCACAGGCCTTTAACACATGAACATGAAACATGTAAGGTAATATCCCCCCAAAAAAAACATAATTGAGGCACTTTAAATTGGTCGTACAGAAAACACTAAACTGCGTTTTGTATTAATACGGTGCAATATAGGCTTCAGTTTTGCTCATGGATATCTAGTGAACTTGCAACTAGGTGCATCAAACAAAACTTTTTCAAAGATTTGATGTCTTTCTCCTGGACAAGGACAACATTGGCAAATCCAATGAATATTTCATCAGATTGACAACAGTTTCCAGTTTTGTATGCAAAATGCATTAGATGGCCAGTGAACTGTGCTGGCTGAGGCTCGTCATGAAAATAAAATCGCAGAGTTACACTGGTATTGCATCGCAAACTCGCACAAGAACACTTCATTAAATTCATTCTACTATGGTTTTTCACAATTCACAATAAATTAGATCTTCTTCAGTTCCCAAACATTTGTCAGTCACATAAATCAACACCATTAAAGCACCACATGCCTTTTAGTATATGTAGAGTAAGCAAATGACATGGCACAAACAAAAGGTTCTGACATGAGTGCACTCATGAGTGCACATCATGCATTTTATATTTTATATAGCCTACATATTTTCCAAAAGTACTATTCATTTATTTATATGTAAAACCTTTTTAATGAGGAAGAAATCATTCTTTCATTTTTCTCTGAGTTAAATCTTTCATCTGTATTCTAGAAAAAAAAAAAATGTCTGGATGTGCTGACTGTTCAGAGGCACGGAGCCCTACAAGAAGATTCACAGTTTTGAGTTTTAGGGGACAGCAGGTCTTATTCTACATCACAATGTCTTACTTCAGCTTTGTTGCCAGCTCTTGCGTGCCAACGAGTGTGTTGGTGTGTGTGTGTGTGTGTGTGTGCGTGTGCTTGCGTGCGCGTGTGTGTGTGTGTGTGTGTGTGTGTGTATGTGTGTGTGTATGAGTGTGTGTTGTGTGTGACAGAGTGAAAGAGGCTGTGCAGGCACTCTCTGTGTTGAATACCACCCTGAGTCCTCTGGAGTATGTGTCATACAAAATGTGATACAAAGACATCCATGCCTTCACACTACAGGACAGAGAGATATGACATAAATTAACGATGATTAACAATAACGGTAACACTTTAGTTTAAGGCCCAATAATCACTATTAACTAGTTGCTTATTAGCATGCATATTACTGGATATTGGCTGTTTATTACTTATAAAGCACATATTAATGACTTATTCTGCATGACCTTATATTAGACCTTATTCAGATAGATAGATAGATAGATAGATAGATAGATAGATAGATAGATAGATAGATAGATAGATAGATAGATAGATAGATAGATAGATAGATAGATAGATAGATAGATAGATAGATAGATAGATGGATGGATGGATGGATGGATGGATAGATAGATAGATACGCATTCTTAGCCACAAAATTTGTTATTTTTTCCTTTTTTAATTCACGTAAATGAAATGAAAGACTGGGTCACTTAATTAGTGGAAGTGATCTGAGAGTGATGAGTGAAGATGGAGCAATCAGAAGTCCCAGTTCAGAGACTGAAGAGCTCATCACGACAGCTGAGGTGCTTTTAATCTCACAGACAGAGGCAAACATCCTCGCATAGGAACTAATGAGTCGGAATTCAGTATCAAAGGGTCATGGAGGGTAAAGTTTTATTCAAGTATGCCTTTAATGTTTGACTACAGACAGATCCAAGAGTAAACAAGGAGCACTGAAGAGTCAGAATGACTGATTTTTGTAACTGCACAACCATCAGGGCCAAATATTACCTTTAACATCGCACCAGGTTTCCTTTGGAAAAAAACCTTAGAAACATTACTGTCCTATATTTAAGCTACCATTTCTATCTGATTGTTTGCTTGTTTTTAATGTGTTTTCTCCCTGGACGATCTGTTTGGATGAATCTTCACTGAAATTATCCCAAAATATTTTTACTTCATTCCAGAATATGTAAAAAATATATATTTTTGAATAACAATAATATTTCAATATAATTACATATTCACTCTTCCCTTTCAAGGGAACTCGAGCTGCGTTGAGACGCGATGGGGAACGCTCTGCGTGATTGCGTCGTGAAGCACGTGTATAATCAGTCCAATGGAAGAGCGAGACGTCATAGGCGGTGACGTCATAGACCAGGAAGCTATAAAGCACACCAGAAAACAGACCGCGACAGCTTCTGTTACCTTCAGCAAGCGATCTGTGTATTTTGTCCTTGTCATATTTATTGTTGTCTGTCAAGTTGCAATATATATATATATTATGGCAAAAGAGAGCAAGCAGCTTTTGTGTTGTTCCCTGCCCACGTTATATCACGGGTGGGGACACACACATCAGCTTTTTGTTACTATTTGGGAGTGGAGCATGCCAGTCAGTTCTCGAGGGGGCTGACTGTGAGCATTGCGAGAAACTGTCCGTGAGGACGCTCCGCTCCCGCCGGGCGTTCTTCGAGGAGGACGGTTCGGTTCGCGCTCCCCGCGCGGGTCCCGCTGTTGCCGATGCACGGCGGCGACTCGCATTTTGGGGTTCGCAAACGGATCTGACAGCGGGGGTTGGGACGGGCTCCGCCCTATCTCAGCTTTCACCTGCCAGATCCAGTGCTGGCGATTTCCAGTTCCGAGGAATTGGTATCGTTAGTGTTTTGTTTAGAAAAAGAGAACAAAACAAATAAAGATATTAAGAAAAGGCAGATGTTTGAGTTTTCAATAAATGAATAAATAAGTCAGCTCATAACTCTGTTGAATAAAGAGGAGCTTTAAAAGGAGGTTTATCTAGTGCTGTTGCTAGTTAAATATTTTCTGGCCAGCTGAACTTTATGAGAGTGAAAATAAGGAGTTTATTAGATGAAATAAATCTAAAAACAGAAAAACTCTGTATCTCAGCCTCCTCGTCGGGGACTGCCGTTTTTCCCTATCTCCACACCACACTGAGGTGTCAAGATCGTGGAATAAGTCGGTTTCTATTTTATTTGTTTAATGCCCTACGTCTAACTATAGTAATGCTATGGGTATTAAGTATCATGGTATGACAGTGCCTCGGGTGAAAGAGACGCTTGCTAGCTTTCTCTCTCCCGAGTCGGCGTCATAATTTTTAACCCCGACGTTACCCACCAGCCATCTAAATAAAATTTTTTATTAGGCAACGCTGGTGGGTAAATTATAAAGACATGGATGAATGTGAGGTTGTCAGCACTGACGCTATTCGAGAATTGCGTCGTGCAAAAACAGATAAACTATACTGGGGAGGGACGGTTTCGAGAAATCGTTTCTCCTCTGCGTCCTCTGGGTGGCGACTCTCTGAGGAGGGTCGCACACGGCCAGTTCGGTTGTTTTCCTGCTGGTGGCCACGGACTGATATATATATATACGTTTTTCTGATTTAAAAGTAAAGAAAAATAAGATAAAATTATATCTGTTCTTCTGGATGCTCCGCTTTCAAAAAACTAAGAATAAACCGTTCAGCGGCGTTCCAGAGGTTTCTTCCTCACCAATCTATGTTCCTGAGACTGCTGGGCGGAGCAGTCTCAGTCTACTAAGCTCCTCGCAGCACAGCGAGCATCGCCATTTGGGCTCCTCCACAATCAAAGGGGACTTGGGTGGCGGTAGCAGTCTAGCCAGTTAGAGATATGCAAGATCTGAGGACTATTTTATCTCTAAAAAAGCTTGGACAATAGTAAGCCCTGATGCCGAGGCTATCAGGCTTCTAAAGGGTGATCCCCTCCGGGGTAGGGATGGTTTTTGAGAAAATCGTTTCTCCTCGGCGCCCTCTGGGGTGCGACTCTCTGAGGAGGGTCGCAGCGCTGCCAGTTCGGTTTTCCTGCCGGTTTGCCGTTCAGGACACCAAGGTGTCAGTGTCCCCAAACGATCCTCCGAGGGGGGTCGTAGAGCAGTCAGTTCGGTTTCCCTGCCGGTTCGCCGTTTCAGGATGCCGAGGTGCCTGCTTTTTCCAATGATCCTCCGAGGAGGGTCATTGGAACTAACTTATTTAAAGGGAGGCAAGATCTGAGGACTGTCATCTCTAATAAAGCTTCTGAGGGCTCCTCCGGGGCAGGGACGGTTTTGAGAAATCGTTTCTCCTCGGCGCCCTCTGGGGTGCGACTCTCTGAGGAGGGTCGCAGCGCTGCCAGTTCGGTTGTTCCCTGCCGGTTCGCCGTTCAGGGCACCGAGGTGTCAGCGTCCCCATACGATCCACCGAGGAGGGTCGTAGAACGGTCAGTTCGGTTGTTCCCTGCCGGTTCGCCGCTTCAGGGCACCGTACTGACTGTTCAACCAAATCCAGAGGCCAGTCTTGAGAGACTGGTTCCCCTAGTAGAATTTCTGGCAGCGTGGAAACTACTGCCACATATTTCTCGGTGGGTCCTGCACACTATAGAAAAGGGTTCAGAATTCGGTTCTTGTCCGCCCAGATTTCTAGGGGTCCTCCCCACTGTGGTGGACCCCGAGCAGGCTTTGGTTATGGAGCAGGAAGTACTGACACTTCTGCAAAAGGAGCTGTAGAAGGGGTTCCTCCTCCCGGCAGACAGTCAGGGTTTTACTGCCATTACTTCATTGTTCCGAAAGAGGATGAGGGGTTGCGTCCTACTCTAGACCTGCGTCAATTAAACAGCATATTATGCTTACGCTAAATATGATTGTGTCACAGATTCAGTCCGAGGACTGGTTTGTCACAATAGACTTAAAGGACGCTTACTTATCTATCCATCCTCATCACAGGAGGTTCCTGAGGTTTGCTTTCAGGGGCGAAGCATACCAGTATCGGGTTCTTCCATTCGGCCTAGGTTATCACCCCACACCTTTTACAATATGCGTGGATGCAGCTCTGGCTCCTCTGAGATTCCAGGGCATTCGCGTATTAAATTATATCGACGATTGGTTGATTTTTTAGCTCAGTCCGAGCTTTTGGCAGTTCAACATCGAGATGTCGTTCTGTCCCACATAAGGAGGTTGGGGTTGCGGCTCAACACCAAAAAGAGTGTACTCCTCCCAGCTCAGAGGACCACTTTCTAGGTGTATTATGGGATTCGACAACAATGCAAGCACGTCTGTCTCCTGCACGTATTTCTGCGATTCTCACAGCCGTAAAGAATGTAAAACTAGGTCAGCCACTCACTGCAAACAGTCTCTGAGACTGTTGGGGCTCATGGTAGTTGCGTCTAACGTAGTTACTTTTGGCCTTCTGTACATGAGACCCCTGCAGTGGTGGCTCGGGACCAAGGAGTTTTCTCCGAGGGGAAATCCGTTTTCGCATGATCAAGGTCACGCGGCTATGCCTTCGTGCCTCGGTCATGTGGAAGAAGCCTTGGTTTCTCGCCCAGGGCCCAGTGCTGGGTGCTTCTTGTCGACGCGTCACGCTATCGACGGATGCTTCCCTCACAGGATGGGGGGCGGTCATGAGTGGCCGCTCGGTGAACGGTCTTTGGCTGGGGCTCATGGCAGTTGCGTCCAACGTAGTTACTTTTGGCCTTCTGTACATGAGACCCCTGCAGTGGTGGCTCGGGACCAAGGGGTTTTCTCCGAGGGGAAATCCGTTTTCGCATGATCAAGGTCACGCGGCTATGCCTTCGTGCCTCGGTCATGTGGAAGAACCTTGGTTCCTCGCCCAGGCCCAGTGTTGGGGGCTTCTTGTCGACGCATAATGCTATCGACGGATGTTTCCCTCACAAGTCGGGGGAAATCATGAGTGGTTGGTCGGCGAAGGGTCCGGACAACACACTGATGGTCTCGTATATCAGAGCAGATATCCTGTTGAGGCAGGGGCTGTGGCCCGGGGAATGGAGACTTCACCCCGAGGTGGTGGAGCTTCTTAGGGAGAACTTCGGTCAAACTACAAGTCGACCTTTCGCATCGCTTGTACAATGCATTGCCCTTGTGTTTCTCCCTCACGCATCCAGCTCCGCTTGGACTGGATGTAATGTAATAGGTGTGGTTGCCACTACACCTATACGCTTTTCCCGATATCTTTGCTCCTGGGAGCTCTGGAGTTGTGGATACTGTGGGCTCGGCCTCTGAGGGGGCCCAGCTCATAGATTCAGGTTTCTCGACCGAGGTCGTGGAGACCATACTCCAGTCTAGAGGTCCCTCCACGAGAAGACTAATATGCTGTTCTCTGCCTGGTGCAGAGAACGCCTTCTGAATCTCGTTTCTGCCCTTTTGGTACAGTACTTGAATTCTGTAATGAATGTTTCTTTGCTGGGCTATCTCTGAGGAGAGATCCTTAATTTCGTCTTCTCCGTGGTACATGAGGCTGAGGCCTGCACGTACTTGGATTTGCACCTGGTTGGTGGTAGTATTTCTTCACCCCAGATCGGGTTGTATTTCTAGGTCCCTACTAAATGTGCGGGTCATTTGTGCTCCAGGCCTTCTGTCCTCCACCTTTAATACCCCAGATCAGGAAAATCTTAAATCTGTTATGCCCTGTCCGGGCTTTGGATGCTTAGGTCCACAGAGCTGCTCAGTGGCGTTTATCAGAACAATTATTTGTCTGCTTCGGGTAACCTAAGATAGGTTGCCCTGCATCTAAACAGATAATGAGCAAGTGGGTAGTTGAGGCTATCTCACTTGCTTATGAAGCGGCCGGACAGCGTTCACCTGTGGCTGTTCAGGCCCATTCTACTAGGAGTATGGCTGCCTCTAGGCTTTAATTTCGGGTGTTTCCCTTCAGGATATTTGTAATGCGGCAGGCTGGTCCTCACCTCATACATTTGTCAGATTTTATGACCTACACCTCTCCACTCCCGGGGCTAGGTTGCTTGCTTCTAGTGTGCGCAAGGACTTCACACAGAACGGGCATTTGTCTTATGGCGTAGTGGGTATGGGGTTCCCACCGCGTCTCAACGCAGCTCGAGTTCCCTTGAAAGGGAACGTCTCAGGTTACGTATGTAACCCTGGTTCCCTGAGAGGGAACGAGACGCTGCGTTCTCCCGCCATACTTCCTGCATGCCCTGATCGACTTGCTTCAGGCTTTTTCAGAAGCTGTCGCGGTCTGTTTTCTGGTGTGCTTTATAGCTTCCTGGTCTATGACGTCACCGCCTATGACGTCTCGCTCTTCCATTGGACTGATTATACACGTGCTTCACGACGCAATCACGCAGAGCGTTCCCCACCGCGTCTCAACGCAGCGTCTCGTTCCCTCTCAGGGAACCAGGGTTACATACGTAACCTGAGACGTTTTTTTTATTAAGTTGCTAAAAAATGTGCTATTTTGCTAACAAACAGTTATTTGATTAGTTTTTTTTAATTGCATCCTTTCTAACTGTCACAGTGTGGGTTTTGTCTTGTCTGTCATGTGATTTCCTGTTTGTCATGTGATCCTGCCATGTGTCTTGTCATTTTGTTATTTGTTTGCTTATTGTCCCCAGGTGTTCCTTGTCTTGTTGATTACTCTCCCCAGGTGTCTCGGATTAACCACGCCCCCTTGTTATCTTGTTTAGCTTGTCTGCTTGTGTATTTATACCTCTGTGTTTCAGTTGTGGTTTGTCGGTCGTTGAAGTTGTTTGCTGTTCTTGTCCCTGTCCTGAGTTCAATTGGATTACCTGTTTGTTTAATTAAAGTGCTTGCATTTGGATTCTCTCTCCGCTTCATTCCTGATCCACGTTACACTAACATCCTTTTGTCCAATATGTAACCACATTTTCAAAACTCTAAACACAATAACACAACATCCATCTGTTGTGACCATACCATTAACACAATTCATGTTGTTTTCACACGATATATACAGTGAAATTAACACGTTTGTAAAAATTTAAAATGTTCTTTCCAGAAATATGAAATACAAAAATCATGGACCTTTCTGGTTTAATTTACAAATGTTTAAACACAGCATGTCAGAATTGAAGACCTAATGTTCCAAACCTTAAATAGAGCATAAAGCCTCTACTTCTGCAACAACAGCAGCTCAAAAGTGATGCGCAACTTATAAGCATTTTTCACTGAAATATTGAGAAAAAGTTGGTTCTAATCTAAATTGGAGGTATAGTCAGGTGTTGTTCTTTCCATTTCTTGGAGATACACAGTAAAAAAGGGACTCTTTGAATTCGTTTTGTTTACAGTTTCTCTAGATTGCTAACACACTATAACTGGTTCAGTTGGCCCAATTTCCTAAATTCAGTTCTAGAAACCAAGACACATTTCTCAAAACATTTAACACATTTAACCTGTTTTCACACCTGTTCCAATTTTCTCAATGTTTTCTGCAAAACACACAAAAATGCCCTATTATTGCAGAGGTTTAACCATGTTCTCATCCAGAAAACACAAACACTTAATAGAATTACCTTAGGTGTCACACTGTGAACTCAAATAGCAAACTTTTATCCATGCATAAACATTACAGTTTTTTCTGAACTGTGAATCATGTTTCATTGCTTTCACACAAAATGCATTCAATGAGCACGTTTCCACTTTTGTCATTCATTCACACCTCACAGTACTGTAGATCCATCCATCCATCCATCCATCCATCCTCCAAACGGCTTTTCCTGTAGGGTCGTGGGGAGGGTGGAGTCTTTCCCAGCGTCTCGGGTCGTAGGCAGGATACACCCTGGATAGATGGCCGCTCCATCACATGATGAGACAAATCTACGGTCAAACTTACAGTCTCCAATTCTCCTGTACTGTATGTCTTTGGATTGTGTGGGAAACCAATGTCAACACGGAGATAACATAAAAACTCAAGACAGAAAGGCCTCCTGACACAGCTATTTCCAATACTGCATATATGCCATTATAATAGACATGTTTTTTTTTTTTTTTTTTTTTTGGTTGTGGTTGATTTGTAATTATTATTGCTTCAGGATTTTGTAAAATTTTTGCATGTACATTTCTATATGTAAACATATATATACAAAAGTTGCTGCATTTCTCATTTATTCTTTATGCTGAAATACAGTCAGTAAAAATGAAAATATCTTATTCTTATCATATAATGAATATTTATGTAAAATTAAAAACATTCAAATGTTAAAAATAAAAGTTCAATATTTATGTAATGCTCCCTGTTGTCAGTGTTTTTTAGGTCAGTGTGTTATGAATGAAAAATATGTTTTCCGAATGAGAATTGTTGCCAGTGTTATGGTGGAACAAGCTTATTTTGAGACATACAGTATATGAAGTGTTTTGTTGGTCTGAGTGAGTTTTGGAGGTGATATTAACCGTTTGGCCAACATTCATATTAGTAATGCAGACTGTATGAAGAGTTTTGAAAATGTGGCTTCAGTATTGAACAATGTTAGTTCCCTTTCGTAGTCACTCCGAGTTACGTCGGATGACGACGAATGGGGGTTTCGCTTAGAACACCTATCGACTTCGAGTATTACAAAACGAGCCAATGGCGATGAAATGCCATGGGTCTGCGGAATTTGCATAGCGTATCTCCGCCCCACCGCGTGGGTATAAAGGAGGACGCCGGCAACATGCAGGTATGTTTTCGCTTCGGAGCCAAGAATATTTCTTCACTCCACAATCATCTCTGACTTCGCTCTACGAGACGAGCTTCTCTCTCCGGTGTTGGTGTGACGGCGATCTGCAGCGAGCTCACAGTGCCTGCTGATCTGTGCAGTGATCTGCCAGTGTGTGTGTGTCTCCCTGTGCGCTTCAACATCGCGGAGTTTTTTTCTCCTCTCATAAAAGAGCTTGCACGCGGCACGTCTTTTTAAAGACGGCTCGCCCGTGCATTTCTGGTTGCAACGGACTGGTATCGGACTCTGATGGGCACGAGCGCTGTCTAGTGTGTTTGGGCTTTGATCATGCTTGAACAGCGTTCGTGGATGACTCATGTTCTCTCTGGGAACGTGATCATCGCGTCATATATAGGTCGAGACTCGGTGAACTCGCAAGAGTGAGAGTCCCCTCATCCACTACCCGATCTTCGGCTGGTGGACAGGGTGACCTGAGGGTGTTGGTCTGGAACAAGGCGCCGACTCTGTGTCCACGCCCCAGCCCCCCCTCTTTAATGACGGTGCCCGCTAGCGAACTGATGATTCCACGAGTCTACCCTCGGGTGGCCCGTGTGTTTTCATTTGAAGCTACAGAGGATGATGCTGTGTCTGTAGCAGCATCACTAGGTGGGCTTGATTCTTCTGGAAATGACGACTCTTCACAGCTGCCACCCTCTGGTTTGCATACGGCTGTGCCTGAGTCTGATCCAGAGATGATGGCCATGCTTTCCCGGGACGATTGGTTTTTGGGTGAGGCTGCCGACGCGTCCACGGCAAACCCCAATATCTTTCCTCCCGGACGTGCATGATGAGTTCACGGGTCCTCTCGTTGGTCTCATCCGCCTTTCCTCCCCTCAGGGGCCGCTGCCCTTGGGTACACTGGGGTTCCCCCGGTTGAACGCTCTGTTGCCATGCTACTGTGTCCTCAGAGTGCTTCCCGGCGCAATCCTAAGCACCCGTCCAAAGCCTGTAGTTCTTTTCGTCACAGTAATCTGTGGCGAAATCCTATAGTGCCACAGGACAGGCAGCTGCCTCACTGCATCCCATGACCGTTCTGCTGGTCTACCTGACCCAGATGCTCATGGACATGCAGGAGGGCGGGACTGACCCGAGGCTCTTCAGTGAGCTGCGCGCCGCCACTGACCTTGTTCTCCGAGCAACGAAAGTGGCCGTACGCTCTCGGAGTCAGGTGATGTTCACCAGTTTGGGGCTGACCGGTCTGATGTGCACGATGTCGGGCGGACCCGTCTGCTCGACACCCCCATCTCCCAGGTCGGCCTCTTCGGCGGTGCGGTTGAGTGCTTCTGCCCAGCAGTTCTCAACCGCCCGTGAGCAGATTGAGGTTATTCTGCCCGCCGGCCCCGCCGTCCGCTCAGATCCCTCAGTCTGCCCACCGCCGAAGGCTCCCTCCCACGGTTCCAACCCCGCCCGTTCACCCGGGCCTGGCTCTGGAAGACCGTATGGGGATGCCACAGCCCTCTCCAGCCCCGCACCCCGCTAAACGCCGGGTTAAGCGGCACTTTTGAGATGGGCTGCTCAGAGATGAGACTCAGTTCTTTCCAGGAGTTGGTAGCAGGGCCACTCCTTTCCCCGGTGGAGGGCTGGGGAAGAATCCTTATTCAGAAAGAACTGACTCTCTCCTCTCTGAGCTTACAGAGTTTTCGGACGACACAGAGCGCCGCCCACAAGCCGTGCTCTCCTCATCCCCCTCTGCCCCAGAGGTGGTTGACACGGCGTGCCGTCCACGGACCGTTTCGCCCCTGTCCCCCTCTGTCGCCAGACCCCTGACAGAGCAGGCCCCCGTGGAACGCTGGTCCTTCCCTGGCCTCCTCTGTCAGGGTGCGGCTATGACCTTGCCCCCACACCGGGCCGCTATGCCGTCCTCGTCTGGGCTGGTCATTCCGCTTCGCCGCACCACCGGGGGGACGTCTGTGGTTCTTCACTCCGCTGGCACAGTTGGGAGCCTGCACTAGAGCTTCCCTATCTGTTCCGCTGGGTCGTGCGAACCATCGGCTCGGCTATGCGATTCAGTTCGCACGGTCTCCTCCCTGCTTCACGGGAGTCTGCTCCACTTTGGTCGGTGGCTATGCCCCTATCATGAGAGCGGAGGTTGCTCCCTACTGGCGAAGGGTGTGATTGAGACTGTCCCTCCAGCCGAGATGAGGTCCGGGTTTACAGCCCCTTCCTCATTGCCCCGGAGAAGTCTGGTGGGTTACGGCCAATCCTGGACCTATGCATCTGAACCGCTCCCTTCACAGGCTGGCGTTCAAGATGCTCCTGGCCAAACGCATTTCTGGATGTGTGCGGCCACAGGATTGGTTTGCAGCGATCGACCTGAAGGACGCCTACTCTTATGTCTCCGTTCTCCTTCGACTCAGATCGGACCTACGTTCTGCTGTCAGGGCGCGCGCATATCAGTACGCTGTTCTCCCATTCGGGCTAGCCCTGACTCCTCGCGCCTTCACAAGGTTGTTGAGGCAGCCCTTGTTCCTCCATGGGAACACGGGGTTCGCATCCTGAACTATCTCGGTGACTGGCTGTCTTAAGCTCAGTCCTGAGACCAGGTTTGCGAATACAGGGACCCAGTGCTCGGGCACCTAGCTCGTCTGGGCCTTCGGGTCAACTGGGAAAGGAGTAAACTTTGCCCCGTGCAGAGGAGCTCTTTTCTCGGTATGGACTTGGTCGCCTTCTCCACTCAGCCATTAAACAAGAGTGCGGCCCCACTGAAATTGTTTCAGAGGCTCCTGGGGCATATGGCATCTGCAGCCGCGGCAACGCCGCTCGGATTGCTTCATATGAGACCGCTTCAGCTGTGGCTTCGCGATCGAGTCCCGAGGTGGGCATGGCATCATGGCACGCTCCGAGTTACAGTAACTCCGACCTGCCGTCAGACCTTCACCCCGTCGTGGAACCTCAGTTTCTACGGGCCGGTGTTCCCCTAGAACGAGTTTCCAGGCATGTTGTTGTCTCCACAGATGCCTCCTCCACAGGCTGAGGTGCCATGTGCAACGGACATGCTGCCGCGGGCTCCTGGACAGGACCCCAGCGCCTTCTGCATGTCAGTTGCCTCGAGTTGCTGGCAGTACGCCTTGCCCTGCACCGTTTTCGCGCGTTGCTCAAGGGTCGCTCGTTTTGTAATACTCGAAGTCGATAGGTGTTCTAAGCGAAACCCCCATTCGTCGTCATCCGACGTAACGTCTCCGTTACATACGTAACTGAGACGTTAGCAATTGAAAAAAAAACTGTAAGTAGCTAAACGGATGATACTAATCAGAATCTCAGGATAATGAAAATAGGGCCACGGATGATTATATGCTTTGGAAAATGAATCCTAGTGGTGGGTTAGAGGAGGAGGAGAGCAAAAGAAAAATGAAGGGACGAGGTCAAAGGACATTTGTTCCTGATGAAATATAAAGCACTATAGGTGACCATATTCTTGTCCATGAATGAACATGAGGGAAGTTGGTCTACAAGCTTATACAGGGTTTTTACACACACAGTATAATTACAGTACACAGTATCAGTACTTTAGATGGGAGAACTTTCACTACTCTATGTACAGTGAATTCTGTAGCACATCTTGTACACCCTAAAACTCATAATTGTCAAACTGATTTGTAGCTTCTGTAACTTCTTACATTTAATATTTTTGCAGAACGGAGAGACGACTGCCTAGGGGTGGGAGAGAAAGTCTGTTGTCAGAAGACTAAGAAACTGCTCTAGTATGGCAAAATATAGTCATGATCAGTACTGCAATGCAATTTGGCAGAGAATGCTGCATTTATTTATTTGTTTATTTATTTATTTTTACTATACTGTAATTGGCAGTATACTGTATTGTATTGCAATTCCAAGTTCATAATCAATTATTTGGTATTTACCCCTTTTGGTAACACTTTATAATAACTGCACGCTATTAATCATTAGTTAAGCATAAGTAAACATTTAATTCATCATTTATAAAGCATTAAAAGACATCAATAAGCAGTTCATAAATACAGCTATAAATGCTTTATTCTTGATTTAAAAGCATATCTATAATGTGTTTAATAATTGTATTTTCATACTTTGTTAATGATCAATTTATCATTTCTAAATGAAGTATAGAATTATTTACAAACCAGTTATTTTGGAGTTGTTAGTGGTTCATAAGTAAATGATTAATAAACTATTTAAATGTACATTCATACATCTTATTATTCAGACATATAGTAATAGTGTTTTGTTAATTGCTTTATTAACATGCATTTCTACTGTAATTCATGGTTAATTCAGGTAGTTGTAAAGCATTTAGTAGTGGTCAGTTAACTATTTTTGTGAGCTCATCTAAAGTGAGGACTATTCATGCCTTGTAAAGCATTAACAAATGAGATTTAAATACTCATGTATCTTCTAAACAGAAAAGGGAAACAAATACAACACAGTGATACAGAACATAGAAATATGTAAGATGTATGAATGCACATTTAAATAGCTTATTAATCATTAACTTACTTTTTAAGTGACCTTATAAACCACTGACAACTCCTAAATAACTGGTCTGTAAATAATGCAATACTTCATTTAGAAATGATAAATTGATCATTAATAACATATGAGAATACAATTATTAAACACATTATGGTTATGAAATCAAGAACTAAACAATTATAGCTGTATTTATAAAGTGCTTATTAATGTCTATTAATGATTTATAAATGATGAATTAACTGTTTACTAATTTACTCTCATAGCTAATGATTAATTGCATGCAGTTATTATAAAGTGTTAACCAACTTTTCTTTTCCATTGCTTTTAATCTACTGCAAGATCTCTTTACAGTATTGTAATGAAAATAAACTTTTGTTAAAGCTTACTGTTGAATTTAACTGTATCTGCACCCCTCTATTTATGTTGTATAATAGACATTAAGGTTTTTGTAACAGTGTTTTGAATTGATCTCACAAATGTGTAAGACTATGTATAGTTGCATAATTTCAAGGAATGTGTTTAAGCAATCGAGAAAAACTGTAACGTCGATGCCGAACAACTCAGAGAAGCCGAGAGAGAAAAAATGTCTGGGGGAGGGAGAGGAATAGTTGAAGGAGGAGAGGAGTAGTTGGATCAGGACAAGGGAGAAGAAGAGGTAGGGTAGGATTTTTTTCCTACTGTACATTTTATAAAGTAATGCCTCAAGCAATTTTAGATACTATTTTGCCATGTTGCAATGCACACGTTCAACACTCAACCAAAAATGTAGGCTTACAGTAAAATGAAAATGAATTATAAAAACAATGGATGTCATATTGTCTGCAGGTAGAACTGAAACATGACAAGTAAAGTAGTTTATATAATGCTAACTGTTAGTATTTTGACAGTCATTGTGCTATGATTTACTATATGTTCATGTTGGATAGAAAACTAGTGCAAGTGTTTTGACAGAATGATTACATTTTGAGTTGGGTTTGCTGTGTTTTGATAGAGTTAGTATATGTAGAAAAAGGTTTTTAGCATTTTGAAAGTTGTATTTATTTATATAAAACAAAATGGTTTGGGCCAGAAAATTAACTATTTGGCCAACTGTGTGTTGCTGTGAGTTTAGAAAAAGTACTTAAAGTATTTATAAATGCTTGTTATAAAAAAACAAACAAAAAAAAAAAAAACGCAATGAAAGGGATAGTTCACCCTAAAATGAAAATCCTATCATCCTTTACTCAAACTCAATTTGTTCTAAACCGGCATCATATTCTTTCTTCTGTTGAACATAAAGAAAGATATTTTGAAGAATGTTGGTAACTAAATGGTTGCTGGTCCCCATTGACTTCCATACAAATAATAATACAGAAGTAAATGGGGGCTAGAAACTGTTTGGTTACCAACATTCTTCAAAATATCTTCTTTTGTGTTCAGCTGAAATAATAACTCCATGCAGGTTTAAAACAACTTGAGGGTGAATAAATGACAGAATAAATGATATCTTTAAGGGTACAAACTCACACACTGTGGTAGTCCACACTGTATAATAATTCTCTATTACGTAAATGCAAATTCTGTTCTTGGTTTTAGGACTACAAACTAAAAAGCTCTATTGCATCTCTAAATGCACTGCTATTAGGATCGCCTCACATATAAAGTGGCGTATGTTTGTTATTCAATCCAGAATGAAGAGAAGACCAAAAACAGCACTTCATGCAGTATAATAGCTTTACATGTTATAAAGCAATAACAGTCACAGTCAGAGCAAATTATATTCTAAAAACTTTTCTGGTAAGAGATTTTTAATTTATCTTTGCAAAGTGCAAAAGACAAATGGGTTTTATTTTAAATGTTAATCACATGTTTTCAGCATGGTGATGTGATGGAGTGAGACAGATAGAGAGAGAGAGAGAGAGAGAGAGAGAGAGAGAGAGAGAGAGAGAGAGAGAGAGAGAGAGAGAGAGAGAGAGAGAGAGAGAGAGAGAGAGAGAGAGAGTTGAAATTCTGCAGGTGTCTGGCACTGTCTTGTTTTTCCGAAGGCTTTCACAAATCAGAGCATAAAAGTTTCATAGCTCTCACTCAATGTAGTGTTTCTCATGGATTATTTATTAAATGGGGAGTGGTTGTTTATCATACGGCTAATCCGGCTCAGCACAGGTACAGGCTAACGGCTGTCTGCACGCTCATGGCCCGTGAGCCACAGCAGGAAAGACGTGTCTCATTCGTTTGACTCATCCTGGGTGTTCCTGAGAGCAGTGCGATGCAGTGGGGTGCTCTATTGATTTAGCTAAATCAAGATCTCAAGAAGGCAAGTTGCATTGAGAGCTGTGTTTTAATCCCAAAACACACAAAAAAGGGATTGTTCAGGGATTGTAACAGTAATACAGGAATATTAATACTGAGGTCATTACTTGGTATGATAATATCAGATTACTGGATGGCGAGACTGACCAATCAGAATTGAGTTTTTCAGAGAGCCGTGTAAGAGCCTTGGTTCTGTATATATATATTTGCCATGCATTGTTTTTAAAAGTGTTTGTTTAAGCATTATAAGCCATGAACCAAACATTACAAACTTTGATTTAAAGCAAGAAGGTTGTTTAAAATCTGTCTAGTAGGTCAGTCTTGTTACACTTTATTTGGTTTGAAACTTACTTTGCTACAGTTAAAAAAGTATGTTCTATAGGCTGTATTGAAAATGCTGCTTCCGAAAGCAACATACAGAGCCAGGAAAGCAACAAGGCACGTGTCCTTTAAACGTGTCACATCCTTACTGGTAATTCTTTGATAAATTAAGTAAATTGTGATATCTTTACTTATCTTACTCTCGCTTTTAAGTATTGTAATAAAACTGAAAAACACATCTTTGGAATTGCTTTTCTTACTGTAATATTTAACTCATGATATGTTTTGTTTTAAAGTTAGAAACTTTCCATCATAATGTTTGGGACAGATCATCATCACGTCTACTGTCTCGTCCCTCTTCCTCCATGCTTTCCTATTCTGTGCAGTGTAGCGGTTAATGGAGCTGCATGCCCGAACCTAAATCTGGATATTATAGTCTCTTCTCTTTTATTTCTTCAGTTAATCTCTGGTACCCTAAATTCCTTTAATCTAAAAAAAAAAAAAAATCTGTTCTATCCTCCTCCCATTGTTATTGGCATCTGCTCTTTAATTGTTGTTTAATTGGACTCTTCATTTCAGTATTACTTTACAGTATTTATTATTTATATATCTCGTTTCTGTGTATCTCTTTCTTTGCACTCCTATCTGCTATCTATTTTGTTTCCTTTTCTCCCACATGAGCATGTACTCATATGTAACACCTTGATCTCATTATCTGAATCCTATATAACTTTTGTGACATTTCAATCGAGATGACTGCTCTAATTTCAGTCTGTTCCCTGGGAACATGGGAATGACCCCAAGCTGAAGGTCCACAGACTCCACACAACAATAATACGGCTTTATACGGCTCGAAATGGTTCTGGGTTTTCTGTTTTATTTTATTACCTCCATGCCGTGTTCTGTGTGTTAATCCTCTCTGCTTCCATTCATAGTGACATTTACCACTTTTAACACACCAGTGTCTCATTTTAGGTATAAGGTATGGTCGTTCCGTTGGGAAGAAAAACTGCATAATTTCTGTCCAGTTATATTTAAATGCAGTTTTCAATGTCAACCTTCCGTTTCTTCCGATCTGACAATTTGATGAGGCCATTGACGTAGCTTTTCCAACACTTATTTGGCTAATGGCACTTGTCAGAACAAATGAGCTACCTGAGATATGTCAACACCACTACGCTAGGACCAGAAAGTGTTGTCATAGGGATGCAGTTATGCTGCTCTGATTGGTTGTCTTAAGCCAACAGTTAATTACAGAAGGGTAGTGAAATTACTGTTTTTTTTGTTTTTGTATGATTCTGTTTGTTTGTATGACATTCAACATGCAAGTAGCTAGTGTTTTAAAAGGCCGTTCACACCAACCTTTGATATGCATATGCTTACACAATCACTTAATCTCTGTCCAGATTGAAATGTCCTTCGGTCAGAATCCAGACCGGAATCTGCCTTCTAAGGATCTTCTCATAAGCTGAGAAACTTCACAAATCTCTAGGCCTTTTTTTTCTCCACATGGTTTGTTCTACACATTCATTAAATAACAAACACTTCTGTATTATGTATTGTGTTCATATGATGTGTATCAGTGCATGCTGACCAGTGCAACTGCTTTAAGTAATGCCTCCAAAAAGTTATTTGCAGTTTACAAAACACACACTTGCAAGATTTTCCAGCAGCACTTGAGACTTGATGGAGTTTTAAAAAAATGTGATCTGACAGCCGCCATATTTCTTGCTTTCTCCACCTCTCACCTGTGGGCATTGATATTCCCTCCATCTCTTCTAAGCCACAGTATTCCGCCTGCCTCTCAATCTCTCCGCCTGGCAAATATTGATCTAGCAAAATGACTTCTCAAGGTTAGGGTGCTAGTTCGTGTGCTACAGTAGATAAGGCGAGGGGCTTGTCATTTGCCGTCTGCACTACTGTAGCCCACTGTGTCACGGGTGGAAGTCCGAGGTTCGCCAAAATCAGGTGTAATTTTTTTTCATCCTGACATGTTTACTGATTTAGGGTTTCTTTTATCCTTTTGTCTTGGTTTTGATGTCTACCGGCATCTACCGCTACTCAATCTTGAATGATATGTGTGAGGGGAGCTCTGTGTTTTTCCGCCCCTATTTCTGCAGCTTGTCTTGCACTCATTTATATGACTAATAGCTTCATTTTAACGAGACTCAAAAGGACCAGTATAATCTTTAACCGCTGTGTTGTGTTCATACTTTGCTGCTATAATTAGGACTCACTGTTTTGCATATGAGAGCCACACTGCTTATAAAATTACCAATTTTTTTTTTCTCAGACAAATGTGCCAATCATTTCTTCAGAAAATGGGATATTAATAAAACATTTGCAGTCTATTTATGAATGCGTTAATGATGCAAAGGCTTTCTCAATCTGAAAGAGTCTTCAGAGCAATTACCTTCTATTCACTGCTGAGCCTTGGACTCAGAGCTTTCATAATTCAGTTGAGATAGATATGATTAACATTTGCATTCAAAACAGATGCCTTGTGCTTGTCTTTTTGTTCCTGTTTATTAGTCCATCCATCCATATATTTTTAACCTTACTCACACTGATAGAAATTAACCACCATTTGTATGTTGTAAGACTTTTATCACATAAATTAAACTAACGAAATAAGGAACATCTTATGTGTGGCTAATTTACAAATTAAGGCATTGTATGTGTGTGTGTTATATATATATATAATTTGAAAATTAGCCACACTTAAGATGTTCCTTATTTCATTAGTTTAATTTCAACGATAATGCATGTCCTATTGAATATGTTTAATTGAGTTTGAGTTGGTTGAGAGTTCACACCTATTGCTCACATCAATATATTGATCTGCAGTGAGCTGTAATATAAGCATGCTTTTAGCAATGTCTACCAAATGAGGGCTTGTGATCAAATGTAAATATGACAGGTTTTGTAGATCATATTAGGCTAGAAGTCAGCCAAACACTTCAGAAACTTGCTGTGAAATGGCATCTTCTCACAAATTATGCATAGCATAAAAATGTTGTGAGCATTTTATTCAGGGCTTTCAGTATTTCATGGGTGCTTGAACTCTGATTTCAATACATCCTCTTATGATTTAAAAGCCTGAGATCACGCAGACATGGACAAATATGTGAGTGAAACCAAAAGCTAAACAATACATCATGTATAAATCTTTATAGTCTTAAAAAAAAAAAAAAGAAAGTTCTTCCTATAGAGATACAGTCAACCGCATCACTTTATTTATAGTATAGCGGTTTTATAGTGTTAGTGTGTGTGTTGAAATGTATAACGTTTGCAACAACATGTTTTTAATGTCTCTTGTCCTTGCAGGTCAGTCATGGCATCTACATGGTGCCCTAGATCTTATTGACATAGCAGGCAAGAGGGACGGAGAGGACACTGCCAGTCTGTTCACCTGACAAACACCTCAGGGGCTTGAGTACTCCAAATCCGGTGTGTTCATGTAGCCTCAGGGACTATGGGCACTACCGTGACCTTTTTATTTAACTTGACTAGTCAAGTGTCATGCCTGCAACATACTGAGAGACCTGGAAAAGTGTGAATGTAAACCCTTCGGTGATATGATAGTTAATTTTGGTGACAAAGAGAGGAGTAAAAACCAGTTTGTAAAAAAAAAAAGACTGCTGATGTGTTCAGAGCTGCTGATTGGTCATGCTATTTAGTGAAAATAAGGAGCAACACTTGGTTTTGACTAGTAAGCACACACCAAGAGGATTCTAAAAATCAATAGTCATGTAGAGTTTATCTGAAAACAAACTGTATAATTAATACTTTCATTGATTTGCTCTGCAGGGGAATGTCAGTTGTTGATCATTATGAGTATCTGAGATTGAAGAAACATTATTTTGAAGATGAAGCCTGGGGGCACTGCTCAACACCTCAAGAAAACACTTAAATCTTTTATGACTATCCCCTAAATATACAGGATATAGCTATAATGAAACAAGCAAAATATTTGTTTGATTGACAGCTAAGAACTGCACTCTGAAATACAAATATATAATTCTTTATTGATTTGGCATTGGGTATCATGAAATAATATCTCAGGTTAATGTTAATTTCTACATATACTTACATTTAAGAGTTTGGTGTCTGTAAGATTTTTTCGAAAGAAGTCACTTATTCTCACCAAGGCTGCCTTTATTTGATTAAAAAAATACAATAAAACAGGAAAATTGTGAAATGTTATTAAAAATTAAAATAACTATTTTGTATTTTAATATTTTTTTATATGTAATTTATTCCCGTGATGGACAAGCTGATAAAGAAACAATTAGACAAATGTTTTCAACATTGTTGCTTAATGTTTGTTGAAACTGTGATACATTTTTAAAAATCAAGATTCTTTTATGAATATAAAATCAATAACAGCAATTATATTGAAACAGTAATCTTTTTTAACATTATAAATGTATTTACTGTCACTTTTGCTCAATGCATTCTTTTGAATAAGTTTTTATTTCTTTCAATAATAAAACAAATCTTACTGACCTCATACAGTACAGCAATACATTTTTAACATTAAAAAAATCATAGCTAATGTATTATGATCAAATATGAATTAATCATCTATGTATAAATGAACCTTTATTAATAAATGTAGTTCCCTTTTGTTGTCACTACGAGTTCCATCTTGCCGACGAATGGGGTTTCGCTTAGAAAGCCTATCAACTTCGAGTATACAAAACGAGCCAATGGCAAGGAGATGCCATGGGTCTGCGGAATTTGCATGGCGCAACTCCACCCCTCCTCGTGGGTACAAAAGGAGACCGTCGGCAATATGCAGATATGTTTTCGCTTCGGAGCCAAGAGCATTTCTTCACTCCACAAGCCATCTCTGATCAACTGTCAGCTACGAGATGAGCGACTCTCCGGTGTTGGTGTGACGGCGATTTCCAGCGAGTGCACACTGCCTGATGATCTGTGAGTGTGTTTCTCTCTGGCCGCTTCAACATCCGCAGAGTTCTCCTCTCACAAAAGAGCTTTGCACGTGGCGCATCTTTTTAAAGATGCCTCGCCCTTGCACTTCTGGTTGCAGTAGACTCATTTCTGACTCTGATGGGCATGATCGCTGTTCTGTGTGTTTGGGCATTGATCACGCTAGAGCAGTGCTCGTGGATGACTCGTGTTCTCTCTGTGGGAACATGACCATCGCGTCATTACGGTTGAGACTCAGTCCCCTCACCCACACCCCAATCTACTCCCTCCACGAGTACTTCGGCTGGTGGCCAGGTTGACCTGAGGATGACGGTGTGGAACAAGGCGCCGACTATACTGTCCGCAGCCCACACCCCCCTCTTCAGTGACGCAACCCACGAGTGTTCAGGGGATTCCCGCCAATCTATCTACGGTTGCCCCGCAGGTTTCCTTTGGCGCTCCAGAGGAAGATGCGATGTCTATCGCAGCATCACAGGTCGAGCCAGATTCGAGGAAGTGAAGACTCGTCAGTGCTGCCACCTTCGGGTGTGCATACGGCATTGGTTGAGTCGGATCCTGAGATGACGATAATGCATTCCCGGGCCGCCGTGAGAATTGGGTTAGAGAGTGGAACCCTCCACCCTGTCCCGAGTGCTTGCGGCTGGATGATTGATTTTTGGGTGTGGCCGCCGACTCCTTCACGAAGGTCATCGAGGCAGCCCTTGTTCCTCTATGGGAACATGGGGTTCGCATCCTGAACTATCTCGATGACTGGCTGATACTAGCTCACTCTCGAGACCAGCGCATAGCGCATAGGTTTGCGAACACAGGGACCTAGTGCTCCGGCACCTAGCTCGTCTGGGCCTTCGGGTCAACTGAGAGAAGAGCAAACTCTGCCCCGTGCAGAGGATCTCTTTTGTCTGTATGGAAATCGACTCAGTCGCCATGTTCACGCAGCTTACGAGTGCGCGCGCACGCAGTCACTGCTGACTTGCCTGAAACAATTCGAGGGCAAGAGTGCGGTTCCACTGAAGCTATTTCAGAGGCTCCTGGGGCATATGGCATCTACAGCCGCGGCAACGTCGCTCGGATTGCTTCATGCTAGACCGCTTCAGCTCTGGCTTCGCGACCAAGTCCTGAGGTGGGCATGGCAACAGAGCTCTGGGCACTAGAAGACAGCTGTGATGGTGGCGTGTTTAGACTGGAACCCCTTTCGTCATCACGACGAAACTCGTAGTGACAACGAAAGGGAATGTCTCGGTTACGTCTTCCGTCCACTTCCGCTGTACTGCGGGCATCGCCTGAGTTCAGTCTTGGCTTCTCAACGAAGAAACATATCTGCATGTTGCTGGTGTCCTCCTTTTATACCCACGAGATGGGGCGGAGTCGCGCCATGCAAATTCCGCAGACCCATGGCATTTCCTTGCCATTGGCTCGTTTTGTATACTCGAAGTTGATACGCTTTCTAAGCGAAACCCCATTCGTCGTCACGGCGGAATGTCTCCGTTCCCTACTCAGGGAACGAGGGTTACATACGTAACCGAGACGTTCTGTCATGACAACTCTCAGAGTGATTTGCATGGTAATGGGTATGACAATGTTGTATGTATGGTCTTGGCGGAATAGATCTACTACACTGCTAATGCTACAGAACAAGTGGGGGACTTGCTACTGCCAATGCTACTGACACGCTGCAGTGAGCAAGTAAGACATACTGCTGCTGTACAATATAGTGAACATGAATTACCCATAGCAGATCTATACAGGTGGAACTGTGGAAGGTGGAGGGTTTCTGAAAGCGTGCAGCAATGCTAAGGCAAATGCTACCCAAGTATTTGAAGGTTGAGCAGCGAGCTCATTGGCTTCTGATATGACAGGAACCAATCAGCTGCGCCCTATAGATAATGACGTGATTATGAACAGGTGAGTAAAATGACCTACTAGCCTGCACCATCTAGAGTTTCATACCAGAACTTTGTATTTCAATGTTAGCTGAACTTAACATTATTCAATTTTAAGAGATGATCATACCAAGAGTGGATATTTATTTTTAACCAAAAGAATCTCAAAACACCACTGTGATTTTCCTTCAACATGTTAAGATCATTACCATACTGGTTTCAGGAACAGAATAAAGAAATATTTTTATATTGTTCAAATATTGTTCTACTAAAGAGAAGCAACATAACTGAGAGAGAAATGCTCATATCAATATCAACTGCGTATTTAGAATACACTTTTAAAAGACTTGAATGTAGCCATTACAAATGAGTATGCAGAATTTCAGGTACATATAATGTACAAATGTCTCCCTTCTAGAACGTATCTGTTATAAAGGCGACTCGTACACTGTAGTCTACAGATGATATTGTACACATGGCTGTCAAAGACTAAGATAGCTTTAGTCTCTATACATACTCTAAGAGTATGAAGAGATTCTACAAAAACTTTGTTCCCTGGGATCTAACGTCACACGGACGATGCCTCCACAAACCTGCAGTTTCGCTGATTTTTTTATTAAAGCTTCTTTTATATTAAACAAAAACTTACACGATCAAAAGATTTATAGACTTATAGACCCATGTTTTCAAATAAAAAAAAAACTTTAAACATGGCACTTAGAAAACATCCACATGGAATTCTCAATTTTATTTTAGAACAAAATTTACAAAGCCATTCAAACAGTCTGTATTTTATGTAATTATGTCTTTTAAACTCAACTTCAAAAAAATCATGAATATTCAAAATACACTTTGACTTCACTGCTGTCTCTCATTATATACAAATATGTACAGGCAAGGAAATTCAGTGTCTCACAGTCATATGTATCTGTACTGAAAAAAAAGAGATCTCCATATCTGTTTGTATGTATGTAATTATATAAATGCAACCAGACCTGGTCCAAACTCAGTTTTTGTGATTGGCTGGTTGGCAGTCTTTAGAACGGTCTGACAGGTTGACTCAAATAGAGGTCCCATGGCTTGGATCAATGGCTTCTGGGATGGGTCCCCCGGGCACTGCCTGGTAAGAGATGGGCATAGGTGTCTTTACAGGGCTCTGACGGAAAAGGCCTCCGTTGGGCGCCCGGTGTTTGCAGCGCATGGAGGGTGGCAGAGTGGAACTGCTGAGAGGGAGGGGGAGGCTCCGTCCGGGCACGCGGCCGACCCCAGGACCCTCTTGGAGGAACGAAGTCACGGACAGGCCCCCACGGGGGAAATCTCTCATGGCTTCCTGGGAACTCTGCTGTGGACGCATGCTGCCCATGTCCAGGGCAGAGATCTCCAGAGACTGACCTGGCAGCTGCTTGTGCGCCAGATCGTCCTCCATCAGCCCACTCAAACGCTGGTGAACCTGCTCCAGATCCATCTCTTTGTCCTGGGAATGACAAAGAAACAGGGCAACTGAGACAGAGTCTAAGGTGAAGGAAAGACGAAAAGGTGGAAATGATTTGTGGGGTGGAATGCGGAAAGAAAATGAGAAATGACAAGCAAAAATTGGACGGACACTGAAGCAAAAACAGACGTGAATGAAAGGAACATGGAAGTGCATGCAATCTTTCAGAAAATAGCAGAAGTTGTTTTCCAAGGGCTCGAACAATCAGCTCTGATTAATGATACCAATTACACAACATACTACTGACAGCACAGAATAATCTCATAAAAATCAAATCAAATCCATCTCGTCTCGTCTTGCACCCGCTCCAGCAAGCAAAAGGTCTGAATGCTAAAACAGCTTAATATCTGAAAAGTTACAAAATGGGAAAAAAAATCAATGATGCAAATGAGAGTGTGTGCTGGGAAACATGGGCCATAAATTGAATTGCAAACACAAGCTCCGGCGCTTCAATGTTTCGGGCTTATTGTGGAGGAGCCATGAAAAAGGTATTTCTTCATTCTTTGATACGCACCGCCGTGAAATAGCTTCGGTCATGCACCAGTGATGCCGTGGCGTGCCACTTAATGAAAGAATCAAGCCAACATTAACAGGCTGCTAACTGCATACATTTTTTTCACATAGTTCTGATAGTCATTTAATTCTCCTGCCATGCATCCTCAGTAAGAGAGTGAGGAGGGTGGACTTGATACTATGAAGGTTTCAGTAAACGCTGATAACCGTTACATCCAGGACTACTCTGTTAATCACTGTTCTTCTCTGTTTAGTACAAGTCAGCTCAGTAATGCATCCTTTCCATTTCAATGAGATTGCTCCCTCCAAAATGAAAAGTGTCATCATTCACTCACCCTCTTGCATTCCAAACCTGTACTTTCCTCCTTCTTGGGAACAAAAATGAAGTTCATCGGGGTCCAAAATGTTCTTTTGGACCCCATTGACTTTTTATTATAAGGACAAAAACAGGTTATAAAATGTCTTCTTTTGTGTTTCTAAGAAAGAAATTCATACTGGTTTAGAACGACATGACAGAATAATCGGATTTTCACTTTTGGGTGAATCAGCTTTTTGACTCAATTGCAGAGGTCTTCGGGGTCGATGCCAGCGGATCAGCTGTATAGTCTACAGTTTTGTACCATTTATGGGTAATTAGAGGTGTCACATTATGAGACTATGTTTCTGAGTCAGAAGATCAATGAAGAGATAATTACTGTAGAGCTCATGAAGCTGTACTAGAAAGTCTGAATGTGCCTCTAATTAAAAATGCATTAATTTGCCATTAAAATACGCCCAATTTGGGGCACTTACAGCTGTGACAAACAGCACAACTGGAGGCCAATCTCTTTTTGGATTCCAGATTGCAATATTTTGGGACATCGGTGTGGCCACTGAATGGGTGATCTGATGGATGACAAACAGATGATGAATTTGATGAGAATGCCGAGCGAAATGGAGAGGCGCACACAGTGGGATTCCTGTTAGTGATGCTTTGGCAAAGAGATTCCATGAATAAAATAATCAGTCTCTAAACAGAAAGTAGTTATTAATCCACACAATATGGATGAATTAATCACTCTGACTCTGCCTGGGTGTCTGTCATCAGTTAGTTCTCTATGCATGAGTGAGTCATAATTACCTCACCACCCATATACACAGATGTACAGTAATCTGATTTATCTAGAGTCCTAACCCGCTCCAGGAGAACGCATGTCCTTCCTCTAAATGACTTTATAGTCTCAAGCCCTGTTCACCCCACTGACAGGTATCCCTGCTCAGGTCTGCTGACCTGTGTAAAAAGCCTGCGTGTCTTCCCAGTCTCTTTCTCTCTCTGGCCAAACGTCCCGTGCGCATCCTGCAGCAGTTGCAATTTCATTATATGCCAATGAGCCAGATGCCATCTCCAGAGTGCAGCCCTTAGTGTCCTGTATGAGACCATAGAGAACCTGTGACTACCTGGACATTGGCATATAATTGCAATAAGAAGACACAGAGGGATATAAAACGTAAAATGTGTAAAGTTGGTTATTGTGTGGTTCTTATTGCTTGCCAGAGCTCCAATCACTCCCTTCTTACAGTGTATATCATAAACTAAAAACAAAACCATACATAAAAGAAACATTCAAATTGTACAGGCATATGAACACCTTAAAGCGAGAACAAGAAGTCGGTGAAAGCAATATAGTCTGAAAGCCAGTAAACGTTCTTATCTCTTTATGTGGTACTAATTCAAATCCAGTCAAATTTCAAGCAGTTGACAAATGGTAGTCATAATACAGAAGTCTGATCGCTATTATTCAACAATGTCTGCAAAATTTTATATTATGTTATTGATAATCAACAATCCTGAGCCATAATATGTGGTTTATGAGCTGTTGCTCTCGCCAACGTGCTTGCCTCAACTCAAGATATCACCAAAGGGAAAGGAGAGAAGGAGAGGAGACAAGGACGGAAGAGTAACTGCAGAACACTTGAACAAAAGTCAATCAGTCACTGGCTTTCTCATTTGCACACACTTTAGTTTAGGGATCCAGGTACAACCTTTGCCTAACAACCTAGCTGAAGCAGCAGAAGATTGATATTGCAAATTGGGGATGTTTGTATGCAGAAAGTTACTTGGAAACATCATTTTAAATAATAGAACTAAATAAGTAGTTGCCCATAACAAAAATCTAATGGATTTGAATACAAAAGCTATCATACTGTATACACCTAAAGGGACAGTACATCCAAAAAAAGAAACATCTGTGATCATTTTCTGTGGTTCCAAGCTCGTATGATTTGTGTGGAACACAAAAGAAAATATTTTGAAGGATGTTTAGCAGTTTAATCCATTATAAAATCACCGGAACCTAAAAGTTAATGCTCCATAATGGACATGGACAAGTAGCGTGAAATTATAATAATTTATTATTATTTTTGCACATCTTGTGACCAAAACAGCATGATATTTGTGGTTGAATCATATGGATTATTTTCACGCTATTTTAATGTAGTTTATGAAGGTTGAAAGTTTTGAGTCCCGTTGACTTTTACAATAGAGACAACTGGCTTTTGAGATGTAGATGTAGTTGTAGTAGTATAGATTTTCTAATGCCCTGTCAACACCTGAGGCTATCTTCATGGCAAAAAAAGAGTTGTATAAATACAATAAAAAATTAAAACCAAACTTGGGGTCTTGTAGAACATACATAGAGTTGGGTCTTCAACAACATGCATTTAACTCTGTCCCCGCCATTGACGGAAATTTCAATAATTTGTGTGAAAACGCTTCCCCATCATTGACAAAATTTTCCGCCTTTCCGTGTTTTCCCTGTTATACGGTAGGGGGCACTATGACATCTTCTGAAAGAGTACTGAATCTCATGATCAAAACACATGCGAAGAAGATGCAGAAACAAGCGATCTCATGTTATTCATATGCATATATAAAATAACGCGATCATCAACATTAAACAGCATTTAAATCAAAACTGCCTAATGTTAAAGAATGAAATGTCGACCCAGGAAGTTGTATAGGACTGTGAAGATTTGTTGTGAAGGTGTTGATGGATTCAATCTACACCATCTATGTTTTAATCATCATTCTGAATCTGATCCAGGCTTTGACAAAAACTTGATTTTCTCAGCTTTATGCTCAATAAGTTGCTTTTGTGTTGCAATAAAAAGAATGCATGTGTTTGTTTAAAAGCAGAGGGTCTGTTCTTTCTTTTGTTATATTGCATGTTCAGATATTCATACAACAAAATATTCTGGGGACCATCAAAGTTTTGTGAAAATGATCAAAAACGCCAAGTTGGTGGCTGGCAACTTTTTAAAAACACGGAGAAAGAGTTAAAAATAAATGTTTAGACTTTAAAAATACTTCACAGTATCTTTTGTGTTCCATGGAAGAAAGTAATTCATACGGGATTGGAATGACATTAGGGTGAGTAAATGTTGACTGAGTTTTCATTTAATTTTGGGTGAACTATCCCTATAAATAATCAATGATTTAATCTGTTTTGTGCTTTTTTGAGTGACTCCCTCCCCCTTCCCCCTTCCCCCTTCCCTCTTGCCTTCTCTTTGGCAACACTTCAGCAAATGGGAGGCAGTAAGTTCTTGATGGTCACACCTATAGCTGGGTGTACTGGAGCTCGACTAAATCAGGGCTTGCATCAGTGGCGTCTGGATCCATAAAGTAGAGTGTGGCAGTGGCTGTACAGTCCTGGGCGCGGTGGGCAGGGGTTGGCCGTAGTTTGGCCGCCTGTGGGGTCACCTCTTTTGGCTGTGCCCGTTGGCAGCGTGGCCCGTTCCACCATGACTCCAGAGCGGCCACCAGGCAGGCCAACAGCAGCCCCGCTGCTAGGATGCAGAAGACCCCAGCGAAGCTGTGCAGTCTCAGGGCACGGCCCTCCGGCTGAGGCTCCGTGTGCTTGTCCAGGTCGCAGCGACCTTTCCGAGGCCACCACTTCTGCTTTAGAATGTCAAGGTCTCCTTTCTCCTGCAGGTCAAGGATCCTGAAGAGAAGAGGAAAGTATCTTGTTATGAGAATCGTGGCAAGAATCTGTCATTGCTTTAATTTTGCATTATTGCTTTCCTGAACACTTTATTAGCAGGAGGACAAAGAAAATGAATCTCTGAAAAATATACTGACTAAAAGGGGACAATAACTGACTGAAAGGGGATAATGAGGCAAATATTGCATTCAGTGGTCAAGAAAAATGACAAAGGAATAATTGATGGAAACATACTCTGGTTTCCAAATGTAAAAAACTACAATTGTCTCTTCAAATAAAAGGCAGAGATACAAGGTCCTCAGATAGTGTTAACAAAACACTGAAAAAAAATACTTCAGCAGTGGCAATGAACATATGGTCTACTATTGGAGTCTTATACATTAGCTTTATCTTAATTCATTTAAATGCAGCAGACGTTCAGAAAGAGAACGTATTTGTAAAGAATCCAGAGCAAAAGGTCAATAACTATTGATAGAAAAGAAAATGTCAAAGGTTGAAAAATAAAGTCTGTTCAACTGCAATCGTCCTGGGTATTAATTTAAAATGTGCTTGATTCTAATTCCCCATAACAGACCGGCAGGTGATTGCAGAGGATCCTTCATGAAATGCATTTCAAGGCCTTGATGTTCCTGATATGTGCATTATTAATTGCCGGCGAGCTTACCTCCCTAAAGCTAATTAGCATGTGAGCAGAGCGTTGGTACGAGCTGAAAATATGAATGCTAATGATAGTCAAACAAATGAAGGGCTGCAGGGTGAGGTGCTTTAAGGCCAGTGGAGAGAAGAAAGGATGGGTGGAAATGAAGATAAATGCAACGAAGAGGAGTAACTGGTGAATCAACACGATTCATGGGTTCTCCGGCAAGACTGCGTCTGCCAAGGAAATAAATGTAATGTAAATGAGAGAAAGGACAGATGATGAAAGAAAAGGGGAAACAATCCATCACAGTCAGGCACTGTGATGTTTGCGAAGCTTTGGAGCTTGATATTGACTTGAAATGATTGAAACGATGGTGTCTATCCTTCAGCTAGTTTAACGACTTGTATCGTTCTTTGTGATCATATTGTACATATACACTGAAAGGAAGTGCTCACTTCTGCGAGAAGAGATCTCTGTAGGGGCTGCCGTGCTGCAGAGCCAGGCCATATCCTTTGCTGCTCATGCTGTTTCCTGTGACCACCAGCGTACAATCATCATCTGTCAGAGCTGCATACTCTAACACCGCCAAGTCCCACAGGAAGGCGTATGGATCCCGCTTCACCTGAGAAACCAAACATATGCATGGTACAGTCTTTCAATTGCAGAACATCATGGCATAAATATTTGTGGTTTTGATAATAGTAGCGTAAACACAGCCTGAGGTTTTCCTGAGGTGGAGAGCTTCTTCTTCTAGTCGCTCAGGTCACAGACATCATTCAGAATGAAAGATGTTTATTTTTCACTGAAAGTCATGAGATGGCTTTGAACTTGTTTCTAGTCTGGAAACTAGCCACCCCCTCTTTCTTTTTCAAGAGATACACACTCTCTCTCTCTCTCTCTCTCTCTCTCTCTCTCACTCTCACTCTCTCACTCTCTCTCTCTCTCTCTCTCTCTCTCTCTCTCTCTCACTCTGGAAAATGGCTTTCCCCCACCACACTAAATAAAGCAGCACAAGCGTCCGCTTTCCTTTCCGTCTCTTTTAAACTCAGGCTCTATCGTAGCCACACTTTCATATGACAAGTACACAGAAAAAAATGGATGTCAAAGAAGAAATGACAAAGAAGCTATCGTCCCCTGGCTCTTCCATATAAATATGAAAATTTCCCTATAGTTTTTTTAAAGTACTACAAATACCTGTCACTGTCTGAAATGATATTTACTGTTTGGCTTTCAAGTGTACATCTATTAGTCAGATTTTCATACATCCGATTTGGAGAATGTGCATCAGTTAAACAAAGACTTCTAAAAGACAGAATGAAGGGACACAGGCATGCAGTAGGAATAACTAAACCAGTTGTTTATCGGGTTTATATGAGATTCTATCGGTACATATATTATATGGTCACATTAAAACTCTCTTTGAACTCCAACACCCCTCCCCCACTCCCAGCATACTACAAACCATTACACATTTTTTCCAGGGTTCTTGTGAATAAAACGTTTTAAAAAAAGAACAGCATTTATTTAAAACAGAAATCTTTTGTAACAGCAAATGTCTTTACTGTCACTTTTAATCAATTTAATGAATCCTTGCTGAATAATAGCCTGTTCACACCAAGGATGTCAATGAAAACGATAAAGGATAGGGAAACAATATTGTTGGAATCCCTTTCGAAACACTTGTTTTTTACCAGCTGATGCATGATCATTGACAGCCAATCAGAATCCATCTTGCTTTAAAGATGACATACTATTTTTTTAATTAATACTAATGAAAAAGTCCCTTGGTTGTGGCTTCATTTCCACCACATAAAATGTTCAAAATGAAAAGATATAGATACAGTATATATGGAACAATTATCATGTGAAGCATGTGTATGCACTTCTGGACATTGTTAACAAACACATTAAACTAGTGAAGGTGAAATGTGCAGCTGATAGAGAATTTATTTTTTAGTCCATAGGGACAAAAGTGGCCATAGTTGAATAAACACTTGTACTGTATATGTGAATCTTTTGGGCAATTACTGGCAGTTAAACACTTCAGCATGGATGGCCTGACAATAGCATTATTCAACACCATTCAAAGTGCTGGGTTGCAGACATACAGGCCTCTATTTCTCTGTGTCTTATCGCTTTTCATTATTCTGCTAAAGAAATCAGTTCTGAGGCTGCTGAATTGTTAGCTCAATAGCCAGTTATGAAAAAGATTCATGGTTTTGGTTATGTCTCCTGTAAAAAGCATGCCAGTGGATATGTGCTCTCTGTAAAAAAAAGATGAGCTGTGAAATTTAATAGCTGCAATTTTGTGAAGTTTTATCAAAGGGTTTGATGTGGATATCAAGTGTCTTAAGGATTCTCATGTCATCAGCCACAGTTTATATACAAAGTGACTATGAAAGTTTTACCAAACAAGCATAAATACATGAATGGATTCAGCTGCATATGAATTGTAATTTTTATGGCTCACACAATATGGAGGGATATTACATTATCTGAGCCATGAATATTTATCTTGATAGTCTAAAGCTGTTTCCTCATGTTTTCTGTCAGACTTGTATGCGAGATGCCAGAATCATCCTGATTCGAAGCTAAACAGACTGCATTTTACTGATTGCTCTTTCTGTGCTCTGTGATACATTCTTTGGATTACAAAGAGCCACCGATAACCAGCCAGAATCAGGCACATGGTAGTGCACAGAAAAGCTTGTGCCAGCACAAAACTTCAGCACCACTGACAGCTCTTACCAATCACTACACAGCTAAATTCAGCACCACGGACAGCTCTCCACTCTGTCTTACAGGGCTGGTGCTGATTTGAAAGGATTGAGCTTTTCCAGTTTAATAATAGCTTCTCTTATCATCTGTTTCAGGTCCTGTTTATGCAGATATATACAATAACTGAAAATATATGCAGACATGCAATTTATACCAGATTAGTTGAACTGATTAATGTTTTCTCACATTTCTCAAATTATTTAGTCTATTGTTAAGTATGGCAGACCTATTTTTCTAAGTAAGAAAACCACATTTGCAAGTAAATGTATTTGTTTTATTTTATGTCTTTGAAAGCAAAAATGATCTTTATAATATGAGACTTTTTCCACAAACTATATTCAATACAGTTCAAAAGTTTGGGGTCAATAAGATTTTCTAAATGTTTTTGAAAGAAGTCTCTCATGTTCGCCAAGGCTGGTTTATTGTATCAAAGATAGAGTGAAAACAGTTATATTGTGAAATATTATTAGAACTGCTTTCTATTTGAATATTAAAATGTAGTTTACTCCTTTTCAGCATCATTACTCCAGTCTTCAGAGTCACATGATCCTTCAGAAATCATTCTAATATGCTGATTTGGTGCTCAAGAAACATTTCTTCCTTTTATCAATGAAAACATTTATTGAAAACATGTGCTGCTTAATATTTTTGTGGAAACTGTGATACATATTTTTTACATACATAAAGTTCAAAAGAACATTATAATTGTCTTCCTATTGGGTCTGTACATATGAAAATACATAGATGCCTTGATATTTAGAGGTTGTTGGCATCATAAAGTTTAAAAACCCTTGGATTAGGCAACATATGTGGAATCTTTACATCATCTGTAAGTAACAACACTGTGTGTGTCTGATACCTTGCGGATGCCTTCAGCAGGAGAGATCACAGAGTTGTCCTGTCCCTGATTTTTATTGATAGTTCTCCACAGCTCGGAGAAAGTGCTGTCTTGCTCCAGGGGGTTCGTGCCCTTCACCCTGAAATACTCGAACACAGCAGACTCTCTCACCGTTCCGTACCTCAGTTCTGTCTGCTTGGAAAGGTCTTGAAATGTTCTGAATTGAGAAGAAAATGTATAAAATATATAACAAGCACATATTCCTCAAAATGCATTATATTAAATTAAAAATAAAATAAAACCAGATATAATAACAAAATGTAGAAGAATACAATTTTAGAAGGATACCAATTTAAATATTCACAATATTTAATTAATATGCTGTATGTCTTGAATTATTGACGCCTGATGTTCAGCATGTGCTTAATAAATTGACACTGTGTTCACATGTGCCAGATGATTTTAGTGTTTAAACAATCTGGAGGTCTATAATATGTCTCAATCAACAACATAAAAAACTGTTAATGGTACATTTCACAACCTGCCGAAACAGTGTGAAAGGAGCATCAAACAATTAAAATCACACTCTCGTTGGAACCAAATATTTGAGCATATCATATGGTGCTTTGCACTCGAATGAATAACATGGAAGTAATATTGTACACACAAAGATAATTTTATTCCACTTTATACTTTCTTGCTGTCTGAGAATTAAAGCAAAGCTTTATTGGCATGAGCGTAAAGATTTAAACATTTCCAAACATACCTCAAACTAGTTTAGAAATTAAATTAAATTATATGAAATAAATCATAATTAATGGAATGGAATAGTTAAATGAAAAATGTTTGATTGCATCATTGTCTAGTTTAAGGAAGTTTTAGAATATATCTGAAAGTGTGTCTACTGCCTACATTAAAAATATGTTAAAATGATCTGAAAACCCCTCCAAAAACATTTAATTAAGTGGATTATAACCCGGGTGACATGTCCTTCACCTGTGATACTATTTCTCTCAAATGTGCTCATGAATCACAGAGTTGTGAGGTCGAGCTACTGACACGCTGGATTTCAATTGGGTAATGTGGGGGTTAATGAAAGACTCTTCCCTTTCGTTGTCACTCCGAGTTCCGTCGGATGACAACGAATGGGGTTTCGCTTAGAAAGCCTATCAACTTCGAGTATTACAAAACGAACCAATGGCAAAGAAATGCCATGGGTCTGCGGAATTTGCATAGCGTATCTCCGCCTTACCTCGTGGGTATAAAAGGAGGACGCTGGCAACATGCAGATATGTTTTCGCTTCGGAGCCAAGAGTATCTCTTCACTCCACGGCTATTTCTGACTTCGCTCTACGAGACGAGCCACTCTCCGGTGTTGGTGTGACGGCGATCTGCAGCGAATTCACATTGCCTGCTGATCTGTGCAGTGATCTGCCAGTGAGTGTGTTTCTCCCTGCTCGCTTCTACATCGCAGAGTTTTCTCTCCTCTCACAAAAGAGCTCGCACGCGGCACGTCTTTTTAAAGACGGCTCGCCCGTGCATTTAAAAAAAAAAAAAAAAAAGAATGGTAGCGGCAGCTTGGTATCGGACTCTGATGGGCACGAGCGTTGTCTAGTATGTTTGGGCTTGATCATGCTAGAGCAGCACTTGTGGATGACTCATGTTCTCTCTGTTGGAACATGACCATCGCGTCATTAAGGTTGAGACTCGGTGAACTCACAAGATTGAGAGTCCCCTCACCCCCCCCCCCCGATCTTCGGCTGGTGGCCAGGGTGACCTGAGGGTGATGGTCTGGAACAAGGCGCCGACTCTGTGTTCGCGACCCCAGCCCCTCTCCTCAATGACGGTGCTCGCTAGTGAACTGGTGATTCCCACGGGTCTACCCTCTGGTGACCCGTGTGTTTCATTTGAAGCTACAGAGGATGATACTATGTTTGTAGCAGCTTCACAAGGTGGGTTTGATTCTCCTGGAAGTGACACGATTGTTTTTTTGGGTAAGGCCGCCGACCCTCGTCCACGGCAAACCCCAATACCCTTCTGTGTCCTCAGAGTGCTTCTTCTCTGCGCAATCCTAAGCACCGTCCGTGGCCTGTAGTTTTTCGTCTACACCTGTGGCGAGATCCTATAGCGCCACAGGACTGGCAGCCGCCTCACTGTATGCCATGGTCATTCTGCTGTTCTACCAGACCCAGATGCTCATGGACTTGCACGAGGGCGGGACTGACCCAGGGCTCTTCACTGAGGGACGTCTATGGTTCGCGTGACTCCGCTGGTTCAGTCCCTGGGAGCCTGGCTAGTGCTTCCCCGTCTGTCCCGCTCGGTCGCACGAACCATCAGGCTCGGCTATGCGAATCAGTTTGCACAGTCTCCTCCCCGCTTCAGGGTAGTCCGCTCCACTTTGATAGGTGGCAAGGCGCCCCATCATAGAGCAGAGATTGCGACCCTGATGGCCAAGGGTGCAATCGAGACTGTCCCTCCAGCCGAAATGAGTTCCGGCTTCTACAGCCCTTACTTCATTGTCCCAGAGAAAACCGGTGGTTTAAAGCCAATCTTGGACTTGCGCGTTCTGAATCGCTCCCTTCACAGGCCGCCGTTCAGATCCTCATTGCCAAACACAATTTTGAATGTATACGGCCCTTGGTTTGCAGTGATTGACCCCCAACCATTTGGGTTAGCCCTGTCTCCTGGCGTCTTCACGAAGGTCGTCGAGGCAGCCCTTGTTCCCCTACCAGGAACACGGGGTTTGCATCCTGAACTATCTCGATGACTGGCTGGTCCTAGCTCACTCTCGAGACCAGGTTTGCGAACACAGGGACCTAGTGCTCCGGCACCTAGCTCGTCTGGGCCATCGGGTCAACTGGGAGAAGAGCAAACTTTGCCCCGTGCAGAGGATCTCTTTTTTCGGTATGGACATCGACTCGGTCGCCATTTAAAAGGCGCAGCTTACGAGGGACCGCGCGCAGTCACTGCTGACTTGCCTGAGACAATTCGAGGGCAAGAGTGCGGTTCCACTGAAACTTTTTCAGAGGCTCCTGGGGCAAATGGCATCTGCAGCCGCGGCGACGCCGCTCTGGGTACCAGTTACTCTGACCTGCCGTCAGACCTTCACCCCGTGGTCGAACCTCAGTTTCTCAGGGCGGGTGTCCCCCTGGAACGAGCTTCCCGGCATGTTGTTGTCTCAATAGATGCCTCCACCACGGGCTGGGGCGCCATGTGCATTGGACATGCTGCCGCGTGCTCCTGGACAGGACCCCAGCGCCTTTGGCATGGCAATTGCCTCGAGTTGTTGGCAGTACGCCTTGCCCTGCACCGCTTGCGGACGCTGCTCAGGGGTCAACACGTACTAGTCCGATCAGACAATACCGCCACTGTGGCGTACATCAACCATCAAGGTGGTCTACGCTCCCGCCGTATGTCACTACTCGCTCGCCACCTCCTCCTATGGAGTCAGAAGCATCTGAGGTCGCTTCGAGCCATTTTCATCCCGGAGCTCTGAACTGTGCAGCCGACGAGCTCTCACGGCTTCAGCCCCTCCCTGGAGAATGACGACTCCATCCCCAGTCGGTTCAGCTGATTTGAGACCAGTTCGGGGACGCACAGGTGGATATGTTTGCCTCTTACGACTCGACCCATTGCGCCCTGGATTATTCCCTGACCGAGGGCTCGCTCGGCACGGATGCACTGGCGCTCAGCTGGCCGCTGGGACGCAAATATGCGTTTCCCCCAGTGAGCCTTCTTGGGCACACTCTGCGCAAGGTCAGGGAGGACGAGGAGCAGGTCATTCTGGTCACGCCGTACTGGCCCACCCGGACCTGGTTCCCTGAACTTGTACTCCTCGCGACATTACCTCCTTGGCTGATTCCTCTGAGGAAGGACCTCCTTTCTCAGGGACGGGGCACCCTGTGGCACCCCCGGAGATGCTCGATCAGAGTTGTGCTTTCCTTCCTTCAACATGGGTTGGAGCGAAGGCTGTCTCCCTCCATCCTGAAGGTCTATGTTGCCGCTATTGCCGCAGACCATGACCTCATCGAAGGTAAGTCGGTGGGGAAGCAAGACCTGGTCATCAGGTTCCTGAGAGAAGCGAGGAGACTAAATCCTCCTCGCCCTCCTCGTGTTCCCTCTTGGGACCTCTCAGTGGTTCTAACTGCCCTGCAGAGTGCTCCCGTGAGCCTCTGCAATCAGTCGTGCTTAAGTTCCTGTCAATGAAGACAGCGCTCCTGGTTGCACTGGCCTCCATCAAGAGGGTAGGGGACCTGCATGCATTCTCCGTTGAAGAAGCGTGCCTGGAATTCGGGCCGGCTTACTCACGTGATCCTGAAACCCCGGCCTGGATACGTGCCCAAGGTTACCACCACTCCCTTCCGGGACCAGGTGGTGAACCTGCAAGTGCTGCCCCCGGAGGAGGCAGACCCAGCCTTGGCACTGCTCTGTCCAGTACGCGCTCTCCGCGCCTATGTAGACAGAACGCAGTGTTTCAGGACCTCAGACCAGCTCTTTGTCTGTTACGGTGGGAAGCTGAAGGGAAAGGCTCTCTCCAACCAAAGGTTGTCTCACTGGATAGTGGACGCCATTGCTTTGGCATACCAGCAGCAAGGGCGACCGTGCCCCCTTGGTGTGACTGCCCACTCCACCCGGAGTGTGGCATCCTCTTGGGTTCTAGCGCATGGCGCCTCGCTAACAGACATCTGCAGAGCTGCAGGCTGGGCGACACGTAACACATTCGCCAGATTCTATAATCTCCGAGTGGAGCCAGTGTCCTCTCATGTACTCGCTTCAACCAGCTAGTACCGGACCCGCTCAGGTGTCTTCGCTTGCTCGCCATTCCACTCCACGGACTGGATACGTGCGATATTCTCCTCAGGTGAGCTTCCCCGTAAGCCCTGAGTTCCTCCAGCACTCCTGACGTCGACGCCAGTGTCTATTGCCTGCGCGTCTGCTAGGTGCCTCCCGTGTGCATGGTCCCTCCCCTGAGCGACCCCCACATGTGTATTTCCACTGTAAGCCTTTCTGAGCATGTGTCTTTCCCTTGGCAAGCCACCTTGCCACCCCTGGGGTTGAAATATTCCACCTGCGGCTGGACACCCCAGTGTCTCCATATGTTTGCTTCGGGTCATATGTGTATTCTCTAATGTGTATGTGTACAGATTTACGCAGGACACTGGAAGACAGCTGAGAAGGTTGCGTGATTAGACTTGTATCCCCATTCGTCGTCATCTGACGGAACTCGTAGTGACAACGAAAGGGAACGTCTCGGTTACGGATGTAACCTTCGTTCCCTGAGTAGGCCACTTTCCGTCTGCCTGCCACTTTCCGCTGTACCGTGGGGATTGCCTGAGCTCAGTCTTGGCTCCTCAGCGAAGAAACATATCTGCATGTTGCCGGCGTCCTCCTTTTATACCCACGAGGTAAGGCGGAGATACGCTATGCAAATTCCGCAGACCAATGGCATTTCTTTGCCATTGGCTCGTTTTGTAATACTCAAAGTTGATAGGCTTTCTAAGCGAAACCCCATTCGTCGTCATCCGACGGAACGTCTCCGTTCCCTACTCAGGGAACGAGGGTTACATCCGTAACCGAGACGTTATCTAACACTACCATTACCGCTTGAACTGGCCCTCTATGTACCAATCTACAGCATGAAGATCTTTGGCTGGTTTACATCGGCAACAATACTCTTTACCCCAAATTACAACAATGAAAGAGCTCATGCAACAATCAATCCCTGAAGTAAAAGCAGACAAGCCACAACACTTAAACTGTCACACGTAATGAATGAATGCATAAATACGATGTATTCATTAATTATTTGAATTATTTGGAGGAAAATAATACCCCATGACAAAATATAGTTCTAAATGAGTTTGCAGTTCCCAGCTGCTGCCTTCCATCTGCAACTTTCGATGTCATGCAGTCCATGTGTGATGATTTTAGGGTAGCCGGCTGCTCTTTCCTCTTGCGTAATGACACTGTGTTGCTTCTCCTTCTGGTTTTAGTGTGGAGCGATTTCATGTTGAAATAAGCATCTTCCATCACCCTTGACAAGGCTATTTAACAGGACTCATACAATTTTCTTGCAGATTCAATGAGTCGGATTGTTAATCTTGAGAAGATAAATCAGAACAATTAATCAGTTTAATTATAGTGGTACTGCCACATCTGGAGGGGAGAAAAAAAAACTATGGATTTATGTTACGCATTGAGTCATCTTGTTATTTATGATATAGTCATATATACTCCAAACCCAGCTGAGCAGCTTTTGCATTGAAAAATATAGCAGTTCTGAAATTGAAATTTCTTTGGGAAAGCTGTGACAAAGCAGTTTTTTTTCCCCCATTTAATTTTCATATAGTTTTTGAAATAAATTAATACTCAGCAAGGACACATTAAACTGATCAAAAGAGACAGTAAACATTTGTAATGTTACAGACTATTTCTATTTTATTCAAATATATATTATATTCAAATATAGATATAAATATTTCACAATATTACTGGGTTTTTTTAATCAAATAAATGCAGTCTTGGTGACCAGAAGAGACTTGTTTTAAAAACATTTAAAAAATCTTACCAACCTCAAACTTTTAACAGAAGTGCACACCATCAAGTCTTAAAAATTATTTTCAATTTCTAGATTTTTTTATTATATTTTTTTATTTAAAAACAATGTGCTTGCGTTATGCCATGCTTGTGTCTGTATCATTGAGCCAAGTTTGGTCTCGGACCCAATTTGACCCACATGTGGACAGATGAACCATCATTGTACCGAGATGAGATACTGTTTGCTCTTGATTCACATTTTGGGGTTAAGTTGACTAAAACATGGACTGATCAACATTATTAATCACAATACGTATTTAACAAAGTTATTTAAATAAACCACCTTGGTGCCATCATTATTTTCGTAACTGGTTTACTCAATTACCTCAGTTTCTGTAATCCATTTCTATTTCTGTTTAAGTTCCTGTTTTCTACTGGTTATTTCTCAAGGAGAATTAAATGTATGGTCTGCCTACTGTGTAAATAGTAGAGATGGCATGTATGTACAGTATGAGGTCACAGTCCCCATTGCGCTAATATGGTTTGTGGATGTTCTAAAAAGAAAAAAACTGCTTGTATAAAAGTCCAGATAATGAACCTGAACAAACTTGAAATAATTACTTCTAAAAATAAATAAAAATAATGTGGTAAAAACCACGTATACAGTAATGACCCATGATCCATGTGCTACTATAGACAACACACTTCACCACACCACCACACTTAGTGAGAGCAAGCAGCAAAGAATGAGTAATAAGCTGTTAACACAAGATCTGTTCTTGCATTCAAAAACAGCTAGACAGAGTGCAAATGACAACCACAGAATGAACGCAGGGGTCTCCAGATGTGTGTTTTTAACTTGACACTGTTGTAAAAATGTGCTCATGCTGTGAGATGCTGAAAAAAACATGGCCGAATGTCCAAAAAGAGATGTCCATCTGACACGTTTATGCAATAAAAAAATAAAAAAAATCCATTGACTCAATCAATAGATTATTTTTAATCCTCAATCAATTGAATAAACTTTTATTTGACATTGATATGTGTATAATATAAAATAAATGAATAAACAAACATCTTAAAAATAACCAAATGTATAAATAATACATGTAGTGTTTTAAAAAGGATTTTGTCTAAGCAGATATTGATATGTATGATTAATTGCAATCAATTTGATCAATTAATTAGCATATTATGTAAAATGTTTAATTGACTGACAGTCCTAAAATGTAATGAAATTTCCAAGCGTACCTACAAACTCCATGCATCTGAGTTTCTTCCAGCAGGCCTCTCCAGGACATATCAATAGAGGTGCTCTAAAAAGCTATTATTAGCTGTAATGGGGAAATAATATGATGAGATCCATTATCTTGTTTTTGTTGTGTATGAGGATTCTAGAGAGGTTCTAGATTCCCTACATCCAACAAAGCATGGACAAATTGAGCTGTATTAAACTCCACTCAGGCAGGCTTATGTTTTGAATTTAACTGCATCATCAATCATGCAAATTAAAAGGGTGACTAAATGCTCACAAAATAGTTTACAAACAATTTACAAACAAACTGCAAAAGAGTTCTACACAAAATTACATATTCAATGATCTGTTTTATAGCAAACAGATTCAACACAGCAGAGTCAAGTGAATCAAATAGTCTCATAACCGGCCAATCAGCAGCCATTCCACCAGCCAATCACAGCCCACTGACAGAGTGAAGCCTAGCTATTGGGGACCTCAAGACTGAACACAACATTTGTCAAGCTTGAATCCCATTTTACATCTAAAGCTGGTGAGAGATATGAAAGACTCCCAGTGGACTCCCAGCGTGCTAACGATAGCGTATCATGCACCAGCAGGGCTGTCTGATTTTAATAACAGTTACAAACAAGGTGATTAGCACAACCATAGCAGCTGTGCACGCATAGCACTGAGAGACAGAGGGAATAAACCCCCAGAGCCTCACAAATACTCACAAGAGCTTGAATGAGAAATGTGACGGCAGCAAACTCTCCATTAATGCTCCAAAGAAGAACCTTTTGGCAAACGGTTTTGAAGAATTTTGCCACTGAACTAACAGGTCCGCCAGGGGTATGAAGTCAGAATTCAGAGGGAAAGAATGCATTAAGCTTCTCCCACCTTGGATTTTCAGCTGGGCTGAGAGGGCTGAATTCAATGAGCAGGCAGATAACATTTACAGAGGCAGGAGAAAACTATTTGCACATCAGGTATAGGGCATTACCAGTTCATATAAGACAACTCTCACAGTCAAATAAGAGAGAGGTTTTAAAGCAGAAAGAGCATTTATTTCTGCTCTGACAACGCAATTATCCTTCTGTAGCAAAGGAACGAAAAAAAAAATCACTCCAGCTCTTTTGTGACACATTGTTTGTGCCATCTGACAGTTGTACACTGTGTGTGTGTGTATATATATATATATATATATATACAGTATAAATAAATAAAAAAGACCTGTGTGTTTATAACAAAAAGTTGTATTAGAATTCTCTGAATAGCCAGCATTGTCAAAACCTGCAAAACACATGAAAGGAGAAGAAAAAGGTTCTGGCATCTACAGAAAAATAAAAAATAAAAGAAAGGATTTTAATATGAGGCGACCTTTCGTGGAGTTTATGGAGAATGTCAGGAACTATGAGCTCCCTGCTGAGAAGTGAAGGGCCAACGTGATCTCTAAAAGACAGCCGGCATGCTGAGATTTCAGATTTAATTTGAAGAAATAGGATGCATTTAGCACTCACAGACTCACTTCTTTCAATTTTAGACCTACTTCCTCCACACCTCAAAAACAGATGTTCACTGTTTTGCACCAACTGCCAAACTGCGTCAGTATCAACTAGTCATTTTCCCTTCAAATGAATAAATTGCTGATGACAACATAACTGTCATTATGCAAAGGTAAATATAAAATGAAACTAGAGAGCTTTGTATTCAAAAAGCATGTATTAAGTAAACCACACTGCAGACACCTGAGATGAGCATATTCATATACAAGCCAAAATTTTCATGGATCACAGCCCCAAAAATATTATTGCTGTAATGCACTAAACAACTTTTGCCTAAATGTTTACTGTCTGAACGATTCAACGCTAGTTGCCAAAAGTCAGAGCCAGTCTGCAGATTTGGATAGATAGATTTCACAGAGAATTGCACATTGTATCATGGGCTTCGGACTATGATTCTGTCCACAGGATATCAAACATGTTTGATATTTTGAGCTGATTTCAGAACATATATTGTTTTCATTCATCATGCATCTCCTAGCAACAAGGTTTCTTTGTGAGCTAGTTTGTTTGGAATAACTTGAATGTCTGGTAGTGTGTGATCCGCAGTTGTTTAGAGTATGATGACCAGTTGTACCACTGTATTTGTAACCATTTACAAAGTCTGCAAGTATAGGATGTCTAGTGTTTTAAAATCTATTCAGATTTTAAAAGTTGTGTGTAGTTATTCCAGCATTTATTCAGATCATGTGACTTTAAATGACCATGGATGGAGAAACATACCATTTTCAGAACAGCATTTTGCTAAATTGCTAATGCCAACCAGATAAAACTTGGTCCATTGTCTGTATCATCCTCTCTTATGTTCCTTGCTGTTTCTTTTTGTCAGTGACTCAGCACTGCAGCCATGTAATAAGACTCATTCACCCATCACCCATTTTTTCAATACCTGAAACGAATGAAGTCGCCTAAAGGCTGACAAAACTATAAGTTAAAGGGACATAGCTTTTTTTTTTTTTTTGGACTGTTTATATCAACACAAGCTGTATGCAATGAAGATACACACGCACAACCATTTTCTCTAACTTCCCTAACTCAACCTAGCATTGAACTTTGCTGAAACGGCAAAGTGCAATGTGAGTCATTTACATAAGGTAAACACTGACCGACACACTAATCGTCTAATTTTCTGGATGACTAGTCAACTAGTAAAAATGAGCAGTCTGATCTGATCTAATCTGATGCTAATGAAGGCAATCCAGTGACTTGATATCCTAACCGGGAGCTACGTTTAGATATGTGACAGGTCTAATAAAGCTCTATGACGCACCATGTGGTCAACAGCGTGATGAGCGGGAGTTATCAAGCCTGCATATGGACAAGCATCTGCAGATATGTGGAGTTCTGGCATTGAGATGCAGAGCTAGACTAGTTAGCTTACCGAATAGCGTTATCCATGCGGGACACGGTGAGGTAGGCTGCCAGGTTGGCTGTGTATGATGAACAGACAATAAGGGTGAATAGCCACCAGCTTCCCATTGCAACCCTGAGAGCCAATGAACTCATGAGGGATTCACCACCTGCAAACACAAGAAACAAGAGAAAAAACATTCTACAGGTTGTTTTCATCATTTCAACGAAATGCAAAAAGATACAAAGAATAGCCAGAATAGTCAATGGAGAAACATGCTTTTTTAGACAGCAGGTGCTAACAGGTTCAGGCTAAACCTTGACCCCTTTTCTATATCACTGAACCCCTCTGTGATTTTATCTCATTTCAGCCTTCCATTATTTTCTTCCTGCTGTTTTTGGCAGTGACACAGCACTGCAGCCATGTAATAAGATTCATTCTCCTATCACCCGTTTTCTCAGAAAAGCTCAACACCTTATAAGCCTGTGCAGAAATGTCAACACAATATTCCTCTCCAGCATACACAGCTTTGGAAATGTCATCACTGACACAGAGATGGTGAGAATAAAACTGCAAGGGAAAAAATCTGGAGCTATCAAGCTCAATGGAGCTCGTTAGGGGCTATACGTTTTCTTTTTGGTCTCGGAGCCAAATTATCTGAGATCAGAGAAGTTCTTTTAGGCCTAAAAGGATATCCACTGAGTCTGTAATTGGAAAGGTCAAGGGTTAAGTGGGCACCTATGCTCATTACAGGGTCGAGAGTACACCTGAAAAAAAAAAAACCTCTCCCAAGAAAAGAAGTGATTGTGCTTTTAAATGCCCAGACATAAAATGTGAATCTTTAAATCACTTTCTAGTGTTCTAAACATGAAGTTCTAAACATGTACAACCACATCAACATGCAACTTCAGTTTGTGGATTTCACAATAAAATTACAAATCTTCTTTCATTAATGATTAGCTGCATTCACAACATACCAGCAGGGGTTTAGGGCAAAGTAAAATATGTCAAAATGTAAAAGTTAGGGGTCTGTAAGATTTTTTCAGAAAAAACAACAAGGCAGAAAGCATTCTAATATGTAGATTTGATTATTTATTTTTTTGGTGCTCAAACTTGAATTTTATTATCAATGTTGAAAACAGCTTTAGTGCCTAATATTTTAGAGGAAAGCATGATAATTTTTTCAGGATCCTTTAACGAATATAAAGTCTCACTCCCACCCGCAAAAGTCCCCAGGGAAACATATATACATAGATTTTTTTCAGTATGTCTATGAAATTTCCATGAAATAGTTTTAAGTTATTCTAATCATTTTATTCTCCCACAACCCACACACACGAGTTCTTACCGACCACACCCGCAATCGCTCATCTAATCTTGTCCCGCGCCACACTCTGTTCCGTCGGGTCCCGTGGTAGTCTTTTGGGACTGCAGGTCTCTAGTTGGGGACCCTCTAAGAGCGCTGACACAATTTGAACACTGTAGCTCACTATATGGCTGTCCTTCATGAGTGGCAGTAAATGTTTTTTTAAGAAGGTGATACAAATGCAAGCCTATTTTCATAATCACTCGCCATGTGCATTTCATTATCAAATTATGGGTCCAGGGATAATAATTAGAAATTGGCAAAACAGCTGTTGAAAAAAACTGTAAATGACATTTAACAGCTGTTGTCAATTGCTTGCATCTTGGTCTCAGTTGCTACATCTGAAAGTGCAGAGACAACTTAGAGTCAGGCTGGTGTTGACAAGATACCCAGAGTATCCGGAACAAAAAAGTGCAGCCATTTTTTTAAACCTCAACCAAACCCAACTGGCAGCTTTAGACGTATACAGCTTTCAAAAGTGAATTGCAGAATTCCTATGGAATAATATATTTTGTCAAACAGTCAAAATGTGTGACTCTAGGGATTTTCTCTGGTGCTGTAAATTGTACTTAAACATTTGAAGAATTATATATTCTGCTGAAAAGATATTTTCTTTAAATAAATAACTTAAATTGCTGTACTAGCTGTGCTCAAGAATGTCTTGACGAGAATGTCAGCAACTGATTGAAAAATCCAGCTAAAGTGACTATTCAGCAATACCTCATCCCTCGTGTTCATGTGACGTGACCCAGCTCACCTTGCTGTACAAAGGCTCCATAGACGATCCAGATGGCACTTTGGAAGGACGTCGTGACAGAAGCAGGCTGGTGGGCCCCAGGAGGATTCTGGGAGCGGACAGACTGGACGCGTCGGAGCAGAAAGACCATGACACCCACCACAGGAATGGCAGCAGCAATGCAGGCCCACACTGCCAGGTCAAATGGTGCCAGCAAGGAGAAGATATTGAGTCTCTCTTCTGTTTTAGTCATCAGGATTCCCACAGAATAATCCAGATAGCGTTTACTGAAGTCCACCACGTTCTCTCGTTCCGGAGTGATGGTGATGGCTGAGATAGCCACATCTGCCCTCTAAAAATAATGCATTGAGAGTATGTTAAATATGTCGGAGATTAGGTGACAAATAACATAAATCTGGCAGTATAAGAAAGTAAATATGAATAAAGTGCAATGCCTTCACAACTATTAGCACTTATTAATATAAATATGCAGTTGTGTATAAAAATAAAAACACTATACATGAATATAACTTGAAACAGTCTTTATGTATGTGAATCACCTTTCCAATTAGCTCTCCAATCATTCCGTTCCAAGACCCATTGGCCTGAGGAGATCCATATTTGCCATCAGCCACCTGATACATTTCATACTTAAAGCCCAGAATTTTGGCCAGGGCGTCCAGAACATCTATGGAAAATCCCTTATATCTTTTGGGCTGACCTAGAATGTTTTCTGCCACCATTATGAAGGGCTCCTCCTGAAGAAAACAGAGACAATTAGGGTTTTATTTGAATAACTTATTTTTTTTTTTACACTTTGGTAATCTGATTCAGAACACAATTAAGCAGATATGAGAGGACACATATGCTTGTATTGTATTCACAATCACTACTGTTCAAAAGTTTGAGGTTGGTAAGATTTTGTTTAAAGTCTTGTATGCTCACCGAGGCTGTATTTATGTGATCTATAATACAGTTAAAAGCCTTAGTTTAAAAAAAAAATCTATTTTAATATGATGTTATTCCTGTAATGCAAAGCTGTATTTTTAAGCATCACTTCAGTCTTCAGTGTCAAATGATCATCCAGAAATCATTCAAAGATGCTGATTTGGTGGTTCTCGTTATTATGTTGTGCTGCTTAATAATTTCTTCAAGAGTCTTTGGTGCATAGAAAGTTCAAAAGAACAGCATTATTTTAAATATAAATCTTTTGTAGAATTACAAATGTCTTTACTGTCGCTTTTGATCAATTTAATAAATTCTTGCTGAACAAAAGTTTATATATATATATATATATATATATATATATATATATATATTTTTTTTTTTTAATAACCCCAAATTTTCAAACAGTCTCTCACTTTGTGTTTGATCTTATTCTCAGTATATACAAGAGGATTAATTTGTAGAGGTTTTCAAACAATGGCATTTCCGAGTCTTATTTGCTCACAATTCACATATCTCTCTCACAGCATCTTGACAGTAATGGACAGGTCTAAAAGCTGACATAGCATTATTTGGCGTTAGTGTCAGACAGATTTAGATTGAATCTTATCATTTATTCATTTGAAGGGGAAGCCAGAGAACAGTCTGTCTAATAGGTTTGGACATATTTCTACAAATAAAGATTTAATATTGACTGCGAACCTTATTTCTGTGGTGAATCCGTCTGTTCAGGTCGTGACTTGTGGTCAGATTGGCTCTCTGTCACATTCAAAGCATAGGCTGACGTGACACTTTTACCAGTGACAGATGGGACCCTTTGGTCTCAGGCTAATTTAAATGAAGTGTTTCAGCTGACCTATTACACCATAGCCAGGGAAGCGTGCAATGCCTCATCAGACAGAAATTACCTCTCTAAATTCACCTGGGCAATTTGCAGTAAGGCATATCGCCACCAAACAAAACTCACTGTTCGTGAAACTGGCCCTGTGCACTCAAATAAGGATGGATGAAATATCTGAGGCTCAAGATAGTGAACTGTAATTGTATTTAGGGAGAGCAAAACAGTGATAGACTGGAGAATAAATAAAGATCAAACCCCAAAGGAATCCCTGACGCTGTATTACTAAAGTACTGATGTCTGATGAGACAAAAAGACAAAAACCACAGCACAACTGTGTTGAAACATATGCTGTTTATGACAGGCATAAAAAAGATGTGATTGTGATCAATGATATCTCACAGCAACACATTTCCTGCCTTAAGTATACTGTGATATATCTTTCATAAAAGTATAGAAAGTTTCTTAGTCTTTTTGAACGATTCATTAAAATATTCAGATAATAAGAATCATGCGTTTATGAATGGAACTAATACACTTGTTGCAGTATATTATGTTTTTAATTCTCTAAAAATAACCAATTTAAAAGTAATTTGTTCATGAATTGGACTAGTCTGGTCCTGGTGTATGTTATTGCATGCAGCCTGATGGCAACTCCGGAAAAAAAGACGTGTTTTCTTTCAAACAGTTGTGCTGTGTTTTTTGTCTTTTGGTCTCATCATATATCATGAAATAAAAATATTTCTTTCTGTTCATGAATTGGACTAGTCTGGTCCTGGTGTATGTTATTGCATGCAGCCTGTGATGGCAGGAAAAAAAGTGTTTTCTTTCATGATACTCGTTTTTTTAATCTGTGATGACACTAAAATGACGATGGAATGCTTCTCTGCATTTCACATCATTTAGACATGTAGGACATGTTCTTGGAAAAACATTCCTACCATCCGATCATTACCTGCAGGGAGTTGACTGGAACAATCACTATCCTTGCTAGCCCTGGAATTACATTACTATCTAACAATCAGATGTAAGCTTAGGAATGGGGTTAGTGCCTTAAACAACATTCTTTCATTAATAATTCATTTAGGTAGAGGGAAAATTACAGCTTGAAAGGAATGTCACTCCAGAAACTAGTCCTACTTACAGAATAAAAATGATGTCATTCTTTTTATTTTACAGTGATTGTACAGTAACCTGACATCAGCAAGGCATTGACTGGACCTACAGGGAGCTTATTCAGATGCATTGAAATACACACCAGTAAGGTCACCACTTTCAGAGTAACCCCCTGCATGCCATGCTCAACCCGGTTCTCCCTCAGACTGCCGTTCAGCCCACGGTCAGAGTCCCACGTCGCCAGCTGGAAGACAGCGAGAGATTGAGATTGAGTTTTGATCAAGTTTGAGATGGCAGAAATGATTGCAAAGAAAAAAACTGGACAGTTGCTGAAAGCCAGGGATGACCTTACATGAGTTATTGTCCCCAAACACTTATTCGTCTATGATAGACCCCTGAAATTTGAGCAGAAATCAGCAGCTCTTTCAGGATTCATCACAGGGTTTTGGCTATTTGTGCTTTTGTCACACATCCAGGTGAAAATGGTCATATACGGTTGTCGCCTAGGCAACAGCTGTCACATTTTCCACTTCTCTACACAGACCCAAGCACACACATACACATATCTGCTCTTTGTCGATATGCTTTTACAGGCTGTTGATTAGATCCAATATCAGCACAGAAATCACTATAAAGCTAAAAACAATACTAAGAGGAACAATGAATCTTAATTTCAGAAGGCTTTCAACTGTGATGCTACTGCTAAATCAACATCTATCACAATAAAAATCTTAATTTGACATGTAAATGTACTGTAATATTCCTGATGGATTTACAAATGTTTAAAATAATAGTGGTAAAGTTTTAGGTAAGATTAGTTTTAGGTGTTTATTGCTGTAGTGCATATCATCCTGTGCAAGTCACAAAGTATGCAAATAGATATCAAAATAAAATAAAATAAACAATATGATGACATTATGATGATGTTGTTGGAGCCATAGCCTTGTGGGCACCTTTTTGACATGTGGCACACTTTCTCCTCTCCTACACTGTAAAAATTGCTATAAAAAAAAAAAAAAACGGGCAAATTTTGACAGTAACATGCTGTTTTCCATTAAAAAAAAGCAGAATATACCGTAGAAAAAAATGCATTCTGTGTGATATTTGTCGTTTTCGAGAAAGTAGCCTATAGGAACATACTGTAAATTAACAGTGCTCAAAGTCGACACTCAGCGGCTGTGTTCCAAATCACACCCTATACACTCATTCACTATTCCCTACAATTACATTCCCTAACATACATTTCTGTAAGAACTCTATTCCATTATCTCTATATTAATCCACGAACAAACACTATTTACAGCTTACAGGTATTATCTCTTCGGATTTCTTCACGGGGTGGGTCTATGGGCGTGTAAATGTATGGGCTTTTTCAGATCTTTAGATCTAATTTACATATGCACGAGCGAAAGGTGATAACAGAAAAACAAACGGAGAGCAGCAGCTTTCATTTCTGCTCTGATAGCTGGAAGACCACGCTGAACGCTGTGCTGTGAATGCTAAGAGAATGGTAAGAGAACCATTAGTATGGTTAGTATGATTTTCGTCTTCAAACCAAACTTGGGTCTTTAGTCAACAAAGTTTAAATCTCATCTGGCTAGCGTGCTTCCCATTATGTTTATGCATTATTTCAGTAGGCGGAGAGTATCTGGTCTTTTGTGGCTGACGCATTCAACCACATGAGCATGAAAACCACGAAAGCAATCCGGTCAAACTACCTTTTTCAACTACTCTGCAAGTGGTTGAAAGTGGACAGGCTTAAAATGTTTTAGACACCATTTACACCTGTATTTACACCTGTATTTAGCGCCATCCATATGTGATCCAATCGACGAAAACGCTTCTTAATACCATGTATAACAGGGCCTGAGTCACCACATTAGCAGGATATTAGCCATTTACTGAGCAAATGTGGAAATGACAAAAGGAAACTGCTTATATTCTCCCTCCATGAGCAATGACAGCACTTCTGAAAAACACAGTGCCTCACTTCAAGATGAAAGCCATGATGTATCTATCTTCATCATATTTCAACCCATTCATCATAATCCCAATATCCCACCAGATCCGTTCCGCCGTGACGGATTTGGCAGGCCATTGCACCAACATCTTGAAAAGAAGAATCTCTGACTCTGAAATCATCCTTGGCTCTTGTTTGGCCAGCATTTGACCCCCCCTCCCTAATGACACGTGTCATTTGTCTTTATACACAATACACAATCCCTCCCACAATAATAGCACCTACTTCATCCGGGATAGAGGATTCAGTTCAGAAAGATTTACGAGTAAGATATTTAAATTTTATATTATCAAATCAAGAAAAAGAAAGAAAGAAAGAAAAACAAAGATATAATAACATGCTAGGATTTTGAAATCACGCAGTGCTTATTTTATTAAATAATTTGAGCATTTTCTCTTTGTTTAGTGGGGATTTTTCTGTGTCTCTTACTACAGGTTAAACCCATAGGTTGTGATAAGAGTCTTTATGAGAGGTTCATTTGAATAATTTACACAAAACGCTTTCTTTATTCAGGAACAAACCTGTAAACAAAATAATATAAACAAAAACAATAAACAATAAACAATAAACAAAAAGTGAATATCTTTACGAGTGAGCCATTGAATCACTCACTCAAGCGATTCATTAAAAAACACTGAATCATTCAGGAATGAAACAAGGGAATGTATTTATGAGTGAGTCATTTGAATCATTCACCCAAGTGATTCATTGGAAAATGTCACTGATTCATTTAATCATTCATATAGGTGATTCGTTCAAACACTTTCAGGAATGAAACTGCTATAATACATGCAACAGTGATTCAACTTTGGAACTTTGTCTATTTTTGCTCCATCAATAAGAAAAAGTAATTGGTACTATTGTGTCTAAAATGTAAGTTACTTAATGTTAACTTCTTGTCTATTGAACTGTTGTGAAAAAACAATATCATATTCGCAATCGTGCGTCTGGTCTCACTGGCCTCATCTCTGCCAATTTGGCTCCACGGTGTGGGATTATGAAAGTTTTCTTTGTTTTTTTAAATTGAAGATATTTTGCCAGACTATTGAGATTGATTTTTGAATTGAGTATGTTGTATTCTTTGGACTGAAGTTGAATCAGAATGATAGCTGTTCAGCTGATTTCAGAGAGATGTAAATATGAGATCTCTTCTGCCATACACACTTGAGGTGAAATAATTCCTCCATCTTCTCTCTCTGCTCTGTTTTCCCAGGTGAAGCTGACAGTGTTTTTTCTTCTTTATTTCCTATTTTTCCCACACATTTTTCTCTTTTAGTTTTTGCCTGTGTTTCTAAATAGTTAATAAGGTGATTGTTGACAGAGATGAGAGCGCAATGTGGCTTGTCCTAGGGCTGTAGTCAAGACCACCTTTGTCGAGTCCAAGACAAGTCCAAGACCAGGACTAGTTGAGTCCAAGACAAGACCAAGACCAAAGAGGTTCGAGTCCAAGACAAGACCGAGTCCAAAAAGGTTCGAGGCCGAGTCAAGACCGAGTCCAGGACAGGGAAAAAAAAAGTCTTGTGCAAGACATTATCAAGACAATCATTTTGGGTTATTATTTGATCTATTATATGTATATATATATTATATGTATATAATATATATATAATATATAATATATATAATATAATATATATATGTATATATATTATATCTATTATATGTATATATATTATTATATGATCTAAAAGCAAAAACAGAGTCACAACACCCAGGATTTTTAAGTATAGACATTCCCCTTGATATCATATAATCTTCTAATCTAAAGAAAACAGAATGATGACATATGGTGAATACCTCATAATAGCAGTGTATGGTGTTATGTGCTCGTGAGCATGTCTTACACGCTCATAACTGTTGACTAAAAAATAACGCCATAGCAGTGTTTCACTGTTGATCTGAAAGACGCATACATTCACATTCAGATAGCCCCCCATCACAGGTCATTCTTGAGATACCCCTTCGAGGGGCAGGCTTATCAATACACAGTTCTGCCGTTCGGTCTGTCCCTAGCACCCCCGTACATTTACGAAGTGCATGGACGCGGCACTTTCTCCCCTGAGACTCCGGGGAGTGCGCATGTGGAATTATATCTCGATGACTGGCTGGTTCTGGCGCAATCGCGGCTCACACCAGAGCAAATAAACGGCGCGCATATAAATGGCTTTTATGTGTGCTTACTGGGAACATAATAAAGACACCTGGACTCGGTCGAGACCAAAAGCTGTATTTGGAAAGACCAGTGGCCGAGACCGAACCAAGTCCGAGTCCGAATACCAGCGAGTCCGAGATCATAGAAAAACGGTCTCGAGTCCTGACTCGAGTCCAAGACCGGACTTGAGTACTACAGCCCTAGCTTGTCCACTGGAGATGTTCTGTCAGTGAACACATGAAAGCCAGATCTATCCCCCAGCACAAAAGAGGTCCTTATCATCTGCGTGTAGTGTGTGTAGAATCACACTTACTAAAATTCAGTGTCACGTGTCTCTTAATGGAACAGTTACCCCCAAAATGAGGTTTCTGTCATTTTTTATTCACTCTCATGTTGTTTATAACCTGCATGGCATGACGTGAGAAATTTTGTAGAATTTTGGCTAATATAAGAATGACACCAAGGTGAGAAAACAAAATAACTGTAATTTTTAAGTTAACTATTAATTAATTAGAGCAGCAAATAACCAAAATAGATGAGTAGTGTCACAGTACCCAGTATTTACTTTGACAGAAAGCCCATTAACAGTTACAAAACCCCTCAAATAGTAGTGATTCACCAATATGAATGAAGCTTCCTGTTTACAGACGCCAATCGGAAGTCAGGGCTTCAGTAGTCCTTTTTTCAGTATTTACATAATACATCTCTGACAGTCTTTTGTCTTTGCAGAGTGTTGTGTCGGCCACTTTGTACTGGCAGACGCTGAGCTGGTTTGTGCTGTTTTCTAGCTTCTCGTTCTTTTCATCTCTTGTTCCTGATATTAGTGCTACAAGCCAAACAGAATCTCGCCTGTGAAGACATGAACATATTGTCAAGACTAAAGGTCTGTGCGGCAGGAGTTCACAGCTTTTATTGTTTGTAACTTGGATAGCTGATGTCTCTACTTGAGAGCACATAGGGAAAAGAGGCAGAGGAACAAAGAGACAGAGAGAGAGAGAGGATTACACACAAACAATACCGTAGGAAACAGTATGAGAGACAGAGGCGTGCAGAGCAAGAGAGAGGGAGAGAGAGAGAGAAAGAGAGAGGTGTTCTTAAGGTGCAAATATGATTCTGACATTTCTTTTCGTATTGTGAAGCAATTGACTTTTTATGATTCAGTATGCTACTGTTTCTGTGATTGGTAAGTGAAAGAGAGAGAGAGAGAGAGAGAGAGAGAGAGAGAGAGAGAGAGAGAGAGAGAGAGAGAGAGAGAGAGAGAGAGAGAGAGAGGATGTCTTTTGGCCTTTTTATTGAGTCTGTGAGAGAAACTCATTACTATTCATCAAATCAAATGAGACTCTCATGAGTGATAAATTCGCCTCTTCTCTGCATTATCACACTTTCAAAATACTCACATCACAAATGTGATGCTTTTTATACAACTCACTGAGCCAATTTGAACAGATTATGATGTATATATATTATTGTTTGAAATATTTAAATTCGTACTATTCTTCACCATTTACTACGAGATCTATTTAAACTGAAACTGTATCAGCAGCTTTTTGTCAATATAGATATAAAGAACGTCCTCGGGTTATGACTGTAACCCTTGTTCCCTGAGAAAGGGAACGAGGACTGCGTCGATTGACACTTTTGGGGAACGCCCCTCAGCGTAGCGCCTCTGAAGTATGAATGAAACTAAGCCAATCTCTGATTGGTGTTGCGTCATGACGTAATGTGTGACGGCATACAAGCGGAAGCTATAAAGGACGCCGGCACACATGAGATGTCAGCTTCTGTGATGAAGCAAGCGCTCCCAGGCAGGGGAAGGCGTGGCGAAGGGACGCAGTCCTCGTTCCCTTTATCAGGGAACAAGGGTTACAATCGTAACCCGAGGACGTTCCCTTTCGAGGGAACTCGGACTGCGTCGATTGACACTTTGGGGGAACGAGTACCCACTATGCCACAACGCGCCCTGCCTGTCCTAGTGTGAAGCTGCTCACAGGCACACATAGGACGAGAGCACGAGAGTGCCAGGTGTTGACGGAATGTCCAGGCTATAGAACCTAATAATGGTATGAGGGGTGGCCCATCCAGCTGCATCGCAGACTTCCTGGATCGGGGCCCCCGCGAGAAGGGCTCTAGAGGACGCAATGCCTCTGGTTGAATGAGCCCTCACGGCCAAAGGTGAAGGCAAACTGCGCACATGGTAGGCCAAAGAAATAGCATGGACAATCCAGTTGCTGAGGGTCTGTTTGGAGGCGGGAAGACCCTTCTTGGGCGACCCGAAACACACCAGCAACTGGTCCGACTTCCGCCATGAAGAGGACCTCTGAATATAGACTTTTAGAGCTCTGACAGGACAGAGCAGATGAAGTCTCTCCTCATGCGCCGTCACGTGAGGTGGAAGATGAAAGGCCTCGGCCAGCCCTTCGAGAACCACTGCCAGGTCCGATGTGGGAACCCTGGACGAGCCGCAGGTCTCATCCTCCAGGCCCCATGGAGGAAACGTACGACTCTGTCTCCCAAGAGGTCCATCACCCAGTGGAGCGTGGAAAGCCGCAATGGCAGCCACATACACCTTGAGTGTGGACGGGGTAAGACCAGCTGAAAAACGATCTTGGAGGATCTCCAGAACTGAAGCCACTGGGCAGTTAACTGGATCCACCTCACGCTCTCTACACCAGTTGGTAAAGACATTCCACTTTAAGCTGTACAATTTCCTTGTGGAGGGAGCTCTGGAGCTGAGTATGGTCTCCACTACTCCAGCTGATAGGCCGGCCTCTAGGTACTGTGCCCCCTCAGGGGCCAGACCCACAGTTTCCATAACTTGGGCCGAGGGTGAAACATTGAGCCCTCTGCCTGTGACAGCAGGTCCCTCCTGAGGGGAATCTCCCACGGAGGGCCGTCTAGGAGCGATACAATGTCTGAGAACCATAGACTGATCCCGTCGCGACGGACCTTCTCTAGAACTCCCGGGAGCAGAGCGTTCGGGGGAAATGAATACAGATGCAGCCTCGGCCACGTCTGCACCATGGCATCCAACCCCAGCGGGCTGGATGAGTGAGGGAAAACCACGGTGGACAGTGGGTCGTCTCTCGAGACGCAAATAGGTCCACTTACAGTGGGCCGAACCTCTGAGATATTGACTCCACCACCTCGGGGTGGAGTCTCCATTCCCCTGGCCTCAGCCCCTGTCTCGACAGGATGTCTGCTCCCTGATTTTGACTCCCTGGGATGTATGTTGCTCTTAGAGATAACAGCTTCCCCTGGGACCACAGGAGGATCTGATGCGCCAGTCTGCATAGAGGGCGAAACCTCAGACCCCCCTGATGGTTTAAATAGGCCACAACCGACATATTGTCTGACCTCACAAGGACATGATGACCTTTGAGGTCCAGCAGGAAGCTCATCAGAGCTCGGAGCACCGCCAACATCTCCAGGCAGTTTATGTGCCAGGAGGAATGATGGTCCTGCCATAGGCCTGTCGTAAAGCGGCCGTCCATGACCGCGCCCCAGCCCGTGAGGGAGGCGTCTGTCGAAACGGTTTTCCGGCGACAAGACGCTCCCAACACTGGACCTTGGGACAGAAACCAAGCTTTTTTCCACATAGATAGGGAACGAAGGCATCTGCGCGTAACCCTGATCATGCGGAAAGGGTCCCCCCTCGGGGAGAACCCCTTGGTTTTCAACCACCACTGGAGGGCCCTCATGTGCAGCAGGCCAAATGGAATAATGTTGGACGCTGCTGCCATGAGCCCCAACACTCTTTGAAAATGTTTCACAGTAATGGCTTGGCCTAGCTTTATCCTGGACACTGTGGCCAGAATGGACTCGATTGGTGGAGGAGACAATCATGCCCGCATCGTGACCGAGTCCCAGACCACTCCCAGGAACGTGGTTCTCTGGGCTGGTGTCAACACGCTCTTTTTCGCGTTGAGTCTCAAACGAAAACGATTCTCGATGGGCTGACGCGATTGCTGCCTGGCCGCAAGCCTGTGGGGCAGACAGAGCAGCGTGCAGCTGGAAACCGATGTGTCCCGAAGCGCACTTAAAGGCGGGATAGAGACATCGACTTCCTGAGGGCTCCCCTGAGGGGAGGCTCTTTCGGTTTCGTTCTCGACACTGAGGGCTCCGTGGAAGAGCAATTCTCGCTCGTCCCTCCACGGGGGGGATAGCCCTGTTATTTTTGTCTCGTTTTCGGACCGGCAGGGGATAATCGAAAAACGATTTTTGATGTGCAGAAGGAACACTGCATGGCCGCAAGCCTGCGTTCGCTGCTTATCATTTTAATTCCTCAGAAATAAATGTAGCCATAAACACTGTACATGTGAAACACGGTCTGAATGGTAGGCTGAATTAAAATATCTAACTTCCGATATTCAAAAGTCAGAAATATTTCATCATTTTAATTTCTTAAAATTAAATGCAGCCATAATTACCAGACAATACTGTTTTGTGTTAGGCTATCTCGTAATCCACACACTGCCTCGGCAATGCGAGATTCGAGTCGTTCACAATATATTTGGCTTCCAACCCAAGAAGAAAGTCAACAGGTGCGAGGCTGAAACATCCGACAGCGCACGGATATGCGCGTCGAGATATTTCTCAATGAACACAGCCAGCACCCTCGGGAGCGACTGTTCATGCCTCGCACACACACAGAATCTTTATTGCAAAGTAGAGACGTAATCTACGCGTTGCCTCGGCAAACGCAAGATCTGAGCAACTAGATTCTGTATTGCAATGTAGACCTTTGATCTACGTGCTGCCTTGACAAATGCGAGATCCAAGTCACAGAATCTTATTGCAGAGTAGACCCGTAATCAACGCGCTGCCTCGGCAAATGCGAGATCCGAGCCACTATAGATTCTATATTGCAACAGACCCATTTGCCAGCCCCATGAAGAGCGTTGCCGCGCCGTCTCAGCAGACGCTAACTAACTTTGTGCCATTCCTGCCAATGGCCTGTGACTTAAGAAGATTTACTGGCCATAAATATATTTTTTTACCAGCCATGAAAATGTTTGTGCAAAAACAGGCAGTTATGACATCAACATTTTAGATACCAGTGAAAATTTACAATTTTCAGGTACAGAAATGTAATAAAGCAATCAAATGTAAAACAACACTGCATAGTCTTCACTGCAGGGGCGGATTGGCCATCGGGAATACCGGGAACAATCCCAAACGGCCGGTCCATTTCAGGCCGAAGACCGGCCGGTGGTCAAACAGTTTTTTTTGGTTTTTTTTAATGATACGCGACCGGCCTAACCGGTCACTCAGCTCCAGCGGAACAAGGTGTGTTTGTGTGTGTGTTTCAGACCGGGCCAAGCCAATACTTTCAATCTGAGGAGGGATACGAGCGGCCCCTCCCAACTTGGACTGATCCTCGTTTTTCCTGACATCCGATTGGCTCAAACTAGGCGCCGATCAAAGGAGTTTACTTTTGGTCATGTTTGGCGGGTTTGTGTGTGAATGCAACAGAGACGGACGGTAAAAATGGTGAAAAGAAGGAAAGAAGAGAAAGAAATGGGTGGGGCCGAAAAAATAAGAATTAGAAAGAAAAAAAAATTGGCACAAGAGGCAGCTAAATGCTACATTCATATTGATGAGGAGGGAGAGAAGGATGAGGAGGAGGAGAAGGGGGAGGAAGGAAAGCAGCAAGAGAAAGAAGAGCAGGAGGATGAGGAGAATGGAACCAGTACAAAAACAGTGACAGGTACAGGGGCAGTGTGCAGGGCTGGGTTGCCAATCATATAAGGCATATCAATCAATCAATCAAAGCTTGATTAAGGACACACACACACAACAAAATAGAAAAATACAGAACAATATTACATATTTACATGATCAAATGCCATAGTTCCACATACTAGATAATAACCTGACTGAAGATTAGGTTTTCCTGACCTGATTGTGTTTAGTGCAGTGGTGACCTGCTTAGTCAGGTGTCATCCTAAAATTTCTTGAATGTCTTCAGTGTAATCTGATTCTCTTTATACAATAAAAACACAATTAGAATTAAAATAACTGCAAAAAAATACTTCTGCTCATGCGCCAAGGTCACTCGCATAAAAGGCCTCTCCATCTTAAAGTCCCGGGATTAATTTCAGTCACAGTACGTCCCTGCTTCACTGTATAACTTAAACATAGTTTAATCCTTATTAAGTTAAAAAAAGTTGTTCAGTCAAGAGCAGTGAGTGATTTTTCTTTGTGTTTTGTTGTTTTATTAACATTAAGGACACAGACTGCAGCAGGTATACATTAGGCTGATGTCACTTTAAGATCTAATGCATGGATCCAATATACTGACACACATGCGTTTTCTTTCTTAACAGTTTATGTTCACTTAAGACACAACTGACCGTATTTATGTGGATACTCATCAGTAAGATTTAATGCTGCTGAGATGCAGATGTCTAGGTGTGCGCTTCGGATGTTTGAGCACAGAAAACTCCCCACACAGCGAGTAACGAATTTAGTTCCCTTCCACGTTGTCTTGCGCTTGAATATTTTAATTGCCAAGGCTAAAACCCTTGTTACGATGCAGCACTGGCCCGTCAACTGTCCCGAGCGTCGTTCAGATTTGTTTACGTTTATGTTCTCACAACAATGCATTAATAGAATTTAGGCATGCCACAATTCTCAATATAATATTGAGAATTGATAACTCTAAAGTTAGGGGGCGCGCTGCGCGTGCACGGCTTAATTATCATTTCACACTTTAACATGGCGAGCGGCGGTGAAGTGAGGCTACAATACAAGGAAGCGCCGGCTTCTTTCAAATCCGTGGTGTGGGGACACTTCGGTTTTGGCGTTGAGTATAATGTTCAATTTACAACAACACCTCTGTGTCCCAGGAACCTCTGTTGCGAGTGAGAGGGTTTCTCCACTGCCGGGGATATTGTAAGTGCAAAACGCTCTTGCCTTGCTGCAGAGAATGTTGACAAGCTTATCTTTTTACAGAAGAACCTCAAAATACAGGAATAGGCTAGATAGCTGACCTAAGTAAAAATGCACTTTACATTCTGAATGAAGGATACTGTACTGGAGTACTGTTATGTTTAATTAAGATGGTTTATTTATGTTTACTGAAGTGCAAGTATGTTTATTTGAAATGGTCAATTTATGTTTACCAACTTCACATGTATGTTTATTTTAAAAATTTAGGAATTTATGTGTTCCCCAGTTTGTACATGCTACCAGCAGCTGTGAAATGTCAGTGTTAATTTTATATTATACAATACACTAGAGGAACTAGTGGATTTTTCTTAGCTTGTAAGTAAAATAAAGGAGTTTTGCAATAAATCGTTTTTATTTTTTTCTCCTTAATCTCTTACTGTACCTATTGCCTAAGCATAGAATAACAAAACAACACTCTTATGTATCAAGCCATCAGAACCGAACCAAAAACAGTGGTTAAAAAACCGAGGTATGTATTGAACCGTGGGCTAACTGTATTGTTGCATCCCTACTAGAATTCATAAAAACTTTACCGGACAACAGGCGATTAATATATTCTGTTTCAAATATTCGCCAACAACAATTTTTATCGCATTCGGGCACTTAGCGAGTTTAAAAACTTTTAGTTTTAGGCCCTGCATTAGCTATTTCAGGTAAACTATGAACAGTATATCACAAGCTTTTAAATATGGTATTGTGGAGCTGTACTTCTGTCAGTAAATTATGAACAGACTGAACAATACAACTACAAAAAACACCCTGGCGGGAAGGACATTGAGTAGACAGTTTGAAAAGAGAGAAAAATAATGATTATACTGCATATATGCACATGTTAGAAAAATAAAGAACTTTTCAGATTTTGCCCTGCTTTTTCTCACAATAAAGTATGAGCGTCCTCTGAGACCTGTGAGGTCAGCTGTATGCCTCTTTTCACAAGATGCCCACAGAGGTAGACAGAGACTCATTAAGACTCATATCTTTCACAGAGGAGCGGAAGCATAAAAGGAGGAGCGACGATCGTGAAGATCAAAACTGGACTTGTGTTGTGTCTTGTTGTTGTGTGGCTGCTGTCATTTACTTTCGTTTTGTATTTGTTTTATTTTATGTCATTAAAGTCTTTGAATGTTCGCCGGTTCCCGCCTCCTTCTTCCCATAACATCTAAAATGAGTTACACAGTGCCTGCCTAGTCTGACTTGCTATTTGTTTGGTCTTTCCATCTCTCACTCCCTTCACTTTCTTGTTTATTAAGATCACAAGTTGTTGAATGAATCTAGTTCACTAAAAATGACCTGCCCACAGGTGTCTCACACTGTCATTCTAATGCATCAGAACTGAACTAATCCATCTCACATTACTGCCAATATGACACCACTAAACTATTAATTTAAAGGTATTAATTCAGTGGCTTGTCAAGTTTGTCAACCATTCAGAGGTTTCTCTTCTCATCACCTGCTCCCCACATGGAGTTGATGGGCTGATCTGCTCTGAGCGAGACTGGGAGCAGATCCATCTTGTATAAGATGCTAGGTTTCCCATTCTGGATTACACTGTATGAGACAATTTAATGAAAAGAGAAGATTAAAAGAAAGTGAGCGGGGGAGACGGGGAATGACAGATGGTATTGGTGAGAATGAGAGAAAGAGAGAGAGAGAGAGAGAGAGAGAGAGAGAGAGGGAGAGAGAGAGAGAGAGAGAGAGAGAGAGAGAGAGAGAGAGAGAGAGAGAGAAGAAAGAGAGAGAGAGAGAGAGAGAGAGAGAGAGAGAGAGAGAGAGAGAGAGAGAGAGAGAGAGAGAGAGAGAGAGAGAGAGAGAGAGAGAGAGAGAGAGAATAGCATCTCCATCTTCATTATGGAGGTTGATTCCTCTTGACATCTGTCTGAAAGATAACCTGCTCATTCCAAACATCCAGTATACTAGACACATTTCCTTGCTCTATAGCAGGGCTGTAACCACCATAGGCTACCCCCAATAATTGGAAATGGCCAAATTGTCCCCCCAATATATGATATTTCTTAATACTGCTCTTCATTATGCACTGCTCTGTTGACAGAAAGTTTAAAAAGTAAAATTTTTAGGCCATTCAGCCACGCCAGTCTAACAACACTCGTCAATGTCATAATGATGGACAATCAGATCAAAGAGGGCGGGACTTAAAGGGGTCATCGGAAGCCCTTTTTCCACAAATTGGTATCATTCTTTTGGGTCTTCATGTAAAGTTTGTAACATACTTTGGTTCAAATTCCTCAATGGTTGTGTAAAACAACACCCTTTATACCTCCTCAAAAACCCTTTTGTTCACCCCACCCCTCTCTTCCGTGGGGCATGTCGACACAAGACACATAAAGTGCTAACTTGGCAGACAGTATACAAATGGCTGAGGGCGGAAACATGCTAATAGGGGACAGTTCGTCAGTTGGTCGTGGGTGCAGCATGAGCAATATGACATCATATTTCTCAGAAAATCCAAATGGCTTGATTATTGAGAGTGTTTAGGCTTTTTGAGGATAAAAAAATGGAGCGGATGGATATTTTTTATTTTATGGTGGTTGTGTCCACACACTGCAAAGTTAAAGATAAAAGTGAATTTTGCATCCGATGACCCCTTTAACGTTCACTGAAGATGAGTGTGAATTCCAACGCAACGCTTTTAGTTTTTTAAAGTGAAAGAGTGCATTCGTGATAAGATATATAAGTAGCTAAACATTTAATATGAACTGTTTTACGATGGATGTTTAACTAAAGTAAACAGTAACATACAGTGATGCAAACTACTCAACTTTTTTATTTTAATTTCACCATTTTGAATCGAAAATATGCTATAATGTGATGAGACAAGAAATGTTTTTTTTTACATGTTTGACATATTAGACATACAAACAAGAGTTAAATATTATTTGCAAAGAGTTTAAATGGATTACTTCACAACACTTCACAATAATCCACAATAATTGGATCTGGAACTTCTTTCACCATTCTTATTTCTCCTTTTTTCCCTTAAATCCCATTTAATCCCTTAATTATTTAATTTCTTTAAATAAAAATACCCCCCCCCCCATCTAAAAAAAAATAGTCAACATAAAAATACTGCAAATAAAATGACCCTTAATAAAAATGAGAAAATATTTATATTAATTTAATTCACATTGTTCATTAGTTTTCCTACTACATCAGTGACTAATTCTGTTATTAATTATTCTATTAATATTTTCTCTTAAATGTGCTATGACGTTTTTTATCTGACAACAATTTTTTTTTTCAATAACTGAATATTAAATAATTTTAAATATTATTATATTTTTGAACAGTGGATATTATGAATGATTGAATGAATGTATGGATGAATTTAAAATGCAGCAAGAACAGTTTTCACAATTAAACATTCTGTAAAAATTCCCATCTTGGGACTAACTAACTAACTAACTAACTAACTAACTAACTAACTAACTAACTAACTAACTAACTAACTAACTAACTAACTAATTAACTAACTAAATAAATAGAGGCATGGAGAGGAGAGAGTGGAAAGATTACAGCAGGAAGAGTATCATGTGATATGCAGAGTGCCTCTATACGGCTTCAGAGAGCCTTGGTGAGGAGACATCATTTTAAGAAGAGATCAGAGCACAATAATGCATATTCATGCTGATGGGCAGCAGGACATGTATGTTTATTAGCTGTCAATGTAACGGACAGTAGGGGTGCTACAGTGTGTGTGTGTGTGTGTGTGTGTGTGTGTGTGTGTGTGTGTGTGTGTGTGTGTGTGTGTGCGCGTGTGTGTGTGTGTGTGTGTGTGTGTGTGTGTGTGTGTGTGTGTGTGTGTGTGTGTGTGTGTGTGTCTTTGTGTGTGTGTGTGAAGTCATTAGCTCTCTGTGTTTCTTGCCAGAGGGAATGGTCGGTGTTCAACACACACACACACTAATATTCAGGCAACAAGATTGAGATTGTTTGGTGTGTGATAGACCCGGCAGCCCTGCAACTGAAGCACAGCCATGTTGTAAAGCACTTCCACTGCCCTGCGAGCATGTGCGTATGAGTGCTTGTGCATAAAATAGAGAGATGAAAGAGAACTAGAGACAGAGAGAGAGGAAAGTGACAGATTCATCAGCACTGATGGGTACATTTTGATTGTGTGTGTTGATGTTTGTGTGTTATTATGAGATTTAATGAACTCTGAGCTATTTGTCTGTGTTTGTGTAAAAGAATTTTGGCCATGTTCCATATCAGTGTCTTCAGTTCCAAAACACAGCAGGACCCATCATTCTGTCGCTCTTATTCTCTGTCCAACTGTCTGTCTCGCTTATCTCGCTTTCAGTCCACTTAGCTTCTCCTCTCATATATATTCAGTTTCAGTTGTCTCTGTTCTTTCCCAGACATGTTTGAACTCTCTGAGAAAGAATTTGTCTTAGTATTTTTTCTTTCATCTCCATGAATATGGTCAGGGCTTTGGTGGGTAACCTTATCCCCATTTGATAGATGCCATAACAAATCTCTAAATGAATGTAGAAACAACACAAAGACAGTCGCCTATATTTTAAATATTTGTTCAATGGCATCTTTTTTTGAAAGAAAGTCAGCATCACTGATAACAATACCGCTACTTATGTCTCTATGAAATAGATTTTTTTTTCTAAATTTTAGTCATTAATTATAGCCATTCAGCATAACAGTATAATTGAAAGCTATCAATTGTAACATTTATTAATGTTTTAAAGGTTTAAAAAAATACAATTTAGGTGAACTTAAAACAATCTTCACATAAACCCATTGTAAAAAAAAAATGTCATATTTACCTATGCCCTTCAATATATCAGGGCTAAAAAATGTTCCTAAAGGCCCAGTCAGATCAGTTCAGATTTTTACTAGTCAAAATGCACAAAAAGTTATCGTTTTCGTTGTTTTAATGTTGTTAAAAACGTTAGTTAACTAAACTCATTTTAACTCATTTGACTGTGCTTGCGAGGATACTCAACAAAACAAATTTGTCCTTTCAATATACGTATAGTATATCACAAATAATATAACAAATATATATCAAATAATAAATAAATAAATTAAGTTATAAGTTATATTGTAGTGAATGTATGTTTTAACAGTGACCAATTTATATGGTGGTTGGGGCAGGGTGCTTTATCTAAATACACCACCATCCTATCCTACCTTTGGGAAAAAGATCAATGGTTCTAATATATAGATCAAGCAACTGGTTAAACATTTTTTTTCCAGAATGGAACCCAAACTGAACACTACAAAACAAAGATATCAGCATCCCTTTAAATAGCCATTTAGTGAATAGCTTGGTCCAGGTAGATTAGACCACTTTGTTGACATGAAACAGTGAAAACAGAACAGTCAGTTATATTACATGAATAAATAAATAAATAAATACATAATACATATTTCTCTGCAGACTGACTGTATGGAATAAATAAATAAAAGGCAAGGGTAAAATATACAGCTAATAAATAAGTCAGTGGGAATAGCAACAACATCTTACAGCATAGATTTCTGCCAAAAATGGTGCAAAATCCTATGCATGTCTATCCAGCTATCTGTAGAATCACACCTCTGAAACAGGTCTCCAGAGGAGGGTTTATAAATAAAGGACAGCATCCAGCATACCATATAGTGTGCCAGTGTTGGTTATATGTCGTTTTAACTGTTGTGCTATTTGGGGGGTACTTATTTTATGCCTTAAATTTCCCAAGCACTAGTATAAAACACACATATATTGCCATTTTCTGAATAAGATGACAACCAAGATGAGAAAGCTTTGGAAAATCACTGCATTACAGGCAGAGTTTCCCCATAACATGCCAAATAGTGCTGTTCAAATAATCTGAACTTATGTCATTCATTATTTATAACTTCCACTCATGGGTTCCACTCCACCCATTCACAAGATTTGCACTCACCCGCTTTACATCTTTTCCAAACGTCTCACTGTAACTGGTCCCCAGGACCTCAAACTGGACATGAGAGTTCGCTCCATTGCTTCGGAAGTCCATTAAACCAGTGAGCCCAGAAATCCGTCCCTGAAGAGAACGACAAGTAAGACTTCAGTTCAGAAAGAAATTCATCATTCAAACCAGACCAGTTTTATTGAACACTATTGAACTTTACTAGGCAGAACTGAAGAGAACTGAACCATATCAAATTAAGTGTAATTGAGATTAATTGTAAGGTGACTCTAGACCTTTTGGATGGTGTCCAGCATGGACCAGCCTCCGTTCCAGGGCTTGGTTGACTTCCTCATGCAGTTCAGACTGGCCATGCTATGCCACTTCCTGTCCTCTAACTTCCGGTAGAAGGCATTGGCCAACATCAGCACACTGTCATACAGGTACAGACTAGACACCTAGAGACACATACACCAAACAAATGTGTAAACATATTTGTAATTTTTTTTTTTTTTACATGCGCATCTCACAAAAGTTACACTTACTAACCTGACAATGCATAACACCATGTAAACATCTTAAAGGGAAAGTTCTCCTAAAAATGAAAATTCTGTCATCATTCACTCACCCTCATGTGTGACTTTCTTCACCCTCAAGTCCAGTAAGTGGGGGACATGTTAACCTGCTTCATCATAGTGATTTCCAGTTTACAAATGAACCGGAATCGTTTGAACCGGTTCTTTTTAGTGAACTGGTTTAACCAGTTCACCAAATCGGACTGAACCGTCTGAACAGTTTGCGGCTTGAGTCAGTACAGATCTACAAGGTATTCAATCAAAACTCACTTTGAAACATGTCTGACATTCACAATATCCAGGAGTATATGATCCTGTGCTGCCGATTTTTGCCAACTCATTCAGCATTCCAGTTAGTCCAACTGTACACTGAACTAAGAACAGTACAGATATGTCATACATGCTGAGAACTGTTTGGCAAGGGGGGTTTAATAAAGGGGACAACATTTATGTTTCTGATGTCTTTTGCTGAAAAGCATAAAGTACAACAAATAAAACGTATAAAAAATAACAGTGATCCGATGGCTGTAGTTCTCAAGTCAACAGCATTATACTGATAGCAGTTCAATGTTTACAACAGCTCTTTAGGCACCAGTATGCTGAACCGAGGAACCAGTTCAGACTCGGGCATGTCCGCGAAGGACAGATGAGCTGCTGATACAAGTGTAAATTGAGCAGTTGAATTTAATCGGGCTGAAATGAAAGGTTTTTTGGTTTATCTAAAAAGGTGGGTTGATATTCACAATATATGTGAAACATCTGTTTTTTCCATCATTATTGGGTGCTTTAACAATATCATTGCATGATTACGTAAACAAACTGGTGAATAGTTTTTTTGCAAACCGGTTCATTTAAACAAACTGTCCGAAAGAACTAGTTTGCGGAAAAGTCTTCCCATCACTACTACTTCTGGTGTTTTGATGGCACACCAACTTAAAAAAGTGAATTTACGCCATCTACTGGACTGGAGTGTGAATCGATGGATGGCACAAATGAAAGCAATAGTAGAGACAGCAATTTTACAATGCAATTGCTTAAATTTCAGGTTGTTTTCATCAAAACCAATCCAATAAATATTAAGTTTTTACATTTTCTCCTTCTGAGTTCTGTAAAAGACAGAAGTATAGTCATACAGGCTTAGAACAACATAAGGATGAGTAAATGATAACAGAGGTTATATTTTGGGGTGAAACTTCCCTTTAAGCTGAATTATTTTATCGGGTAAAGATGATAAATGGTTTAAGCACAACCAAATCGGCACACTTATTTTTTTTAACATTACAGCTTATTCAATGTGCGTATGTCTTGTGTGGATATCTGTTTAGTAATTTCAAAATAGCATGTAAGCATGGCTTTTATAATGATAGTTATCAGTGTTTTATTGTACGTCAATGCACTCAGTCCCAAACAAGGGTGCCTACACGATAGAGTTTACGTCAGAGAACAATGCAAATCCATTTACTTCAATGGGCATGGTGCATTATAAAGGTATTGTGAAAGCTAAGTTCTTCAACATGCAACCAAAAGTACAATCATCCATTGACCAATGAAAGGTCCCGTTGTAATTTCCTGTTGTACTAAATCCAGTTCAGACCTCAGCTTGATTGCAGATTGACTTTTCACACCCTCAAAACCACTTGTGCATTGCTATCTGTCAAATGTTCTGTCAGTTACTCCAGTGTGTAGGCGGCCTTAGTCAAAAAACATCTAAAAATGTAGGGCTGAACACCAAACCACATACTAAAATTGGTCTCTAACTTTGTGAAAGACAGATTGAGTGTGTGAAAGTGTCTTCTGACTATGTTTGAGACTGAGAGGAAAGTGGAAAATAAAGAGCGCTGCAGGAGATTTTTTGCATGACTCTGCTCCTGCAGAGAGCAGCTGTCGTGCTGAGAGACACCTAGAGAGAAAAGACACCCTCAACGACAGCACTGTTATCGTCAAGGAGACGAGAGTATGGGGGCCGCACGGCCAAACTCAATGTCCCCATGCACAGACATGTGATCCTGACAAAACAACACACTTATGAGCAGATCAATGCATAGAGAGAAGGAATGAAGGCGTGATTGAGAGAGGAAAGAGTACAAGTGATGCTGGGAGGTATAAAAAACGTAATTTTTTAAAAGCCCTGTCCTAAAAACATTTCTCGTTCAAGAATATATGTCACAGTAGAAAATGAAGTCGCAATTCCCTTTTCAATGCAAACTTCAAAGAACTTTCACTTTTGTATCACCATCTGTGATTAAAAACATCTCAGGTTACTCATGTAACCATAGTTCCCTGAGAATAGTAAATGAGACGCTGCGTTCCCTAGGGATCGCTATGGGGGAATGCCTTGGCGTGACTGGTGTATGAAGTTGGAATCTAAACATGACAATGAACTTGACATTGGTAGGTGGAAGCCTATGATGTCACTGTCATCTGTGCCAAACGTCATCCACTTCTTGTCTGAAGGAGATGTCTGCAGGAATACCAAAAACAGTTGGAGGTTATCATTCATTCATTCATGTTTATTTTGTTCTTTAACTTAGTAAAGTGGAAAGGAAGGGTCACAATCACGCGCACTTCGATTGAACTGAGGCGCTAGTGATCTCTCACGCCACATTAAAGAGAGCAAAAACTGCATTTATTGTTTGAATTGTGTGATAAATGTTCAGAATTTGAGAGCTGAGACTTTTGTTAATTTCAAAAGTAACAAAGCACAAAGCTTATTGCGATTCATTGGACAAATATTCATGAATGAACCTGAAAAGTGACCCTCAGTCTCTGTTCAACTTTCTCTTCATAAATAAAATAATGCACAATCTGGCCTATATGCTTGTCCTGTAAGTTCGTGAATAAAAATGAAAATGTCAACAAAAACAGAGCCTATTAAATGGATTATTATTATTAAAATATGAAAATTATAATGACGTGCAATAATAAATTATGACAGAATTTTTACGACCCTGTCCGTCAAAATGACGGACAATGCGGAAGTCTAACGCGACCTCTGACCCACACCGACATGCTGAAGGGATGAGTGCCCTACTGGCTGAGCTAAGTCAAAGGACTCAAAAGAATCCTCATTCCTATGGTGAACATCCGCAGCGATCATAGACTGGAGCTTCTCAAGAATGGAGGCCTCAACAGGAAGACTCTAAGAGAGGAAGCCTAACTACATTCAAATCCAAGCCAACTTCCAAGGAGGCTCCCAAAGAGCCTAACGACCTAGCATACTACTTTATCGCAGATCTAAATTCTCCACGACATAACGTCCAACAGCTTGCATATGCGGGGCAGGCGGGCTGAGAGCACTCAGAAACATTGTCGTCCTCATCAGCCTCCTCCTGCTTGACTGAGAAAACGCTGACACGGATGAACACACATTCTAAAACTCGCAGTGCTGGTGCTGGTCATAATAAACTTGACTGTTCAGATCCCACGTTCAAACAAACGGTCTCCTGAAAACAGTAAGAGGATGACGTTTGGTACAGGTGCCCTTTTATACTCTCGGCCTCACCTGTAGTGACGGCATAGGCTGCTACCTGCCAATATCAAGTTCATTGTCGTGTTTAGATTCCCACTTAAGACACCGGTCACGCTGAAGGCATTCCCCGATAGCGATCCCTAGGGGACGTAGCGCGAGTTCCCTTTTGAAAGGGAAATACAATTTCCCATTTCAAATTTTGTATTGTGAATCTGGCTAAAACTGGGTTCCCTTTCAAGGGAACTCGAGCTGCGTCAAACGCTGTGGGAACGCCCCTGCGTTGTGCGTCATGAAGCACGTATGGAATCAGCCCAGTGGAGAGATGGAACGCCATAGGCGGGTGACGTCATCAACCAGGAAACTATAAAGCACCCCCTAAACACAAGCCCAACAGCTTTTTGTGCCTTCAGTCGCGCTATATGTGAATCTGTCCCTGTGTGAATATTGTCTGTCTTTACATACTCTGCACCACACAAACAATTTATATATATATATATATATATATACATATATATATATATATATATATATATATATATATATATATATATATTAAGAGAGATATGGCGAACGAACAGCAGTTTAGGAAGTGTGTCCCTCCCTGCTCGCGTTATTTTACGAGTGGGGATACACACGTTCTTTGTGTTGTTTGTTTGGGAGTGCAGCTCTCGATGGAGCTGATTGTGAGCATTGCGAGCGTCTGCCATTAAGGACGCTCCGCTCCCGCCGGGCGCTCTTCGAGGAGAGCGGTTCGGTGCGCGCTCCCTGCGGTTCGGGTCCCGCTCTTGCCGAGGCAGAGCGACGACGCGTATCGTGGGGATCGCATTTGGATCTCTCAGCGGGGTTAGAGACGGGCTCTGCCTTATCTCTCCCTTCACCTGTGAGATCCAGTGCCTCAGTCCCGTGTTCGGAAGCACGCGCTGCGGTTTCTTCCGCTCGGGGTGAGGCACCAGTTATAAATGAGGGAGATGTGGAGGATTCGCCACCTTACACTCCCGAAAGTGATGAGCTAGTGGAGGTATCAACAAGAGCTGTAGAAAAACTCAGCATTGTATGGCCAGTGACTAGACAGGAGTCTGTTTCTAAATCAAAATTAGATGAGAGATTTTTGCCGTCACGAGTGCAACCTCCACGCCGGTGCTTGTCGTTTTTTCCCGATCTCCACACTGAGGTGTCGAAATCGTGGAAAAAAACGGTGTCATATAGAGATGTTTGACGTGGTTCGCGAACTGCGTCAGGCTGCTGATTTATCCCTGCGCGCAACCAGAGAGTCGGCCAAGCTAGTGGGTCGATCTATGGCAGCTCTGGTGGCCGCAGAAAGACATCTGTGGTTAAATCAGACAAATATAAAAGAAAAAGAAAAAGCTTTCCTTTTAGACACTCCTCTCTCCCCCCTGGGTTTATTTGGCGATGCTGTAAATTCTGTCATCGATAAATTCCAGGAGAAGGAAAAGCAAACAACAGCTTTTAAGAAATTTCTCCCTTTAAAAATTCATGTCCCTGGGGCTGCTGGGCGGGAGCAGCCCCGGCCGTCTGCAAGCTCATCGTATAGGGCGCTGAAGCAGAGTGTCGTGTCTCGTGCTCCCCCTGCTGGACAGTGGGCTCAGCCGCGGCACTCTCAGCCGAAATCTCCCAGTAATAGAACTGATCTGAGGACAGTTATATTAGCTAAAAAGGCTTCGGCTAAGAAGAAGTCCTGAGGGTGGTCCCCACCGAGGCGGAAAGATGTGCACCTCTTTCTACGGTGCCCATTCTTCCTCGGTGTCCTCAGGGGCCCGTTCTGCCAACCCCGCCTTCATGCCGGGGCGCAGACGGTCCCAGCGAGCGATTTCCCGAGGGACGCTCGCTCCCTCTGAGGAGGGTTTCAGAGCGGTTAGACCAGTTGTTCCCTGCCGGTGTGCCGTTACAGGGCGCTGCGTTTGCTGCTCAAGTTACACCAGAGGCCAGTCTCGAGAGACTGGTACCCTTAGTAGAATTTCTGGCAGAGTGGAAAAGCCTTCCAAAAATATCTCATTAGGTCCTGTAGACAATAGAAAGGGATTATGCTTTCCAATTCAGGTGTCGTCCACCAAGATTCAGAGGGGTTCTGCCTACAGTGGTGGGCCCCGAGCAGGCTCTGGTTATGGAACAAGAGGTGAAAGCACTCCTTCAAAAGGAGGCTATAGAACGGGTTCCTCCTCCCAGTGTGGAGTCAGGCTATTACAGCCGATATTTCATCGTTCCAAAATAGGATGGGGGGTTGCGTCCAATTTTAGACCTACGCCTATTGAATCGCTCGGTAGGGAAGCCAAAATTCAAGATGCTCACTATCAAGCAGATCGTGTCACAAATCAGATCCGAGGACTGGTCTGTCACGATAGATCTAAGGGACGCGTACTTCAACATTTCCATCCTTCCACAACACAGGAAGTTCCTGAGGTTCGTCTTCGGGGGCGAGGTGTACCAGCACAGGGTTCTTCCGTTTGGCCTAGCCTTATCTCCCCGCACTTTCACGAAATGCATGGACGCAGCACTAGTGCCCCTGAGGCTTCAGGGTGTTCGTGTCCTCAATTACATCAACGATTGGTTGATTTTAGCTCAGACAGAGCAGATGGCGGTTCGACATTGAGATGTCGTTCTCGTTCATATCAGGAAGTTGGGGTTGAGGCTGAATGCAAAGAAAAGTGTATTATCTCCTCAGAAGACCACTTTTCTGGGTGTCGTTTGGGTTTCGGTTTCGATGCAGGCGCCACTCGCTCCGACCCGCATTGTTTCGATTCTCTCAGCTGTGAAACAAGTAAAGCTAGGCCAGCTACTTACTGTAAAACAGTTTAAGAGACTGTCGGGTCTGATGGCAGCAGCGTCCGACGTTATACCTTGCGGCCTGTTGTACATGAGATCGCTACAGTGGTGGCTCAGGACCAAGGGATTCTCCCCGAGGGGAAATCCGCTCTGCACGGTCAAAGTCACGCGGCTCTGCCTTCGTGCTCTGGTCATGTGGAAAGAAACTTGGTTCCTATTCAAAGGGCCTGTGTTGGGGGCTCTTTGTCGTCGCGAAACGCTAACGACGGATGCTTCCCTCACAGGGTGGGGGGCGGTCACGAGTGGTCGTCCAGCCCAAGGGCTGTCGCAGGACCATCATCTATCACGGCTTATAAATTGTCTAGAGATGTTGGCGGTGTTCCAGGCTCTGAAACACTTCCTAGCAGACCTGAGAGGTCATCATGTGTTAGTTCAGTCAGACAACACGTCGGTGGTCTCTTATATAAATCATCAGGGGGGCCTGCGGTTTCGCCGGCTTTACAAGTTGGCCCGTCAGATCCTCCTGTGGTCCCAAGGGAGGTTACTATTTCTGAGAGCAATGTATCTTCCTGGGTATTTGAATGTGGTAGCAGACTCCCTGTCGAGACAGCGGCCGAGGCCGGGGGATTGGAGACTCCATCCCGAGGTGGTGGAGTCCTTTGGTTGAGTTTCGGTCGCGCCGAGGTGGACCTATCCGCTTCCAAGGAGACCACGCATTGTCATCTGTGGTTTTCCATCAGCCATCCAGCCCCTCTGGGGTTGGACGCTATGGTGCAGCCGTGGCCGAGGTCACGTCTGTTCGCCTTTCCCCCGATTGCTCTGCTACCTGGAGTTCTGGAGAGGGTTCGCCGGGACGGGGTCAGCCTACTATTAGTAGCCCCGTTCTGGCCGGCCCGAGTATGGTTTGCAGACCTGATTTCTCTCCTGGACGGCTCTCCCTTGGAGCTCCCGGTCAGGAGAACTCTTCACTTCTTGGTGTGGAGAGCACCTGCAGGACCCAGTTAACTGCCCAGTGGGTGCAGTGCTGGAATTCCTGCAGGAGCGCTTCTCCACAGGGCTATCCCCCTCCACACTAAAGGTGTATGTGGCAGCACTGGCTGCCTACCACGTCCCTTTCAGAGGAGTTTCTCTTGGGAGGCACCCGCTTATAACTCGTTTCCTTCGTGGCACACTGAGGCTGAGGCCAGCAGTTCGTACGAGGGTGCCGGCCTGGGATCTGGCCATCGTATTAGAAGGTCTTTCCCTAGCTCCTCTTGAACCTATCAAAGAAGTTCCTGAGAAATTTCTCACGTTTAAGACTATCTTTCTTCTTGCTATCTCCTCACTAAAGAGAATCGGAGATTTGCGGGCTCTGTCGGTTTCACCCTCGTGCCTGGAATTTTCGGCTGGCATGGTTAAGGCTTTTCTGCATCCTAGACCAGGTTACGTACCCAAGGTCCCTACTAATGTTGTTAGACCTACAGTTCTGCAGGCCTTTTGTCCTCCTCCATTTCTGTCGTCTGACCAGGAGAAACTTAATTTACTCTGCCCTGTTAGGGCGTTAGACACCTATGTCCACAGAACTGCCCTGTGGAGGAAGTCAGAACAACTATTTGTGTGCTTTGGGCCACCCAAGAAGGGGTGTCCCGCGTCTAAACAGAGAATGAGCAAGTGGGTGGTCGAGGCTATCTCACTTGCCTATGAGTCGGCTGGTCAGCCTTCACCTTTGGCTGTACGAGCCCACTCTACCAGGAGTATGGCGGCTTCTAAAGCCTTACTGTCAGGAGTTTCCCTCATTGACGTTTGTGATGCGGCTGGATGGTCTTCACCGCATACTTTCATTAAGTTCTACGACCTAGACTTAAGTTCTACCCCTGGGGCACAGGTGCTCTCGTCCTCTGTGCGCTAGTTCTCACATGGCGGTCACTTGGTCCTATGGCGACGTGGGTATTAGCGTTCCCACAGCGTTTGACGCAGCTCGAGTTCCCTTGAAAGGGAACGTCTCGGTTACGTATGTAACGTCCTGGTTGCGTATGCAACCCACCGTTCCCTGAAGAAGGGAACGGAGGACGTAGTCGACGTCGACTGAATTGGGATCTCGCTAGAGAGCCTGTCTTCTTCGAGTACTATTGAACGAGCCAATGTAATTGGCGTGCGTGATTCGCATCACACACTCCGCCCCCGCGGCGCGGGTATAAATACGGAAGTGGATGCACGCACTAGTTGCTTTTTCGCTGAGGAGCCGAGAGTAACCCGGGGTCAGCGGTGGTCCAGCGGTAGTGGCAAGGGGACTACGTCCTCCGTTCCCTCCTTCAGGGAACGGTGGGTTGCATACGCAACCAGGACGTTCCCTTTCAGTCGATAACGTCGGACGTAGTCGACGTCGACTGAATTGGGATCACCCTTTGAACACGCCACTAACGCTGCCACCTTCCAGTGCCTAAACCAAAGCCTCCTGATGCCCCCGCAAATTTAAGGCGGGGAAGGACAGGGCTTAGGCCAGGGAAGTCACTGCTGTTCCTACAGGACCACTGGGAAAGCGTTCCCCGTACATTGGAAGGAAGGGACGCTGCGGAAGCCACGTCCAACCCAGAGGGAGGTAACGTGGAAAATACACATCTGAACTGGGCGGAAACCGGGCAGTCTAACATATGGAATGACACTGGGGTGGCTCCAGCCTAAGACGGGGGGAGACACACCGGACAGTGACGGCAGAGAGACTCTGCCGAGGGAAGACACGGGCTCACCGCAGGGAGCCGTATCGTGGAAGAATACACATATGGGGTCGCCGAAGGGACCGCAACATATGGACCCAGCCTAACACAGGTTCCACACTGCTTACGAGTGGTAGGCCTAACACCAGACGTTCCGCACGTCCGACGTCGGAGGGGTGTGGAGGAACTCAACAGGGTTAAATTTTAAGGGAACTCAACTGGAGTAGAAAGGCGCACGTATCCAGTCCATAGGAGGGGAATGGCGCAGCAAGCCTACACTTGAACCGGGCTCACGGTGAAACTGGCTTCATGAGAAGGGAGCCCACGGGAAGCAGCGGTTCAACTAGGTGTCGTCCAGCCCCCAACTCTAGAATCTGTTTTAGCAAAGCATATCGTCAACGCCCAGGCGGAGCACTTTACACTCATCATAGAGGAGCTCAACACCTAAGTGGACATGTTGCATCTCGGATCTTTACCGAAATGAAGGCAAGCACTAAGTGCAACTTTGCATGGAAACAGCCTTCCCTCTCTGCTGAATTCCAACAGATATTTGTAGAGCTGGTCTGAGGTCTATGACTTGCATTCTGTACACGTCCAAGCGAACGGACAGAGAAGCCAGGGCTGGATCTGCCTCCTCCAGGGCAGCGCTTGCAGGCTCACCACCTGCTCCTATTACGGGAGAGGTAGGAACCTTGGGCACAATCCGAGCCGGGGTCTCAGCTTGTGAGAGTTAGCCGGCCCAGACTCCAGGCACAATACGTTGACCGAAAGCGAGCAAGTCCCTACCCTCTAGTAGAGACCACGCGAGCAGGAGAACTGATATAACAGATTTTTTAACTCACTGCCTGCAGTGGCTCAGGGGCGGTCTCTGCAGTGCAGTCGCACCAGGGACAAGGCCCAAGAGGATAAAGAGGGACACAAGGATTTACAAGACCTTGCTCCTCAGGAACCTGACGATCAGAACGTGCTTCTGCATACTTCTGCAACACGATGAGCGTCGTTTAAACACCGAGGCAACATCATTTTGAGGGTGAAGGAAAACAGCCTACTGCAACCCATTTTGCAGGAAAGAGAGCACTGAAGTGATCGAAAGCTTTCAGGATCTCCTCTGGAGAGAAGACGCACTCAACGACTAGGTTCCACTTCTAAAGGCGTAAGCACGCTACCCAATTCTAGGGGGTGCTCGCAGAAGTGATGGTATCTATCACATGTTCTTGTGATAGCCACCTGAACCTCCGCGTTCAGATATAAGACCGCCCGGAATCTCCGGGAGCAGAACGCGTGTGCCATCGTGCCCCGTCCCCGAAAGAGTTTTCAGGGGAAGTCAGGAAGGCTGTTGATGGGAACCAGGTCTAGTTGGGCCAATAAGGGGCAACTATGAAGACCTGTTCCTCTCCTGACTTGGCACGTAGGTGCAAGCGATGGGCGCAAAAGACAGGAGCATTGCTCAACACAACATGTGAAGATCACTGGGCTTTAGGAGCATTTTCTGCTCAGCACTTGGGTGTGACAAGTTCACTGAGCTTCAGGAGCATTCCTGCTCAACACCTGAGTGTGATAAACTCACCGAGCTTCAGGAGCATTTCTGCTCAACACTTGAGTGCGAAGAACTTCACTGAGCGACAGGAGCATTTCTGCTCAGCACTTGAGTGTGACAAGTTCACTGAGCTTCAGGAGCATTCCTGCTCAACACCTGAGTGTGATAAACTCACTGAGCTTCAGGAGCATTTCTGCTCAACACTTGAGTGCGAAGAACTTCACTGAGCACCAGGAGCATTTCTGCTCAGCACTGCGTGTGACGAATTCACTGAGCTACATGTGATGAACTCACTGAGCTACAGGAGCATTGCTGCTCAACACCTGAGTGCGATGAACTTCACTGAGTTTCAGGAGCAATTCTGCTCAACATGAAGAGTGATGATTTCCCTGACTTGAGCAGGCGCAAGGCGACCATGAGTCGCAGTCACTTTTAGAAGGCTCACTGGGGTTAAACGCATTTCTGCGGGCCCCTGGGGCAGCTGAGACCCAGTGTTTGTCCAAGGGTAGTCCGCTCGGTTTACACAAACACTGGCGGAAAAATGAAACCGGGGGGGGGGGGGGTTGGGTGGGGGGGCAACTGAGCGGCCCTGGAATGGTCATAACCCAGCCGGACCCAGGGGATGGAGTCTCCACTTGCCCTGGCTATAACTGTCGTGAGGCTCGATGGCGGCACGATTGAGTAAGCGGGAGGAGTGGAACAAGGCGCCCTCAGAAGCGTCTGACTCCAAGGAGGAGGTGACGGGTGAGTTGTGACATGCAGGGGAAGCTTGCGCAACGGTCGCAATGTCTAACAACTCGAGGCACGAATGCCCGTGTAGTCGGGGGTCGCCCAGGCCCCCGTTAAAACACGCCCTTTGTACATGGCCCCTCTGTTGAAGAGGGTTTGGCAGCAGACCGGGATGAACTATAGTCACACAGGGTGAGCTGCTCTGCCACTGTCACCTCGGGACTCGATCATGAAGCTAGCGCTGAAGCGGTCACATATGGATGAAGCCTATGGCTGCAACTACCATATACCCCAGGAGCCTCTGAAAGTTCTTCCAGTGGGACCCTTTCTCACTTCAAACACCAGCTGAACACATTCTCATTGGAGAAACGTGTTAGACCGAGTCCATCTCCAAAACTGAAAAAGAGATACTAAGCCCGTGGGCGAGATTACTCTCTTCCAGTTGACCTGAAGACCCAACGGGCTCTGGAGCACTCGAAGGGAAGGACACTGTACTGATACTCCACCCTTACACGCAACCCACAGGATGGCCTGCGGTGCGGAAGGTAGAGATCTGTTTTTAAGCACATGTCTTTCAGGTCGGAGCTGCAGACCAATCTTGGGCCAAGATGGTCACGACCCACCACCTAGTAGCACGAAGAACGAGTTTACAACTGGCCTTCGTACCGGCTGGAGGAGCGGCTATATCAAATCCTTCGCCAGCAGGATAAGATAAGCACGCACAAGTCAGGAGCACTGCTCAACGCTCGGTGTGATGAATATCACTGAATTTTCAGGAGCACGTCTGCTCAACACCTAATGTGATGACTATCACTGACTTGAGCAGGGTAGCCGAGCCTGAGGTGGGGCAGCAAAGTAGAGAGAGTGGTGTTAGTGTGCTGTGCAACACTTACCTGTCCCCACAAGCGGCAGGGGGCGCATGAGAAGGCGGATGACCGGGTCCTCGAACGCACCAAGCTGCCTGCTGGCGACCAAGGGGGAGCTGAGGGGTGTAAGGCTATACAGGGTCAACCCGCCAGACTGGCCCTCTTGAGACCCAGGAACAGATGAAATTGCTCTCTCTTTGAAGTGTGGGTACCGCTTGCTCCGCTTTTTTTTTTTTTTTTTTTAGGGAGCCAGCGGCGGAACAGACACACACACAAACAAAGGCTCCACCCGGCCCTCACCCGGGGGGAGGGAGTGATCGTGCCACTGCAAGAGCATCTCATCCATTCCTGGGCGGCCCGCTCCGGAATGCTTTCGCTGTCGCTTCCCACCTGGCTTGGCAGCGCATGGAGCGGGCTGGGCGTCCCTACTGCGGCCGGCTCCATGCTGAGGCCTGGGTGGAGGCTGCTGCGGAGGGCCAGCAGGAGCGGCGGCCGGGGAACGCCCACGGCGACGAGCAGGCGGAGGAGCTGCCACCGGCGGCGGGTGGAGGCAGCAGCTGACCACCGGGGCAGGATGTGCCGGATGACCTCCGTCTGCGCTTGAGCGGCAGAGAACTGTTGGATGCAGTTCTCCACTGCGTCGCCGACCAACCTGGGAAATTGGGGAGACCAGGAACCGAACCTTGTCCGCATCCGCCATACCAACCAGGCTGAGCCAACGAAGGCGCTACTGGACCACCAAGGTGGACATCGCCAGACCGATCACGCACGCTACGACACCCGTACCCCGGAGGGTGAGGTCGGATGCAGTGCGGTGCTCACCTATGAGCGCACGGTCTGGATTACCCTCGTGCATGCCATGGGTGCCCTAGCCTGCAGCAACGCCATGGCACGCAAGAGGAAGCGGCTTGCCCACAGGCTTTGTAAGCTCTGCCCGTCGGAACGGACAAAACCTCACAGGCCTTAGGGGGGAGACGAGGATCCCCCCAAAAGGCAGCGGCCGCCGGACACAGGTGCACCTGTGTCGACAGACCACTCCAATGGAGGGACACCTCGCAACCCTTCACCGTTCCTCCATCAAGGGTAATGAGGGGGAAAAGCTATTCAGGCAGTTTTTGGCAGAGAAAGATGCTGTTCACCACCTGATAAGCTCTCCATGCATTTCGGGAAAGAAAGGCACTGGGGCGGCGAGCTGAGAACCAGCGCGGCCCGCCCCAAGATACCAAACTCCAGATTCCAACCGAGACTGAACGGGACACGGTGGAGGTTCCACTCGAGCCCGGCAGCCTCGGCGGCCCGTTTCAGCATAGCTGATAATTCTGGATCCGGCTCGGGCAACATTGAACTCCCGGAGGGAGACAATGCAGCCAAGTCATCATCTCTAGAAGTCAGCTCACCCTCCGATGCTGCAATCGGCGTCCTGTCCTCCAGGGGAGCCCCGAGTGAAACCGCTGGCCCACCGATTACAGATGGACCAGCAGACAACACAGGAGGCTCCAGTGGTTGCAGTGGAAGGGAGGAGTGAGGAGCCCACAGGGAATGGTTACCGGGCGGGACATCCAACACTATCCTCCGGTCACCCATCCCACACAGCACCCGAGGGTGGGGCATGGTAATGGGGACTCGCTCTCCGCGAACGAAGGCGAGTCTCGCCCTCAACACTGCGACAGTCATGTACCCACAGTGAAAACACGAGCTGTCCACAAAAGCTGTCTCAGCGTGCTGTAAGCCCAAACACGTGACACAACAGTTGTGACCATCAGAGAGAGACAGGGAACGACCGCACCCAGAAACGCACGGGCGGAATGACATCTTGAAAAAGACGCAAACGCACCCGTGTTGCTCTTTCAGAAAATAGGACCGTCACCAGTGCCGGAGCACACAGGGGAATGACCGCGGCAACACTGAACAGAGAACTGAAACAGTGAAGCACTCACTTTTCCGCCCTCTAACCAGCCATCAACACACACAAACATTTAGAAATTTGTTGCTGTTAAAACAGCAGTTGAGAGCTCAAAGCTCGCGATCACCGCTGCACTCGCGCTGTAGAACACCAGCACTGGGAGAGTCTTCCTGAAGAACACCGACACACTCGCTCGTTGTAGACAACAGCACTCTCAGAGACATCAAACGATCGGCTCTGAAGCGAAAGGCAACTAGTGCGTGCATCCACTTCCGTATTTATACCCGCGCCGCGGGGGCGGAGTGTGTGATGCGAATCACGCACGCCAATTACATTGGCTCGTTCAATAGTACTCGAAGAAGACAGGCTCTCTAGCGAGATCCCAATTCAGTCGACGTCGACTACGTCCGACGTTATCGACTGAAAGGGAACCCTAGTTCCCTGATAGGGAACGAGACGCTGCGTCATTCCACCATACTCCCGGCATTCCCGCTAGCGCTTCCTTCAGGCCTATCAGAAGCTGTTGCGCTTGTGTTTATGGGGTGCTTTATAGTTTCCTGGTCGATGACGTCACCCGCCTATGACGTTCCATCTCTCCATTGGGCTGATTCCATACGTGCTTCATGACGCACAACGCAGGGGCGTTACCACAGCGTTTGACGCAGCTCGAGTTCCCTATCAGGGAACTAGGGTTACATACGTAACCGAGACGTTTTTTTTTTAGTGTACACACACAATAATGTTAATTTGTGTGAAATATTGTGTAAATACAAAGCAGTTAAAATTTTCACTATGTTCATTCTGAGATATTTATGTAAAGTCTCTTATGGTTGTTATATTCTCTAAGTGTTATAATTTGCCTATAGGCAGAGGCTAAACTGATATACATGTAATGGTATGGAACAATTGTTTAGTTTTACAACAGATGCAATGAAGTCATATTGCAGTAAGCCAAAATCAAAGTGATTGCACTCCAAATGCATTTTTTGCACTTAATTCAGTCAAGCATAACTGTATACACGCATATAGCTGCAGGAGTACAGCTGTGACTGTGTTTAATTTCAGTTTACTACACGGTCAACTTTCCACCAATGGTTTATCTTACGTGCCATATGTGGTATAAAGTAATGGAGAGTGATCCTTATTTGCTCTGCTGAATTTGGCAACCCTATCCACAACCCTACTCATGTTCATATTGGTTTGCAGTAAAGGCACAATCTGTTTGCTCATGTAAGAGTTATGTGAATGCAGAAACTGCTAATGTTCCCGTGACATAAAGTCACATGCTTTGGATCGCTGATGCTCCTTATTCGTGCCCTAAGAAGTGTTGAAATGACTTCAGAACGCCCTGCCAGCTGTCCAATTAGTCAGACATATCCTTGACATGGATTTAAGGCTTCGAAAGCCCTGTGAAACTGTGGAATTATGAGTCAAGGCCCGCAAGTGAGACAAAACATGTTATCTGTTTTCACAGCTTACTACTGATGTAGAGTGAAGACTCACACAGTTACTAAGAAACAAATAACATGTATCGGTGACTTAACTTCTCTGTGTGCTTCTGTGTGACTGCGAGCAAGTCGGCATGATTCCTAACACTGTTGAATGACTTGTTTTAAAACCAGCATGTTACTCACTGAGAATTGCCGATACCACAATATATCCAATGCATTGAAAAGTGACTCTGAATTTGGTCCACTGTAAAATGAGGTCTATAAGATAGCTATCTGTTAATATTCAGATTCACATCAATGTCAGTTGCTCAGCTGGTGAAGAAAGTACATGATTTTAAATCTGACCATTTTCTCATAGGCTTACTTTTGAATTATTCACATGCTCCATAAATGTTGTCTGACTAAACACTCTATAGATGCAGGAAAATTATGTAAAATTGAAATAAAGAAAAATAAAAAAATAAAAAAAATATTTTATTTTATTTTTCATTAAATACACAACCAATAAAGATACTTTTTTTAAAAAATATGTTGTTTTTGAGTGTCTTACACTCACCAAATCTGCGTTTCTTTGTTTAAAAATAACGTAAAAACAATAGTATTGCGAAATCTTATTAGAATTTAAAGTAATGGCTTTCTATTGTAATATATATATATATATATATATATATATATATATATATATATAAATCCAATTCATTAGCTACTATAGGTAAAAAACTAGAAAAACAACACAGTGTAGTAAACGGTAAGACTAATTGCGCTACAAACCAGTGTTTATAATTATGACAATATAGGGGTCCTATTATGCTCTTTTACAAAGTCTTGATTTTGTTTCTGGGGTGTACTAGAATATTTTACCATGCTTGATTGTTCAAAAACTTTGATAATTATATTTCAAATATTTTAGATTATTGCATCATCTCTCTTCCCAGTGTCTCAAATGCTCTGTTTAGTTCCTGTTTTGATTAAGCCCCTCCTTCCGAAACATGAAAGTGCTCTGATTGGTTAGCTGGCCTAGTGTTGAGCAGTTTGTGATTGGCGAACTGCTTAGAAAATGTTCTGGAAATGTCACGCCCCTTACCATAACCACGAGTTTCATCTGCTCAGCTGTAAAAATTCACAACAGCATTGATTTTTCCATACCAGTTTGAGAAACTGATAATGCTTACAAACAATAGGATTGTGCAGAACCTTTACAAGCACGGAATTTAAGGGACATTTCAGAGTGGTAAGATCCAAAGGATTGTTGAACCGTCTTACAAAAGTGAGAGCCTACAAAAGCGAGACCTCCGTAGCTGAACACTACATCAACACTGTAATGTTAGCTAGCAGGCTAGTGAAGCCAAACAGCTTTACACAAACACAAAATAACCAATAAAGTCTCAAGCACCAAAAGTAGCCCATACTAATCCAAGTTCTCTTAAATTGAGAAATAGGCATATGCATTTTCATTTATTCATACATGGTTGCAACAACATCTAGTTCAAAATTGTAAGTGTCATTGTTTAAAAAAAAAAAAAAAGCTTTATTGGTCGAAATTTCAAAGACACTTAGTTATTATGCTTTAAAATGTCATGCCATCTATGGCATCTTCATGACAAAAAAAAAGAAACATCGTTGAATAGAGGTTGATGATATTTAATATCTGTTATAGTAGCTATGTGTAGACAATGGGTAAAATTCAACAATTTGAAAATGGAGCCACATTGTATCTATGCAATTGAACCATATAGTTTGAACCATTAACACAAATGGTTGATTTCAGAGGGAATGACCCAAATGTGTCTGAGAACATTTTATACACCTTTTCTGGTGAAGCTCAACCAGGCCTCACCCCCTTTTTTGCATATGTTGTTGGCGGGGATTATTTAAATGAGTGACATTGTGACTTCACAAGATCCGGAAGAAGTGCATTCTAGTCCCAATGAGCCGTTTGTTGTAATTCTTCAAAAGTGTTTTCTGTTGAAGAGCAGATATCTACCTTTGGAGTGGACTTTGAGCTTTGTAACCTTGCAGATCTTTTTTTTTATGCCCAAACAGCAACATTACACACTAACTTAAGTTGAAAAAGTATAATAGGACCCCTTTAAAATACTATGGTAAGAAATACAAGTTTGCAATATCAAGCAGCATAACAAGCTGTTTTGTACAGCTAAACATAACTAGAAGCAGATGACACCAGAAACCAGACATACATTTACAAATGGCCTTGCCTTCTCTTACATTAAAAAAAAGTTGGAAATGCGACATATTCAGATGTGGAACTTGCAGAAGGAAAGCAAGTTTGGAGAAGCCCGGGGAATTGTGTAACCACAGAACAAGAACATGCTACATTTATGTGTATAAACTTCATTTGAGTTGAAACAAGATATAAATATTTTTTTTTCCTTAAATAGTTTTTACCAGTTTGAATTGCAATGGCATCCCCAACTCTACATTTAATTCTCACTCCATCTTGCACATTTATAAGATTTCTTAGCGCTGTATTTACTTGAAGAAATCATTAGTGTTTTGTCCTAATATCTTGTCACCTTTGCTGCCTATTGTCAACTCCTTTTCCAACCATCTATGCACTGCCAATGAAAAAAACAACAACCAACCATCCATAAAAAAACAAAGGACACTATATGATCAAATGCAGCCAGTCAATGTGTTACTAAACGTCTAGATGTAAACATTTTGAGAATGTAACAATTTCAAGGACTCCAGCTTTAAATCTGAACGAATAAAGTTAAAAATTAAGACATCAATTAGATGGATAAAAGCATGGCACCCAGAGAGCTTTTATTCAGCATTGCGTGAACTGTCAGCATGGCACATGGTGAACCGTAGCCCAAGGGCTCGGAATCACAATGCGGACTGCAACCTCTTGAGTTCATTAAAACAGCCATTCTGCCACAGCAAAGATTCAATCTCTTACTCTGTTCAACCTGCACTGTATCGTTAGCACCAATAGAGGGGCGAGAGGCGTCCCAGCGGCTCCTAACATCTTGCATATCTCCTCCTCTTTTTTGTAAAGGACTTATTAGACCTTTTGTGGTGCTGCTTCGGCATTAGCTGGTATGTAACCCTGTTTCTTCATGAATTATTGAGACACTGAGCCCCAGAGAACAGACACATGGATTTGCCATCTGCTCTAAAAGAGGGAAAATGGATTCTAAGACCCAAACAATGTTTTCATACTGTTTCAGCCAGAAACAGATACAGTGTTTTAATGTTGCGTAAACGGGAGGGGAATGTTTTCACAATTACAGAGTACCGCCTGTGACTTAACAAGATAATATTTGTTAACGGGTAAAAGCATCAGGTCACAGGCGGCTAATCTGGATCAGTCATGCATAACCTTGTTTTGAATAAAGATTCTAGAGAAATTAAATGATACAACCAAGAAAACAAACATGACAGTTACTGCAGTCATTATGCAGTGTTACAGACACTTCTAAACTGCAAATGCAAAGCTGTAATGAAAAGACAATTACAGATAAATTCAGACTTGAGCTACTGGAGTAAATCAATGCACTGATCTCCTTTTCTGCAAGAAAGCAGCTGCCAAGTATCTTAAATGGACTACGAATACAATATAACCTTTCGCAAAAGGCCACAGATTTTAAATTTCTTGTTGTAAATCATGCTCCTTTCAGCAGCTCAATGAAAAAAAAAAAATCTTTGTTGAGGATAGCCTTGTAGCCAGAACTTCTGGTCAACTCTTATACAAAGAGGCCATCTGAAGAGGCCAACTGCGATATTCGTTTTGTTTAATGTGCTGTTTAGGTTGCGGATTTATCTGAAATAGATTATACTACACAAATATGCCATCTGTGGCTAAGACTACATTGAAGATGACCTAATTTGACCTTGACCTATATGATGAATAAATATGAATTCACTGCACTCTTGAAAAGAAACGCACCTCAAGAGACTGCAGGTACCCTTCCTGTGGGTCGCAAAGCAACGAGGAGATCCGATGATTGTTCCTCATGCAGCGGATGTTGGAGTCCCTCCAAAGGGGGAAGATCTGCCGGATCACTGTCATCCGGCCTAGAGCGCTGTGGACAAGCTCCATGATCTCTGTGTCACTAACCTCCTACACTCAGATAGAGAGAGAGAGAGAGAGAGAGAGAGAGAGAGAGAGAGAGAGAGAGAGAGAGAGAGAGAGACATACACACAGTTTCACAATGGTATAGTGTGAAGACAGGCATTTTAAAATCTACTGGCAAAAAAAAAAAAAAAAAATGAAGAAGAAAAAAAAGCCACCAAAATTACATATTTAACCCCTGGCTGCACTGAGGACTGTCCCAGCAAACAGAGAACATTGCTTTGGTCCAAAAACATAAAACATCCCTGCTGAAAAAAGAAGTTTAAACCATGCTGCTTTTTAGCTGACCTACAAGTGTCTAAATACTCTGTAAATCTTAGACAGGTTTATTATTTTCAGTAACACTTTATTTTGATGGTCCCTTTCGAACATTCTGTTGACTATAAGTAACTTTGCAACTACATGTCAGCTAACTCTCACAAGATTATTAGTAGACTGTCTGCTCAATATCTACTAACTCTTTTTTGTGATGGTCCTCCAACAGACATTCTACTGGCTATAAGTAACTTTTTAAGTACATGTCAACTTATTCTAACCCTACTAGTCTACTAATACCTCGACTTAATACCCCGACTTACACTCTAATGAGAGCTAGTAGACATGTAGGTGCAACATTATTTATAGTCAACAAAATGTGTTAAAGTGACCATCAAAATAAAGTGAAACCATTTAGTAGTACCTCCAAATTACATTAATACTACCCATATTCACACTACAGTATATACAGTATCTCACAGTGAGCACACCCCTCACATTTCAGCAAACATTTTAGTATATCTTCTCAATACTATAGAAATTAAACTTGGATATATTTTAGAGTAGTCAATGTGCTGCTTGTATTGCAGTATACATTTACTGTCCTCTGAAGCTAAATCAACACACAGCCATTATTGTCAAAATAGCTGGCAACAAAAGTGAGTACACCCTAAGTGAACATGTCAAAACTGTGTCCAAAGTGTCAATATTTTGTGTGAGCACCAGTTTTATCTAGCACTGCCTTAATCCTCCAGGGCATGGATTTCACCAGAGATGCACAGGTTGTTGCTGGGATCCTCTTCCACTCCTCCATAATGACATTATTGAATGCTTCTCCACCTTCCGCTTTAGGATGACCCACAAGTGTTCAATAGGGTTTAGGTCAGGAGACATACTTGGCCACTCCATCACCTTCACCTTCAGCTTCACAGCAAGGCAGTGGTTATCTTGGCGGTGTGTTTGGTGTCGTTATCATGCTGTTCGGCCCAGTTTCTGAAGGGAGGGCATCATGTTCTGCTTCAGCATGTCCCAGTAGATGTTGGAATCCAGGTTTCCCTCAATGAAGCTCAGCTCCCCAGTACCAGCAGCACTCATGCAGCCCCAGGCCATGATGCTACCACCACCATGCTTGACTGTAGGCAAGACATCCTTTTCTTGGTACTCGTTACCAGGGCATCGCCACACATTCTGGACACCATCTGAGCCCAACAAGTTTATCTTAGTCTCATCAGACCACAGGTGTCACATGTCTGTCCTGTCTTGTTATGCACATGGGTGTTTTGTTATTTTGAGCCATGTGCTCTTGTCATTGTTTAATCCCTCCCCCTTGTTATCTGATTATTGGTTTAATTGCTCCAACTGTCTGTCTCGTTACCCTCCTTTGTTTGCCTCCCTATTTAGTCTTCCTGTGTTTGCTGTCCTGTGCTTGTTCGTTGTATTTTTTACGCGTTTTGTATGCTGTGCCTGTTCCTGCCCTGCCTTGTCTGTTTTTGGATTTAGTTTTGGTTTGTTTATTTTATGTTTTGTCCTATTAAAACACTTCTTCTCCGCACTTGAATCCACAGAATTATTCCCGGTCCCACCGTGACAACAGGACATGGTTCCATTAATTCATGCTCTTGGACAAGTTGCTTTCAGAAAATTGTTTGTGGGCTTTCTCGTGAGCCAGCTTCAAAAGAGGCTTCCTTCTGGGATGACGGCCATGCAAACCGACTTGTTGCAGTGTGCGGCTTATGGTCTGAGAACTGACAAGCTGACCTTCTGGCAACCAGATGAGACACAGGGCCCATGACCAATCTAAATTATCCAGATAGAAATGTATTGCCCATTTTCAATGGGAAAGTGCCCAAGCAACAACCGCTCGGCAAGATTGCCCAGCAACATTGCTTAAAAAGTTGCCCTGTGTATCATCACCTTCAAGGCAACTAGTGTCAATCAGGGCAAAAGCTGTGTAGTGTAGTCCAGCCTTTAGAGTGTGTAAACATGCTAAAGTTTGCAAACTGAATAGCCATTTAAAACAAGTACTAGCCAGCTTAGCAGGAAGTGTGTGATCTTAAGAAATAATTGCAGTGTTCGGGTAAACCGCTACAAAGTTATTGTTACTATTGAGTTGGAATCGGTCAATACAATTTACAGGTTTCACAGAAACAAAATGATCAGATGATTGCAGTACAAAAAGGCTCAATAGGAGAGACAATGTAAACGCAAAGACGTGAAAAAAATGTCATAGTTTTTTTAAGAATATAGGCTTGAAATAATGGATCTTTTAAAATCTTTAAAAAAATGGTAAATTTGCTTTCATATTATTATAGGACCATACAGTAGAATCAAACTGTTCTGCATGACTTATTGAGAGAGGTTGTGTCCAGCAAGAAATAATTAGAGGGAACATTGATTCTCTGTGTTGAATTTAAGCACATTTCTTCTCTCAAGACCCACCATTTGTATTAGACTGTGGCTGTGTGACAAACTTTGGTTATCTATGGCTAGAAAGAGATCTGTTATGAATGCACTATTAGAGAGTGTTTAAACACATAGTATAAATATAGTATGTATCAGGGGGCATGCTCTAAAGTGGTTCTCATCCTATTTACATGGAAGAACCTTTGCTGTGGGACTAGGGAACACTATTTCATACTCTCATCCTGTCTTATCAGGGGTTCCTCAAGGTTAATGTCTTGGCCCTTTCTTGTTTTCCTTATATATGCTACCGGGATTAATCAGTAAAAAACACAATGTGGTGCTTCACTGTTACCCAGACGACACCCAGGATGAAATAAATGTGTGGATGGCAACTAGTTTTCTGTAGCTAAATTAGTCTAAATCTGAAGTGGTGATCTTTGGTCCATCAAAGTTAGCCAAAAAGCTTGCACTTCACCTTGGCCCTTTAGCCACTAATGTCAACACTCAAGTGAGGAACCTTGTGGTGATTTTTGACTCGGAGCTGAAATTTGATAAACAATTCAATGGTGTGGTTAAATATACTGACCTGAGGGGCATTGCTAAATTGTAGAACTTATTGACTTTTAAAGATATGGAGACTGTGATTCATGCTTTTATTTCATCCAGCCTGGATTATTGCAATTCTTTATACTGGAACTGTCTTGCTTTCTCGGTTGCAGTTGGTGAAAAATGCTGCGGCCAGACTGCTGACTGGCACGAGGAAATGTTCTAGTATCTCTCCCGTGCTGGCTTCTCTGCACTTGCTTCCTGTTGATTTTAGAGTGCAATACAAGATTTTGTTAATGGTTTTTAAAGGTTTACATGGCATTGCTCCAGAGTATATTTCAAGTCTGTTACAACATCACTTTGCTGCTAGACCGATCATTCCAGAGTTTCCTCCTTAATGTTCCTAAATCACGGTTGAAAGCTAAAGGAGATTTGTGCTTTCTCTGTGGCAGTGCCCCGCCTGCATATTAGATCTTGTGACTTGTTTGAATGTTTAAAAAAATTGTTGAAAACGCATCTATTTTCTGTTGCTTACAATTGCCCTTAGACGTTTGAAGTCTGAATAGTGATGTGTGCTGGGTGAATTTTCAATGTGTATTTGTCTTTGGTAATTTTGAGAGTGTAAAGCACTTTGGTCAACTTGTGTTGTTTTTAAATGTGCTAAAGAAATAAATGTTGATTGATTAAAATAAAAAATAAAAAAATACGTTTGCTTTGACGCTGAACATTATTTAGTCCATGTATGTATTTATTTTCCCCATGAGTATGTCTCTAACTTGTTCTTATTAAAAATTGTTGTATCGTTCAAAAGTTTGTCGCATGTAAGTCTTGCTAAATAAAAGTATTAATGGTAATGTGTCTTACATATTGAATATAGAATTGTGGTATGACCATTGAATGGCACATGTTGCAAAAGATACAATTGCAAAAAAAACTCATGCTCTCACAAAACTGTTCTGCACTACAGTAGATTTAAATACTTCTCTAAAAAACAACACGAGATATAAATTAGCTTGTGACTCACTGACCTTTAAATGCAGTACACCTTGGTTTACATTGACTTACAAAACATCTTTCTGTTTTGACAGCAGTCTAACAGTTGGCTTTTGGACAAAAAATAGTACAGTAGCAGGAGAATACGTAGAGATCATACGCACACATTAATCAAAACAGCCCGACCCAAAATATAATTAATCTCTGATACAAGTCCCAGGGGAAGGTATTAATTATTAATTTATTCGTGACAATAAAACTTTTTACTGATCAACTGATCAAGGTGACATCAAGAAGAGTCAGGACTTCTGATGTCACTGTCTGTAATTAAATCACCCCAGATGTTTGAATCCCTGAACATGCTGCATGAAATCTGTCATTTAATTAAACTTCAAGCGTTTGTGACAGTAAGAGAATGTTCTGACATCTAATAAAGGTCAGACCCCCTGAATATAGCTTAAGACACATCTGTGCCTGAGCTTGGCTTAATGAAACAATGTCACAATGACATCACAGGGAAAACAGAGTTAATATTTACCCCCTCAATATTACATTTCAATTATTTCCAGTAAAAAAAAAAAAAAAAATTATGTGGCATCATTTGTATGAAACTTGACTTTGTGTTTCAAACACTGATAAACCAAATCCAGGTTAAAATGAATGAACTACACCCGACGATCCGCCATGAGTCATGACCTTGATGAATGACAACAGTAGAGGCTTCAATTGTGTTCATAGTTGTTGTATTGACCTTCATTTCTGCTTTGTGTTGAGGCACAAGCAAATTACTCAGCTTCAATTTAAGGGACAAAACAGAAGCATCACAGCGACTCAGAGAACATCTAAACCTCTCTAGTTCAACCCTTAAGGTAATAAATCATAAATTGCTTTGTTTTTATCATTTCTAGGTTTAATGTGAGTGTGCTTTAATTTGTTAATTGAAACGAGCTGAAAATAGGATTGGAGATGCATATTTAAAAAAAAAAATACATTTACATTTACATTTCCTTTATAGCTACTATATAAATGTGCATACTGTGTAACTTGGTGGTACAAGTATTACTGTTATCAGTGAGGTCTAGAATAATTAAAAGAGAAGTGCACTCATAGTGAGACAATTAACTTTAAAAAACAAATATAAATCTAATACTGCATACTTTCACAGATTGAAGTGGAGCGTGACACTGCCCCGTTAAGTAGGCAGCTCCTATGATTTAATGTCTCATAAAGTTTAGTCAGTCTGATTCAAGGACATATACTGTACCAAGAGAGAGAGATGCACTACATGGCCTGAAAAATAATGTGGGAAAACCCCTGAATTACAGGTTTTCTTATTTAAGCTATACATTTCACAAATGTATTTCAATTCATGTTCCTTGGTGACTTTTCTTAGGAAAAGTTCACCAAAAATGAAACATCATTTGGTCACTCTCATCTTGTTCCAAACCTGTATGTATGACGTAAGTGAATGATGAGCACATGATGTTCAAAGCTATGAATGATGACTTTCGTACATTGAGGTATCATATGGGTTCAGAAGACTAGAAATAAATCATCCTAGTCCTAATTTTACTATGCTTGTATGGTGCATTTTGTCCTTTTTGATGCTTAACAGCTCTTAGCCCCCATCCACATTCAATGTATTGAAGAGGGTGTTTTGGGTGAACAACCCTAAAATACAACAACGGCCATTTTTTTAAATGTGTCGGAATGGGATCAAATACCCACATCCACGTTCTTCTGGAAAGAGATGACTCCTACCTCATGTGAATGGTTTTGGAATCTCATCTTTGGAATCTTTGGAATCTTGTTTGGCCAGTAGTGTAGAGGAATACAGAGAGATAGACAGAGTGCTTTTGAATAAGCTTGTAGTGTGCTGTAAAAAAAAAACTCAAGTATGACTTTGTCATATTGTCAGGTACTCCCAGAGAACCAAACTAAAAGCAACGTTTTTTTTCTCTCTCTCACTCTCACTCACTCTGTATAAAGACATTGTCTGATTCGTTTTCGTTTTATTATGTAGAAATTGATGTTGATGTCAACACATCAGACAGAATCACAGTTTTCATGCCATCCACTGCACTCCGCTCTTGGCCAGACTCTTCACGCTCAGCTCTTATTGGCTTATAGGGCCAGACTCTCATGAGGTCTTGCTTCCATCCAGCTCCCAGTCAACAGAGTGTGGGAGAGAGAGGAATAAGGAGAGCAAAACTGTGACTCTGAGTCGTGCCAGTGCAATAATCCACTGTCAGCTTTGCTCTAGCATGGTGACAGCATATTACATACTGAATGAGAGATGTGCCACATATCAAACACTGGAAGTTGAAATTGGATATGACGACAGCAGACTGAATTTGGGCTGTTTTCTGAATCTGATTGCAAACAGCTTTGGGGTTGATGCCTCTTTTAAAAAATAGATAAGAATGAGTTATGAAACTCATTATGAATATGTGCTTACCTCATTGGCGTACACCCAGTGACTATCTTTGGATGCTAGATTCGTTTCCACTGCCTGCAGAAAACAAAAAGACAAAAGAATGCAAAAAAATTACTAAGACTGAAATAAACAGCTATCTTCTTGGTCTGCATACCAAATTAGAAGCTCAAGCATGACGCAAAAAGAGCCAAGGACATTCTTTAAAAAAAGGACTTTCAAATATTCAAAGAAACATTGCTATATGTGCTTTATTTCAACTTTTCAGAAAACATTCAGTGCACTTCTCAAAAATCAGAATGTCTGCTTCCTGTAACAATCTAAAAAGCAAACTTTACTTTTAATGTTTTGAATCTATGGGAAAAAGCTGTCAAATTTTCATATCTCACATACTGTATGTTCAGACATAACATTCAAAATAATTAATTAATTAAAAGAAACTCAAAAGTAATTAGTGCATATGTTAAGTGTCTAATTAATGCAGTGTAAACACAGTTCTTTGCTGACAGCAAAATAGAGGACAGAGAGGCACAAAAATGGAGTTGATGGAAACGATTTACATTACAAAACCATAGAATGGCAAAATCTTAAAGGGTTAGTTCAGCCAAAAATGAAAATTCTGTCATTAATTACTCACCCCCACATCATTCCAAAACTGCAAGACTCCCGTTCCTCTTCAGAATACAAATGAAGATTTTTTTGATGAAATCGGAGAGCTTTCTGTCCCTCCATTGACAATCTACGCAACTACGACTTTCAAGGCCCAAAAAGGTTAAAAGTAATCTATGTGACTCCAGTGGTTTAACCTCAATTTTATGAAGAAACGTGAATCCTATTTTTGCATAATTTACCACTTATGCAGAAATATTCATGTCCAACATGCATTTAGGAGAGCACAACGAGGCATGTGTGTTGGCATGAGAGTGGATGTTGTTACATGAACACACGTTAGAAATTAATATTTTGTAAATAAAGAAATAAATGTAAAAAAAACAGTCACATGAATTACTTTAAAGATGTCTTTACTTTTCTGGGGCTTGAAAGTTATAGTTGCGTAACTATCAATGGAGGGACATCAATAAAGGTCTTCATTTCTGTTCTGAAGATAAACGAAAGTATTTTGGGTTTGGAACAACATCAAGGTGAGTAATTAATGACAGAGTATTCATTTTTGAGTAAACTAACCTTTTAAATGGATAGTTCACCCACAAATGACAATTCTGCCATTATTTACCTGCCCTGCAAGCATTTTTATCTGTGGAACACAAAAGATAATATTTTTAAGAATGCTGCTAACTCATTCAAAATTTTAAGGTTACCATTGACTTTCAATGTATGGACAAAAAAAGAAAGAAAGAAAGAAAAGAAAGAAAGTTCTCAGATTATCTTCTTTTAAAAGATAAAAAAGTAGTAAAGTTTTAGAGTAAAATGAGGATGAGAATAAATCATTTTAATTTTTGAGAATTTTCTATTTTGGGGTGAAATATACCTTTATGTTACAGTGACAGTACATGGTACAGAATTCCAGATGGTACAGAAATGCAATCCTGTGGGTAGAAATGCAATGCCGTCACAACCTGTCAACGAAATGGAATAGCGATTGTGGGATATCTGGGTGTGAATCTTGACAGTGGTGACAGTGGAATATCTCTGTGAGATAGGTTCACCTGCAGAGGGACAGTCTGGCTTTCACGTTTAGGGGATATATTGGACTAACTGTAGGCAGTAATGAGACGATAAGAAGACATTGCAGAAGACTGATCAAAAATGTTCCTTATCAAACATCCTGACCGAGTTCAATATATGTGTATTCTACACAGAACAAGATAGTGGGAGTGTATTTCTATGTCAGACACAGAAAAAAAGTAATTTTCCCGCTCAAGCTGCATTTCTAAGTGCACATCGGATGCTGGAAAATATTAAAAAAAAAACATTTAGGGGCTGGAACGCCGCTTGCATGGATGCTTCAAAACAACGAAGAGTGTCTTGGGTTTTATTTTTTTATTTTTCAAATTGAAAAAAATGATCTGGATTATTCTACTGAATTGCACAATAGATCAGATCAACAAGAGTACCCATGACTGCAATCCTGTTCCAGGAAAAGAGAGTCTCCCTGGCTTATTCAACTGAAACTCTTGATTTCAGGAAGAAGATCTCTTTTGATCCCGTCTTTCTTCATCTCAACCTTCAAAGAACCTTTATGCCTTTTTGTACTGTGACATCTTCTACAGCAATCAAATAAAGACCATACAGTAGCACATGATCCAGCTTTAATGGCAAATGAAATGAAAAAGTGAGGCAAACTAGGTTAGAAAAAGCAGGTTTACACATGGTTCCACAGCAGTTTTTGAATAATACAATTATGTACAGTAGCTTCATTAAGCAGCATGTAAAACAAACAATGAAATTAAAGACAGCATCACTTAAGAAAAGAGTGTACCAGACTATTTTAATGTGTTGATAATAAGAACAAATTATTCTATTATATGACAGACAATTCACTCCTTCACTACAGGGATAAGTGTTTTGAAGCTGTGCTATAAACTGTTTTTTTTTATTTGCTCTTCGTAGATTACTACATTACGGAAAGTGCAAAATGCATCCCACTCCATTAACAGTTAAAATTTTCTCAGATGGAATGCAGACAAACTTCTTTCAGCAAACCAGCTTGGTGTGTATATGATCGCTAAGGGGAATTCACATGTAATCTAAAAACAAAAACAAAAAAAAAACAGTACAGCTGTTATTTCTTTTATGTCATTTGCATTTCATCAGCTATTAAAAATGTGTAGAATTGATCAATAACACTACATGCACAATAATATGAATATAAGGACTTGTTAATATTAACAGTATTAATTTAGTCCAACATTATTACCGACCTACTCAACTAAACAGACTCTCTTGGACAATTTATGCTGTCAGAAAACTAAAATCAATAGGACTGTATATAGCTTTTAAAAGGTCACAAATTTTAAATTTTTGGTGATAGAGACAGGACATCCTAACAACAGGAAAGAAGAAAACTGATTCAGAAGTGATCAAGGAGTATATTTAAAAAATATTAATCATGACCTTTCATCTGGCAATATATATTATGCAATTATTAGTTAAAAAAGCAATTGTATTTCTTTCAGTTCTTGACCACTGATTGCAGTGTCCCGGCTCCAGCTGTGGTGAACCTTGAATGAGACCAGCTGCAGCACTTTCTGAGCAGTGATTTTCCTTATATCATTTCATCACACATGAGTCCTCTTAAAATGTAAACAAACTAAATTTCTACTGAATGGATGCATGGCCATGATAAAGAATAACACAGTGCCCCATAACTATTTAACAATTCATGTAGCTCAGCTACCAAAGTGTGTGTATGTGTGTGTGTGTGTGTGTGTGTGTGTGTGTGTGTGTGTGTGTGTGTGTGTGTGTGTGAGTGTGTTTGTGTGTGTGTGTGTGTGTGTGTGTGTGTGTGTGTGTGTGTATGTGTGTGTGTGTGTGTGTGTGTGTGTGCGTGCGTGCGTGCTTGTGTGTGTGTGTGTGTGTGTGTGTCTGTGTGTGTGTGTGTGTGTGTGTGTGTGTGTGTGTGTGTGTGTGTGTGTGTGTGTGTGTGTGTGTGTGTGTGTGTGTGTGTGTGTGTGTGTGTGTGTGTGTGTGTGTGAGAGAGAATAAAGATCTGTGGTAAAGGAAAAGTAAACATGTTCTTGGTGAGTGGAAGCACGTATATTTATTGCTCTCAGATGGCAATAACAAAACATTTCAAAACACCTCTATAATTCAATTCTCTCTGGCAGAAGAAACATAAAGGAATAAATGCATCAGCTGAAGTGGATGTACACTTTGAAATGAAATCCCGTCTGCTATCTGCAGTATTTCTCTCCTGATTCTCATCACATAACCTACCTTTTTCTTAAAGAAAAAAAAAAGAATTCTTTAAGAATTCAGTTCAGTTCTGCACTGATTTCACCTTTGTTGTTCTTTGCTTTGGCTTTACTTTTATACCACTGCAGCTTGCAAGAAAGTGCAAATATTGTGTGCTGCTAAAAATCTGAACAAACACTAAAAAGGACTAATATAAAGCTAAATATGGCAGTTGCACCGGTGATGTTCTCCCTCAGCTGTTTCATAATTAAGTTGCTGAAGTTGAGAAATAAACAGCTTGTGAAAAAGACTAGGCTGTGCCCTTGAAAGATGCTCTGCTAAGATTATTTCTCACTTATCAGACGTACAAAAACAAGCGCAGAAATAAGTCGTCATGGGAAAACCTGTGTATTTCCAGAGAAGAAAATCTCATGGTCAATCCGAGGAGGAATATTTATAATGAAAGTTTGATGTCTAAACTCACATTCACTCAGGGTCAACAGCCTTACACAGGAGAAAGATGCTCCATATGAGACATGCTTCCTGTCAAAAGAAAGGTTTGGCTTGACCAATGCAGGGACGCCAAAAGCAGACAAAAACGTGTATGAGGTGAAACAAGAGCACTAGGGATGGAACTTAAAATCATTTGGGATGAGATATTGCTCCACATAGTGTGAATCTCAGTGATCGGTCAATGGGGAGCTATACTGAGCTCTGATTGGCCCCTTCATTGGTTTACTGGAAATAAATGCGTACAAACACGTCTTCTTTATCGCTGTGAGAGCAAGGTGAATGCATTAACATCAGTTCCTCCGCAACTGCTCCATGACTCCAAAAAAGTTGTCTTCAAATTAATGGCTGGAAAAGATGGCACAACTGAAATCAAATAAATATTTTTCGGCCAGGAGGAATGCTTGCACCGGTCATGTTCACCTCAGAGATGCATGGTAACAAAGAAAGCAAAACACTATGGGTGTCAATATTCATTAGGTCTGTCAACAACACTTGAATAGGAGCCACTTGCTGTGTAGCCTGCTCGCACATACCTGCTCGTGGTTTTGTTTATATATCAACAAGCATTTCATATGCATGACAGCATTCTGACAAAAGCAAAGTTCAATGGCAAACCCCCAATAATCCTTGGAGACAAACACAGAGAAAGTGCAGCAAGGCTTTTCCATTACTGACAGACCAAGTAAATTGCTTTCCATGCTAATAGCCACAGTTTCACTTTTAAATTAAACTAGGCAATAAACAAAACACGAAGATACTACAAATGTACACAATAGAATTAAAATAAGAACATTGTCTAATTTGCGTCTCTTTTTAACGACTACAGGGTGTTCCATTAAAGGCAAATATTTGAATAATGTGTTTTGTTATTCCTCAGGGAAGGAAGATTCAATGAAAGTAGGAACCACAAGCGGTTACTATGTGTCATTGCATGAAATATCACTGCCAGAGAAAACAAAAACAAATCTGCAGAGAAATGATACACCACTCGTGGTGAACTGTCAGGAGCTGTTATGGGTGAAATGTGGAAATAGACGTAACAACAAAAGACTGCTAAATGGTTTTGATCAAGTGGATTGAACCAGGCGCAGTCTTAAAGCACTAACTAGGTTATAAACAGTCCGTCTGGGCATCTTGCCCTTATACCGTTGGGATCTATACTTATCTATAATTTTGTTCTGTACTATTTTAAGTCTGTCACACACAGTTTGAATGATCTCTTCCAAATAGTCATAAACATACACACTCTTACTCTCTCTCTCTCTCTCTCTCTCTCTCTCTCTCTCTCTCTCTCTCTCTCTCTCTCTATCTCTCTCTATCTCTCTCTCTCTCTATCTCTCTCTCTCTCTCTCTCTCTCTCTCTCTGTTTGTCTTCCCCCCCTCTATGTCTACCAAACTCCCCTCTATGTGCAACAAACAATCAGCTGAAAGGCAACGAGAATTGATTCCCTGACACTTAGATTTGTGGGAGAGCAGGAAGTCTTCGATAGTCCAGGATTGAGTTCAGACTCTTGAATCAAACACCTACTGATTGCTGTCAATCTGCAACAGCATAAACAACAGCAAAACAGACAGGGATCCACTTTGAATGAGTCATCAAAAAACTGTCGACCATTATGAAAAACAACAGGACAACTCATTTTGGAAATCAATTCTCCCCTAGGGATGTGCAAAACTACATAATGTATCCACACAATTGACTAGTAGAACACAAAATATTACCATTTGTAGAATCTTTATATTGGTTTTGTCCATACAATGAATGTCAACGGCATACAAAAAGCACTGACCCTCATTGACTTTAATCATATGGATAAAATGAATATAATATATATTATGTTCCACAGAAGAAAGAAAATAATACAGGCAAACGGAGATGAGGAAATGATGACAGAATGTCAAGGTAAACTTGAACTAGAAGGAACTTACAAATACCACAAAATATGATACTCTCCTCAATAGTAAAATATAAATGCAGATATATACAGTATATAATGTTTTTATATTTACAGTACAGAATATATTATATATATATTTATAGTACAGTCTATGAGCCGTAGCCGTTTATATTGTGCAAGAAAAAAACATGACATTACCCAAAATTAAATAAATAGCTTTTATTTTTATACTGTACTAAAGCCAAACTAAATATTATCTGAAAAATACTGACTTTTTATTGAATGTACCTACATTTCAAATGTTTGTGGTCAGGAAGATTCCAACAAATTCAGTCCCATTATAAAGCTTTGAAGAGCCGGGACATTTTTTAATATAACTCCGATTGTATTCGTCTGAAAGAAGAATGTCATATACACCTATGATTCCGGGTGAGTAAATCATGGGGTAATTTTCATTTTTGGGTGAACTATCGATTTAAGGTACTCACATTCACAATGTTGTTTCAACTCTGTCTAATTCTAAGCTGAACCTTGTTAAATTAGATAACATGTTGCTATGGTAACTCTGATCTAGGCTTGTCTGCCAGAAAAAGTGTTTAATTTAAGATGAAAGGCTTTAAAAAGAGGCTACTCTGCTCTGGGAAGCAACAGGTATTCATGAGACTGAAAATGAGCAATAAATAGGGCTTACTATCCATCTAACACATGAATTAAGAATGTGAGATCAATGTATGTTATGCTTCACAAAGAAAAACAGACATCCTCAGGGAACAGTGATGATATATATTCCTTTATTTATTAATTTTTATTACCTTGTAATGTGTTGACATGTTTGGCTTGTTTTTTGCCCCTGGATATCAACATTTGCATACATGAAGATGTATAAGATACTGGGTGCTCGACCTCACGATCAGACATGAATTAGATCCATGAATCGAGCATAGGCAAACACAAAGCATCCTTCTACTAAGAGGGCCTTCATTGGATATTCTATCACACACAAACCCTGCATTAACTCACTCTGTGTAATGATATAGAGGCAGGGACTATAGACTAAGACCTGGAATGGTGTCTTTAGCATGATTAGAAACCCGGTCTCCTGCACACAGAGCTGGTGTTCTTCCTGAGTGAGCTAACTCAAGGTTGAGGATTTTGAGTGCAGGAGAAGAGCGGCATAAACTCCAAGTAGCTTTTACTTTTAGAATGATCAAAAAACAAAGTGCAATCAAATATTGTTTGTAAATATACAATTATATACGATCAAACGCTTCCAATGGTCACAAAAAAGGAAAACAAAACAAGCACAATGGCTCACAATAAACTCACGGGATACACAGGTAGGTAGGCTCAAGACTGAACAAAAAACAATGACAAAAGGCAAAATTAAATAGGACCCTACACAGGTGAGTCATCAACAATGATTGCTATGTACAACTGAGAGTTCTTACCAATGGTTTCCCCTTGGAAACTGGGAGGAGGATTGCAGGCAAAAGACCTCCTGCGCCCCCTTGTGATTGGGAGCCATACCGCTGGTCATGGCAGGAGTGTGACCCCTAGTGGTTGGAGAACGTATAGCCTGATAAAGTATTTGAGTCCCTCTCTTGATGAACGGCTCCTGACGTTCCTTTTAGTGCTGTTCGACTGTTGTCTGTGGAAGTCCCTGATGAGATCTGGGTCCAGTATGTCTAGCTGGTACCCACAAGCGCTCTTCTGGACCATAGGCTTCCCAGTCAACCAAATATTGGACCCCTCTAGCTAGTACCCACAAGCGCTCTTCTGGACCATAGCCTTCCCAGTCAACCAAATATTGGACCCCTCCCCGTACTTTGCGCATGCCATTAATCTCTGCACCAGTAAACCAGTTAACTCTCCAGCATCAGAGGAACTGGAGGTAGTCTACCTACAGGGGACAAAGGAGGGTAGATGACAGGTTTGAGGCATGAGACATGGAATGTGGGGTGTATGCGCATGGACCTGGGCAATAGGAGTCGGTAAGAGACCGGGTTTATTTATTTATTTATATTATCAAACTGGCCATCCCATCCTTGAGGGAGGGTTCTAGGTTCCTTATTCTGGGCGCAAGTGGAACATGCAGCAACAAATCTCCGGACATCAGATCCAATGTTGGGCCACCAGAACTTAGATTGGATCCGACTCAGGGTTTTAAGGACTCCCAGATGTCCAGATGAAGGTGCGATGTGACCCCACTGCAGTACTTTGGACCTGACAGTGTTTGGCACAAAGAGGAGACCCGATGGGCTTTTACCTGGGCTTTTACCTCAGGTTGGCCATATTGAGCCTTCCGTACTGCCATCTCCAAGTACCACTGGATGCCTGCCAGCACTCTGGGCCTTGGTATGATGGGTTCCAACCTGTCCTCCTCTTCCTGTGACTCGAACTGCCTTGACAGAGCATGGGGCTTTATATTCTTGGAACCGGGTCTGTAAGAGATGACCCAAGTAGAAACGGTTAAAGAAAAGGGCCCACCGAGCTTGGCGAGGATTCAACCTTTTGGCTCCCTGGATGTAAGTGAGGTTCTTGTGGTCTGTCAATATCAGAAATGGGTGTTAAGCCCCCTCCAGGGTCTGGAAGAGTCAATATGGGAGTTGAAGTAAATGGCTGTTTGAATCGTTCGAACGCCTGGTTAGCCTTCTCAGTCCACTGGAAGGGTCTACCAGACCTCCTGGTGAGAGCTGTGAGAGGTTCCACAATGAAACTCAAGCCTCGAATAAATCTCCTATAAAAGTTGGAGAAACTCAGGAAGCGTTGGACTCATTTCAAGGAATCAGGGTGGGGCCACTCCAGGACCGCACAAACCTTGCTGGGATTCATCTGTACACTGCCACATGAAAGGATGAAACCCAAGAAAGACACTGTAGTGACATGGAACTCACTTTTCTCTAGCTTGACAAAGAGGTTGTTCAAGAGCAGACAAGAAAGAACCTGGCGGACATGTTGAATGTGGTCTTCATAACTCCTGGAAAATATTAAGATATCATTGAGATATACAAACACACATTGGTTAAACATCTCTCTCAGGACAACATTGATAAGGGCTTGGAAGACGGCTGGGGTATTTGCTAGCCCGAAGGGCATAACTTGATACTCGTAAAGCACAGAAGGGGTGTTGAAAGCCGTCTTCCATTCATCCCCCTCCCGAATTCTCCCCAGATGGTAAGCGTTCCGGAGGTCCAACTTAGTTAAGATGGCGGTGGATATCGGTTCTTTACTGTGATGTTGTTTATGCCACGATAGTCAATGCATGGGTGAAGACCTCCATCCTTCTTACCAACGAAAAAGAAGCCAACCCCAGCAGGTGACGTGGAAGGCCAAATAAATCCATTCTCTTGTGCCTTCTGAATGTACTCATCCATTGCCGACCTCTCTGGAGCTGATAACGAGAAAAGTCTTCCTCTTGGAGGGCAAGATCCTGGCAACAATTCAATGGTGCAATCAAAGAGTTGATGAGGAGGAAGGGTATTGGCCCGGGACTTACTAAACACACCCTGGAGAGCGACATATACCTGGGGAGCTTAAGATCAGGTGAAGGAACAACCAGAGCAGGGGGTGTAAGTTTAACTTTAGGAACGACTAGTACCTTGGTTCTTGGTTTGTTTGACTCATGCTGGATCCAGAGTAGTCGTTTAGGCCCCAAAAAAGAATCAGGATATGAAATTGCCCATTGCCCTGGGATAAATGCATCAACGTCGAAAATCCAGCTGAAGATCGGGGCACAGTTATTTGTCTCATCTCACCCCCGTCTCTCTGGACGAGAAATCTCTTTTCCCACAAGTTCATGGCAATGAGTTAGAAAATGCCTCAGTTCTCCACAGTACAGACAGTGCTGCTCCCGCATACGTTTGTCCCGTTCAGATTGTGATAAGCGATTCTTCCCAAGCTTCATGGGTTCCTCTGTGCAAAGAGTTTGGAAAGCAGGTTGAACTCGACTGACGTTGCTTTGGGCTATGACTCGGTCTTGTTGTTTTTCAGACCTCCTATCCCTAATTCGGTTATCCACTCGGATGGCGACATCAAAAAGAGAATCTAACTTAGGCGCAGGACCTCTGAAGGTCAGTTCATCTTTTAGCTCAGGTGCAAGAGCCTGATGAAATACTGCTTGAAGAGCCTGTTCATTCCAGCCACTCTCCGCTGCAAGGGTACAGAACTAAATAGCCATTTCTGCTACACTGCGCGTTGAGTACACTGCGCGTGAGTGAGTTGAAGTAATCGTTGGTCATTTCCGACTCCTCCTCCTGGATGATGAAATACCCTCCTCATCTCTGCTAGGAATTGCTCAGAGTTAGAAGTGAATGGTGAACAATGTTCCAAGAGAGCCATAGCCCATTCCAAAGCTCTTCCAATCAGTAAGGTGATGATATAAGCCACTCGACTGCTGTCTGTAGGAAAACTACTGGGTTGAAGTTGGAAGACTAGAGAGCATTGAGTGATAAAGCCTTAACAGCCCCTGGTATTTCCATCATATCTCTTTGGAGGTGGAAGCCTGGGCTTGAGAAGAGGAACTGCCGGAATTGGTTGAGGTTGGGGAAAGATGGGAGGTACCGGAGGAACCTCCTGGGACGTAGGATTTTGAGGCAAAGCTAGAAAGTTCAAACGCTGAAGAATCGCTGTGAGCATCCGTTCATGATGTTGAATTGCGGTAGCTTGATTGGTGAGCTTGGATAATATGCTCTCCACATTTGATGAAGGACATTGACGCTCCAATGGGTCCATTTCTTGGTTCAGTCTTGCTATAATGATATAGAAGCAGGGACTATAGACTAAGACCTAATTCTAACCGAATCCTCGTCCAATGCGCCATGGGTTGTGGGCAATATTAGCTGTTAGAGTGTGCATCGATCTGCACTTCGGATTCTGACCGAAAATAGTAGACCATCCGGGTATCTTTGGAACACTCATTTCAACATACTACGATTTGGGACGTACTAATTCTATTTTCGAATACTATTTAGGACGGATAGTATGCGAATTGGGACTGGGCCAGAGAGTTCTTGCCAATGGTTTCCCCCTGGCAACTGGGAGGAGGATTGCAGTCAAAAGACCTCCTGCGGCCCCTTGTGACTTGGAGCCATACCGCTGGTCAGGGCAGGCCATACCGCTGGTCAGGGTAGGAGTGGGGCCCCTAGTGGTTGGAGGACGTATTGCCTGATAAAGTCATACACTCTAATTCCTGTTGCCATGACAAAGACACTTAGCATCCCTCCTTTACTGCATCTCCATACAGTATGCACGTGCACTTCCCTGATATTATGGCGTTGAATGTATACAAGCTGGAACAAACCAATAACTCAACCTCCATGTATGTATTGCAAATCCAAACTACAATGCAAAGTACTTTTTATTATTATGTATTGACATTAACCATCTGACTTTGCATTTCTGGCTTAACAATACACACACACACACACACACACACACACACACACACACACACACACACACACACACACACACACACACACACACACACACACACACAAAAAAAAAGACAAAGTGAAATGCGTTTGATAGGACATGCTTTAAATTAATAAACATACATCTGTTGTTGGTGCAGTCGCAAAAAAGACTCAAAACCGGACTGCTCCATGTGCTTAATTAATTTCCCCTATTTTTCTTTCCACTTTTCTGCCAAGTCATTTCTAAAGCAGTGGTTCTCAACATTTTTGAATCACAGGCCCACCATTGCACAAAACATTTTTCAAAGGTTGCCCTTCATATAAGGGAAGATTTTTCTGCCAGAATTTCTGCTAAAATGACAAAGCTCTATCTTTAAAAAAAAAAAACGTAACTGCAAAACTAACAGAAATAACAGTTTCTGCTGGTAAAATCTTTATAGCATTTTAATTAAGTTACATTATTTAATTCATTAATGATATTAATATCAATTGTATTATTATTATTATTATTATTAATAATAATAATAATAATATATACTTTTTAACAATTTTCAGTCACCCTGAAGTTCGCTAAGGCCCCCTAGTGGGTCATGGCCCCCTGGTTGGTCTATAGACCCTTTTTCAGTTGGTAAACATGGTGACGTTTTTTTGTGGGCTGAGCTTAGGTGGAGGCAGTACAATTCCTCTGGTCGCTTCACTAACATTAGTTAGCAAGTTTTGTTAGCTTGCTTCTTTAACAATGACTGGAGAAAATCTGATTTTATCTTAATGTGTAAGGTCACTCACTGTCCAGGACCATGGTTGTATTTAAAAAGTTAATTTTAATGGACGGAACCAAATTGTCCGACCCGTACACTAGAGATGTGCGGTTGGCGGTTACAGCCGCGGACTCCGGATGACGTGACGAAAAAAAATATTTTAATTAAATTCGGGCGGGTTGCGGGCGGTTGAACCAATCAAATGAAAAATATATGTATACATTGTTAAATATTGTTATCTGACTATACCTACATCCAAAAAAAAAAAAATCGAGCACACTTTGAAATAGTCAAATTTTCATCAGGCAGCTAGTCGAGTCTATGCAGTCTTGCTTGTTATTATCAGAGATTGCAACGCCGGCGAAGGAGGTACGTGACAAACTCAAAAAAGGAAAATTATGGGGCCCATACAATAGCAGCATGTTGAAATTATGTGCCAAAATGCGTTTTTTTTATTTGGCTACAATGAAAATATTGTACAGTAGCCTATCAGATAAGGTCAGGTTTGCCGAAGAGCATTAAATTTGGGCTATTTATTTATTTTTGTCCCTGCGCACCGATCAGAGACGGAGTTCACTGCTGATATTCTGAGAGCTTTCTAGTCTCGCGGCTGTCATCAGCAGCGCCTTGTATCGCCCAATCAGTGGATGGCGGGCGGGTGCGGTTTTTATGGTGGGGATGGATGGCGGACGGACGATGAGTTTTGTGAAGCGGTTGCGGATGAAATAATAGCCCATCCGCACATCTCTACCATATACGCTCACTCAATGGATGGATGATCTGACAGGATTACTTCCGGTTGAGTTGCTTGACTTCTACACCTAACTTTACCTGATAGAGAAACCGAGTGTAAAGAGATACTGAGGGCTTATTATCTTTAGATGCCTATAACCATGTGCTGAATGGTCACGTACATGACTTGTGTGGTACGATCCGAACTTCTGCCAAGCCAGCGCCAAGGCCAGAAGACGACCACGTAAAGAGTGACATTACAGTTTTTTTTTAAATCATGCTGAGTGTTTTTTATCGCTGTTATTTCCTGGTGATTTCTTGGTCTTCACACAGACGAGCACTTCAATTTATCACTTAACGCCATCGTGGAGACACTCTATTCCTTACGGTGAAATTACAAAACAAAATGCACACAAAAATGTCCATGCTCTTGATATACAATCACTGATTAAAACCTTTGGTTAATGAGAAAAAAAATGATACGAGGGCAGATCCCCTGACAAGCTTAACAAAAGTTCTACCAGACCATTAAGGCACACAAGCATTCCATGCGAATCTATGCATTTATTCACTGAACTGAAGAATCTCAGGACTAACAATATTGTATTAAATAGTAGATGTAAGGATGAAATTATCAAGTTAAACGTTACTTTTGTGTCGATACATTAAACTCAATGTACTATTGAAATAGATTTCTGGACATTGTTATGTTTTTTAATGCAATTGTTATTATACATATCATTGTATTAGCAATGTCTTACAAAATAGTCTTAACATAGTGACTGTGTTTATGTAACCGGCCCCAGAAACATTATTAAGGAAGTAACAAGGTTTATTTTGATTTCATGTTGACCTTTTGCATGCCACATGACCAAATCCCTTTTTAAGGCAGCAAATACCACTTATAGAGAGACAATAGACACCAAAACAGCAGTTTTTGTGTAAACATGAGCCTGAGCTGCTTGCAAGACAAACAGGAGTCAAAAAGCTCAGGCTCTGAGTTCAGTTCTCAAGCCCTGTCTCCGTCTGTCAGCCTAAGCTGAGAGAGCTGCATATAAACATATGAGTTTACTTGTGTTTAGATAAATTCAGGACTTTTTCAGAACAATTCAAAACTCAAATCACTAGTGTACATGACCATGTAATAAAGGCAGAATGATTACTCAGGCATCAGTCAGTTCACAGCTGTTGGATACTCAAGGGGGAGTGTTTCATAAAACACCCTACATTACAGCAGCACTCAAGCAATAAAAATGTACACCTGATAATGTACATAAATAACTGTAAATTTAACCCAAATCCTCAAACAGATGGAGGAGTTTCCCCTTAAGAGGACACCAGCTGTCAAACTTTAAGAAAGGTGAGACAGCACTTAACGGAGAGAGTGTATGTAAAACGTATGTGAAGGCTAATATTATAAACACAACTGATTCTATGCCCACTCACAAGTTAACGTGCAAGTGTGAGATATTTCTGTTTTACACAATGGCCTTCTATTTGCTTTTGCCCACTTAACAATTGACCCCAGACCCATGATAGATGTGCCTATAAGTCAACATCCTAATATTAGTGATGTCCGGTTCGTGAACAGAATCGTTCTTTTGAACCGGTTCTTTTTATTGAACCGGTCGAACCAGTACACTAAATCGGACTGAATCTTTCGAAACAGTTCACTGTTCAGCGTCAGCGCTGATCCACAAGTTACTAAAGTTACTCACTTTCGGACATGCCTGACAGTCCCTCTGACTCGAAATAAACCAATATCCCGGAGTATATTTTACTCCAGTAAAACTGAGACATGTTGTGCTGAGAGAACATCCTGGTTGCGTATGCAACCCACCGTTCCCTGAAGGAGGGAACGGAAGACGTAGTCGGCGTCGACTGAATGGGGATCACGCTAGGGAGCCAATTGTCTTTGAGTACTTTTGAATGAGCTGAGTATGCGTGCAATTTTTTCAGAGGGACAAAATGCAGATAAAAAAATAAAATGCAGATAAAATGTTTTAATCACTGTTTTAAAAAGAACAGAACTAAGTTTAAACTGTGAAAAACTTTAAGCCGCACCGAACCTTTATGTTGCAATAGTTGTATCTATTCTTATTGCAATACCTTAAAAAATAATTTGTTTATCAGTCTCTATCAGTCTCCTTAGGGTACAGGAACCAAGGACCATGGCAACACATTGTTTGGCTTATGAAATAATAATAATACTCAGATCATCTAGTATTAATCATAATGAGCAATAAACGCTGAATATAAATGCTAAATTGAATTAGTACAATAATAAAATCACATTCTCCCAACAGTAAGATAATGTAGAACAGAGTATCCACATCACAATTTTTCTCAAGTGATCTTTGCTCACCCAGAAAATGTATTGAGCGTTAGTTCTGAACAAGACATTAAAATGCACAAAGTAGATGGTGAACTCTAAACCTCTGAGCACCATTGCAAAATCTAAATAGACTGTGGGTATGTGAAGCTAATTTGTAGATTTAGGAATAATTTTCTGTATAATTTCACTAGCATGCTCTATCTCCTTAGCTTGAAGGTAATAACAGACTTCAGAGAGGAGAATAAAAACAAAATTAAAACAGTGGTTTTAAAAATTTATTATATAGATACTATTGACTGACCAATTTGTGGCTTGAAAAATTGGAGCCAGCTGTCGTGATGAATAAAGAAAGCTCTCTATTATTGTAATTTGAAGTCACACTGACAAAATCTCCCAGTGGGTTGGATAGATATTCATGCAAACACTTCACATCAGTTAGAAATTAATGTTAAATCTCAAACTTAACCACTGAAACTCAAACATATATCATTTAGACTTTAAAAGACTATTTTGAAATGTTTCTGATTAGGCTGTAAAAAAATTAAATTTAAATAAAACTATTGTTGTTTTGCAGTTTGTCCAAATTGTTGCATAATTTTTAGCAAACAAAAGGACATTTAAAAGTCAAATTTTTCATATGACTGTAAGTTTCAGGGGACTTCAAGCTAAATATAATCAAAGAAACACCACAACACTATCTCACTATTGTGGGTATTAACTAAAATAAAAAAATATATATATATATATTCTTTCCAGTAAAAATATATTTCAAATATACGCTAAGCATGCTCTATGTTGTAAACAGCACAACTTAAGGAAATATATTTTTTTAAATTGAAAATATATTGCTCTTAAACCTTCAAATGCCAAAGTATACAACAAAAGGAGCAAGAAAATCCATTTTGGATGAATGCAAAAACAGTTTTTATATTATTTTATGCAATATAAAATATATTTTGATTAGGAATATATGTAAAAAACAATATTATATTTAAAATTATAATTATATAGAATTATGTTAAAATCTATGATACATTTTTTTTACAAATAATTTTTTTTTCTTTTTTACGGGGGTATAAGACCGCAAAGAACTGATGTTTGTGTGAACAGCCTCGAACTCTGCTTAGCATCACAAACTTCAAAATCAACCTCTCGACAGCTACTGTAAGAATCGGTACTGTTACAGGTTCATTGTATTACTGAGGACTGACACTGAAACTAGAGACCTCCTGAGCCTGTTTTCCCCATTAGGTTGCCACTTAGTCCATTCAATTACTGTAAATTATTTCGGATTGAAAAGTGTCATCCACTTGAAAGTTACTTAACAACCTTGGCTCACCCATTAAATGACATGTAAATGACAAACATCAATGCTAAATGAAGTTGATTATGTGTGTTTACATACATGGCATGCTGGAGAGTGATGGTAAAAAGAAGACAACACCATGATCAAAGCCTGTATTTTCCAATCACTCCTGCCTCCATTAGTTTGATATATGAGGCGAATCCACCTCCCAGACAGGGCCAAAGTCCTGAAAAATGATGCAATTACATGTCTTTGAATAGAGCGGGAGAGTGAGAGAGAGAGAGAAAGAATAAGAGAGAGAGGATGTGTCATTGTGGATATTCACAAAGAAATGAGAATTGAACATTTTGTTGTTCACTATGTTGGAATCTGTCACATGATTGTATGGGGGGACTGACCTGTACAGAGCTGTTACATCACAATAGAACAACAAATGACTCTCAATCTCAGGAGTCAAAAAATATCTTCCTTTAGATGTAATGTGCATGTACCAAGATTTCATTTGACTTTCAACCATATGGAAGTTAATATTCAGTTACATTAAATGAAAATGGTTGCTTTGATCAGATTTGCTGATAAAGCACCTACACGTGAGCAGCTCACTTCAGACGTAGACAAGCTGACTACAATGCATATTCTTTTATTTTTTTTGGTAGGACTTGCTGAATGTTCTCGTTCTTGACAATTGATTTTAGTGCTTGCATGAGTACAGGATCCTTTGTCTGAAAATGTGCTTTGGGGATGAAGTAAAAATATCACTGCATTTTCTTTGATTTTGTATGGTTTTGTTTACTCTATACTTTAAGCATGGCCACCTTAAACAACCTTAAATGGGCATAAAAAGCATAAGATATTGATTTATATTTAAGTATAAAATATTTAAAGATCTGAAGAACTCAACTTACATTTAACAAAATGCTTTATTAAAATCTAACCGGGGTCTGAACAATAAAAAAGTGCTATAATTTCTAACAAGCATCCTAGAGCACAGGAACCTCCCCTTCAGTAAAGTTCCTTGCACACTGAGTCCGAAATCTTCGTATGCGTTTTTCTTTATTTGTCATTTGGTGGCTTTGAATTGTCAAAAGACCTCTCAAAATTCTTGCTACAGATACGAAAAACGCAGAAAATCGAACCCGATCCGAATTTTTTTTTAATGCTGAACGAAAGTTTAAGAAGGAGTGTGTAAATTTGATTGACACAAAGTGAGGTCGTATTTATTTTTTAACGTGCTAAAATTTCGGACGAGAATTTCGGAATGTGCAAGGACCTTAACTCTTTAAATTTCAACCTGGAAGTGATTGTATTGTGCCACTCAAAATAAGTTACATAAACTGGTTTCCTTTTAGTGCCAAGAAAACAAAGAAAGTTCTCACGAACAGCACACAAGAGAACACCTCTTCATGTTATTCAAAAACATCTCCTGCAGGTTTAGCAGTTTTGCTATGGTTTCAATGAAAATTATATCACACAATTGCTGATGTTGGCTTCAATTATTACTATAATTAACAATTGTGAAGAAGCTGGTATTGAAAAGAAATGTCAGTGTTCAGATGGACATTGAAATACTCAATTAGATAATCCTTCTTTGTTTGGTATGTGTTAGCCTTTACTGAATACGAGTAATGGGATGTAATAGAATGGAGGAAAAAGCACAGACAAGTATTTTAATTGCACTGCAAACCATGTCTTCATTTGCCATTCATAAAAAAAATATGAACAAATTGATAAATTTCACCTTTAAACTTACATAAAGCTAAAGTTTTACCAGAACAAAATGGAAATTTAGAAGTGAACCTGAGGCTTCAAAGACCTTGGTGCAATTTATTATCCACATCTTTTGTTGAGTCACAGCAAAATACACATTCTTTTACTTACAGCACATCAAAATATCTAAGATTTTCTTATATGAACTCTCTATAGAAACAACAAGGTCTTTCGCAAGGTCTCCAGGATGCTGTTTACGACACGTTTCCACATCCGATGTCCTTGCTCGTCTGATGGCACTAACAATGCCAAGGTCATGGGTTCAGGTCCCAGGGAACAAACATACTGAAAAAAACCTGTACCTTGAAATGCATTGACATCTTTTTGGATAAAAAATGCCAAATATGCTGACATATCGTGTTAAAAAAGAAAAAAATATTTACTTGTATCCAGTTCTACAGTGACTTGTAAATCGTTTTGTGATTGTGCTCCCCACCTCTTCCAGAACTACCTGTTTAGGAATCAGACCCTTCGCTTCTGCATGTACCATGCATTAATCGAAGAACAGAGGCCATTATAGGCCACTCCCATTATATAGTCTACAGTAGACTGGGCCTTCTGTGTGGCAGCTCACTCATTGTTTGGCAAAGCTTGTTTTGGATGGCTTGCTGTAGAATTGCAGAGAATACGACCCACGTCCTGCCCTCATGCTAGACCTGGCCTCAGGATCTCATGCCTTATTGTGCTGCCATTAGTCTGCAGATACAGGTATCTCTCTCTGCACTGCCCTCAGCGTGTGCCAATACGATTCTTCGCTAATGATGCTTTTTATTCCACCTCGTTTCTGCTCCAGAGCACCCTCAGGTTCACCGCAGATTAATTAGTCCTGTCAATCCACTCCCTTCCCACCATAAACAATACCTTTCTTCATCCGATGTTCCCGTTCATGCCTGCCTTCACCCGCTCTTGCATTCAGTCTGATTACAACCTTTCTTCCTGTGCAAATGATATTCTTGTTCTTGTATCTTACAAATAAAATCAAAGTGAACTGGAAATAAATTGATTTAATTGAGTTACCAGAAGCTAGCAAGCAGAATGTATGACACTACTTCACATAAGCAAGCACACAGTAATATTAGCTTACAAATTACAGCAATTTGCTTCAGAATGAATTCATGTACATATTGATCTGACAGCTGCCTTTGTCTAAAATCCTTGGTAAAATATTTATTCTGATTCTTTTCTAGGATAGCATTTGATGCTAAATGCCACATTTACATACCCAAAGCACTTCAGATCTCTTAGCTCTCCAGCTCCAGGGAAGCTGATCTTGACTGGAATTCTATATCTCATTTCACTCGGAAACACATCAAGACCTTAGTGGCTGAATCTCTGTGGTAATGACTTTAGACATAGACTTATTATGTCACTCTCTCACTCTTTTAACATAAATCTACATATTGCTTAAAGCAAAGGAACAGATATCTGTATAGTTTGTTGGATTTCACAAAAAACTTCTTCATGCTATTTACCATTATTCAAATGAAAATCAATGCTGACATCTCACAAAATATATTCGTTCTGAGAAGCAGATTGAAGGAGAAATACAAGTTTTTCTATTTCTTTGTGTACATGTTCAAGTTTAGAGGTCAGTGTAAAATAGTTTTCTGATTGCTCCCATTATGTCTGTCAGTGTGTTCCTTCAGCCATGGTGGCACAAAAGAGAGACACATACAGAAGAATGAAAGAGGCAAAAAATAGAGCTATAGGACAGTCTGGGAAATGATACACATCCCTCATGTCTAATCAATTCATGTCAGACCACAGGTCTAGAGGTTTCAAACCATCCTACACCAGTGACACAAATGAGATTTACCAGAAGTGCATCAACAATGTGCTGCCAGCTCTCATTGAGTGAATTAAAAAGCCCCCCTTTCTCTCGATCGAGCAAAATTATACTAAAGAGGAATGACAGCATTAATGGATCAGCTTTTCACTAGGGTTGTTGATCATACGAGTTGCACAGTGATTCCGTGTTGTATGAACCAGAACAAAGGGTCTTATTGACTAATAATTGCATAAGTGTTCTTACTTGAAGGGATAGATCACCCAAAAATGAAAACGCTGTTGCTCACTTTCATGTCGTTCCAAACCTGTTTGACTTTCTTTTTATTCTTTGGAAAACAAAATAATATATTTTGAAGAACATTGATGTCCAAACAACATCCCAGAGGAAAGAAAAACCAAAAATGAAATCTCTTTAACATCTCAAATGTTTCTACTAGACAAAAATTAGGTTATCATAAAATGGAAACTTTTGCTTGTGTGTCTTCTGCTTCTCACACTTGTCTCATGAGACAAAAACTCTTACACTCTCACAATGGTCTCCTTTTAAGTTTTAGAAGAGATCTCAACAACATCACACCCTGTGCTCAGATTTTTCTCCTTAGCTAGAGACTCTGGTGGTCTCACATTTGTCTCCTTAAAAAGATTCAGAAGAGATCTCCACCTCGCACACACTTGCATCGCTGTTCATCTCAAATCGGACTATGCATAAGAATCTGTAATATGGTTTGTTGAAAATAACGTGCAGAACAGACAGACAAAGTAAGGCTAATGTGTGTTTCTGTCAATGGATACAAATTCTACCTTCCACTAAACTTTGCTCAATGCAAGTGTCATTTGTTCGGGTGTTGATAGCGTGGGAGCGCAGGTGAGACCTGAGCACACGTTGCTCACTGTGTTTAAACTAAACTCATTTAAGCCTTTCCGATTTAAACATTCAAGTGCAAGAAGACGCGAAAGAGAACTCTTGCACGCTGTGACAAGATTTGTGTGTGCACTCATCCAAAGCATGTACACAGAAAGGCGCATCTCAGACATCTTTCAAGTCTTGTGCTTGAATGGACAAATTTACACAAAGCTTATGTGAACATGACCATCTTGACGAGTGTCCGACCTAGCAAACATGGTAGGTTATGTCTTAAATGGGTGGTTGGTTGGGATTTCACTTTTTTCATTTTAAATAGTGTGTAATATTGCTGTTGGTGCATGAACAGTATCTGCAAAGTTGCTGCGCTGAAAGATCAACGTAACGTCCTGGTTGCGTATGCAACCCACCGTTCCCTGAAGGAGGGAACGGAGGACGTAGTCGACGCGACTGAAATGGGATCACGCTAGGGAGCCTGTCTTCTTCGAGTACTATTGAACGAGCCAATGTAATTGGCGTGCGTGATTCGCATCACACACTCCGCCCCCGCGGCGCGGGTATAAATACGGAAGTGGATGCACGCACTAGTTGCTTTTCGCTGAGGAGCCGAGAGTAACCCGGGGTCAGCGGTGGTCCAGCGGTAGTGGCAAGGGGACTACGTCCTCCGTTCCCTCCTTCAGGAGGACGTAGTCGACGCGACTGAAATGGGATCAACCATTGAACACGCCACTAACGCTGCCACCTTCCAGTGCCTAAACCAAAGCCTCCTGATGCCCCCGCAAACTTAAGGCGGGGAAGGACAGGGCTTAGGCCAGGGAAGTCACTGCTGTTCCTACAGGACCACTGGGAAAGCGTTCCCCGTACGTTGGAAGGAAGGGACGCTGCGGAAGCCACATCCAACCCAGAGGGAGGTAATGTGGAGAATACACATATGAACTGGGCGGAAACCGGGCAGTCTAACATATGGAATGTCACTGGGGTGGCTCCAGCCTAAGACGGGGGGAGACACACCGGACAGTGACGGCAGAGAGACTCTGCCGAGGGAAGACACGGGCTCACCGCAGGGAGCCGTATCGTGGAAGAATACACATATGGGGTCACCGAAGGGACCGCAACATATGGACCCAGCCTAACACAGGTTCCACACTGCTTACGAGTGGTAGGCCTAACACCAGACGTTCCGCACGTCCGACGTCGGAGGGGTGTGGAGGAACTCAACAGGGTTCAATTTTAAGGGAACTCAACTGGAGTAGAAAGGCGCACGTATCCAGTCCATAGGAGGGGAATGGCGCAGCAAGCCGACACTTGAACCGGGCTCACGGTGAAACTGGCTTCATGAGAAGGGAGCCCACGGGAAGCAGCGGTTCAACCAGGTGTCGTCCAGCCCCCAACTCTAGAATCTGTTTAGCAAAGTATATCGTCAACGCCCAGGCGGAGCACTTTACACTCATCATAGAGGAGCTCAACACCTAAGTGGACATGTTGCATCTCGGATCTTTGCCGAAATGAAGGCAAGCACTAAGTGCAACTTTGCATGGAAACAGCCTTCCCTCTCTGCTGAATTCCAACAGATATTTGAAGAGCTGGTCTGAGGTCTATGACTTGCATTCTGTACACGTCCAAGCGAACGGACAGAGAAGCCAGGGCTGGATCTGCCTCCTCCAGGGCAGCGCTTGCAGGCTCACCACCTGCTCCTATTACGGGAGAGGTAGGAACCTTGGGCACAATCCGAGCCGGGGTCTCAGCTTGTGAGAGTTAGCCGGCCCAGACTCCAGGCACAATACGTTGACCGAAAGCGAGCAAGTCCCTACCCTCTAGTAGAAACCACGCGAGCAGGAGAACTGATATAACAGAATTTTTAACTCACTACCTGCAGTGGCTCAGGGGCGGTCTCTGCAGTGCAGTCGCACCAGGGACAAGGCCCAAGAGGATAAAGAGGGACACAAGGATTTACAAGACCTTGCTCCTCAGGAACCTGACGACCAGAACGTGCTTCTGCATACTTCTGCAACACGATGAGCGTCGTTTAAACACCGAGGCAACATCATTTTGAGGGTGATTTAGGAAAACAGCCTACTGCAACCCATTTTGCAGGAAAGAGAGCACTGAAGTGATCGAAAGCTTTCAGGATCTCCTCAGGAGAGAAGACGCACTTAACGACTAGGTTCCACTTCTAAAGGCGTAAGCACGCTACCCAATTCTAGGGGGTGCTCGCAGAAGTGATGGTAACTATCACATGTTCTTGTGATAGCCACCTGAACCTCCGTGTTCAGATGTAAGACCGCCCGGAATCTCCGGGGGAAGAACGCGTGTGCCATCGTGCCCCGTCCCCGAAAGAGTTTCCAGGGGAAGTCAGGAAGGCTGTTGAAGGGAACCAGGTCTAGTTGGGCCAATAAGGGGCAACTATGAAGACCTGTTCCTCTCCTGACATGGCACGTAGGTGCAAGTGACGGGCGCAAAAGACAGGAGCATTGCTCAACACAACATGTGAAGATCACTCTTTTTTTTCGTTTTTTCTTTTTCTAGCTTCAGGAGCATTCCTGCTCAACACCTGAGTGTGATAAACTCACCGAGCTTCAGGAGCATTTCTGCTCAACACTTGAGTACGAAGAACCTCACTGAGCGACAGGAGCATTTCTGCTTAGCACTTGAGTGTGACAAGTTCACTGAACTTCAGGAGCATTCCTGCTCAACACCTGAGTGTGATAAACTCACTGAGTTACAGGAGCATTTCTGCTCAACACTTGAGTGCGAAGAATTTCACTGAACGACAGGAGCATTTCTGCTCAGCACTTGAGTGTGACAAGTTCACTGAGCTTCAGGAGCATTACTGCTCAACACCTGAGTGTGATAAACTCACTGAGCTTCAGGAGCATTTCTGCTCAACACTTGAGTGCGAGGAACTTCACTGAGCACCAGGAGCATTTCTGCTCAGCACTGCGTGTGATGAATTCACTGAGCTACCTGTGATGGACTCACTGAGCTACAGGAGCATTGCTGCTCAACACCTGAGTGCGATGAACTTCACTGAGTTTCAGGAGCAATTCTGCTCAACATGAAGAGTGATGATTTCACTGACTTGCAGGCGCAAGGCGACCATGAGTCGCAGTCACTTTTAGAAGGCTCACTGGGGTTAAACGCATTTCTGCGGGCCCCTGGGGCAGCTGAGTCCCAGTGTTTGTCCAAGGGTAGTCCGCTCGGTTTACCCAAACACTGGCGGAAAAATAAAACCGGGGGGGCAACTGAGCGGCCCCGGAATGGTCATGACCCAGCCGGACCCAGGGGATGGAGTCTCCACTTGCCCTGGCTATAACTGTCGTGAGGCTCGATGGCGGCACGATTGAGTAAGCGGGAGGAGTGGAACAAGGCGCCCTCAGAAGCGTCTGACTCCAAGGAGGAGGTGACGGGTGAGTTTGTGACATGCAGGGGAAGCTTGCGCAAAGGTCGCAATGTCTAACAACTCGAGGCACGAATGCCCGTGTAGTCGGGGGTCGCCCAGGCCCCCGTTAAAACACGCCCTTTGTACATGGCCCCTCTGTTGAAGAGGGTTTGGCAGCAGACCGGGATGAACTATAGTCACACAGGGTGAGCTGCTCTGCCACGGTCACCTCGGGACTCGATCGTGAAGCTAGCGCTGAAGCGGTCACATATGGAGGGAGCCAAAGGCTGCGACTACCATATACCCCAGGAGCCTCTGAAAGTTCTTTCAGTGGGACCCTTTCTCACTTCAACACCAGCTGAACACATTCTCATTGGAGAGACATGTTGGACCGAGTACCTCTCCAAAACTAGAAAAGAGATACTCAGCCCGTGGGCGAGATTACTCTCTTCCAGTTGACCTGAAGACCCAACGGGCTCTGGAGCACTCGAGGGGAAGGACACTGTACTGATACTCCACCCTTAGACGCAACACACAGGATGGCCTGCGGTGCGGGAGGTAGAGATCTGAAGCACCTGTCTTTCAGGTCAAAGCTGCAGACCAATCTTGGGCCAAGATGGTCACGACCCACCCCCTAGTAGCACGAAGAACGAGTTTACACTGGCCTTCGTACCGGCTGGAGGAGCGGCTATATCAAATCCTTCGCCAGCAGGATAAGATAAGCACGCACAAGTCAGGAGCACTGCTCAACACTCGGTGTGATGAATATCACTGAATTTTCAGGAGCACGTCTGCTCAACACCTAATGTGATGACTATCACTGACTTGAGCGGGGTAGCCGAGCCTGAGGTGGGGCAGCAAAGTAGAGAGAGTGGTGTTAGTGTGCTGTGCAACACTTACCTGTCTCCACAAGCGGCAGGGGGCGCGTGAGAAGGCGGATGACCGGGTCCTCGAACGCACCAAGCTGCCTGCTGGCGACCAAGGGGGAGCTGAGGGGTGTAAGGCTATACAGGGTCACACCCGCCAGACTGGCCCTCTTGGGACCCAGGAACAGATGAAAGGAGCAGGAGCGGCGGCCGGAGAACGCCCACGGCGACGAGCAGGCGGAGGAGCTGCCACCGGCGGCGGTTGGAACCAGCAGCTGGCCACCGGGGCAGGATGTGCCGGATGACCTCCGTCTGCGCTTGAGCGGCAGAGAACTGTTTGATGCAGTTCTCCACCGCGTCGCCGACCAGCCCAACCTGGGAAATTGGGGAGACCAGGAACCGAACCTTGTCCGCATCCGCCATACCAACCAGGCTGAGCCAACGAAGGCGCTACTGGACCACCAAGGTGGACATCGCCAGACCGATCACGCACGCTACGACACCCGTACCCCGGAGGGTGAGGTCGGATGCAGTGCGGTGCTCACCTATGAGCGCACGGTCTGGATTACCCTCGTGCATGCCATGGGTGCCCTAGCCTGCAGCAACGCCATGGCACGCAAGAGGAAGGGGCTTGCCCATAGGCTTTGTAAGCTCTGCCCGTCGGAGCAGACGAAACTCACAGGCCTTAGGGGGGAGACGAGGATCCCCCCAAAAGGCAGCGGCCGCCGGACACAGGTGCACCTGTCTTGACAGACCGCTCCAATGGAGGGACACCTCGCAACCCTTCACCGTTCCTCCATCAAGGGTAATGAGGGGGAAAAGCTAGTCAGGCAGTTTCTGGCAGAGAAAGATGCTGTTCACCACCTGACAAGCTCTCCATGCATTTCGGGAAAGAAAGCCACTGGGGCGGCGAGCTGAGAACCAGCGCGGCCCGCCCCAAGATACCAAACTCCAGATTCCAACCGAGACTGAACGGGACACGGTGGAGGTTCCACTCGAGCCCGGCAGCCTCGGCGGCCCGTTTCAGCATAGCTGATAATTCTGGATCCGGCTCGGGCAACATTGAACTCCCGGAGGGAGACAATGCAGCCGAGTCATCATCTCTAGAAGTCAGCTCACCCTCCGATGCTGCAATCGGCGTCCTGTCCTCCAGGGGAGCCCCGAGTGAAACCGCTGGCCCACCCATTACAGATGGACCAGCAGACAACACAGGAGGCTCCAGTGGTTGCAGTGGAAGGGAGGAGTGAGGAGCCCACAGGGAATGGTTACCGGGCGGGACATCCAACACTATCCTCCGGTCACCCATCCCACACAGCACCCGAGGGTGGGGCATGGTAATGGGGACTCGCTCTCCGCGAACGAAGGCGAGTCTCGCCCTCAACACTGCGACAGTCATGTTCCCACAGTGAAAACATGAGCTGTCCACAAAAGCTGTCTCAGCGTGCTGTAAGCCAAACACGTGACACAACAGTTGTGACCATCAGAGAGAGACAGGGAACGACCGCACCCAGAAATGCACGGGCGGAATGACATCTTGAAAAAGACGCAAACGCACCCGTGTTGCTCTTTCAGAAAATAGGACCGTCACCAGTGCCGGAGCACACAGGGGAATGACCGCGGCAACACTGAACAAAGAACTGAAACAGTGAAGCACTCACTTTTCCGCCCTCTAACCAGCCATCAACACACACAAACATTTAGAAATTTGTTGCTGTTAAAACAGCAGTTGAGAGCTCAAAGCTCGCGATCACCGCTGCACTCGCGCTGTAGAACACCAGCACTGGGAGAGTCTTCCTGAAGAACACCGACACACTCGCTCGTTGTAGACAACAGCACTCTCAGAGACATCAAACGATCGGCTCCGAAGCGAAAGGCAACTAGTGCGTGCATCCACTTCCGTATTTATACCCGCGCCGCGGGGGCGGAGTGTGTGATGCGAATCCCGCACGCCAATTACATTGGCTCGTTCAATAGTACTCGAAGAAGACAGGCTCCCTAGCGTGATCCCATTTCAGTCGCGTCGACTACGTCCGACGTTATCGACTGAAAGGGAAGCAGAGATATCTTCTTTAGAAATCAGGATGTTTAATGCCTTCAAAAATGACTCGAATGGGACTACAACGATACTTCCCGGGTTTTATACGTAACTAACGCATAATCAACCCTCCCTCCGGAATATGCAAAAAAGGGGGTATGGCCATATTTCTGCGGCTTTGTCGAAGAGGAAGAGTTATAGTGGAGAGCAGTAGCCATGCCGTCGAAAGTGTTGTCGAAAGTGTGTTACTTTCACCCAGCTGTCAGGTCTTCTGTGTTCGGGCTTCCTACGGCCGCTGTAGTTCGTCAACAATGGCAACAATTTATGTTTGATTATGTTCCAGAAAATTACAATTGTAATTTAGCTCTCTGTGGTGCGCATTTTACGGAAGACAGCTTCCAGAATCTCCACAAATTCAATGTCGGATTCAACAACAAACTGTTACTAAAGCATGAAGCAGTTCCAACTTTAAAACCAGAGGCAGCAGTTGTTGGGCAACAACCAGTAAGTAAGACTTAATCATTTTAAATGTATCTGCATGTATAATTTTAGACGTAATGCTTTAGTTTTTATCAAGGACGTAAACAAATGCCAGCGCTGGCTTTAGTAGCCACTTAGTTATGCTATTTTGTGTGTCTATGACAAAAGCGTACAAACATTTTGGACCTGAATTTGTAATTATATACTAATTTTGTAAATGTATTTTCCATATATACTTTATGACGTATTTTCTCGATTTGATCAAGAACGTAAACCAATGGCAACGTTGTTTGTAGCTAGTTAGTTCTTCCCTAGTTTGTGTGTATAAGACAAACGTGTATAAAGTTAAAAAATTATATGTTATCGCAACAGCAAACTTCAGCTGCTGTTATCAGCTTTCACATTCTGTTGGCATTTTAACACAGTTGCCACATGTACACCTAAAGAAAACGATACACCGAGTAAACTAAGTTTTGTGAATAAATAAACGGTTGTTCATTATATCGACAAAACAATAACATTAAAAAACGGTATTACTCAGTCATTTATTCAGTTATATTAAACATTTAATCAGGAGAAAACCTTATCTCAAAAGCTAACAAGCAGCAGTGCCATTTTCAAGTAACAGCATATCGAAATTCTTATATAATAATAGTAGAATTGAATAATAATAATGATTCAAAAATGTACCATTCAGAAACGTTTTGTAAGAGCCGTGTTTGGGGAGGTTCTGCCGTTTTCTGGGTCTGATTCTGGCTCAAGCTGATACGCAGTATTCACACCATTATTTACATTTGACCGGAGCACATGTAGCTTTCGCCTGTAAAGGTAATGGGCGTGAAGTTTCCGGACTACGTGCGCTACGCAGTTTAGCCAATTGCAACACACCGGCCAAACTAACCAATCTGAGCCCATTGCCTGTTTCTGAGGGAGTGGTTTCATAGAATCAGTAAGTCAACCAGTCGTTCAAATGACAGAGGAGAAAGCGGCTTACAACAAAGGTGAAATTTATGAAAAATAAGGCTTTAAAAAAAAACACGAAGACATGTTATATTGCACCCCATAAACAGTCATGCAAAGAAAAAAAGCAGTAAACCAGCCCTTTAAGTGAACGTAAACAGCTGAGAAAGACAACACGTGTATCAGTAACAGTATTTTGGATACTTGCATTAGTCTTAAAGTGACAGCAGCCTTTCTGCTGTCTGTATGTGTTTTTAATGTTAATCAAACAACAAAAGACAAGGAAATCACTCACTGCTCTTGACTGAATAGCTTTTGTAACTTAAAAATTATTAATTTTTATTTAATTTATACAGTAAATTAAACAGTATACAGTTTAATTTCACAGTTGAAACCATGATACAAACCAAACCGTGAGTAATTTTAACCATTACACCTCTAGCGCACATGTACATGGTGATCTATGTGATGTAAAAGATAAGAGCAGGCGACCTTCTTCCACTGCTCCAATGGTGGACAGGGGTCATCACAGGCAGGTCTGCAGATACCATCACGTCGACAAGCTGCCAGATGTAACCTTTGCTGATTTTAATCTAACATCCTGCCCCTTTCCATAAATTTTTTTTCAATTTAGAGAAAGGTGTAAAACAATTCAAACTCGGGCTCTACGTTAGTTAGTTGGTACAGTGCTTGTTGATTGACAGCCGAGTGAGATGCACTGTGTGTGATACATTTATCCTATAACCATCATTAACATTTTGTGTGACTTGTGCCACAGAAGACTTTCTGTTGGCTTAGGCCAGACAGGATAGCCTTCGCCGCCCTCATGCATCGATGAGCCTAGCCATAACAATAAGGCCCTTGCAAAGTCACTCAGTTCTTTATTAAGGATCATTTCTACTGTATCCAACACAATGTTTTTCAAGAACTGATTGTTTGCACACAAAGTGTTATGCACAATTATATAGTATTTGTATACATACATTTATAAATGAGACCAAATACATGAGACCCAATGAGTTTTGAGAAAACATAATTCATTTATATAATGACAAACACTAAGCAAACACTTCAAGATGAAGTAGTAGTTCCCCACAGTTAACAAACAATCAACCTGTAAATCAGTTATAATACTGCCTGATTTAGCATGTCTGAAATAGTCAGTACTAAATCCCTAGCTGGTATATCATGCTAAATCAGGCTATAAATAAACACACTGATGGCTAGTTGCAAATTTAATCCTGTGAACTATGATATTCATGACTTAATTGATTAATAACAATTTATTAAGAGTTAAAGTAATAATAATAACAAAATGCGCTCACACTTTTAGATTATGCGTCTAAATAAAAAGAAAATTACAGGATTCCACTGAGTTTCATTGTAATATACTGAAATGGATTCTCGGGAAACAATTTATTTCTGAAGGGCTCTTAAATGTCCCCTGACGTTAAGCACTAACATAAGTAATAATCATCCATCACGTCGACGAGCTGCCAGATGTAACCTTTGCTGATTTTAATCTAACATCCTGCCACTTTCCATAACAATTTTTTCAACTTAGAGAAAGGTGTAAAACAATTCAAACTCGGGCTGTACCTTAGTTAGTTGTTACAGTGCTTGTTGATTGACAGTTTTAATGAAAACAGTCACATGAGACAGTTTTGTAATGAAGAGTGTGAACCCTGTCCTCAGGCGTTTGATTAATTGGGTATGCGATTAGCTTCAGAGGTGTATTCTAAGACATCTTGTATGAGTTCAGAAAGAGCTTCCTGAGAGGTTGAGAGCCTCTTAAAGACTTTTATCATGTTCATGATTTAACTTGACCTAGCTGTGACTCAGCACCTTAAGATTTGCTGACTCACTCGTGCACCACATCAAAGACGTTTGATGCGGTTCACGAAACCTGTACCGTAATCACTTCCTTTCTTAATCATTCAAGCGTTCTGTAAACAGACATCATGTAAAACCTTGAATAGGCCTAGAAACTCTGTGTTAACGTTCAGAGCAGGATTCAGTAGACCCCTATCCGTATGGGTTAACAGTAATGCTAAGCACACCAGAGTGCTGTCAGTGCTTTAGCGGTGATGCTGAGAGCAGCAGAGTTTTCAAAGTGATTTTGAAAGCTTCTTGAGTGTGTGAGGCAGCCTTCGGGTCAGGTGTTTCATAGTCAAACTTTAGAACTATCACCTAACCACAGGAAACAGAGAATAGACGAGGAACTCGTCTTTGATGTTCTTATTGGGGCTTGAGAGAAATCAAGGGAAATGCAGAGGATTGATTAAAAAAATGCAAGGAGAAAGAAAAAAAGACAGACAGAAAAAGGGATAGAGCATATTCTACATCAGATTTGACGAGAAGGCAAGTAGAGGTAGAAAAGATGTAGAGAAACGTCTCTTGTTACGTATGTAACCCTAGTTCCCTGAAGGGAACGAGACGCTGCGTGACAACGCTTTGGGAACGCCCCTGCGTGAGTGCGTCATGAAGCACGTATGAAATCAGTCCAATGGCGAGACGGAACGTCATAGGCGGGGGACGTCATCGACCAGGAAACTATATAAGCACCCCAAAACACAAGCGCGTCAGCTTCTGATAAGACTGAAGCAAGTGCTCACGGGCATGCTGGGAGTATGGCATAGACACGCAGCGTCTCGTTCCCTTCAGGGAACTAGGGTTACATACGTAACCAGAGACGTTCCCTATCAGGGAACTCGAGCTGCGTGACAACGCTTTGGGAACGCTAATACCAACGTCGCCATACGAGCAAGTGTCCGTCGTGTGAAGTCAGAGCGCAAATTCGGACGAAAGCACCTGCACCCCTGGAGTGGAGCTGAAATCGAGATGATAAAACTACACGAATGTGTGCAGTGAGGACCAGCCTGCCGCATCACAAACATCCTGGATTGATACTCCTGACAGGATAGCCTTAGAGGCAGCCATACTCCTGGTTGAATGAGCCCGAACAGCCAAAGGAGAAGGCTGACCGGCAGACTCGTAGGCAAGTGAGATGGCCTCGACCACCCACTTGCTAAACCTCTGCTTAGATACTGGACAGCCCTTCTTAGGGGGTCCAAAGCAAACGAATAGCTGTTCACTCTTTCTCCACAGGGCAGCTCTGTGGACGTACGCCTCTAGGGCCATAACAGGGCCAAGCAGATTTAGTTTCTCATGGTCCGACGTCAGAAATGGAGGGGGACAGAAAGCCTGCAGTACAATAGGCCTGACCACATTGGTTGGTACCTTGGGAACGTATCCCGGCCTAGGGAGGAGGAAAGCCTTCACCATCCCTGGTGCGAATTCCAAGCACGAGGGAGATACAAACAGAGCTTGGATATCTCCTATTCTTTTTAATGAAGATATAGCCAGAAGAAAGATAGTTTTAAGAGTGAGGAATTTCTCCGAAACTTCTTCAATGGGCTCGAACGGTGCTAGAGAGAGACCTTCTAGAACAACCGCCAGGTCCCAGGTCGGCACCCTCGTGCGAACTGCTGGCCTCAGCCTCAAAATGCCACGAAGGAAACGGGTTACAAGTGGGTGTCTCCCGAGAGAAGCTCCACTCAAAGGGACGTGGTAAGCAGATAAGGCCGCCACGTACACCTTCAGTGTGGAGTGGGAAAACCCTGTGGAGAAACGCTCCTAAAGGAATTCCAGCACTGCACCCAACGGGCAGTTAACTGAGTCCAGCTTGTGTTCTCCACACCAAGAGGTGAACATTTTCCACCTCAAGGCATATAATTTCCTAGTGGCCGGAGCTCTGGAGTGGAGGATGGTCTCCACAACCTCAGTCGAGAGACCAGATTCTATGAGCTGGGCCCCCTCAGAGGCCAAGCCCACAACCTCCATAGATCTGGGCGGGGGTGAAGTATCGACCCGCTCGCCTGAGAGAGAATCTCCAGAGGAGAGCCGTCGAGGAGAGAAATTAGGTCCGCAAAGCAAACTCGGGCCGGCAAGTACGGGGCTACCAACAGTAGACTGACCCCGTCCCGGCGAAACCTCTCCAGAACTCCTGGGAGCAGAGCAATCGGGGGAAATGCGTACAGGCGTGACCTCTGCCACTCCTGTACCATCGTGTCAAACCCCAGAGGGGCTGGAGGACATAGGGAAAACCACAGTTGGCAGTGTGATGTTTCCCTGGATGCAAATAGGTCTACCTCGGCACGACCGAAATGTTTTCATAGGAGCTCCACCACCTCGGGGTGGAGTCTCCACTCCCCGGGCCTCAGCCCTTGCCTCGACAGGATGTCTGCCCCCTGATTCAAATACCCCGGGATATAAATCTCCCTCAGTGAAAGAAGCTTCCCCTGTGACCATAGAAGGATCTGGCGAGCCAGCTTGTATAACGGGCGCGAACGCAGACCCCCCTAATGGTTTATATAAGAGACCACCGATGTGTTGTCTGACCGGACAAGAACATGGTGACCTCTCAGGTCTGGGAGGAAGTGTTTCAGAGCCTGAAACACCGCCATCATTTCTAGACAATTTATGTGCCAATGAAGATGATGGTCCTGCCACAGACCCTGGGCCGAGCGACAACTCATGATCGCCCCCCAGCCTGTGAGAGAGGCGTCCGTCGTTAGTGTTACACAACGACACGGAGCCCCCAACACAGGACCTAGGGACAGGAACCAAGGTTCTTTCCATATAGCCAGAGCACGGAGACACCGTCGCGTGACCCTGATCTTGCAGAGGGGGTTTCCCCTCGGGGAGAACCCCTTGGTCCTGAGCCACCACTGCAGTGGACTCATGTACAGCAGGCCGCAAGGTATAACGTTGGACGCTGCTGCCATCAGACCCAGAATCCTCTGATATTCTTTTACAGTGAGTGACTGGCCTAGCTTTGCCTGTTTGACGGCTAAGAGAATCGAAGCTATACGAGCAGGAGACAGACGTGCCTGCATCGTCGTCGAATCCCAAACCACGCCCAGAAAAGTGGTCCTCTGTACTGGAGAAAGCACACTCGTCTTGGCGTTGAGCCTCAACCCCAACTTTTTGATATGGGCGTGAAAGACATCTCGATGCCGAATCGCCTGATGCTCCGATTGAGCCAGAATCAACCAATCGTCGATATAGTTTAAAATGCGGATGCCCTGGAGTCGCAGCGGAGCAAGAGCTGCATCCATACATTTTGTGAAAGTTCGGGGAGACAGTGCTAGGCCGAACGGAAGAACCCGATACTGGTACGCTTCGCCCCCGAAAGCGAACCTCAGGATCTTCCTGTGTTGTGGAAAGATGGAAATGTGGAAGTACGCGTCCTTTAGATCTATCGTGACAAACCAGTCCTCTGACCTGATCTGTGAGACGATCTGCTTGAGAGTAAGCATTTTGAATTTGAGCTTCCCTACGGAGCGATTTAACAGGCGCAGATCTAAAATTGGACGCAACCCCCCATCCTTCTTTGGAACGATGAAATATCGGCTGTAATAACCCAACTCTCTGCTGGGAGGAAGAACTCGTTCTATAGCCTCCTTCAGCAGGAGAGTTTTCACCTCCTGTTCCATAACCAGAGCCTGCTTGGGGCCCACCACTGTGGGCAGAACCCCTCTAAAGCGAGGCGGGCGTGATCTGAACTGAATCGCGTACCCATTCTCGATAGTCTGCAGGACCCAATGAGATACATTTGCAAGGCTTTTCCACTCTGCCAAAAATTCTACTAAGGGTACCAGTCTCTCGAGGCTGGCCTCTGGAATATTTTGAGTGGCAGACACAGTGCCCTGTAACGGCGCACCGGCAGGGAACAACTGGTCTGACCACTCTAAACCGCTCCTCAGAGCGGGCAAGCGTCCCTCGGGAAAGCGCTCGCTGGGACCGTCTACGCCCCGGCACATAGGCGGGGTTAGCAGAACGGGCCCCTGAGGGCACCGAGAGAGAACGGGCGCCATGTACTGCGGCAAACACCTTTCTCTCTTGGTGGGGACCACCCTCAGTACCCTGACGTTTCTGGCGTCAGGGCTTCTTCTTCGACAAAGCCTTCCTGGCGACAATAACCGTCCTCAGATCGGCCTTGCCCCTGGAAGACCTCGTCTGAGAGCGTCGCGTCTCGTGCTCCTCCCCAGAAAGACTGGGCCGAGGCGCGGCGCTCTCAGACGAGGTACTTTTCTGTTGCGCCCGGTGTGAGGAGCTACTCGACGGCCGGGGCTGCTCCCGCGCAGAAGCCACGGAGACAAGAACACGGAGGGGGAGAAATTTCTGGAGCGCCGCCGCCTCCTTTTTCTCTTCCTGAAACCTCTCGATGACCGAATTCACTGAGTCACCGAAGAAGCCAGCAGTTGAAAGCGAGGCGTCCAGGAGAAAATATTTTTACTTTTCTTTCATGTTGGATAAATTCAACCATAAGTCTCTCTCCGTTGCCACCATGGCTGCCATAGAACGGCCCACTGATTTGGCCGTCTCCTTGGTGGCATGGAGAGATAGATCTGCTGCCTGACGTAATTCTCGAATCAGTCAATCCGCGTTCTGCTGGTGAAGCAAGCCGAGCTGCGAGATCGGCGATCAACGCTTGAAACATCACGCGCCGATGCTCACAAGTCAGTGGTTAGTAACTTTTTGACTCCGACTTCGTCTACTCCGTGCGTTTCTCTGCCCAGAAGGACGCGATCATCTCTGCCTTCATTCACTCCGGCACCGAGGCAACACCATGGACCCTGGGTGATCCCACAGCGGAAGACACGAGCCAGGACCAGACCAAGGACTTCCCCGCCCCTCCCGGTCTTCGAGATCTCCACCCGGAACCGCTTCTCCCCTCTTCGCGAGCCGGAACGTGACACCGCCGTGATCATCGGCACTTCCATGGTCCGTCATGTCCGTGCTACCTCAGGTAAGCGTAAGGTGCGCACTCACTGCTTTCCTGGTGCTCGTGTTCTTGATGTCGCTGCACAGATTCCCGAGATCCTGAACGGTGACGAGCGCGTCGGAGCTGTGGTCCTACACGCGGGGACGAACGACATCAGGCTGCGGCAGACGGAGGTTCTGAAGAAGGACTACAGAAGCCTGATCGAGACGGTTCGCAGCACATCGCCTGAAGCAACGATCATCGTGTCTGGACCGCTTCCCACGTACCGACTAGGACAAGAAAGGTTCAGTAGATTATTTGCTCTAAATGAATGGTTAATGTCATGGTGTAATGAACAGAAACTGCTCTTTGTAAATAATTGGAATCTGTTCTGGGAGCGACCTAGGCTCTACCGCGCTGATGGCCTGCACCCCAGCAGAATCGGAGCGGCTGTTCTGTCGGACAACATCTCCAAGACGTTACACACCATATGACTAGTAAGTCAAAGTCCAAATCACAGTCTTTGCTGTCCCAACTTAATTGATATAAGTAGTGTAGAACATTATATAGAAACTGTGTCTATTCCTCGCTTAGTGAGGCCAAACAATAAATCTAGTGTAGGATCTAGCAAAAATCTTATTGTAATTAAACCAGAAAATCTAAATATCAGTGAACAAAAACAATTTCTAAAGCTAGGTCTTCTAAACATTAGATCGCTCACACCTAAGGCGGTTATTGTAAATGAAATGGTCACAGATAATAGTTTCGATGTACTTTGCCTTACTGAAACCTGGCTTAAACCAAATGATTATTTCGGTCTAAATGAGTCTACTCCGCCAGGATACTGTTATAAGCATGAGCCCCGTCTGATCGGTCGTGGCGGCGGTGTTGCAACAATCTATAGAGATATTCTTAATGTTACTCAGAAAACAGGTCACAGGTTTAATTCGTTTGAAGTACTTGTGCTAAATGTTACGCTCTTAGATGCAAGAAACAAATCCATATTATCTCTAGCCTTGGCTACCCTATATAGACCTCCAGGGCCCTATGCTGACTTCCTAAAAGAGTTTGCATACTTTCTCTCAGATCTATTGGTCAATGTCGATAAAGCAATAATTGTTGGAGACTTTAACATACACGTAGATAATACAAATGATGCGTTAGGGACTGCGTTTACAGATTTATTAAACTCCTTTGGGGTCACGCAAAACGTCAGTGGTCCCACTCATCGTCTAAATCATACACTAGATTTAATTATATCATATGGAACCAATCCAACTGATATAAATATTATACCGCAAAGTGATGATCTCACTGATCATTACATGGTAACTTGTATAATACGTACTGCTGAAATTTGTCATGTTGCGCCACGTTATAGACCAGGCAGAACAATCCTTCCAACCACTATAGATAGATTCTCAAATAGCTTACCTGATCTATCTCAGCTGCGCAGTGCACCCAAACAAACAGATGAACTAGAGGAAATGACTAGCAGTTTGAGCACCATGTTCTCTAGTACACTAGATATTGTTGCACCAATTAGATTAAAAAAGGTTAGAGAGAAAACTAAAGCACCATGGTACAACAGTGCTACGCATGCAATCAAGAGAGAAACTCGTAACTTAGAGCGTAAATGGAAACAAACTAATTTAGAGGTCTTTAGAATCGCGTGGAAAGACAGTATGTCACGTTATAAAAAGGCTCTAAAAGCAGCCAGGGCTGAGCATCTCCGCAAACTAATAGAAAATAACCAAAATAATCCAAGGTTTTTATTCAACACCGTGGCTAGACTAACAAATAAACAAACATCACCAGAGCAAAATATTCCATTACAATATAGTAGTAATGATTTTATGAATTACTTCAATGAGAAAATAGAAAGCATCCGAAACACAATTGTAAATATACAATCCTCTATGATGTCTTATGATTCAGCCTCAATTATGGCCCCTCTAGAACAACTACACCGTTTTACAACTATAGGACAGGAAGAGCTAAATAAACTTATCATTGCATCTAAACCAACAACATGTTTATTAGATCCAATACCCACTAAACTACTGAAAGAAGTGTTACCTGTAGTCGAAGAGCCTCTTCTTAATATTATTAACTCGTCTTTATTTTTAGGTCATGTTCCAAAAATATTCAAGCTGGCAGTAATAAAACCTCTCATTAAGAAACCGCAATTAGATCCAAATAACTTAGCAAATTACAGACCCATCTCAAATCTTCCATTTATGTCTAAAATACTAGAAAAAATTGTGTCCGCTCAATTGTGCTCTTTCTTACAAGAAAATGATATCTATGAAAAATTCCAGTCGGGATTCAGACCGCATCATAGCACAGAAACTGCGCTAGTTAAAATTACAAATGATTTACTTTTAGCTTCTGACCAAGGCTGTATCTCAATACTAGTTCTACTCGATCTTAGTGCTGCGTTCGATACTATCGATCATAAAATACTCTTGGATCGACTACAAAACTACACTGGTGTTCAGGGACAGGCATTAAGCTGGTTTAGATCGTACTTATCAGACCGTTACCATTTTGTCTGTTTAAATGGGGAAAAATCAAAGATAACGTCAGTAGACTATGGAGTGCCGCAAGGATCGGTGTTAGGCCCTCTGCTATTCTCAATATATATGCTGCCACTTGGTAATATTATAAGAAAACATGGAATTAATTTCCACTGTTATGCTGATGACACTCAATTATATATCTCATCACGACCAGATGAAAACACTAACTTATCTAAATTGACAGAGTGTCTAAATGATATAAAATGCTGGATGACGTGTAATTTCCTGCTATTAAATTCAGATAAAACGGAGGTATTACTTATTGGTCCAAAAAACTACCCACAAAATCCCTTACAATACAACTTTAATTTAGAAGGATGTCCTGTTACTTTATCCACTACAGTAAAAGACCTGGGTGTTATACTAGACCGCAACTTGACCTTCGAAAATCATATTTCATATATTACAAGAACAGCCTTTTTCCACCTTAGAAACATTGCTAAGCTACGCAACATGCTATCTGTTTCTGATGCAGAAAAGTTAGTTCATGCATTCATGACCTCGAGACTAGATTACTGTAATGCTTTATTAGCTGGCTGTCCTGCATCCTCAATCAACAAGCTACAGTTAGTGCAAAATGCAGCTGCTAGAGTTCTTACTAGATCAAGGAAATATGATCATATAACACCTATTTTATCATCTCTACACTGGTTACCTATCAAGTTCCGTATCAATTACAAAGTATTCCTACTGACCTATAAAGCCCTAAATGGTTTAGCTCCTGTGTATTTAACAGACCTTCTATCGCCATACAATCCATCGCGCTCTTTAAGATCACTAAATTCGAGGCTTCTGGTCATTCCTAGGATATCTAAGTCCACTAAAGGAGGGAGGGCGTTCTCGCATTTAGCTCCTAAACTCTGGAATAGCCTTCCTGATATTGTACGAGACTCAGACTCGCTGTCCCAGTTTAAAACTAGATTAAAGACGCATCTCTTTAACCAAGCATTCACTTAATGTGCTTAACCACAGCTTAACCTTTGATACTACTGCTGAATCAGTTCGAATGCATTAACATTATGAACATCAGCTATGCTAATTATTTCCCATCTGCCTTTCTGCTGTTATCTCGGGACGCTAGTCCCGAGGTAAATAGCGTTCGTCAGCTCCAGTTTGTATCCAGCCTCTCACGGAGACTTCAGATGCCCCAACGCCTGTGAAGAGACGACTCGACGCCTGTGAATAGACGACTCAAAGCCGGCGATATGTTATGCCATAAATTAATACTTGATTAACTAACTGTATTTTTCTATGTACATTTCCGAAATGCAATTTCTGTAAAGCTGCTTTGAGACAATGTGTATTGTGAAAAGCGCTATACAAATAAATTTGAATTGAATTGAATTGAATTAATTTCATCCCCCTCACTCATATCTTTAAATAGGTCTGCTTGATATGCTTGTAATATCGACATAGTATGTAAGCACGCTGCCGCTTGACCTGCCGCCGAGTAAGCTTTGCCCACCAAAGCCGAGGTATTTCTTAATGGCTTTGTGGGCAATGCCGGTGTCTTAAATGACGATGCCGTATCTGGAGATAGATGGCTCGCTAGCGTTTCTTCAGCCTTAGGCATCGCCCCATAACCATAATTCTTAGCCCCAAAAATATATGAATAAACAGATGTTTGCTGGCTAAATATTCTGGATGACACTGGTCTTTTCCATGACCTCGACACCTCGGTGTGGAGGTCAGGAAAGAATGGAAGACACCGGCGTGGAGGTGCAGCACCGGACGGCAGAAATCTTTCATCTAGTTTACTTTTTGAGCGAGATTCCTGTCTATCAGCTGGCCATTCGATGCTTAATTTTTCCACAGCACGAGTGAGCACCTCCATAAGCTCCTCACTAGCAGGAGACTGAAGTGACAAGTCCCCAGTCTCTGCTGTATCAATACTTTCAACATCCAGATCCTCAGAACTGGATAATTGAAGTGATGGTGCCTCAGCCCAGGGGGAAGAAACCGCAGCGCGTGCTTCCACACCCGGATCTCAGGCACTGGATCTACCAGGTAAAGGCTGAGATAAGGCAGAGCCCGCCTCAATCCCCGCTGATAGATCCATTTGCGATCCCCACGATTGAAGCCTCCGCGGTGCCTCGGCAGCAGCGGGACCCGAACCGAGGGGAGCGCGCACCGAACCACTCTCCTCGAAGAGGGCTTGGCGGGAGCGGAGCGTTTTCATTGACATACGCTCGCAATGCTCGCAACCAGCTCCCTCGAGAGCTGACTGGGCATGCTGCACTCCCATACAAACAACACACAGATCGTGAGTGTCCCCACCCGAGATATAACGTGGGCAGGGATGAACACACTTTCTGAACTGCTGTTCACTCGCCGTATTATATATATATTGTCTCTTTATAGTTTTTTTATATGTGAAAAACTCCTGCCTAGCAATTTCTAAGGACAGACAAAAACACTTTGAGACAGAGACTGATATATTCACACACACAGAGCGCTTGCTGAAGACTCAGAAGCTGACGCGCTTGTGTTTTGGGGTGCTTATATAGTTTCCTGGTCGATGACGTCACCCGCCTATGACGTTCCGTCTCGCCATTGGACTGATTTCATACGTGCTTCATGACGCACTCATGCAGGGGCGTTCCCAAAGCGTTGTCACGCAGCGTCTCGTTCCCTTCAGGGATTGACTGTACTAAACCACTCTGATAAATAATAAGATAATAAATTAACAACACATATTCCAAATGTGATGCCTGCACTGGTCGTATGCAACAATGGTGAACGTGATTTCACCAAGTACCACATGTTCCTGGATCAACATCTTTGTTGATCCTGGAACAACTTTCCAGTCAACCAATCAGATTTGAGGGACAAGTTTACAGTTTATGTCAAGTTTAGGCTTAGAACCAGGGTGAGGTGCTTCAACATCAGTGTTATTCACCTATCATTACCCTCTGATTTTAGGAAAAGTTATGGGTAGGGTTAGGTTTAGGGGTAGGGATTGGGGAAGGAATACATTTTGGGACAGGAATGTTGATCCAGGAACAACAAAATATGTTGATCCAGGAACATGTCTTACTTGGCAATATCACGGTGACCATGCAACAATAGACACAGCATGATCAGTGTAGACTGATCAAATGACTGTTATTAGTAGACTGTTTCACACAAACAATTTAATTCAATAAAAAAATACCTAAAAATAGGATTTTTAAATTAAAAAACATGTACTATAAATCTCTAACGAACTGTCCTACTAGCATTAACAACAGAACAGTTCTAAAAGTAACCTGACGCACCCGCTGTGTGAAAACTTAGGTTGGAGCAATTCATCACTTATTCGGACTGTTTTTTTGTTTGTATAACAATGTGTAATTAAAGACACACTGAAAACAGAATTATGTAGTAATACATTCAGCTTTTAAATAAAAACAACAAAAATATGTTACCAAAAAGTAGTGTTTGTGTTTAGTACATTTGTTATGGATTTAAATTTTTAAGTACATGTATTAATTGGTACCCAGCACTAAAACATTTTTTAATAGGAATCGTTAACCTAAACGTTAAGTGGAATCTGAATCTGAACTATAATTGTTAAATTCCTTATGTTTCCCATTCCTAGTCCTAGCATCTTTGAAAAGGTCACAGTAAAGACCAAATATTTACAGTGTTGTCTGTGAAATCCCAAAGCGTTTAGCTGAATATGCAAGCCGTCTGTCAAGTTTTAGATGGATGAAATCATCAGGACAAGGACATTTATGGGTATGGGTGGCTGAACTGTCATGGCAGCTATAATCACTACTAGCAATATCAAACAATGCAGAGCTGCAGAATATAGATTCATATGATACAACACTTTCAAACATATTACCTGCTTGATTTTAAACAATTTGGAAATGTCACTGCATATAAACAAACTGCCAAGCTATGTTATTGCAAAGCCTTGTCTATGAAATTGGAATGATGCACTCTTGTATTTGAATAGTGTTGCAGCAGAATGCAGAATTAAATCACCACAGATGTCATCTTGTAGTGAAGGGAAAAGACAAAATCAACAATGAAAAATATCATTAGGTTTCCTGAATACCCATGCTGAATCAAGTCATGGTCCAGTAAACTGTAAGCTGAAATTTCATTTCACTGTTGGTTTGTGTATGTTTTCATTAATAAAACACACACACACATTCACTGGGAGAGAAATTATGAAAATATGAGTTTAGGGGAATATTACTTTCATTTAAGCGATTTTATTTCCGACCTCATTATGGCATCAACAAACTATGAAATTTAGTTTGCGAATATTATTTCTGCTGAGACTTCCTTACCACTTGATGCAGAAGAATTTGCATGTTTAGATAAACAAAATAATAAAATCAAAGCTCCCATCCCAGGAGTCCCCTAATACTCCTGACAAAAACAATGACTTGGAGACTAAAACAATTGATGAGTCTGAGACTCATTGGCATTCTGTGAGCTTTTAACAGGTCTTACTCCAACCTTCCTATTTTTAATCAGCACATTGGGAGTGTTCATTGGTGTTTTAATAATTAAATCTTTAAAATACAACTGGATGTGAGTAATTATCTATGAAGTCTCATTAGGGCTGCTTTTGACGGATATGAAGAAGGTAGGTGTGTGTATGTGTATCTGTTCATGTTTTGCAGACAGGGGAGGGTAAAGCACTCATATCATAATGAGAACAAAATGATATGCTAGGTGTCTAATTGTGCTATCCACAATTATCTTTATGTCTGGTATTAAAGATAATGATTTCATTAAGACAGACATCAAAACACAACTCTACAAGCTGTGAGTTGACTTGTCAAAATGAGAAACGTGACAAGTGTTTTTCTGTGCAAAACTCATTATGCAATGATGCAAGGGTGTCAAAATCGCTATGAGCTTATTAGCAACACAAGCTAAATATCGGCCAGCACTCTTTGAAATCGTTCGCATTGACAAAAACATATGATGCAGGTATATAATGAAGTTTAGACCCTGTTCAGCAGCACAAAATAAATGAAATATAAGATCGACATGTACGTGACCCATTGGGGCCACTGGAAGCATTTGTTTCGAATGAAACTCTCAAACGGCTACATATTTTTCTGCATTTTTTTTCTAGTTACCAGCTTGATTTCCATTACACGAGAGTAGATGTTAAAACTTCATGCTGATTTGTACTCGGCTTTCGCCAAGATAAGCACCAACTAAGACGTAGCTTTACAGTAACCTATGCTTCTCCATCCATTTACGCTTCTTTCCATCTGGTTCCATCTGGTACCATCTCCTTCTGTCTGGTGTTAATAGTACACACAACGGCTGCAACCACAGTGCGGTCCCCCCATAACAACCCTCTGGATTGAGCGGAGTAGGGAACATCTCTAGGGTCTTCAAGTGGGCACCTTCCGTCCTCAGTGTTTCGTCACCCCCCTCCATCCCCCACTGAACTCAGCCCAGCTTACTGACCTCTACTTCCCTCTTGCTGCTGAGACCCAACCACAATCTCACAATCTCTCCGCAACCCAACCATACGCGCCAACCCGTTTGACTAAGGCTGTCGAGCCCCACTGGTGCGTTAATATGCAGTTTCAGTGGCAACGGTTCCGTATGGCATACCACCTACCGCAAAACACAATATCTGCCCAACCACCCGTCATTCACGCAATATACACAGGAACGTAATGACTGTAAATACTATACAACCTCTACAAATAAACCAACAGTGCTGCTGAGACCTAACCACAATCTCACAATCTCTCCGCAACCCAACCATACGCGCCAACCCGTTTGACTAAGGCTGTCGAGCCCCACTGGTGCGTTAATATGCAGTTTCAGTGGCAACGGTTCCGTATGGCATACCACCTACCGCAAAACACAATATCTGCCCAACTTCCTGTCATTCATGCAATATACACAGGAACGTAATGACTGTAAATACTATACAACCTATACAAATAAACCAACACCCTTCAAGTTTTCAAGAATTCTACGAAACCGTAGCATGGCGGCCTGTACTCAGCCAGCTAGAATCTTTCCGTCTCAACCACAGCCAGTTGCTGCTCCTTTCTGCTGCTTCAGATAAGTTCTTTACTGTGCGACGCAACTCTTGACCACTGAATCCGACGTCTCTGAGGAACCGGGTTGTAGAGTGTGCCACAAAACCTCGACAACCCACTTCCACTGGATAAACCTGGACTCTCCATCCTCGCTGTTCTGCTTCAGTGGCCAGATGAGCATACCGCAATTTCTTCCTCTCATATGCCTCATCTACCGCATCCTCCCATGGCACTGTTAACTCTATCAGTTGAACAATGCGTGCTGATCCAGACCACAAAACAATATCTGGTCGTAGGTTAGTGGTGGCAATCTCAGGTGGAAAAATAAGCCGTTGATCAAGATCAGCCAGCATCTTCCAGTCCCCAGCAGCTTCCAGTTGTCCTGGACGAGAATTGGTGTTAGCACCTTTTCTTGGTGGTTGCTCGCCTGGGCGGAGGAATATTGTCTTCTGCGTAATATTGTCTTCTAATGTTTTGCTTGAACAGGCGGCAACTTATTGGTCATACTACGCTTGCCTTCCAATGCTAAAGCCAAACATCGCAATACTTGGTCATGGCGCCAAGTAAACCGACCTTGGCTAAGAGCCACCTTACATCCTTTCAAAATGTGCCTTAATGTGGCAGGTGATGAACACAAAGGACAAGAGGGATCCTCTCCTACCCAGAGGTTTAGGTTCTGCGGTGATGGGAGAACATCATATGTTGACCTAATAAGGAAACTGATCCTACTTTCTTCCATTGACTAAAGGTCTTGCCAGCCCATTTTTCGTTGTTCCACACTCTCCCATCTCATCCACTCTCCCTGCTTGGCCTGGGAAATGGCCTTTATACATCTCATCCTCTCCTCCTGCTTTCGCACCTCGTTGACTACCAGCTTCCTCCTTTGAGCTGGGCCTGCCTTGTGCCATTTAGGAGGAGCTAAACTGAGCCCAAAACCCCCTCTTCCATGCTGTACCTGTCCCACGATATCCCCAATTTGAAGGTCAGCCTTTGCCTCTACTACAGATTTCTTTGCTGACCACTTTCTACCAGTTTTACCACAGGGGCTGCCTCCCTTACACATTTGTCACGTGACTCTGCTAAAGTCATTTCCAGTCTGACCTTGGCACACTTAAACTCCTCGGTTAAAGCAGAGACTGGCAGCTGCAATACTCCTTTACTATAAAGTCCCACTCTGCTGAGTCAGCGTGAAACTCCCAACCATTTCCTGATGTATGAACTTATTAACGCTTCCAGCTTATCCACTGTCGTCAAAGAAACCTCGTACACAGTCAGTGGCCACAGCAACCTTGGCAGTAGACCAAACTGAAAGCACCAGAGTTTTAGTTTGCCTGGTAGAGCACAGCTGTTTATGCTCTTCAATCCTTCCACTGCTTGTCGTCTAACTTCTCCCACTCGAACTGTGTCCTTTAGATCCCCATCGTACCATCTCCCTAGACTCTTCACTGGCTTCTGAGAAACTGTTGGTATTGCCTCACCATTAATGAAGAATATTTTATCTACTACCTTGCCTTTAACTATTGAGATGCTCCTTGATTTAGAGGGCTTAAATTGCATTCGTGCCCATTCAATATTATCTGTTAACTTCCCCAATAACCGATTAGTGCAGTCTACCGTTGTAGTCATGGTTGTCATGTCATCCATGTATGCTCTGATTGGTGGTAGTCGCATCCCAGAAGCCAAGCGCTCTCCTCCTACTACCCATTTTGATGCCCTAATGATTACTTCCATTGCCATGGTAAAAGCCAGTGGAGAAATGGTGCATCCTGCCATTATTCCAACCTCTAAGCATTGCCATGTAGTGCTGAATTCTGGAGTTGACAAACTAAATTGCAAATCTCCAAAATAGGCTTTCACTAAATTTGTTATCGACATCGGTACCCTGAAAAAATCAAATGATGCCCAAAGAAGCTCAGGTGGCACTGAACCATATGCATTAGCCAAATCCAGGAATGTCACGTGGAGCTCCTTCCTCTCCTTTTTAGCTGATTGTATTCGTTGCCAGATAACACTGATATGTTCTAAGCATCCTGAGAATCCTGGAATGCCCGCTTTTTTATTACAGTGATAACCTACACCAAGCTTTACAACCCCCCCCCCCCCCCCCAAAAAAAAACAAGGCAGCTTATTCAAACAACAATAACTGTTGTAATTGTTGTAAATAAAACATTTTTAATTACTAGAAACAAAATGAATGCTACAATAATGTGTTTGTTAGACTTGGAGATCTAAAAACATATAAGGTGCTGATTCACCGTCCATTTAGCAGCTTACACTGTCTGCCACAACAGGGAGACTTCAGATTGAGCCATCTGGCTAATGGGCTTGTGGCTCTCGGAAATTAATGGATTTTTGGAGATCAGATGCATCTCTTGCTATATTTTTTATCCGGTCATTCTTGGATAGCTTGTGCTTGGGCTCAGTACCATGTGTCCACATGCATGAGTGGATAGCTATTAAATGACAGACTATATGTACTGGATGGATGTACCTTGTGTCATTGACTATTTTCCACCTCTCTCTGCAAGTCCTGACAGGCCGACACGCTCGGCCTAATGCACAGTGGTGGTAATAGCTGTGTGAATCGCATAGAGCGCCATGGAAGAATCAGAGCATGGAGAACCTCCCTAAAACACTGATAGCAGCTCTCTGAACCCAGCTGTTTATCTGACCGTGTCTCAGAGCAGCAAATCACCATGGAAATACACACATATATAAGACTTCCTCAAACAGACAAGGTTATTCAGATAAGAGTGAATTACTGCCCACAGGGCTAGAGCAGGAGAATGATGGCATGGTAAACTCACTCCCTCGACTACTCAGAGTTCAATTTGGACTTTTTAAACTATTGCAGAGAACTCCCAGGATGTTTTGCTGCTCTAAAGAACTCTATCTCTCAACTGTCACACTGCTAAACAGTGGAAGAACCATGTTGTTCAAACTGGCCCCAGGTTAAATCTCAGCACACACATGTTGGTTCCATAAACACAACATTAACCCTCACAACTAACTTGTTTTAATCTCCTTATATGTTTTCCCCTGCCTCAAATTGAGCCGTTCGATCTTGTGACGTCACTAGATGGGACGCCCCTCTCACGATTGATAATTGACAGCAGCGTTTCAACACAGAGCCACCCTGAGCGAGCTGTCATCGTAGTCCGCCATTGTTGATACACTGGAGCAGAATGGCGTCTAAGCGATTGTGGTCTTCTGTTCTTGGCTGTAATAAGGAACACAGCAGTCATTTTAATGTTCCTAAATTCGAACCGCTGAAGACGGAGTGGCTGAGTTTTATTTTTGAAGGGAATATCCCAACAATCTACATAAATGCCTTTATGTTTGCGCTTATCATTTCTCAGCAGACTGCTTTCTAAACGAGGGTCAGTGTAAATCTGGTTTTGCTATTCGTGTTCCTGCTGCACCTCCAGAAGAAGTGACTGTAACGTTTTATTAACCTTTAAATATTAATCTTTGCAAATCGTTTGCACGCTTCACGATGAATGCGGCTAATGTTTACTATCAGGGTATATTACGGCATGTTTTATGTTTATGTAATGTTACGACGTTCTCAATAAAATTCATAATCCCACGTTTATAATGAACAACGCATTATGGTTAATATTTCAGCACTGACAGTTGTACCTAACACTGAGATAACGTTACGCATCACTGACAAGCCTACATTTACCAAAAAAAAGTTTTTCAACATCAATCTGTCAACGAACTAACCTATAACTTACATCAGTAAACATATTGCGTCTGTATCTCACTACTCTAAGTTACCCTGCCAGTACATAAGTTACAAAAATAGATCAAAGTGACATTACGTTAACCAACCATTCAGAAACGTCCTGTTCTAGCCTTAATTGTCGAACTTCTTCGGGGCCGTCATCTTGTTCCGGGTCCGACTCTGGTTCAAATTGATATGGGTAGAACTCAGAGACTCCCGCTGCCATTCTTGTTGCAAAATATACCCTCAACTGTTGTGAAGGCAACACTCCATGTGCGTGGTGTCAAAACGAGTGTCAAAACGAATGATAATGAGCAAAGCTCATTATCATTTAAAGGCATATGCACTGAAACGGCGTGCCGAAAACAGAGCTGTTTTTGACCATGTAAAATTTGTTTTCTTACAATACTAATGATAATTTTTAATAATAGTATATTACAAAGTTTTCATTTAGACCCGAAAGATTCGTTTTAACTTGGCATTATAAAAATGGCATTATATGACCCCTTTAAGAGACTTTCAAATTGTGATGACCACAATGCTATTGCTATTGTTTTAAAATAAAGCTACTTATACACTACTGTTCATAAGCTTGGGGTTGGTAAGATATGTTTTTGAAAGAAGTCTCTTCGGCACACCAAGGCTGTATTCATACATCTAATACAGTAAAAACGTCTCTGGTTACGTATGTAACCCGGGTTCCCTGAAGGAAACGAGACGCTGCGTGACAACGCTTTGGGAACGCCCCTGCGTGAGTGCGTCGTGAAGCACGTATGAAATCAGTCCAATGGCGAGACGGAACGTCATAGGTGGGGGACGTCATCGACCAGGAAACTATATAAGCACCCCAAAACACAAGCGCGTCAGCTTCTGATAAGACTGAAGCAAGTGCTCACGGGCATGCTGGGAGTATGGTATAGACATGCAGCGTCTCGTTCCCTTCAGGGAACTAGGGTTACATACGTAACCAGAGACGTTCCCTATCAGGGAACTCGAGCTGCGTGACAACGCTTTGGGAACGCTAATACCAACGTCGCCATACGAGCAAGTGTCCGTCGTGTGAAGTCAGAGCGCACATTTGGACGAAAGCACCTGCGCCCCTGGAGTGGAGCTGAAGTCGAGATGATAAAACTTCACGAATGTGTGCGGTGAGGACCAGCCTGCCGCATCACAAACATCCTGGATTGATACTCCTGACAGGATAGCCTTAGAGGCAGCCATACTCCTGGTTGAATGAGCCCGGACAGCCAAAGGAGAAGGCTGACCGGCAGACTCATAGGCAAGTGAGATGGCCTCGACCACCCACTTGTTCAACCTCTGCTCAGCTCTGTGGATGTATGCATCTAGGGCCCTAACAGGGCAAAGCAGATTTAGTTTCTCTTGGTCCGAAGTCAAAAATGGAGGAGGACAGAAAGCCTGCAGTACAATAGGCCTGACCACATTGGTTGGTACCTTGGGAACGTATCCCGGCCTAGGGAGGAGGAAAGCCTTCACCATGCCTGGTGCAAATTCCAAGCACGAGGGAGAGACAAACAGAGCTTGGATATCTCCTATTCTTTTTAATGAAGATATAGCCAGAAGAAAGATAGTTTTAAGAGTGAGGAATTTCTCCGAAACTTCTTCAATGGGCTCGAACGGTGCTAGAGAGAGACCTTCTAGAACAACCGCCAGGTCCCAGGTCGGCACCCTCGTGCGAACTGCTGGCCTCAGCCTCAAAATGCCACGAAGGAAACGGGTTACAAGTGGGTGTCTCCCGAGAGAAGCTCCACTCAAAGGGACGTGGTAAGCAGATAAGGCCGCCACGTACACCTTCAGTGTGGAGTGGGAAAACCCTGTGGAGAAACGCTCCTAAAGGAATTCCAGCACTGCACCTAACGGGCAGTTAACTGAGTCCAGCTTGTGTTCTCCACACCAAGAGGTGAACATTTTCCACCTCAAGGCATATAATTTCCTAGTGGCCGGAGCTCTGGAGTGGAGGATGGTCTCCACAACCTCAGTCGAGAGACCAGATTCTATGAGCTGGGCCCCCTCAGAGGCCAAGCCCACAACCTCCATAGATCTGGGCGGGGGTGAAGTATCGACCCGCTCGCCTGAGAGAGAAGGTCCCTCCTCATCGGAATCTCCAGAGGAGAGCCGTCGAGGAAAGAAATTAGGTCCGCAAACCAAACTCGGGCCGGCCAGTACGGGGCCAACAGTAGACTGACCCCGTCCCGGCGAACCCTCTCCAGAACTCCTGGGAGCAGAGCAATCGGGGGAAATGCGTACAGGCGTGACCTCGGCCACTCCTGTACCATCGCGTCCAACCTCAGAGGGGCTGGAGGACTTAGGGAAAACCACAGTTGGCAGTGTGATGTTTCCCTGGATGCAAATAGGTCTACCTCGGCACGACCGAAATGTTTCCATAGGAGCTCCACCACCTCGGGGCTGAGTCTCCACACCCCGGGTCTCAGCCCCTGCCTCGACAGGATGTCTGCCCCCTGATTCAAATACCCCGGGATATAAATCGCCCTCAGTGAAAGAAGCTTCCCCTGGGACCATAGAAGGATCTGGTGAGCCAATTTGTATAACGGGCGCGAACGCAGACCCCCCTGATGGTTTATATAAGAGACCACCGATGTGTTGTCTGACCGGACAAGAACATGGTGACCTCTCAGGTTTACAGTGAGTGACTGGCCTAGCCTTGCCTGTTTGACGGCTAAGAGAATCGAAGCTATACGAGCAGGAGACAGACGTGCCTCCATCGTCGTCGAATCCCAAACCACGCCCAGAAAAGTGGTCCTCTGTACTGGAGAAAGCACACTCTTCTTGGCGTTGAGCCTCAACCCCAACTTTTTGATATGGGCGAGAACGACATCTCGATGCCGAATCGCCTGATGCTCCGATTGAGCCAGAATCAACCAATCGTCGATATAGTTTAAAATGCGGATGCCCTGGAGTCGCAGCGGAGCCAGAGCTGCATCCATACATTTCGTGAAAGTTCGGGGAGACAGTGCTAGGCCGAACGGAAGAACCCGATACTGGTACGCTTCACCCCCGAAAGCAAACCTCAGGAACTTCCTGTGTTGTGGAAGGATGGAAATGTGGAAGTACGCGTCCTTTAGATCTATCGTGACAAACCAGTCCTCGGACCTGATCTGTGACATGATCTGCTTGTTCCATAAACAGAGCCTGCTCAGGGCCCACCACTGTGGGCAGAACCCCTCTGAAGCGAGGCGGGCGTGATCTGCACTGAATCGCGTACCCATTCTCGATAGTCTGCAGGACCCAATGAGATACATTTGGAAGGCTTTTCCACTCTGCCAAAAATTCTACTAAGGGTACCAGTCTCTCGAGTCTGGCCTCTGGAATATTTTGAGTGGCAGACACAGTGCCCTGTAACGGCGCACCGGCAGGGAACATCTGGTCTGACCACTCTGAACCGCTCTTCAGAGCGGGCGAGCGTCCCTCGGGAAAGCGCTCGCTGGGACCGTCTATGCCCCGGCACGCAGGCGGGGTTGGCAGAACGGGCCCCTGAGGGCACCGAGAGAGAACGGGCGCTGTGTACTGCAGCAAACACCTTTCTCTCTTGGTGGAGACCACCCTCAGTACCCTGACGTTTCTGGCGTCAGGGCTTCTTCTTCGACGAAGCCTTCCTGGCGACAATAACCGTCCTCAGATCGGCCTTGCCCCTGGAAGACCTCGTCTGAGAGCGCCGCGCCTCGGCCCAGTCTTGCTGGGGAGGAGCACGAGACGAGACACTCCTTTTCTGTTGCGACCGGTGTGAGGAGCTACTCGACGGCCGACATGAACACGGAGGGGGAGAAATTGCTGGAGCGCCGCCGCCTGCTTTTTCTCTTCCTGAAACCTCTCGATGACCGAATTCACTGAGTCACCGAAGAGGCCAGCAGTTGAAAGCGGGGCATCCAGGAGAAAAGATTTTTCCTTTTCCTTCATGTTGGATAAATTCAACCATAAGTGTCTCTCCGTTGCCACCATGGCTGCCATAGAACGGCCCACTGATTGTGCCGTCTCATTGGTGGCACGGAGAGAAAGATCTGCTGCCTGACGTAATTCTCGAATTACGTCAGCACTAATTTCATCCCCCTCACTCATATCTTTTAAAAGGTCTGCTTGATATGCTTGTAATATCGACATAGTATGTAAGCATGCTGCCGCTTGACCTGCCGCCGAGTAAGCTTTGCCCACCAAAGCCGAGGTATTTCTTAATGGCTTTGTGGGCAATGCCGGTGTCTTAAATGACGATGCCGTATCTGGAGATAAATGGCTCGCTAGCGTTTCTTCAGCCTTAGGCATCGCCCCATAACCATAATTCTTAGCCCCAAAAATATTTGAATAAACAGATGTTTGCTGGCTAAATATTCTGGATGACACTGGTCTTTTCCATGACCTCGACACCTCGGTGTGGAGGTCAGGAAAGAATGGAAGACACCAGCGTGGAGGTGCAGCACGAGACGGCAGAAATCTTTCATCTAGTTTACTTTTTGAACGAGATTCCTGTCTATCAGCTAGCCACTCGATGCTTAATTTTTCTACAGCACGAGTGAGCACCTCCATAAGCTCCTCACTAGCAGGAGACTGAAGTGACGAGTCCCCAGTCTCTGCTGTATCAATACTTTCAACATCCAGATCCTCAGAACTGGATAATTGAAGTGATGGTGCCTCAGCCTGGGGGGAAGAAACATGCAGCGCGTGCTTCCACACCCGGATCTGAGGCACTGGATCTACCAGGTAAAGGCTGAGATAAGGCAGAGACCGTCTCAATCCCCGCTCATAGATCCATTTGTGATCCCCACGATTGGGACCCGAACCGCGGGGAGCGCCCACCGAACCACTCTCCTCGAAGACGGCTCGGCGGGAGCGGAGCATTTTCATTGACATACGCTCGCAATGCTCGCAACCAGCTCCCTCGAGAGCTGACTGGGCATGCTGCACTCCCATACAAACAACACAGAGATCGTGAGTGTCCCCACCCGTGATATAACGTGGGCAGGGATGAACACACTTTCTGAACTGCTGTTCGCTCGCCATATTATATATATATATCGTCTCTTTATAGTTTTTTTATATGTGAAAAACTCCTGCCTAGCAGTTTCTAAGGACAGACAAAAACACTTTGAGACACAGACTGATATATTCACACACAGAGCGCTTGCTGAAGACTCAGAAGCTGACGCGCTTGTTTTTTGGGGTGCTTATATAGTTTCCTGGTCGATGACGTCACCCGCCTATGACGTTCCGTCTCGCCATTGGACTGATTTCATACGTGCTTCATGGCGCACTCACGCAGGGGCGTTCCCAAAGCGTTGTCACGCAGCTCGAGTTCCCTGATAGGGAACTGTAATACTGAATTTTCAGCATCATTTACTCCAGTCTTCAGTGTTACATGATCCTTTAGTAAGTTTTGTAAGAAATGTAAAAGTCTTTAATGTCAGTTTTGATCAATTTAATGCCAGTTTTGATCAATTTAATGCATCCTTGCTGACTACATTTTTAAAATTTCTTTCTAAAAAAAAATCTTAATGGCCCCAAACTTTTGAACGGTAATGGAACTACTACATAACTTTATTTACACTTTAAGATGACTTGCTTTTTGCTAAACAGAATGTTTCATTCTAAATAATGTAATACTATTTAATCTAATAACACACACAGCTATACTCAGATGTCCCTATAGCGAGATTTTGATCAGTTTTATTGAACTTTGGGGTATAATTCTGTTCCCATAGTATAGCTATGCATTGCAAACCCAAACACATATACACATATACTCAGTACACATTTCTAATTAGCTGAGGTATAAAATTAATCAGGACTGCACTTTATGATTCACAAGCAGCTCAAATTATGAATAAATAATATTTATTTTAAATATATCCTCCATTTTTAATAAGAACATATTGAACATATTTAAAAATGTTCTCAGGGACACTGGAGTGCTCACTTTTTCATAAATATAAATTAGTTCGATTTATTGTATTTATGTATGTGGATATATGCAACTCTCACTTTTACAAGGTGGCTGTCTGATAAAATTAGCAGTTTTCAACCCTCATATCACATTTGCATTAAGATATTTAAATAAAATAAGTGCATAGATCGGCGAAGTTGTCAAGTCAAGTCACCTTTATTTATATAGCGCTTTTTACAATACAGATTGTATCAAAGCAGCTTCACAGTGATGACATGAAAATAATACAACAGAGTATAATAAGTTGTCCTGTAAAGGGTCCAGAAATTTGGGAATGGTTAACACTTTATTTCAATGGTCCACTTTAGACATTCTACTAACTACAAGTAACTTCCAACTGAATGTCAACTAACTCTTATTAGAGTATTAGTAGACTGTCTGCTTAATATCTGCTAACACTTTATTTTGATGCTCCCTTAAGATACATTCTACTGACTACCAATCTTTGCAAGTACATGTCAACTTATTCTGCTAGTACTCTAATGAGAGCTACTGTAGTTGACATGTAGTTATATCTATAAAGTTATATCTAAAGTGGACTGGCCCAATCCTAATTCTACCCCTTTCCCCTTCGTCTACCCCTACCCCTAACCCTTCGCCTTCCCCTTGACCCTTGAAACAGAGTGGCAAGGCGTAGGGGTGAAAATATTCCCCTAAGAAATGGGACACCACTACTACACCGTTACACGTCATTATACGTCGTAGCGCCTACGTCACAGGAGATGCGCCGATGTTTATCACAAACTTCCAAGATGCCGTCGACAGCTGCAGTCATCTCAGTTGCGTGGGTTACAGCTATTTTTTTGCATTTGTCTTGTGAAGTTCGCAGAAAACAGCGGAGACGACGATATCTTCGACGCCTAAGTTTGCTGGTGGATCAGTTTATGGTAACGTTATATATGATGGCTGCAAAATGGACTTATTTGGACTTAAAGGGTTAGTTCACCCAAAAATGAAAATTAAGTCATTGATTACTCACCCCCATGCTGTACCAACCCCGTAAGACCTTCGTTTATCTTCGGAACACAAATGAAGATATTTTTGATTAAATCTGAGAGGTGGATCACTGCTACATAGGCTGCCAGAGGGAATGAAACTTGACGGCCCAGAAAGTCATTAAAGAAAATGTTTAAATATTCCATGTGCCTACAGTGGCTCAACTATAAGTTTATCAAGCGACGAGAATACCTTTTTCCCGAAAAAAAAAACATAATAACGACTTTATTCGACTATTCCTTTTCTTCCTTGTGGGCCTGAGACGAGAGTTCAAGAGATTTCCACGACGCATGCGCGAGAACTGAGAAGAGGACGTTCTTCTTCTAATACTTCTTGTTCAGTTCTCGCGCATGCGTCGTGGAAATCTCTTGAACTCTCGTCTCAGGCCCACAAGGAATGAAAAGGAATAGTCGAATAAAGTCGTTATTATGTTTTTTTTTTCGGGAAAAAAGTAGTCTCGTCGCTTGATAAACTTATAGTTGAGCCACTGTAGGCACATGGATTATTTAAACATGTTCATTAATGACTTTCTGGGCCGTCAAGTTTCATTCCCTCTGGCAGCCTATGTAGCAGTGATCCACCTCTCAGATTTAATCAAAAATATCTTCATTTGTGTTCCGAAGATGAACGAAGGTCTTACGGGGTTGGTACAGCATGGGGGTGAGTAATTAATGACTTAATTTTCATTTTTGGGTGAACTAACCCTTTAAGGAAACGTTGCTTGCTGTCAGACTGGTTGATCTGATCATGTTGCAAAAAAGCACCAAACTGTAAGCACTGTTTGTTTATATCGTGTTCACATATAACCACAAGAAAACAATACGTTCATCGCAGATGTACGGTAAAATATAAGCCAATTCCCTTCCGCAATTACATTCACCAGTTATCAGACATGTAAATATGTTGCGGGACTATCGTTAACAAACTATAGCGATTTTAGCGATTTTTTTACAAACGTTTCTTTGAAGAAACCGACCATAAATATGAACACAAGATTGAATGTAACTAAGCAAATCATTATTTGTTGTTAAAATACTTATTAAAGCCAAACATTTTTACATTTATGGGTCTTGTTTTTTGCTTGGGCAGCCATTTTGCGTCTGTAGCCGGTGTATGCAGTGACACTTCTCATACCCCTTCGTTTGAAGTGTGGTCCCGAAAAATCTTCATTTGAAGGGCTATCTGGCCCTTCCCCTTAGCCCTCCCCCTCCAACCAAAAGAGAATCGGGACAGCCCTACCCCTTCGCGTGCACGTGCAAAATAGAGGGGAAGGGGAAAGTGAAGGGGTAAGGGGTAGAATTGGGATTGGCCGTAAGTGTAACCTGGACTGTAAAAGCTGGAAGAGTCATTTGGTTAGGTCTCTTTTTTGAGGGCCCTACGGCAGTGACCACAGCAGATTGCGGGATTTAGATATAAACAGCCTCCTGACACTCAGTCGTAATCCCTAAGACATCCCTATATCAGGATTCAAACCAACAACCTTATAAATGTGATCGTAATCGCTGCATTCCCAAATAGCGTCCCCTAATTTAAACACGATTCTCTCCTCATTCAGTCGTAAAGTGTTCAGATCATTTTGTTGAGATTACAACTAAACAGAGTGCAATGCACAGGATGAGCCACTTTAGTTATTTTCCAACCCATTTGGCACAACAGTCCATGTGCCTCTCCAGCAAAAGCTTAATTCAAAAATGACTTATTAGTGGACAACAAACAACACTATGCCATAGACCACACAAACACATACAGCCTAATCAAACTAAATCTAAATCAGGACTTTCTGTTGACGTCTGCAGACTTCAGTTTTATTATTACTAATATTACATTATTATTAATATATGTTTATTTTATTGTTTATAAAATTGATGTATATTATGATGTATATGTTCTATAGCCTAATACAAATTATACTACTTCAAATATATAGACATTGCTGCATAACAGCATCATTGCATCTTCCCACTTATATGTGTATCACTTCCGAACTGCTGTCACAATGGCTCCTACCTGGTGTATGAAGACCTGGGCAGTGCGAGGACTGAGCAGCAGGACGGCCCGTCTGAGCGTGTCCCGGTAACGGTTCAGCTCCTCCATCCTCATTGTGCTGAACAGGGTAGAAAAGACCTTTGTCACATTCCGGTCAACCTGCTGTAGAGACACATCCAAACCCATCCGAGACGCCTGGTCCAGGAATCCCCGCATCCCCCGCACATCTGTAACAGGCAGAGCGTGAGAAAAAGCAAAAGACTGTGGTTAAAAAACAAGACTCGTGTGCAGAGAGCTAAAAAAAGGTATTTAAGATGAAGAGTGAAATGAAAATAGATCAAATATAGACTGAACCTTTGATTTAAGGTTTCAAAACAGAATAACTTTAGTAAATTTGCTTTACAGAAATTATGCTGAAAGGGATATTAACATCTGTTATAGAGATCTCTTTAACTTTTGAAAAGAAACTCTGTTCCTTGCTCTGGAAATTCAAAGGAGTATAGGAGAAAAAACCAAAGGGTTTTGTTTCCCTTTTGACCATCACGGATGTCATGTCACGTTGTGCTCAGTCTTGTGAAGTGGCTTTTTGATGGCTTAATCGTCCATCAATGAGTTTTCGAACCATCTACTCGCAGAAAGGACACTAGAACTGTCTTCTAAAAGGGTCAAAATGTGAGAATGAGACTTCAGGGTCTAATTAGAGCTATATAGACCAGTCATAAAAATGCACCAATACTTCAGCCTAACTGTGCACATTTATGGTCTTCACTTCAAGCTGCAATTAAATTTTCATAGCATGACACTGAGGCAGTCAAAATGTTGTGACGAGCTTAACTTGTCTGCATCTTCTACACTTTCCCTTTCGTCTTTTATTCACTGCTTGAAAAAAAAAAATCGCAGAAGAAACAGAATACGTTCAAGAACCTGTCAATGTGAGGAAGCAAAACAGAGGGGCAGAAAATGTTTAGCCCATCTTTAGATTTCAGGGTGCTGACAGCAGCTTTGTCTCCCCTGCAAACAAATCTGAAACCGACTTTTTGTATAAGCTAGTTTTTAAGATATAAGATTTTTGCAGTGGCCAGACCAGATCAAAATAAAAAAAAAATGAAATGTATTGATATTACCATTACCTACTTGACAAAGGCTGACTATGAAAATTGAAGATTTCCTAAATGCACAAACAACAACAACAACAACAACAACAACAACAACAACAACAACAACAACAACAACAACAACAACAACAACAACAACAACAACAACAACAACAACAACAACAACAGGAGTACAACTGATAAGCGAATCCATATTTATACTATTCTGGGTTATATTTTCTTTTATCCTGTGTTAGTTTGTTCTCATTCTTTAAGGATGAGGGCATGTCACAGAACCGTTGCTGTTGACATCTGTCTAATTTTACTAGAATACCGTGACATGAATTTGTTGCAAAATACTGTCGTTTGTTTGGATGTGTTTGGCATCAACAACAAAAAGATATTTTAAAAGATATTTTTCTCTTCTGTCTTAAAAGTTGATATTTACGTTTTTTTTGTTTGTTTTTTCTAAGCAGCTTTTTTTTTTTACAATCCTAATGATCAACAATTATAGGATTTTTCCTGCTGCCCAACAGAGCTGTGAAACATTTTTGGGTTGACAACCATTGTTGTCAAAAGGTGACGTTTTGTTACACATGGTTAAGCAAAAATAATGACTGATATATATCTCACAGTTTCCTTTTCTGTTTCTCTTGTTTAATCACAACTTTTAAAATGTCCTGTCTCATATCTGCATTGTATGATCATTTTTTGTTTGTTAATAATAATTATCAAACATATAATCAGATATTATCAAACTTATAAATTGATATTAAATGCTTTGCAATAAGACTAAATGTGAATGATAACACTGTTTGTTTTTTTTACCTTATTGGATCGGACTTGTTAAAATTCAAAACAACTTCTTCTGACTATCTATCTTTACATTTATTCAAACAGCCACACAGTCCAGTTTTCAGGGTTATATTGCAACACAGGAAAGCTAATCAGACATCAAGAATGATCAAACATCATATTATTTTGTACTTGGTATACTTGATCATAACCCACCCTCTGTGAACTGTGGTATACTACAAGCTGTTTCCATGACAACTTACCATCAAAGCACTCCCTTCAAAACAGACTACATGCCCCACACCAGCCTCATGTGCTCTCAGAACAATCACCAAGAAGAAATCATTCGAGCACTTGAGCAAAGAAGCTGGACTAAATACACTAATGAAAACCCTTTCAGCATAACTGGCAATAATCTTAGTAAGCTAGTATTATTTATTTATTTATTTATTGCATTTAAATTGTTATTAGTCACATTCCAAATGCCTGCAGGTCATCATGATGTATATTAGCATTTAAATACACGCAACAACACCAATGAAAACATGGAAAATCATTAAAAAAAATATGTATAATATATGTATAATAATAATAATAATAACAATAATAATTACTACTATTATAATTGTAATATTATGATATAACTAGTAGCATTATATACTATTTATAATAAAAGAACACCACATTTTCTTCCATGACTCAAGACCATGTGACATTTAGAAAATGAATTAGTGAATTATTATCTCCTCAGCTCAGCCAACAAAGACAAAGTGTAATGAAGCATCTGTTAGTGCTATAAAAAATAATCTGAACAAAGAAACAAGTAAGAGAAAGTTTGAGGAAACTGTGAGGACTTCCGGAGCAGCTCCATGATAACAGTTCATTTTAACCTACAGGTGATTGAGTAGCACTAGATTAGTGGCATTAGCAGTGCTTCCGTAGGCATTCGGTGACCAGAGAGTATTCACAATCATTTCCAGCAGCTGTTATTTCTGTAGAAGAGTTAGAAATAAATTTGACAGTTTAAGAGCAAGACTAAAGCATGCTTGCTACATTAACAGAGCGCGGTGGAGAACGCAAGTCCAAGTAATGGTAAATGTCACTTCACACTGCTATAAGCTGATGAATTAACTTCAGCTAATACTATACAGGATGCACTGAATTTGAATCTTTTGTATTTGGATACACTGAACATATTTAATTCATCTCAATGATTAAACAATCAAAACAACATCTGCAAGATGCATTGTTTTATCAATCTAAATAGACTTTAAATTCATTTATGTATCTCAAAAAGTGGCTGATAATGTTAATAATACACGTGACAGTATCTGTGTAAATATGACCATTCTATATACTGAAACACACTTTACAAAAGTATACCGTTGTTCCTAGGGAAGCCACAATAATGCATCACTTAATCACCATATACAAACCAATCAAATACAATCAGTAAACAACATATTATGCTCCTTTCTTGATGTTTGGTGTGACTAACGACTGACCAATCAATATTCCCAACCAGCAAACACACCAGACACAATAGCTCAATTTCTCCAAACTCTTGCAGAGATTACTTTCAGAATACCATTGCAATTCAATTATCACAGATGTAGTTACAAACCGAAGAGAAAATTCAGTCTCTTGAGGATACGGTCTCAGAAATTTATAAATAAACGTTGTGTAGAAAGAAAGAGCTGAGAGAAGTCTTTTGAGAAACAAATTGGATTTGCTTAAAGAGTGTAATTATATATCTAAAGGCATATACAAGCTGCCGACTCACTGGGTGAGACACGGGGGAAGGAGGTGTGCAGGGAATCAATGGAGCTCTAACAATGAACAGTTTGATGTTCCCTTTCCTTCATTTGTAATGAAATTATTGGGTTGAAAAATAAATAACAATACAAGGCTTGTTCTTGGATTTAGAGCTTCATCTTGATTAAAACAGCATAATGTTGTGTAACAAATCTACACTCTACAAAAAAACGGGCACAATGTACTGTATTGAATTTATGAAATTTTCCAGAATTATTTTTGTTACAGGTACATTACCTGTATTTTTAACTTTGAACTTCATTGCGTTGTGTTTAATGAACATTTCCATAAAATTACTGGATAATGTCTGGGTAATAAGCTGCCAGTCCCTTTTCTGTTATTTTTACGGATTTATTTTTTACAGTGTACAGCCATATCCTGATGTAATCAGCTAGATCTTGAATACAACCCATCTATAAGAACTGCAGTCTGATATAAACAATATCTTGCTAAGCTAAATTAATGTGAAGCTCTATCACAATATATTCAGAAAAATATTACTGAGGAATAAGATCATTCATTTAAATAGCAGAGGATCACAACAACAAAGACTGTACTAGACCTATATTGCTTCAGCATTTCATTATAACCATACATTAGTTCAGTGTTTTATAAATGCATCTTCACAAGATGACGTACATTGTGATGAATGGACTGCAGGATGCTTGATCTTTGCATTAAAGGTCATCGACCACAACCTTTCAAAAGATATGTTTAATTGGTTCTGCATTGGGTTTGGAGTTATGAAACCTCATCATTTGATCCTCTACAAAGGCATCTAGACAGTTATAGGAGATGGTAAAATCATTTCGTCTGTAGTTTCTTTTCATGTTTCTGTTTTGTCTCAATCCACTGGCCTGTTGCACAGCTATCGGGGGCTGGAGTGTGAGTATTACTCATGAAGGCCATGGGGAGCACACTTCCTAGAAAGACTTGGAACACTTTTGTCCTAATAAATGAGAGACGGTTTGGTTGACACACTGTTGATTAGGTCCACGTGACAGCATTGCAGAATCTACAGTCGTGGACTCAGTTGCAAATTTAACTGTCACTGCCTAGAGACGTACCCTGAATGTAAAACAAAGCTTCTGTGTTTCTCTCTTCCTCTCTATCTCACTTAGAGATTGGTTCTCCATGTCTTGAACAGAGAGCCAATTAAAAAAGGGTCATCGTCCTCTTGTTCAAAAGCAGGACACAATGACACAAACTCCATTATTACCCCAATTTTCTAAAATAAGACACAGACTTCAGCATTAACCACTGCATTTTCACAAAGTTGCTTCCAGAAAATTACAAAAAAATTGCAAAAATACAAAACATACAATAACAACTACAATATACAATACAATAACAACTGACAGAAAAAAGTGGAGGTGGTTGCAATGAGCGCACAACGAATGGAGTACAACAAACAAAGTCTTCCAAAATCCAACTTGGAAACATGAAGGAGAATAACAAGGAGTAAAGATACACAACCATGTATAACACAAACGATACTGAAAACAAAACCAAGGGAAATAAGGGCTTAAAAACGCAAGGAGGCTAATCAACGGAACTCGAAACAGGTGCATAACATAATCAGTGTCCTAGAAAGCCAAACTAAAACACAAAGAAACTAATGTAACCGTGTCATTCACAGGGACTGCCTCCAAAATCGCATACTCTCTTGAGTAGGTACTTATTTTGAAAAAGAGTGATATAGTGTGTGTGTAGATGAATATAATAGGACATACTGTATTTGCCATGTTGTCATTATCATGTGACCACCAGAGTCAGTTGAGTCGCTTCACTGTCATTCATAAATCCTCTCCTGTGGCCTCATGGGACAGTAAAACATGTATCGTATGCACACCTCAAAATCGCGTTGGAAATCCGAGTACTTTTTGCCTACTCTTTTATGAGTACTGTAAATTCAGACATACTGCTTTTGTCACATACAGTTCCCTTTCAAGGGAACTCGAGCTGCGTTTGAGACGCGGTGGGAACGCTCTGCGTGATTACGTCGTGAAGCACGTGTAAAATCAGTCCAATGGAAGCCCGCTACGACATAGGTGACGTCATAGACCAGGAAACTATAAAGCAACCCTGAAATCAGACCGCGATAGCTTCTGCACCTTCAGCAAGCGCTCTCTGTATATCTGTCCTTGTCTATTTATTGTTGTCTGTCAAGCCCCTTATATATATATATATATATATATATATATATATCACTATGGCGAGCAAGCAAAGTTATAAACCTTGTGTTGTGCCCTGCCCTCGTTATATCACGGGTGGGGACACACATCCTATGTGTATTGCTTGTTTGGGAGTGGAGCATGCCCAGTCAGTCCTCGAGGGGGCTGACTGTGAGCATTGCTTGAGTTTGTCTATGAAAACTCTCCGCTCTCGCCTAGCGTTCTTTGAGGAGGACGGTTCGGTTCGCGCTCCCCGAGGTGCGGGTCCCGCTGCTGCCGAGGCACAGCGTCGAATTTCATCTTGGGGTTCGCAGATGGATCTAGTAGCGGGGTTTGAGACGGGCCCCGCCCTTTCTCAGCCCTTACCTACTGGATTCGGTGTCTTTGCCCAGGAAGGAGCCCGCTCTGCGGCTTCTCCTTCCCAGGCTGAGGCACCAATATTATGGCTATCCAGTTATGAGGATCTGGATGTCGGTAGTATGGGGGATATTGAGTGTTCGCCAGCTCATACCCCTGCTGATGAGGAGCTTATGGAGGGTTTATCTCGTGCTGTTACTAAATTAAATATTGAGTGGCCAGCCGATGATTTCGATGTTGAATCTAGAAAGAGTCTTTTAGATGAACGTTATTTACCATCTAGATCACGACCTCCTCGTCGGGAACTCCCGTTTTTTCCCGATCTCCACGCCGAGGTTTCGAGATCGTGGATTAAACCGGCGTCTTTCAGAGTGCATAACCCACAAACTAAGAATTATAGTAAAGTTCAAGGGATTGATCATTATGGTTATTTGACTATGCCTCGTGCTGAAGACACACTAGCGAGCTATCTCTCCCCTGAGTCTTCTTCTTCTCTGAAAGCCCCGACGTTACCCACCAAACCATTAAAAAATACATCTTTGTTGGTGGGTAAAGCGTATTCGACAGCAGGTCAGGCCGCAGCATGTTTGCACACTATGTCGATTCTCCAAGCGTACCAGGCTGACCTGCTGAAGGACATAGACGATAGTGAGGAAGTTAGTGCTGACGCAATTCGAGAATTGCGTCCCACGACAGATTTATCTCTCGGAGCCACCAAGGAGACGGCCAAGTCTGTTGGCCGCTCTATGGCAGCCTTGGTGGCCACGGAACGCCATTTATGGTTAAATTTATCAGAAATAAAAGATAAAGATAGATCTGTTCTTCTGGACGCACCGCTGTCACCTACAAGTCTGTTCGGCGATGCTATAAATTGTGTCGTCGATAGGTTTCAAGAAAATAAGAAACAAGCGGCTGCGTTTCAGAGGTTTCTTCCTCGCCGGTCTATTGTCCCCGAGGCTGCTCGTAGTATAAAGTCTGAGCAGCCTCATCCGTCTACGAGCTCCGCTCACAGAGTTCAACAAAAACAGAGCGTCGCCGCTCGGGCACCTCCTCAATCTACGGTTCCTGAGTGGCGCTCGCAGCCCAGACCTGTTAGGGGTACACAAGATCTGAGGACTGTTATCTCTAGGAGAGCTTGGGCTAAGAAGAAGTCCTGACGCCAAGGCTATCAGGCTTCTGAGGGTGGTCCCCTCCTTGGCACCCTCCGGGGGGCGACTCTCCGAGGAGAGCCACAGCGCTGCCACTTCGGTTGTTCCCTGCCGGTTCGCCGCTTCAGGGCACCGAGGTGTCAGCGTCCCCGTGCAATCCTCTGAGGAGGGTTGTAGAACGGTCAGTTCGGTGGTTCCCTGCCGGTTCGCCGCTTCAGGGCGCCGAAACGATTGTTCAATCAAATCCAGAGGCCAGTCTCGAGAGACTGGTTCCCTTATCGGAATTTCTGGCAGCATGGAAACTTCTGCCAAATATTTCTCTATGGGTCCTGCACATAATAGAAAAGGGTTACAGAATTCAGTTCGGTTCTCGTCCGCCCAGATTTCAAGGAGTCCTCCCCACGGTGGTGGACTCACAGCAGGCTCTGGTAATGGAGCAAGAAGTACTGACACTTCTTCGAAAGGGAGCTATAGAAAGGGTTTCTCCTCCCAGCAGAGAGTCAGGGTTTTACAGCCGTTACTTCATTGTTCCAAAGAAGGATGGAGGGCTGCGTCCTATTCTAGACCTGCGCCAGTTAAACAGCAGGGTTCAGAAACTCAAGTTCAGAATGCTTACACTCAAACAGATTGTATCACAAGTTCAGTCCGAGGACTGGTTTGTCACAATAGACTTGAAGGACGCGTACTTCCATGTATCTATCCATCCTCATCACAGGAGGTTCCTGAGGTTCGCTTTCGGGGGCGAAGCATACCAATATCGGGTTCTTCCATTTGGCCTAGGTTTATCTCCCCGCACTTTTACAAAATGTGTGGATGCAGCTCTGGCTCCGTTGAGACTCCAGGGCATCCGCGTATTAAATTACATCGACGATTGGTTGATTTTAGCTCAGTCAGAGCAGGTGGCGGTTCAGCATCGAGATGCTGTTCTGTCCCACATAAAGAGTTTGGGGTTGCGGCTAAACACCAAAAAGAGTGTGCTCCTCCCTGCTCAGAGGACCACTTTTCTAGGTGTAATTTGGGATTCGACCACAATGCAGGCACGCCTGTCTCCTGCTCGTATTTCTGCGATTCTCACAGCCGCAAAGAATGTGAAACTAGGCCAGTCACTCACTGTGAAACAGTTTCAGAGACTGTTGGGTCTCATGGCAGCTGCGTCCAACGTTATTACTTTTGGCCTTCTGTACATGAGACCCCTGCAGTGGTGGCTCAGGACCAAGGGGTTTTCTCCGAGGGGAAATCCGTTCCGCAAGATCAAGGTTACGCGGCTATGCCTTCGTGCCTTGGCCTTGTGGAAGAAACCTTGGTTCCTCGCCCAGGGCCCAGTGTTGGGGGCTCCTTGTCGACGCGTCACGCTTTCGACGGATGCTTCCCTCACGGGATGGGGGGCGGTCATGAGTGGCCGCTCGGCGCAAGGTCTGTGGCAGGACCATCAATGTTCCTGCGACATAAATTGTTTAGAGTTGATGGCGGTATTTCGAGCACTCAAATATTTCCTGCCAGACCTGAGAGGCCATCACGTGTTGGTCCGCACAGACAACACTTCGGTGGTCTCCTATATCAACCATCAGGGGGGTCTGAGGTCACGTCACCTTTGCAAATTGGCCCATCAGATCCTCCTATGGACCCAGGGGAAGTTACTGTCGCTCAAGGCGGTATATATTCCGGGGCGTCAGGATGTGGGAGCAGATATTCTGTCGAGACAGGGGCTGAGGCCCGGGGAGTGGAGACTTCACCCAGAAGTGGTGGAGTTCCTGTGGGAAAAGTTCGGTCATGCTCAGGTAGACCTTTTCGCATCATCAGATTCAACCCATTGCCCCATGTGGTTCTCTCTAACGCACCCAGCTCCTCTCGGTCTGGATGCTATGGTGCAGGTGTGGCCGAGGCTGCACCTGTACGCCTTTCCCCCGATATCTTTGCTTCCGGGGGTTCTGGAGAGGGTTCGCAGAGAAGGGGCTCGTCTGCTACTAGTAGCCCCTTATTGGCCGACCCGAGTTTGGTTCTCGGACTTGGTGTCTCTTCTGGACGGCTCCCCCTTGGAGATCCCAATCAGGGTGGACCTCCTGTCTCAGGCCGGGGGCACGATATTTCACCCTCGGCCGGAGTTGTGGAAACTGTGGGCCTGGCCTCTGAGGGGGCCAGGCTCAGGGAGACCGGTCTTTCGACCGATGTTGTAGAAACCATTCTTCAATCCAGAGCTCCTTCCACGAGAAGGCTGTATGCGCTAAAATGGAAACTTTTCACCACGTGGTGTGTTGAACGTCAGTTAGATCCTGTTAACTGCCCTGTTGGTTCAGTTCTTGATTTTCTGCAAGACCGTTTCTCGGCCAGGTTATCTCCTTCCACCCTAAAGGTTTACGTGGCGGCTATATCTGCCTACCACACCCCTCTGGGGGGTACTTCTATTGGGAGAAACCCTCTAATTACTCGCTTTCTCCGTGGTACATTGAGGTTGAGACCTGCACTGCACTCTAGAGCACCGGCTTGGGACTTGGCCATTGTACTCGAGGGTCTGGCTTTAGCTCCCTTTGAGCCCATCGAGGAGGTTTCTGAAAAGTTCCTCACTCTAAAGACTTTATTTCTCCTTGCTATCTCATCTATCAAGAGAATTGGTGATTTACATGCTTTGTCGGTTGCTCCTTCATGTCTGGAATTTGCACCTGGTATGGTGAAGGCATTTCTCTACCCCAGGCCGGGTTATATTCCTAAGGTCCCACTGAATGTTGGATGCCCAATAGTGCTGCAGGCCTTTTATCCTCCACCCTTTAATACCCCTGACCAGGAACGGCTTAACCTGTTATGTCCAGTCCGGGCTTTAGATCCCTACGTTCACAGAGCTGCCCTGTGGCGTAAATCTGAGCAACTATTTGTTTGTTTTGGGTCACTCAAGAGAGGATGCCCTGCATCTAAGCAGGTTATGAGTAAATGTATAGTCGAGGCTATTTCATTGGCTTATGAAGCGGCCGGACAGCCTTCACCTATGGCTGTGCGGGCCCATTCTACTCGGAGTATGGCGGCCTCTATGGCCTTAATTTCGGGAGTTTCCCTTCTTGACGTATGTAATGCGGCAGGATGGTCCTCTCCGCATACATTTGTCAGGTTTTATGACCTTGACCTCTCCACTCCTGGGGCGAGGTTGCTTGCTTCTTAGTGTGCGCAGGACCTCACACAGAACGGGCATTTGTCATTATGGCGTAGTGGGTATAGGGTTCCCACCGCGTCTCAAACGCAGCTCGAGTTCCCTTGAAAGGGAACGTCTCAGGTTACGTATGTAACCCTGGTTCCCTGATAGGGAACGAGACGCTGCGTTTGCCTGCCATACTTCCTGCATGCCCTGATCGACTTGCTTCAGGTTTTTCAGAAGCTATCGCGGTCTGATTTAAGGGTTGCTTTATAGTTTCCTGGTCTATGACGTCACCTATGTCGTAGCGGGCTTCCATTGGACTGATTTTACACGTGCTTCACGACGTAATCACGCAGAGCGTTCCCACCGCGTCTCAAACGCAGCGTCTCGTTCCCTATCAGGGAACCAGGGTTACATACGTAACCTGAGACGTTTTTCACTACTATATATGAGATTTCGAATGCAGCCATGGCCTATGAATTATACTCATATGTATTTGCCCATATTTTTTTATTAAAGATATGTTATAATAGCAACACTATGAATCTAAATGGAATGATTTCACTCAATTAGCCAATAGTTATTTTATAATAAGTAAATAAAATGTCTGAAATGTATCTAGCTCTTGGAAATTTTGAATAACAACCCAATTATATGTTGTATTTTGAAGAAAAAAATTATAATAATAACACTAGCAACAACTTGTCACTCGGCTCCCTCTAGGCCAACTTACTGCCTCATCTTACCTAAATAACAATATATTTGACTCCACAAATCTAAAAACATGAATGTGTCCACAAAAAAAATCAACACAATAAAGTGTCACAGATCACTGCTTTTCAGAGACAGAAAAATAACAATAAAATTACCTAAAATCGGACTAAATATAAAAAATATTGACATTCGGGTGAAATGACAAAAATGAGAAGACCATAGTCACTTACTAAATGTAATGATTTTGTACCATCTAAGGTCAAAAGAAAAAAATCATCTGATCATCTGGCCCCAGGGTGCATCTTCATCTCACTGCTGAAATGAATGATTAACTAAAGATAAGATAAATATTTTTATAATTACTAATTATATTAATAGAAAATAATATTTAATAGTACTAATACAATTTAAATTTTGAAAACTGTCAACAATTAAAACTAGTCATCATCAGACAGACAATTGTTTGTGTGTGTTCAAGTAAGAGAGCAAATGAAATCACTTCTCAGAACAGGTGGTGCGGTGATGAAAGATGCTACCCGTTCTACACTAGTGAATAAAGCAAAATGACACATTACTCAGCGGCATGCTTAAAAAGGGACACTCGTAAACTCTGGGACTGCTCAGCTAAATCCAAGACATCAATTAAACTGAGAAGTCGCTTGCAAAACCAACTTTCGCAGGTCTGTGGGCCAGCTTAGGGTTGTTTATAAACTGCATAACACAAAAAGATCTCAACATTAAGACATTTTAATAGACTCACTTTATGGAGGCTGGACATACACAAAAATACTGTAAATACAGCTCAAGAGAGAATCAGTTGCCAAGAAACTGACAGTCCCACTATAAAAATCTCCACCTTCAGGCATTACCGTTCTTATTGCTTAAACGTTCCATTCCGTGCTGATATGGTCCAGCCGGTACGGATATGGTTTCATTTTCTACTGTGGAGCTGATAAAATAACTCTTTGAAATGTAATACAAATGCGTCAGTTGATGCCTTGGCAATGCAAGCGTTTACAGACGATATGAGATATCAGATATTTCTTTTAATTTTATTATTAACTTGTGGTTAACTTCGCTCAAATAGTGCGCTTGGCCAGCTAAGAGAAATTGCTAGCAAGGCAACAGACAAGCGACCAATCCTGAGTGGGAACATCAGTACATACATTCTACCAGCACGGTTCAGCACGTTTGGCTTTCGGTGCAGAGAACGGTTTGTAATCGTGCCGTGCCGAACCAAGCTCAATTGAAAATATAAACGGAACCTTTCCTTGCAAAGCACAGAAGTTGGCTGAGGCCAACAAAACATTTATTTAAAAAAAGTATAGTCTTTTAATAGATCTTGAAAAGTATTCATTTAAAATAGCATAAACAGATACATTAGCTAAATCAATTTTGTCTGAATGGTTACTACAGAAGTATCTTGTATTTTAGAGACAAATAATTAACTTCAAATGCTATATGAAAGCCTTTCACACAGCGATCCTTCAAGGCTGTTTACTTGTCCTGCAAATAATAGCACCAAAATAAGTTGGCTAGAGTAAATCAATGCAAATAATGAGATGAGTTTCTGCAATGCTATTTAAACAGACATAATTAGTGATAAATTTTTTTTTTCAAATTAAAAGTAAAAGAGTCCACAGCTTAGCAAGCTTAGAGTAAAAGAATGCAGCAATAAACTATATAACAGGTGTGTGTGTGTGTGTGTGTGTGTGTGTGTGTGTGTGTGTGTGTGTGTGTGTGTGTGTGTGTGTGTGTGTGTGTGTGTGTGTGTGTGTGTCTGTGAGCTAAATACATCATCTATTGATATATCAACTCCTGGTTTATGCTGTGTTGATTAAGTGGAGGAGCAAAAGCAGATAGGGCTGGAACTTACAATTCTTTTTTCAATCGATTAATCTATCTTCTTTTTTTATGATTAATCAAATAATTGAACAATTATTTTTTCCGGTTAATCTATTGTTTATTTTCTGAATAGTCGATCAATCCTTTGGTTATTTGCCGATAAATAATAACTAAGTAATCATAGCTAATCTGAACGTTTACCATTTATGAAAAAATATACATTTTATGTAGTGTAGGTGTTTACTATGGCTGTGTTTACAGTCACTTCTTGGGATTTTTTCAGCTGCATTGCTTGCAAGTGTGAATCCTGAAATGTTTTGTTCCTTGAGGAGATTAATTGTAGCTGCTTGAATATGTTCATTCAGCTGTATGATCAAACACTGAAGTCACAACCACATTCTAACGAACCATAGCAGTAACTGTAGCAACAGTACCAAAAATGGTACCAAAAATAACCATTAGATATTTTAAATAACCAACAACTGCGTTAAATGTTTTGTAACAGGCTCCAGAGAGTATGTTTGAGCCGTGTGTCTCACAGCCTCGCACCCACTGCAGTTTGTATAAAACTGAATGCTGAACACAGCCGTATTAAGCACAAAATATGGAACTGACAACCATATTCTAGTGCTGTGTTAAACTTCACTGTAATAATCCCAATACTCATGCTGCCGCCTCATCGTTTTGAGGGAGGAGAGCCCTGGGATGTTTTCTTTTCAGATGCTTCTGCATAGACGTTGTGCTGCTGTGGTTTTACAGACTGTGCAATGCACCATTTTATTTGGTCTCTGTTTAAAAAAACGCATACTTTAGCCACCATCATTGGGGATGACCATAAACAGTGCAATAAATTGACGCATTCCATGCAAATCGAATAATTTACGTAATCGACGTAATCGATTACAGCAATGCGTCATTCCAGCTATAAGAGCTTGAAAATGAGAAATGATAGTAAGAGAGTGAGAAAGACCAACTTACTCAACTCAGATCGAGCTCTAGATGCATTAAGAGTTAGTTATAAAGCCGATGCTGTAGTCTCACTTGATTCACATATAAGCAGGGCTGGAAATTGCTAAGATTCACTGGGAGTACTCCGGGTTTCTTTTTTTCTTTTGTTTTACTTTTAATAACTTTTCAGATGTACTTAAAAATTAAATTATATAATCTATAATAGCATTAAACAGGCAAATTCCATGTTTCCTCCAAACAATATTTTCTTAATGATCAAGACAGGCACATCAAAGGTCAATTAACAACATTTATTAATTGTGTGTGGCACAAACACGTTTATTCAAAAGAATCTCTGCTTGGAGAAAGGAATCTGCATTGTCTAGGAATCTGCATATGTGGTGCATACAGAATTGAACAGGTCACACAGACCTTTTAAATACATTTGTCCTTGTGTGAAAGAAAACTGAGGAATATTTTGGATGGCAGCCTCTGAGTTTAGTACTTAAAATCAACAATTATTAAACATTTAAAGGTGAATCCAGTTTTAAGCGAAGGGAAGCTGATGTGCATTCTAAAATGCAAAATAATTTGGATAAACCTTTTTGGATAAAACATTGATTTTCCTGATCTTGATATGTGCATTGTAAGGTGTTTGAAGGCCAAAAAAAGGTACGACAGTAGCTTTCAAAGCATGTCGGTGGGCAGTAGCATAAATTATTTTGTCAAGCAGATTACAGATTCTTAAACATGAGAATCAGTTTAAATATCGCAATGAATGATCCACACTACAAAATGGAAATGCATAATTTTTTTAAGCTTATTGTTGACAAAACACAATCACATATTCGAAACGGGAATGGCCTTAAAAAAACGATTCAAGGATTATTTTGCATAGATGTTACATTTCAATCAAATGCCAATGCAATCCTTCTGTGTCCAGAGGCATATGAGCAATTAGTATGAGAATCAAAAATCAGTTTCAGCTACAGCCTACTTTTTCTTTCCTAAATTAATCAATGTTTTTGGACTAATATGTTCATTTAATGGTTCAATTATTCACTCATGAAGACTTGTGGCCACCTACTGGCTTAATGATGCATTGCACAAACACAGACAATAATAATGGCAACATGAAGGTTTAAAAAAAAAATTGTTGCTACCTAAACATGTTGTTCTATTGTAATTTAATTCTCTGAAATAATTTAAACTACTAATTCAAGTACCATTGTCCTTAAACCAGGTACTGTTAGCTTTGGCACTGTGTGCAGGTGCCAAGTCCTGTTGGAAAATGAAATCTGCATCTCCATAAATATGGTCAGCAGCAGGAAGCATGAAGTGCTCTAAAACTTCCTGGTAGACGGCTGCGTTTACCTTGGACCTCAGAAAACACAGTGGACAAACACCAGCAGATGACATGGCACCCCAAACCATCACTGACTGTGGAAACTTTACACTGGACTTCAAGCAACGTGGATTCTGTGCCTCTCCTCTCTTCCTCCAGACTATGGGACCTTGATTTCCAAAGGAAATGCAAAATTTACTTTCATCAGAGAACATAACTTTGGACCACTCAGCAGCAGTCCATTCCTTTTTGTCTTTAGCCCAGGTGAGACACCTCTGACGCTGTGTCTTGTTCAAGAGTGGCTTGACACAAGGAATGCGACAGCTGAAACCCGTGTCTTGCATACGTCTGTGCGTGGTGGTTCTTGAAGCACTGACTCCAGCTGCAGTCCACTCTTTGTGAATCTCTCTCACATTTTTGAATGGGTTTTGTTTCACAATCCTCTCCAGGGTGGGGTTATCCCTATTGCTTGTACACTTTTTTCTACCACATCTTTTCCTTCCCTTCACCTCTCTATTAATGTGCTTGGACACAGAGCTCTGTGAACAGCCAGCCTCTTTAGCAATGACCTTTTGTGTCTTGCCCTCCTTGTGCAAGATGTCCATGGTCGTCTTTTGGACAGCTGTCAAGTCCGCAGTCTTCCCCATGATTGTGTAGCCTACAGAACTAGACTGAGAGACAATTTAAAGGCCTTTGCAGGTGTTTTGAGTTAATTATCTGATTAGAGTGTTGCACCAGGTGTCTTCAATATTGAACCTTTTCACAATATTCTAATTTTCTGAGATAATGATTTGGGGGTTTTCATTAGTTGTCAGTTATAATCATCAAAATTAAAAGGAATGAACACTTGAAATATATCAGTCTGTGTGTAATGAATGAATATAATATCCAAATGTCACTTTTTGAAAGGAATTACTGAAATAAATCAACTTGTTGATGATATTCTAATTATATGACCAGCACCTGTATAGAAATCGTCCTGGTTGCGTATGCAACCCACCGTTCCCTGAAGGAGGGAACGGAGGACGTAGTCGACGCGACTGAAATGGGATCACGCTAGGGAGCCTATCATCTTCGAGTACTATTGAACGAGCCAATGTAATTGGCGTGCGTGATTCGCATCACACACTCCGCCCCCGCGGCGCGTGTATAAATACGGAAGTGGATGCACGCACTAGTTGCTTTTCGCTGAGGAGCCGAGAGTAACCCGGGGTCAGCGGTGGTCCAGCGGTAGTGGCAAGGGGACTACGTCCTCCGTTCCCTCCTTCAGGGAACGGTGGGTTGCATACGCAACCAGGACGTTCCCTTTCAGTCGATAACGTCGGACGTAGTCGACGCGACTGAAATGGGATCAACCATTGAACACGCCACTAACGCTGCCACCTTCCAGTGCCTAAACCAAAGCCTCCTGATGCCCCCGCAAACTTAAGGCGGGGAAGGACAGGGCTTAGGCCAGGGAAGTCACTGCTGTTCCTACAGGACCACTGGGAAAGCGTTCCCCGTACGTTGGAAGGAAGGGACGCTGCGGAAGCCACATCCAACCCGAGGGAGGAAATGTGGAGAATACACATATGAACTGGGCGGAAACCGGGCAGTCTAACATATGGAATGTCACTGGGGTGGCTCCAGCCTAAGACGGGGGGAGACACACCGGACAGTGACGGCAGAGAGACTCTGCCGAGGGAAGACACGGGCTCACCGCAGGGAGCCGTATCGTGGAAGAATACACACATGGGGTCACCGAAGGGACCGCAACATATGGACCCAGCCTAACACAGGTTCCACACTGCTTACGAGTGGTAGGCCTAACACCAGACGTTCCGCACGTCCGACGTCGGAGGGGTGTGGAGGAACTCAACAGGGTTCAATTTTAAGGGAACTCAACTGGAGTAGAAAGGCGCACGTATCCAGTCCATAGGAGGGGAATGGCGCAGCAAGCCGACACTTGAACCGGGCTCACGGTGAAACTGGCTTCATGAGAAGGGAGCCCACGGGAAGCAGCGGTTCAACTAGGTGTCGTCCAGCCCCCAACTCTAGAATCTGTTTAGCAAAGTATATCGTCAACGCCCAGGCGGAGCACTTTACACTCATCATAGAGGAGCTCAACACCTAAGTGGACATGTTGCATCTCGGATCTTTGCCGAAATGAAGGCAAGCACTAAGTGCAACTTTGCATGGAAACAGCCTTCCCTCTCTGCTGAATTCCAACAGATATTTGAAGAGCTGGTCTGAGGTCTATGACTTGCATTCTGTACACGTCCAAGCGAATCGGACAGAGAAGCCAGGGCTGGATCTGCCTCCTCCAGGGCAGCGCTTGCAGGCTCACCACCTGCTCCTATTACGGGAGAGGTAGGAACCTTGGGCACAATCCGAGCCGGGATCTCAGCTTGTGAGAGTTAGCCGGCCCAGACTCCAGGCACAATACGTTGACCGAAAGCGAGCAAGTCCCTACCCTCTAGTAGAGACCACGCGAGCAGGAGAACTGATATAACAGAATTTTTAACTCACTACCTGCAGTGGCTCAGGGGCGGTCTCTGCAGTGCAGTCGCACCAGGGACAAGGCCCAAGAGGATAAAGAGGGACACAAGGATTTACAAGACCTTGCTCCTCAGGAACCTGACGATCAGAACGTGCTTCTGCATACTTCTGCAACACGATGAGCGTCGTTTAAACACCGAGGCAACATCATTTTGAGGGTGATTTAGGAAAACAGCCTACTGCAACCCATTTTGCAGGAAAGAGAGCACTGAAGTGATCGAAAGCTTTCAGGATCTCCTCAGGGGAGAAGACGCACTCAACGACTAGGTTCCACTTCTAAAGGCGTAAGCACGCTACCCAATTCTAGGGGGTGCTCGCAGAAGTGATGGTAACTAACACATGTTCTTGTGATAGCCACCTGAACCTCCGCGTTCGGATGTAAGACCGCCCGGAATCTCCGGGGGAAGAACGCGTGTGCCATCGTGCCCCGTCCCCGAATCCAGGGGAAGTCAGGAAGGCTGTTGAAGGGAACCAGGTCTAGTTGGGCCAATGAGGGGCAACTATGAAGACCTGTTCCTCTCCTGACATGGCACGTAGGTGCAAGTGACGGGCGCAAAAGACAGGAGCATTGCTCAACACAACATGTGAAGATCACTGGGCTTCAGGAGCATTTTCTGCTCAGCACTTGGGTGTGACAAGTTCACTGAGCTTCAGGAGCATTCCTGCTCAACACCTGAGTGTGATAAACTCACCGAGCTTCAGGAGCATTTCTGCTCAACACTTGAGTACGAAGAACCTCACTGAGCGACAGGAGCATTTCTGCTCAGCACTTGAGTGTGACAAGTTCACTGAGCTTCAGGAGCATTACTGCTCAACACCTGAGTGTGATAAACTCACTGAGCTTCAGGAGCATTTCTGCTCAACACTTGAGTGCGAGGAACTTCACTGAGCACCAGGAGCATTTCTGCTCAGCACTGCGTGTGATGAATTCACTGAGCTACCTGTGATGGACTCACTGAGCTACAGGAGCATTGCTGCTCAACACCAGAGTGCGATGAACTTCACTGAGTTTCAGGAGCAAATCTGCTCAACATGAAGAGTGATGATTTCACTGACTTGCAGGCGCAAGGCGACCATGAGTCGCAGTCACTTTTAGAAGGCTCACTGGGGTTAAACGCATTTCTGCGGGCCCCTGGGGCCGCTGAGTCCCAGTGTTTGTCCAAGGGTAGTCCGCTCGGTTTACCCAAACACTGGCGGAAAAATAAAACCGGGGGGGCAACTGAGCGGCCCCGGAATGGTCATGACCCAGCCGGACCCAGGGGATGGAGTCTCCACTTGCCCTGGCTATAACTGTCGTGAGGCTCGATGGCGGCACGATTGAGTAAGCGGGAGGAGTGGAATAAGGCGCCCTCAGAAGCGTCTGACTCCAAGGAGGAGGTGACGGGTGAGTTTGTGACATGCAAGGGAAGCTTGCGCAACGGTCGCAATGTCTAACAACTCGAGGCACGAATGCCCGTGTAGTCGGGGGTCGCCCAGGCCCCCGTTAAAACACGCCCTTTGTACATGGCCGCTCTGTTGAAGAGGGTTTGGCAGCAGACCGGGATGAACTATAGTCACACAGGGTGAGCTGCTCTGCCACGGTCACCTCGGGACTCGATCGTGAAGCTAGCGCTGAAGCGGTCACATATGGAGGGAGCCAAAGGCTGCGACTACCATATACCCCAGGAGCCTCTGAAAGTTCTTTCAGTGGGACCCTTTCTCACTTCAACACCAGCTGAACACATTCTCATTGGAGAGACATGTTGGACCGAGTACCTCTCCAAAACTAGAAAAGAGATACTCAGCCCGTGGGCGAGATTACTCTCTTCCAGTTGACCTGAAGACCCAACGGGCTCTGGAGCACTCGAGGGGAAGGACACTGTACTGATACTCCACCCTTAGACGCAACACACAGGATGGCCTGCGGTGCGGGAGGTAGAGATCTGAAGCACATGTCTTTCAGGTCAAAGCTGCAGACCAATCTTGGGCCAAGATGGTCACGACCCACCACCTAGTAGCACGAAGAACGAGTTTACAACTGGCCTTCGTACCGGCTGGAGGAGCGGCTATATCAAATCCTTCGCCAGCAGGATAAGATAAGCACGCACAAGTCAGGAGCACTGCTCAACACTCGGTGTGATGAATATCACTGAATTTTCAGGAGCACGTCTGCTCAACACCTAATGTGATGACTATCACTGACTTGAGCGGGGTAGCCGAGCCTGAGGTGGGGCAGCAAAGTAGAGAGAGTGGTGTTAGTGTGCTGTGCAACACTTACCTGTCTCCACAAGCGGCAGGGGGCGCGTGAGAAGGCGGATGACCGGGTCCTCGAACGCACCAAGCTGCCTGCTGGCGACCAAGGGGGAGCTGAGGGGTGTAAGGCTATACAGGGTCACACCCGCCAGACTGGCCCTCTTGGGACCCAGGAACAGATGAAATTGCTCTCTCTTTGAAGTGTGGGTACCGCTTGCTCCGCTTTTTTTTTTTTTTTTTTTTTTAGGGAGCCAGCGGCGGAACAGACACACACACAAACAAAAGCTCCACCCGGCCCTCACCCGGGGGGAGGGAGTGATCGTGCCACTCCAAGAGCATCTCATCCATTCCTGGGCGGCCCGCTCCGGAATGCTTTCGCTGTCGCTTGCCACCTGGCTTGGCAGCGCCTGGAGCGGGCTGGGCGTCTCTACTGCGGCCGGCTCCCTGCTGAGGCCTGGGTGGAGGCTGCTGCGGAGGGCCAGCAGGAGCGGCGGCCGGAGAACGCCCACGGCGACGAGCAGGCGGAGGAGCTGCCACCGGCGGCGGGTGGAGGCAGCAGCTGGCCACCGGGGCAGGATGTGCCGGATGACCTCCGTCTGCGCTTGAGCGGCAGAGAACTGTTTGATGCAGTTCTCCACCGCGTCGCCGACCAGCCCAACCTGGGAAATTGGGGAGACCAGGAACCGAACCTTGTCCGCATCCGCCATACCAACCAGGCTGAGCCAACGAAGGCGCTACTGGACCACCAAGGTGGACATCGCCAGACCGATCACGCACGCTACGACACCCGTACCCCGGAGGGTGAGGTCGGATGCAGTGCGGTGCTCACCTATGAGCGCACGGTCTGGATTACCCTCGTGCATGCCATGGGTGCCCTAGCCTGCAGCAACGCCATGGCACGCAAGAGGAAGGGGCTTGCCCACAGGCTTTGTAAGCTCTGCCCGTCGGAACGGACGAAACTCACAGGCCTTAGGGGGGAGACGAGGATCCCCCCAAAAGGCAGCGGCCGCCGGACACAGGTGCACCTGTGTCGACAGACCGCTCCAATGGAGGGACACCTCGCAACCCTTCACCGTTCCTCCATCAAGGGTAATGAGGGGGAAAAGCTATTCAGGCAGTTTCTGGCAGAGAAAGATGCTGTTCACCACCTGATAAGCTCTCCATGCATTTCGGGAAAGAAAGGCACTGGGGCGGCGAGCTGAGAACCAGCGCGGCCCGCCCCAAGATACCAAACTCCAGATTCCAACCGAGACTGAACGGGACACGGTGGAGGTTCCACTCGAGCCCGGCAGCCTCGGCGGCCCGTTTCAGCATAGCTGATAATTCTGGATTCGGCTCGGGCAACATTGAACTCCCGGAGGGAGACAATGCAGCCGAGTCATCATCTCCAGAAGTCAGCTCACCCTCTGATGCTGCAATCGGCGTCCTGTCCTCCAGGGGAGCCCCGAGTGAAACCGCTGGCCCACCCATTACAGATGGACCAGCAGAAAACACAGGAGGCTCCAGTGGTTGCAGTGGAAGGGAGGAGTGAGGAGCCCACAGGGAATGGTTACCGGGCGGGACATCCAACACTATCCTCCGGTCACCCATCCCACACAGCACCCGAGGGTGGGGCATGGTAATGGGGACTCACTCTCCGCGAACGAAGGCGAGTCTCGCCCTCAACACTGCGACAGTCATGTTCCCACAGTGAAAACATGAGCTGTCCACAAAAGCTGTCTCAGCGTGCTGTAAGCCAAACACGTGACACAACAGTTGTGACCATCAGAGAGAGACAGGGAACGACCGCACCCAGAAACGCACGGGCGGAATGACATCTTGAAAAAGACGCAAACGCACCCGTGTTGCTCTTTCAGAAAATAGGACCGTCACCAGTGCCGGAGCACACAGGGAAATGACCGCGGCAACACTGAACAGAGAACTGAAACAGTGAAGCACTCACTTTTCCGCCCTCTAACCAGCCATCAACACACACAAACATTTAGAAATTTGTTGCTGTTAAAACAGCAGTTGAGAGCTCAAAGCTCGCGATCACCGCTGCACTCGCGCTGTAGAACACCAGCACTGGGAGAGTCTTCCTGAAGAACACCGACACACTCGCTCGTTGTAGACAACAGCACTCTCAGAGACATCAAACGATCGGCTCCGAAGCGAAAGGCAACTAGTGCGTGCATCCACTTCCGTATTTATACCCGCGCCGCGGGGGCGGAGTGTGTGATGCGAATCACGCACGCCAATTACATTGGCTCGTTCAATAGTACTCGAAGATGATAGGCTCCCTAGCGTGATCCCATTTCAGTCGCGTCGACTACGTCCGACGTTATCGACTGAAAGGGAACCCTTCATTTCCCTATTTTTTTTTTTTTTTTAACAATATGAACTGAAACGCCATCCCTCCTCGGAATTCATTCCCTGGACTCCGTCCCCCCGCATTACCCCCCATTTCCAGCCCTGCATATAAGCAATTAGGTTGTAATACAAAGCGAGAATCAGTGAGTATAACTTAAAGATCCACAAATTAACTTTAGCTATATGAAGTGAAGGCACATGCAGATATATCTCTATATCTCTAACATCAAACACTCACAAACTGTTTTCTGGTATTTCATCCACCTGAATCGGACTAACAGCTTTTACAGATCACTTTCCCCTGCTTTCAGATTTTGGTTATATTTTTAACACACCCACAGCCTGCGGTTTTCAATTTGTACAGCCAGTGTTCCTGCACCAGTGTGACAGAAGTGACGAGAGCAGAACTGAGAATGAGATCTCAGATAAATGATTTGTTTCTCCTTCTCAAGCAGATTCATAATGTAAGATCATTTACGCACTGCTCCTCAAATGCCACTGCACTTTTGCTGGTCTAAAACCAGTTCTCAGTGTATCTATTTTAATATAGAATGAGCTTGTGAACATTAGAATATTTTATGAAATTATGGTTTTGTTGAAAAGTTTAAAGGCAAAGGTGTAGATTTGTAAAAAAAAGAAAAGTTGTGAGTGATTAATCTATGCTATTTTTTTTCAAGCCATCCCTTTTTTGAGTGATTATAATAGAAGCATTGAGTGTTATGTTTTCATCCGTATAATGAAAGTATAGATCTTGAGAATCGATTTCAATGATTTATTATTGTCCTTTAGATTGTCTAAAACACCAGAAAACAATAGTACAAAAGAAGACAAATATAGACAGACTAAACGACAGGCAGGCAGATGGACAGATATATAGATACACAGAAATATAGAACGATAGATAGATATACGGACAGACAGACATATAAATATTCTAAATAAACCCAAATGGTAAGACTTTATTTTGATGGTCCCTTTCGAACATTCTGTTGACTATAAGCAACTTTGCAACTACATGTCAGTTAACTCTCATTTTATTACTAGAGTATTACTAGACTGTCTGCTTAATATCTGCTAACTCTTTATTGTGATGGTCCTCCAACAGATATTCTACTGACTATAAGTAACTTTGCAACTGCAAGTCAACTTATTCTAACCATAACCCAACCAGTCTACTCTACTAACATTCTAATTAGAGCTATACAGTAGGTGCAACATTACTTATAGTAAAGAGAATGTGTTTAAGGGACCATCAAAACGAAGTGAAACCAAACAAGCCTACCAAACTGTTTTTACCAAACTGTCCTTGCCAAGAAGCCTGTTATCAATGTGTCTAGTATTTCACATCCAGAGTGACTGGAGGGTGTCATGTTCAGTGCTAAGAGCTCTGCACCGCGATCAATCATGTTATACATCTTGATTGGGGCTTTTCCTCTGACCTCTGCGATATAGTTTGAAGGATGTTCCCTGCTCCAGGGTGCTAGGCGGTCTGACTCATCTCAGCCCACTGTCTGAATCTGCCTGAAGCCGAATTCAGTAGCAGTTATAGCCCTAGCATATATGCTGAGCAATTCAGCTGTTTAGCTGAATCTATTCTGAAATACTGTAGATGTGGACCACAAGGGTGCTCTGCTTTGACTGGGGGGAGGGTCAAAATGCCCCGTGGTTGTGAGATGCTTTTCATCGAGACCTTTGAATCCGCGATGGCATCCTGTTAGCACAGCAAACCACCCAACCCCAAAGCAAAGAAAGAGCTATGGGCTACAGAGACTTGCTTGGGATAATGGGGATTTTAAGAAGATAAGATGGGAACAAAAGGAGATTTGGCCTACATGCTGGTTATAGCTCACTCAAAAATTATTTTGTCATCATTTGTTTATCCATGCAATAACAAGCTTCAAAAAGCAAGTAGTCCATCTCATTTGTGAGCTATATTCCAAGTAATAATAAAGCACAATGACAGCCTTGTGAGGAATAAACCATAAGTTGTTTTTCACTGATAATCTTCCCTTCCAGCAAGCTGTTATACACTGATCATTGAGTCTGTGAGCTGAATTAGAGAATCACATCAGACCATGAACAAATCACTCAAATCTCAAAGGACTGATTCATTCACAAATCAAACATTGTTAATTTTTCTCATGAAGCTATAGGGTGGATGTTATGTTAAATTTTTGTTTGATTCTCAAACAAATATATCATATGGCTCCAGAAGACTTGAAATAAACAGCAGTGCAGTTGTATATCAATTATGCTTTTATGGTGTTTTGTCTCAAAAAGAGCAACAAATACAAAGTTCTGACATGAAACTCTAGATGGCACAGGCTTATAGGTCCTTAACTCAACCACCTTGCAATCACATAATTCTCTATAGGGCACAGCTAATTGGTTCCTGCTGTATCAGTAGCAAATTAGCTTGCATGTTCAATTGGGGTGGGAATCTTTAGGCACCTCACAATCTGATCCGATACCGATTCTGGAAGGCACAATCTGATTCCAAATCGATTCTTGATCAACTTTTTAATTAATTAATTAATCGTCTTCAAAATCCAAAATATATTTTTTATTTAATTACATATGTAATTATAAGTATTTATTTTAAATAATTACACATTAAAACATTAAATTAAAACAATTGTATGTTAAGAGTTTAAAAAACTAATATAGCTTCAAAACATAAAAGCTAATAAATAACAAAAAGGAACAAAGAAACATATTACAAGCAAACAAAGAGTGCTTTCAGTATTTAAGAGTATCTGAACGTTTTCCATTCAAGAGCTGTGAGTGATTTTTCTTTTTCTCATCTTTACTGTTGTTTAATTATTACTGATGACATCGTCGACAGTGGGAGATCTAATAAGCTGCATTCACACTAGTGCACAGATCTCTTTTAAAATATAAGATGTGTTTTGTGCAGTCCATTTATTCGATTAAGACAAAACTGACTGTTTACATTAATTGCGCATCATTAAACCATTTTGAGACTTACACAGAGTATACACAAAGCATATCCGGTAACACTTTACAATATGGGTGCACTAATATGCATTAATTCATGTTTAACTAATGCACAGATGGTCATGAGTTAATGTATGATTCATGAAGAACTAAACCATTAATTAATTATTACTGCATCAGCAACTAATAAAGAGTCTATATGATTAATAGATTAAGTAATACATGAATTGATATTAATTCAATGTGTCATTGTGTATTAATTCCTTAATAACATATTTTATTAACTAATAGTGTAAATTAATGTGTTAATTACCACATTAGTCAAAGCTATGCACTTCAACTACCAGTTGTCTGCTTTAATTAATCATTAGCTAATGATTTGCAAAGGTATCATTATGTTATGACTTTACTTGTTGAGGCACATCATTATTAACTAGTCATTTAGTAATTGTAGTAATTTACACATGAATTTGCACTAACAATGAAGTCATTAATCATGTATTAATGTGTACCTGTATTATCTGGAAGTTGAAATACAAGGCTTTGGCTCATTCTGGTAATTAACATATTAATTAACACTATTAGTTAAAAAAATTAGTTATTAGGAAATTTATTCACAATTACATATTTAATTAATAACAATTCATGTATGAACTAACACATTAACCATACAGACTCTTAATTAGTTCCTAATGTGGTAATCATTAATGAATAGCTTAGACAATCATTAGTTACACATTAATTCAGTATTATCTGTGCATTAGTTAAGCATGAATTATTGTATTATTGTAAAGTGTTACCGCATATCCTGTACAATGCCCGCGAATGTCGTTTCACTTCAACCTTTCCGAACTTTACGAAAGTTTATTTTAAGGAAGGTTTGTGTGATGTGTGTGTGTGTGTGTGTGTGTGAGAGAGAGAGAGAGAGAGAGAGAGAGAGAGAGAGAGAGAGAGAGAGAGAGAAATTGGAACCAATCAGAAAACGGGTGTTTCTAATACACACGCAGCGTAATCGTGCATCTGCAGTAAAAACTAAGCTCATAATCGATTCTGAAATTCCAGAATTGTTGGAGAATCGCGATGCATTGATTCTTTCTCCCACCTCTAGTGTTCAACCGTCAAATATTTGGTTAGCATTTACTGTAACAGTGCAGCAAGCTTTCAAAATCCCTCCACCTTGTCCAGCTCCAGCTGTATAGATCTGCTACGGGTAATTAATGTCTACCACCTTGCTGATGTGACAATATTAATTAATTCCAATATTAATATTTCCAATGTTTATTTGCTGGTTTGAATTAAAATGTTTCCTATCTGTTTATCATTTACACTACTGTTCCAAGGTTTGGGGTTTTATTTGTTTTTGAAATAAGTCTCTTATGCTCACCAAGGCTGCATTTATTTGATCAAGAATACAGTTGTACTGTTAGGGTAAACGGTAAAGAGCAATCCTCATTCTTGGGCTTGATTACATTTAGAGAGAGGTCAGGTTAAAAGTATTTTGTTAAAGAGGTCCGACATAGAGACAATTCTGGTTTGACAGCCAAACTTATATTCCCATACAGATGAACATCCCTGACTCAATGAAGAAATCAGAAGGTTAACCTAGTCCATGTTTTATACACCTAGACAGTTTCCTAGTTTTCAAAACACTACAATGCTGAAGCTAGTTAACTGACAGTCTGCCTTTTAGTCTGCTAGAGTCCACCTGCTCTCATCAAATTTTAACTTCAGAGCTGATGTGTTTGCACTATGAAATTTTTTTTAAGCATTGCTCATGGACAACATCATTTTTTGCTTTGAAAAGTCCTCTGAAATTGCTATGCACCAAAATATCATGATGAATTGTGAATTCCAGCTGATATGTCACAGAACAACTGTCACCCTTCACTTCAGTGTGACCCCTGCTCTCCTATCATTAACCTCCAACCAGGCTCCCATCTGGAGATGGGTGCCACAAATGTTCACCGTTACTCACCGTACTCGCTGTCATAGAAAACAATGAACTTGCGCCAGCGCAGTTCAGAGACGAGCGTGATCATGACATCATTTAGACGCACAGGAGGGCGTGCGGCCAGTGTGTAGCGCTCTCCGTCGGGGCTGGGATTGAGCTGGCACTCAGCGCGGGGTGTGCCGTCTCCGTTCCTCTGAATGAACAGGTGAGGAATGTGCATGGCGTCCGTCAGAGATTGTAGCGCGTTGGCTGCAGCACATCCCGTCGACGACACCAATGCCAGTATCCCCTGATTCATGAGCTCACAGGCTAGAGAATAAAAGAAAGAGAGACAAAAAACGGATACAGTAAGGTTAGAGAATGACTAACTAGGGATTAGGAGTCATAGGCACTACTTTACAACAGTTAAGCATGTTGACCATTATGGAACTTATGGTCCATTTTCATCAACCAGTGGCAATTAATGCAGGAAATGTCAGGGTGATTCCATAGAGAACAGGTGGGATAATGTGCCCAGATTTCACAGGGCAAATGTAATTCTCTTTAGTGTATTGCCATATGCTGCTAATTTATTGCCTCTGTTGAACATCAGTGCAACAATTTCTCAAGGAAATCTAGTTAAAGTGGACATAAATAATGTATGACATGTGACATTTTATAGATGTTACCATCTGAGAGCCGCAGGCTGGGAAGCATACGCTTATACATTTAGTCACCCTTGTTTTTTTTAAATGATAAAAAGTGGATTTCTAATCCAAACCTGTTCCAGGGTGCATATCTGACAATGTGCCTACTTTAAAAGAGCATTGTGGCATAGAAAAATGGTAGTAATATTCTCAACTTTGTAAACTAGAGCATTGTTTCCCATATTGTACAGCACAAAATCATTACATCTATGCACACGTGCATCTTGGGAAAGAGGTATAATATTTGTCACAGAACATTTGACTTCATTCTTCATTTATAAGGTTATTTCATATTCTTTTCTCATATTTAAACAAATCAAAAGTAGTTAGAGTAGCCTACTTTGTTGTATTTATTTGCATTGTAATAAATATTTTACCATAGATCTCAAAAGTGGGGGACTGTAAATTAATTTTGTCTAGTAACAGCACAAAAAAAGTTTTACAACTGAAGGAGCTGGAAAATCAAACCCCCCCCCCCCCCCCCCCCCCCCCCCCCCCCAAAAAAAAAGCATTCAAAATGCACTGAGCTGATTGTATGGAGAGCAACTAATGGAGGTGGAATTATTCTCAAAAGTGAGAAATAAAACTCGTTAGTTTCTGTAACTTTCACACAATAACTGTTTGTCCACTTGTCCCCAGAGAGGCTGTGTGCTAGTTTCATTAAAGCAAAGCCTGGATTCATATTGGCTGATCGCAAAGGTTTTAAAGAACAGTTCTTAAAGATGTAGGTAGATCAATGGATTAGAAATCCCAATGAAAATTAGAGGAAACACAATTACTTCTTTTTTTTCAACAAAGAAACTAATTACTTTTTTTCTAAGAAGCTGAGCAAATAATTTTGCACAAAGCTACCAGAGAAAACACTCAGTAAACATCTGAACAAACATAATTTACATTGTTATTCCAATGAATGGATCCGATCCACCTTAACTGAATACAAACTACCCTAAATCACTTACAGTTCTATAATAGGCTTTACATATAGGCTGCTAAACACAATCCAAAATCCCTTTTCAACGTTAAATTTCTAACAAACATTCTTTAAGTAAAAAAACTGTAAGCCATCCACAAATCTTAGACAGCACAAACTACAAAGTTAATATTAAATGCCCTTTGTTTGTCAGGATACAGGCTCGGAGACAGAGGTAAGTGAATGAACATAAACTTTATTTCGTCACATACAAGGTGCGTGCTCAAAGGTGAATAGAAGGAGGATACTCTGACGTGTAGACTTTCAGGTGAGCAGGTCCTCTTCAGTGTGCTTTACATCAAACTAACTCAGTTCTGTGATACTTGCTTTCAGGTTATCCATAGGCGAATATTCAGGAAGGATACATGGGTTCAGGACCGGGCAGGGACCGTAGCGTGGATCCTGAGGACATCAGAACATGGATAGACAGGTTAGTATACTAAAGGTAAGTATACGTTACATTACTTGCTGCTGAATGACACGGAGAGTTTCTTAGTGACTGGGTTTGGGTCTGTTCCTGTTGGAGGCTTGACAATGACTGAGGTATCCGTGAGAGTTTTATAGAGCTGGGTGATGAGGTAATTGATTGTAACCAGGTGCAGGTGATAATTTAGGGGAAAGTGATTGCAGGTGCGCCAAAGAGGATTCTGTGGACTGTAGTGCAGAAATAGATGGTGACCCATGACAGTACCCCCCCCTCTCCGAAGGCGCGTCCTCGCGCCGTATAACATCCAAAGGGGTGGGAGGGTGGGCGCCCTGGAGGCTGACGAGGGCGTGGTTGCACAGGACAGGAAGCCTCCAGGGCGGAGCTGGCAGCTCGTGGGACCAGGGTGGAAACGTCTGCGGATGTGGCCACGGCGGAGTAGGCTGTGGGTGTGGCCACGGTGGAGCAGGCTGTGGGCATGGCCGTGATGGAACAGACTGTGGGCGTGGCCACGGCGGAGCAGGCTGTGGGCGTGACCAAGGCGGAGCTGTCGGACCTTCGGGCTTCCAGGGCGGAGCTGTGGGACCCTCGGGCGTCCAGGGCCGAGCTGTCGGACCCTCGGGCGACCAGGGAGGAGCTGTCGGACCCTCGGGCGTCCATGGTGGAGCTGACCCTTCGGGTGGCCATGGCGGTGAGGACCCTTCGGGGTGGCCATGGCGGTGAGGACCCTTCGGGGTGGCCATGGCGGTGAGGACCCTTCGGGGTGGCCATGGCGGTGAGGACCCTTCGGGTGGGCGCCCCCCCAAAATTTTAATGGGGAAATTGACAGGAAAGGGGGGATCCGGCAGCAAAGAGGGTCTTGGGCTGGGCAGGACCAGCGGGCTCTGGCGCAGGACCAGCGGGCTCTGGCTCTTGCTCGAAGACGGGCTCTGGCTCTTGCTCGAAGACGGGCTCTGGCTCTTGCTCGAAGACGGGCTCTGGCTCTTGCTCGAAGACGGGCTCCGGCTCTTGCTCGAAGACGGGCTCCGGCTCTTGCTCGAAGACGGGCTCCGGCTCTTGCTCGAAGACGGGCTCCGGCTCTTGCTCGAAGACGGGCTCCGGCTCTTGCTCGAAGACGGGCTCCGGCTCTTGCTCGAAGACGGGCTCCGGCTCTTGCTCGAAGACGGGCTCTGGCTCTTGCTCGAAGACGGGCTCTGGCTCTTGCTCGAAGACGGGCTCTGGCTCTTGCTCGAAGACGGGCTCTGGCTCTTGCTCGAAGACTGGCTCTGGCTCTTGCTCGAAGACGGGCTCTGGCTCTTGCTCGAAGACGGGCTCTGGCTCTTGCTCGAAGACGGGCTCTGGCTCTTGCTCGAAGACGGGCTCTGGCTCTTGCTCGAAGACGGGCTCTGGCTCTTGCTCGAAGACGGGCTCTGGCTCTTGCTCGAAGACTGGCTCTGGCTCTTGCTCGAAGACTGGCTCTTCCTGGGACTCAGAACTGGACGGGACCAGCACATCATGGGACTCGGAACTGGACGGGGCCAGCACATCATGGGACTCGGAACTGGACGGGGCCAGCACATCATGGGACTCGGAACTGGACGGGGCCAGCACATCATGGGACTCGGAACTGGACGGGGCCAGCACATCATGGGACTCGGAACTGGACGGGGCCAGCACATCATGGGACTCGGAACTGGTAGGGGCCAGCACATCATGGGACTCGGAACTGGACGGGGCCAGCACATCATGGGACTCGGAACTGGACGGGGCCAGCACATCATGGGACTCGGAACTGGACGCGGCCAGCACATCATGGGACTCGGAACTGGACGGGGCCAGCACATCATGGGACTCGGAACTGGACGGGGCCAGCACATCATGGGACTCGGAACTGGACGGGGCCAGCACATCATGAGGCTCGGAACTGGACGGGGCCAGCACATCATGGGACCCGGAAATGGACGGGACCAGCACTTCATGGGACCCGGAACTGGACGGGACCAGCACTTCATGGGACCCGGAACTGGACGGGGTCAGCAGCGAAGGAAACTCTGGGCTGGAGGAGGAGGTAAGACCTGGGACTGAGGACCGGAGAAAGGAAGCTGATTTTAGTGCTGATCGCACGGATTTGAGCGCTGGATCCGCCATTTTTGCCCCCAGGTCCCTACTATTAGAAACCAGCTTCCTGGCTCGGGGCCACACGGGAGTCTCAGGCTGAACAGCGGGGAAGCGAGGAACCCTTGGGGCTGGCTCTGGCGGGTCGGCGACTGAACTCCGGATGATGACGGGCGGCGTGGTGAATGGAGAGTGAGCTGGGTTGATGGTTGCCGAAACGTGACGTGCAGACTTGGGAAGACTGACGTGGATTTCGGGCTGAATGTCTCCCACGGAGAGTGAGGAACCACACATCCACAGCGTACGTTCAATGAATTTGACCAAAGGGAGGTGGAGATCTCCCAACAGCAGCATCTGGGCGAGAGTATCGTCCAGCCCACTCCAGAACTCACATGTGAGAGTTTCCTCATTCCAATTGAGGTCCTGAAAAAGATGGAGATAAATCCCTGCATAGTCTTCTAGAGACCGGCCGTCTTGTGGAACACAGAGTTCGTGATTCATCTTATGTCGGTTTGGTCAAGCCTTCTGTCAGGATACAGGCTCGGAGACAGAGGTAAGTGAATGAACATAAACTTTATTTCGTCACATACAAGGTGCGTGCTCAAAGGTGAATAGAAGGAGGATACTCTGACGTGTAGACTTTCAGGTGAGCAGGTCCTCTTCAGTGTGCTTTACATCAAACTAACTCAGTTCTGTGATACTTGCTTTCTTTCTTTCAGGTTATCCATAGGCGAACGATATTCAGGAAGGATACATGGGTTCAGGACCGGGCAGGGACCGTAGCGTGGATCCTGAGGACATCAGAACATGGATAGACAGGTTAGTATACTAAATGTAAGTATACGTTACATTACTTGCTGCTGAATGACACGGAGAGTTTCTTAGTGACTGGGTTTGGGTCTGTTCCTGTTGGAGGCTTGACAATGACTGAGGTATCCGTGAGAGTTTTATAGAGCTGGGTGATGAGGTAATTGATTGTAACCAGGTGCAGGTGATAATTTAGGGGAAAGTGATTGCAGGTGCGCCAAAGAGGATTCTGGGGACTGTAGTGCAGAAATAGATGGTGACCCATGACATTGTTTAGTTTAAGACCCGAATATGACACATACTGTTCTTTAACACAACATTTATCTAAGCTGACATGGAAAAACACATAGAATAATGCTTTGAAAAGTAATATGACTCAGATCTTACAGATATATTTGTCTGTTCATGAGTAATGAGATTCTTATCTCTCCATAACTATGCAAATAGTGCAATTTTTTGTTATCTTTAAAATGTCTGTGTGTATGATAGAGCTAAGGAGAAATATAGGTGTGACAAGCCTGATAGATAAAACCATTTGCTGATTCACATCACAGAACACCCCAGAATTTCCTTGGAAAAATCCAGTGAAAAAGATGGAAAGACTGATAGGGTTAGAAAGAATAAGAAAAAAGGTTTGTCAAGAGGAAAAGAAAACTTCTGCCCCCTATGTAAATGCCATCAAGCTAGAGCTGATAGACAATGCAGAAACAGTCGCAACTCCATCAGTCAACCAGACAACATCCCCAAACTTCAGAGCAAGAGAAACGTCCACAACCTGCAGGGCACAGCAAAACATGCCACCGGAAACCTATAAGTCATGTGAGAATGGTCATTAAACCATCTGATGTGGAAATTCCCACTGGCAGGCGCTGTTCGCTGGTCCATGAATTCTACATCTATACATTCTTACACATCATGGCGAGGACAACAAAGGGATTTTTCACCTAAAATCGTCTGTCATCATTTACTCACCCTCATGTCGTTCCAAACCTGTATTAACTTGTTTTTAACATAAAAGAAGAGATTTTGAAGAATGTTTTTAATCCATACAATAAAAGGCAGTGGGGTCCAAAAAATATTTTTGCAAAATATCTAATTTTGTATTCCACAGAAGAGAAGTCATAAGGTTTGAAACAACTTAAGGGATATCAACATTCAACATACTTCTCAGGCAATCAGAGAAGCGAGATGGAACAATTACAAGCATGCATCACTACAGTGCGAGTAGAATTCGATTAGAATTTAGTGTAATAATAACGCTGCCTCTCTCTCTAAATCCACACATATCTTCTTATGCAGATTATGGCATATTATGGACTAATACTCAATTATAGAATCACGGTTTACATGCAGGGTGAACGGCACCCTTTGTAATCCCTGATTTTAGAATTTGAATCTGTGCGTCTCTGCATCGTTGAAATAATGCATTAAAAAATGTATTGTCATGCAGATTACAGGCCTTTATCACCAAACAGGATTTAAAAAATTATCTCAAGGAATATATGGGAGCTCAAATCAGAACGCAGGAATAATTTACAATCATGCATTAACACATGGCCAAATGAAATGAATTAATCCACAGCTCACAACACACCTGCAGAGTCTCTGTGTCATTGATTTGAAAAGCCTCCATGTCGTAACATTTACGATACGGCAATAGAGACGGTTGATAGGTGATTCTCTTACCAGAAATTACATAAGTCGTGCTGCCAGGATGATTTCACACTAACTGACAGATGTTTTCATTGGTATTTGTGAGCATAGAAATAGACGCTGAAGGTGTTGTGGACGTTCTTCCGTCTAGCAGGGTGCTGTTTATGGTTTGATAAGGAAGTCATGGCCTTTACGCATAGTCCATCAGTCTATGATTGGAGCTTCAAGACTGAGAAAGATAACACAGTGTGTTTGTGTATTCAGTTTGTGTAGGAGTGTGTGTGTATGAACAGTATGTGTGTAAGGTGGCATGTCCACTGGATAAGCTTAAAAGATTACCAGACCACAAACATCAACCCTTACAAAATCCCATAATCCTGTTGGAATTGGCATCATCAAAGTCATTCAGTGGCCTGTACTATCAGAAGGAAAATGATCCTCCATCTGTACATAATGCAAAAGCCTATAATTAGCATTTTTGTCCCTAAAAATCATTAAATTATAAAATTTAAATTAAATTAAAAAATTAAAAGGGGGTGTAAATTAAAACTAATTAACGGGCATCAGGGAGCCGCTATCAATATGGGGGATGTTTATAGGTTTTTTTTTTTTAAACAATTCAGCGCAACTCCAAAAAGGAGGACAAATGAGTGTCCGGCTTGAGGCAGCACGGACATCGGACAGGGGGCTTAAAATCCGGACTGTCCGGCCAAAATACGGACGTATGGCCACCCTAGCCTCAAGACAGGTTTTTTTTTTTAAGTTGGAGTGTTTGTAACATCAGCGGAGCATTTTTAGATTGCCTTATCACACGCGAGAATGCATAAGACGTGAGAGGCGAATGCAACGGCCAAACACATCCATCTAGCTCATGCTTACATAGAACAATGGAAAGGTAAGTAAAAAATAGGCAAATATAGAGTAACTTACATTTTTAAACACAATATTGACAGTTATTTTGTCTGTTTTGTTCCGAACAAAGCTACAGCAGAAATGCTGCAACACTGATCAACACACAGTAGTGGTGTTTCCATCCTGAATGATTCTTTCATTTGATTTTTGAACAAATCAGCAGAGTGAATCACTCAAAAACTCATAAAAGGGTCATTTGTTTTGTTCCTGAAAGAATCAGTGTTTTTGAACAATAATTCAATGATTCACTTTTTTGCAGATAGAGTTGTTACAGTTTTTAGTTCATCTGGAACACGCAAACACAGACAAGCAAATTGACACAAACAGTGAAACACTGACTATCGCAGCAAGCTTAATCTACAGTATTATCACAACAAAACTAACAATCCCAAGTCAATGATGATGAAGAAGGCAGAATAAGTATTTCCCAATAACAGCTAGATTTATTAATCACAGGCAAAAAACATAAAACAGTGTGCTACGCACAAACAATACCAGACAATGAGTGATACAACATAGGAACTTAAATAGACAGAGATAATGAACTTAATGATAAGCAGATGTGATGATTAATCGGTGTCCATAGAAACCAATGATTGGCGGGAAACTAAGACAAACGAGAACATGTGACTGAAAAACAAACTAAAAGTCCATGAAAATGAAACTAACTGAACAGACATTACGCCCGGAAGGCGTGACCTTGCGCTGTAACATATGCGGTCAGGGAGGAAAGGTCGGGGCTTGGGGGGTGGACGAGGAGCCGACGAAAGGGCTGATGAGAGGAGATGGCAAAGGGCTGGTAGAAGCAGGCAGGACAGACCAAAGAGGTGATGATGGAGGAAGAAGCCAAGGAGGAGATGATGGACGGAGTAGCCTGTTGGTGATGGCCCAGAGCTCAGCCATGGCGATAGGGCAATAGCCAAATGGATTATTTGATGTCATTTTCCACAGGTTTTGACCTGAAGTCCCATTTACTTCCATGGATGAATGGAGGCAAAACTCTTTTCTGTACAATAGAGGATAAGGATGAAAAGAAGGTGCAAGTGAGGAGGATACAGAGAGAAAGGAAGAGACAATTTTACTGCATTATTCTCCGTCATCCACACCCCAGACATCTTTCCCACCACTCCTCTTCTCCTCCATCTCCTCTTCATACTAAAACCCAGTGCCAACAGGGAGATACAGGATGAAAAGAGTCTCCATCGAACAGACAGCCCGGCACTAAGTCCTTCCTGACTTTGTCAGAGTGAGTTATTCTTATGGTCCCGCCCTGTCCTGTGTCCTTCATTAATACATAATGTGTAGCACCTGCAATTATGTGCAGTCAAGCTATTTCAGGTTTGATGCTCTGAATTAAAACAGGCTGGGAAGCAGCCTTGAAAATACGAGGCTCTTGTCTCAGAAATTTTACATTAACAATGAGTTGTAGACATTTTACCTTGACAGATTTCAGTTGCCAGTCTCTTTTCTTTTCTAGTAAACAGAAATTCAGTACAGCCTGGATTGAACTTCAAATAATGAAAAACATTCCCTTTCAAACTAACAACACTTTAAAAGTTTATTTTTAAAAATTACTATTTTACTTCTGAAAAAGGTAAAAAATAATAATAATAATAAATAAATAAAAATTAAAGAGAAAATCCTAACAAAAAAATGCTTCAATACAACAGATCTTAAAGTACTGTTCTGGGAGGAGAGCCTGAAGAATTGGATGAGACACTTATGCGAGATTCTTAATCCGTGTGACTCCTCTGAAATGTCCCAGTACACCTTACAGTGGAAATAACAGGACAGAAGCCTAATCTCTTTCACTTGAGTTCTGCTCTCTAGAAATCAATGATGGTAGAGAAGCTAGTGTGTCCCAGAAGAACAAGAAACAGTGTTTCAGAGGCGGCTAAACAACATTGGCTGTCCTTGTGAAAACTGCAGGATAGTTTGCTGCTGTAATGTACCTGATCGCACATTACAAAAACATCATTCCACAGCAACTGTGGTTTTATAGCAAATCAGTATATAATGCATCTATGCTGGTCCAGGTTGGTTAATGCTGGTGGACCAGGCACATAAATACAGGAAGGGCTCTTCTGGTGAGGCACTTTGAACAAAGAAGTCTTGCTTGTTGCATTCAGTGCATGCTGGCAAAACACAATATATTCTGGAGGCATGCATATAAATCATGTTGATTTCTATTATGTGAAATGGCCTTATTTAGATCATAATCAACCAACCAAACTTATGAGATGATACACATCCAATCTTTTGACCTTTATCATACAGCTTTGTTGACATTTCTCCATAGTGGCAGACCATCAAGCCAGATAATCTAATTTTAAGTCAACATAAAACAGCGTTCACAACCTGTTACACTTTCAAAATGTGATGTATTCCAAAGTTAAACAAGATGTTCAAAAAGACAAACAAACAAATAAAGCGAAAATAGTGAATTCTGAGTTCTGACTTTGACAACAGCAGTGAATATAAGGCCAGTGGTACCAATGATAATCTACAGAAGATGTCTGTCGACATTTGTTTTTGTTTTGAGTATTTGTGTCTATTTTTATGTATAAATCACCACACTGTGGCCGATAATTTTTCTAATTAGCATAGTTAGTTTATCACAGCTGGATTGCTAATTGCTCTTCTGCTTGCAGAAGCCTGTACTGTGAAAGACCAGTCCTTTAAATGGGGAGATGCCAGCCTCTGTGAAAACACTCTATGGGGCTCAATCACATAACTGTTTCATGTTAAATCCACACCCAGATTCCAAATATTTTCCATATTCTGACACCCTTTCACTTCCTTCAGAAAATCACGTAACTTAACAACCAGTTGTTTAAAAGTTCTCTTTGAAGTTACAATCTTAATTCCTTATTACTAGGTTGATTTTAATGCATTGATTTAATACTATATTTTAATTTAACAATATATATATATATACATAAAAAACAGCTATTTATTTCATAATTCAAACATAAAAATAGAAATAAAACTACACTCAAAAAATTACTTTTGCCTCTTGTTAAATTTAATTAATTAAAATAAGCAAGAGTAACACAATTGTTTAATATTTTGTCACAACTTAATTTATTTGTGTTCAATCAACCTAATATATTTAAAACTGAAGTTTACTTAATTAATTTGTGAGAAAACTACATGAATCATTTTTGTTGACAAAAAAACTGGGCAGTGGATCTGTAGTTCCCAGCATGCTTTGCAAGGGACTGCATTAGGAGGGTACATTTATGGATTAAAGTGTTATTTTATGTGTTTTTCTGTAAATGGAAAGATGTTGTTAGTTAATATTAATGCTTAATATTCAGTAATGTTAGAAACTTAGAAGACTTTCTGTAATGTTTTTGAATTTTGTGGTTACCATTATGCAGAAGAGTGGTGACTGTGTTTAGTTTAGGGCTGTGGATGCTCAATATACTCTATACATGCATTAAACCTCATTTGCAGATCTGTATAAGTAATATTCAATATTACTCTGTAAAAAAGTGGTTTTAATTATACTGAACACTAGTAGCTCCTATCATTGGAAATAACTGTAGAGTCAAATTTGATAAAATTATAATGTTGGTGAATTTAGGCAGGGCAAAAATTAAATATAATCAACCTGACAAAACTTTATCTAGCAGGAATGACTAAATTAATTTAAGTTCATACAACAATATTACAACAAATAATTTCAAAAAAATTAGATTTTGTTGGAAAAATCTAATTAATTTCCGTGGAAAAGCTTTCCTTAATTTAATTAAGTTCGTTCAACAGCTTTTTTTTTTAGTGTATTTAAAGACCCCATGTAGTGAAAATCAAGGTTTTAATATTGTTTATATGTCTATGTGGTGTTTTTAATATGCTTTAAGACAAAACATGAGCAAATTCATAAGTCAACACCATTGCTGAGTATTTTCTCCTTAAAATGCAGTAAAAAAAAAAAAGACGTTTTAAAATTGCTGCTGTTTCCGACGTCACAAACTACGTTGTAACCAATCACGTCAACGCGCTTGCGGCCTTTAGCATATAATTAACTATGCCGCAAAGCATGGGGGTCTCAAGAGAAGCCGGGTTATCCCGGTATACTTTTCTGTTGATATGAAAAATCGGGTACATTTAGCAATATAGCAGGTGAATTATGTTTATAATGTATATTATGGTGTTATGATGAACTAGATGCCTTTCTCCACTGAGGTTCTATCTAAGTTGTTCAAAGTGTTTCTAAGGATGCTGATTTTTAGAAGGCAGCTGTCTAGTTCCTTATTGATTATATACACTTCCTATGAGAAGTATTGCGAGTGCTGGAGTACATCGTAAATAGAACGAGGCATCAGTTTACGGTCAGGGTTTGTCTTGTCGTGTCGCACCGCGCACCATTTAGTGCAGACAACATAATCACTGATTATAATTTCTCAGAGTAACATAGTGTTATGTTTTCTTTCTTAATGAATCCGTGTTTTGAACATATAGGGCGAATCTATGATCAACTGAGACATTCATAAAAACAGTCACTTGCTCTGTTCCTGAATGGAACAGCTGTTTTGAACGAATCGTTGAATAAATGATTCAATGACTCAATCATACATTTTCCCCATATTTTCTTTGACCTTCAACAAATCAAAAGTTAACTCAAGTGTAGCTAAACAAGTATAATTTAACCACCATAATTCTGATTGAAGCAGCATCTTGGTGCAAACATGACAACAGTTTGTTAATTTTAGGATCTACTTGGCACTCAAGATCTTCAAAGCTGAGCTGATCAGAGACTTCCGCTGGCTGGCTTCTGTTCTCTCAGCGGTAACTGTGATGAAGGAGATAGCACACACTTTCTGCTTTAGAGTGTGGGTGACTGGTCACTTGGCGTCCTACAGAGGAATGTTATTGAAAAGACCTTTGGGGACAATCCTGAATGGATTTATTGCGCTGCTAATTTTTATCAACTCACACTGTGTTTTGTATGGTGAAAATAAAAAAAGAAAGATTCTGAGGTGCATTTCTGCTTAAGTTTCATCATCACAATGCTGATTCATTAAGAATAATTTAATAAAGTCAAAAGACAGACACAATAAATAAGAGAAAAGAGAAAGCCGAGATTAAGAAAAGGAACAAACAGACCTCAAATAAGAAATAATGAAGACAGAAATGATGCAGACTCAACCAGAAACAAGGGCTGTGGATGAAAGATACAGAGAAAAGTTTTGAATGATCAATAAATATATCTCATACAGTCTCACTGTAGACGGATGGAAGAAAAGAGTGAAAAGATAAATCCAGTTGTGTTTGATTTAAGATCACTAAAGGCTTACAGCAAACAGTAGCACTGGAGAATAGATAAGCACAGTCATCTATGAAATGTCTGAAGATTGTGACATTACAAGAAGCATCAATAAATGCTGTCTTTGGGGGACTTCAGTTTAGACTCACATAAACACTCTCTTAAGAGAAGTTGCCATTAGATGACAAAATGTCATGGGATTTTTGCTGAACTTACAAACATCATAATGAAGAAATCCTTGGGACAAAAAAACATCAGATATAAGCTTTGGTGACGCATGACCTGATGGAGAGAGAAAAATAAAGACAAATACACAAAAATGACATAGCAGATGGTTGCCGAAATTTCAATCTTGTATCTTTGGGACCATATGTTCAACAAAGTCCCCAAAATGTGACTCCCGTTTGAATTCATGTGACATTTACGTCTGAAGGCTGATGTGATGACGTTTGCTCTTGAGACCAGGAGATATTCTTACTCTCTTATAAATGCATGGAATATTGAAAACAGAGCACAGGTGTCACTTTTTCTTTCTCTCGCTCCCCCTCTCATCAGGTTTATCTTCTCTCCTCTCACTCTCACTCATCTTTGGTGGTCTGACATTAACTTTCAAAGGATCCAGTCTATAGTAGAATGAGAGGTAGTCAAATGTCACTGAGAGTGTTTGATGGACAATCCATCTCCCTTTAAATCATTGTTACACCTGTCTTAAAGGGACAGTACTCCTGGACCTGTTCTATACAATACTGTCATTGTTTGCTCACCTGCATATCTTTCCAAACCCACATGATGTTTTTATCAATGTTCGTACACTTTTTCCAAGGTCAATTTCAAGAACTTTTCAAGCACTTTCAAGGTCAATTTTAAAGCTTTTACAGCACCTTACAGTTACACCACCGTAAATTACATACCAATACATAGTCACAATTATTATTTAGGGGTTTTATCACATTAAAAGAGATAATGTTATAAACCAGATATATTTTTTTATTTTTCAAAATGTATCACTGTCTAAGTAGATAATGCCTATGAATGATATTTTTCATTATATTAATGTCCAAATATTGCTTCCCAGATAATATGATTTTCAGGCTGTAAAACTGAAGAAATTTCAAGGGCTGAAAATATGAAGACACAGGATTTGAACAGAAATATTTTAAAGGCCTCGGTTTTGGGACACATTGTTGATATAGACAAGGTTTGAACAAAATCTGAGACTGTGCATCATAACAACCTGTAATTCAATTTTAACCCAGAAGACTATGACAGTGCACAGGCACCTGCCTGATAAATAGCCTATATTAATTGAAAAAAAAAAGTATTTCATTGCCAAGACATATACATTTATCTACTGGCCCTCCTCAACCTTACAGTAGGCTACTTGTATGACACTCCATCTGACACGATTTCTGTTCAGCAATCAACGATTGTTGTTATGCACTGGGCTAACGCCTGCAGGTTTTAATTTGCAGGTAGTTAACGTTACAGTTACTGTGCTGTAACTTTGGCTATGTTCACTGCATATTCCACAAGTGAACGTCCCATAACGGACATGCAATACTAACATTACATTATCACATCAAGTACTTTCAGTCACTAATGGCCCTTTCAGACAGGACTCGGAATGCGCTGTGCTATGGAACCCATTTATTTCAATGGCTTGGCCACACGAGGACGTTTTGTTGCAGAGTCCACCAAAGCGGAGTGCAGCACTGGCGAGCTAAAGCGCACGCCGCGGTCAAAATTAAAAATAGTTCAACGTTTGCCACTGTGCTCTGTGACAACCTGCGCGGAAAATAAAAACAGGGCATCCAAACAATAGCGGAAATCAAAATGAAAACTCCATCTACTTTTGCTCTGGCCAGCGTAGCGCAAATCACTCTGTTTCTTAAGGGCTATATTTTATTTTTCCATTTAATAAACAAACTATTCAGTCAGATAGGTATTTGTTGTGAAAGAAATACAGTTACAATTTCAAGCATTTTCGAGCATTTTATCCAAAATGTAAGCACTTTTCAAACCTTGAAAACACAACATCAAAATTCAAGCATTTCAAGGATTTCAAGCACCCGTACGAACCCTGTGTTATTATATATGGAACAAAAAATGGAGAAATCTATCTCCAGCTCTTTTTAACACATCAACAGTTCATAGTGTCTTTTTTTTTGTTTTTTTTTTTTTTTAAAAAGGACAAAACAACACCATAAAAGTAGACTTCTGCAATATATTCCAGGTTTTCTAAAGGCAAACGTTAACTTTTTCAACCTATTTAATTTGTAATTCACTCATGACATTTTATGATGTTGTGATGTTCATCAGATGCTATGTACATTAAATTATGACTTAAATGTATTAAAGTCTTTTCCTTTTGCAAAGCAAACATATGGCTTCAGAAACCTAATAATACAGAGTGCGAGTCATATAAAGTACTTTTATGGTTTTATGGGATAGGGGGTTGATAGACGTTGCTCTCTCTAAAACCCTCTCTAGCTGCAGCCTCTCATCAGTGATACCTTTTTGCAGGAATGAATGGGATCCCATACTGTTTTAAAGAGCCACTATAATATCAGCAAAAAATAAAAAAGGTAAATTTTTCTAAGACGGGTCTGAGGTTTGTTTACTGCAAAAATGGTAACAGCAGTTCACTGCAAATAATCTTCTGTAATTACTGATTCATTTCTGCTAGATCATTTACTTGGACTTGTGTAATTGAACCCCCCATAATAAATGTCTGCCAAGCCCTACATCCAACTCCCAAGATAAATCAGGAGGCATGCCAGCATTTTAACAAGATAAATAAACAATGTCATATTCTAGTCTATCTACTTTCACGACTCCAGAGTGCGGATATGACAGTTGGACATCAAGTGAGTCATATAATGGAGTTCAACATGCAGCATGTGAACTGTAGCCGTAACACTAAACCCGACTATGGGGGACAAAAAGTCTCATTTACGAGGCTAGAAAATTCCCACATTTGGTGATAACAGTAAAAATTACCTCAAGAGATAAGAGTCATGGAAAGACATGCTGATGCACTTAATGTGCTGTTGGATTTAATGACGACTCATTGGAAAAAAATGCTGTAATATTTTTTTGATGGAATATATATCTTTAATCTTTACTGTATTTGTTATACTTATGTTCAGTTAGTTTAATTTTCATGGACTTGAGTTTTTGTTTTCATCAGTCACAAGTGTTCTTTGTTTCTCGCCACTAATCTGTTTCAATGGGCAGTAATCATCACAGCTGTTCGTCCTTTAGTTTATCAACATGTGTATTTAAGAGTATCTGTGTTTGTCGGTTGTTGTTTGTTTATGTATACGTTTTTACACGCTGTTACGCTTATTGCCTGCTTGTGGATTAAACCTTGTTTATATTTTCAATCTGCCTCAGTCTGTCTTCAATATTCAGTCTTGTAACAGTATTTAATTTATGCTTAAATATGAGTATATTCACAGATGCAAAATAGATGCATGTAATTTTGTTACAAGACAATGTGTAGTTTTATTAACTGACGTGCTGTAATAAGTTGGATTACTGGCTTATGTTATATACCATACACAACGGTGAAAATCCAATAAGCCAACTTATTATGTAAATACATGAACATAAACAAAATAAAAATAGGAAAAAAAATTATAACAATGTTTGTATGTAGAAATATTACACATATAAATATATAAAGCATTTATTTCTCAAGTTTAAATGTCAGAGCTTTTCTTAAACTTGTCTTATTTTTCAAGTAAACATTCAAACGTCTTTAAAACAAGATCAATTAACTTGAGAAGCAAAGTTCCGTCAAATACTGTTGAATTTCTGTAGGTTTGTTTATCTTACCCTTATAGCCATCACTTAGATTTAGGCTTTATACAACTTATTACAAGTCTTAATATCTTATGCAATTTTTGTTTAATGATATTTAGATATTTCTACTGGGGAAAAAGTACTGATTAATGATTAATGTGTTTTTTTTAAATAGTTTTGGGTTTGGGTTGTTTAGGGTTAGAAAATAAACTCTACTTGAAAGTGCCCACAGTGCATCAGGACACACAAGTTTCCCACAAAAAAAAGGTTGTTTGTTCAGTGAACTTGATTAAATTGAGGAAAACTTGTCCAGGCAATTACTTTAGGTCAGAACAAGAAGGATAAAAAAGTTAATTTGTCATACTAACTAGAAATAGCGCATGCAATTTAGTGTACTATTATATCCAACGTATAGGATGCAAAAGAGAGACTGGTCTCAGTACTGGAGATTACCACAGTTCCCTTTCGAAGGGAACGACGCTATAGGGAACGCCTCAGGCGTGACAGGTGTCTGAAATCAAGTATCAACTCACAACAATCATGTTGACCGGCGACAGCCCGTGCTTCATCAGCTCGAATGATGAGCACGCAACCTGGATGTATAAAAAGGGCGCCTTGAGACCGTGACAACATCCTTTTCGTCTTCAGGGACTGTTTGTCTGTTTTTGAGTAGTCAACAAAAATGAAGCGTGCAGAGAAGGGGAGAAATACTTTCCGCAAGTGTGCCGACCCGTGTCCCTGATATTCGACACCGGAGGATTCACACTATCTGTGCGTTTTCTGCCTGGGAGAAGAGCACGCGCGGGAAGTTCTCGAGGGAGCTTCCTGCGCAAACTGTGAGCGTTTTTCTCTGAAAACGCTCCGTTCTCGTCTGTCCCACTTCTCGAGGGAAGTGGGCGCGGCATCTGAACCCCGCGGTGTTGGTCCCGCTCGGGCTGAGGCTCAGCGGCGCGTGAGCTCGTGGGGCTCTCAGATGGAGCTGGCAGATCGTCTGGAGAGGGGCGTTAACCTCGCGGATGATCTGCCAGCTGACGAGGGTGAGTTACAGGTCGATGTTGAAGAGGTTCTTTCTCTTTCTGATGGATCTGTAACCGGTTCTCTTCGGGCCGGGCAGGAGTTGGCTGCTGATGATGTCAGTCTGGTTGAGACTGAACCATCTCAGCCCTCCTGCCCAGTGTACGCTGAGTTGGTGGATGTTATGGGGCGCGCCACCAACAGATTACAGCTACAGTGGAGGCGCGTCCGGGAGGAACCTGCTCGTGGTATTTTGGACGATCGGTTCCTCCCTTCCCATAAACCACCAGCCCGGACGAGCCGTCCATTCCTTCCTGATCTCCACTCTGAGATCGAGAAGGCATGGAAGAATCCGTTCTCTGCGCGTCTTCATCTGCATCAGCGGAATAATTTCGCTGCTGTGGATGGGGCCGCGGAGCACGGGTATGTGTCGATGCCACCAGTGGACGAGACGTTGGCCAACTATCTCGCCTCTGGTCGGTCTTCGTCACTAGGAGCTCCGTCCCTGCCATCCAAGCCGCTTAAGACTACATCACGCTTGAATGGCAGAGCGTACACAGCAGCAGGTCAGACTGGAGCGGTTCTGCACACCCTCGCGGTCCTTCAGGCCTACCAGGCCGACCTGCTGCGGGACCTCGATCAGGGGGCCGGTCTGTCCCCTGACGCGGTCGCAGAGCTGCGCCGCACCACGGATTTGTCTCTCCGGGCCCACCAAACAGTCTGCTGCCTCCATCGGAGGTTCGATGGCGGCTATGGTGGCCACGGAGAGGCATCTGTGGCTCAACGAGGCTGACATCGGGGAGAAAGAAAAGACCTTTCTCCTCGATTCGCCGGTTTCGCCTTCCGAGCTTTTTGGACCTTCTGTCGACACGGTGGTCGATAAGTTCAGGGAGGCGAGGGCGCGCTCTGCGGCGTTTAAGAGCTGCATACCGCGGAGGTCCTCGGCCCAGCCCAGGCAGGCGGGAGGGCCTGGTTCGTCGTGGTCTGAGGATCACAGACAGGCCCAGAAGGCCAGTGTCGCTTCCCGCACGCCCCATCCTCCTAGCAGAGGGAGCAGGGCGCGCAGGAGGCGTAACTCCCGCGTGAGGCACGATCTCAGGGAGGTGATCCAGAGCAAACATTCTCAGACCAAACGTTAACCTCCCTGGATCTTGTTTCCTATCCACCATCGCTCCCAGGCTCCTCCTACATCAGGCCTGGGGCGGGGCCCATGATGAGCTCATGAATTCTCTGATGGCCCGCTTCAGCTTGGTTGATAGGAGCGCCTTACCTTTACTTGTGAAACAGTAAAAAAAAAAGAAAGAAAAGAAAGAGGGGGTTACTGAGTTTCTGACTCCCGGTGTGGCTCATTCCGCATGCTGCAGGTTTTATGCTGAGTGAAAATGTTCTTTTGCGCAAATAACATTTTTCTCTTCTTTTTCAGAACTCGCCTCCTGTACAGAGCCGGGGACATGTTTGGTAAGCAAGGTTGTGAGTCGAACTCCCACACACTGTGGTCGCCAGGTTACAGGCCTCGCCAGGCCTTCCGGGTTATGAGCTTCCACATGTCAGGTTACAGGCCTTACCCGGCCTTCCTGAATGTGAGCTCCCACATACTGTGGTTGTCAGGTTGCAGGCCTCACCCGGCCTCCCTGAATGTGAGCTCCCACACACTGTGGTTGTCAGGTTGCTGGCCTCACCCGGCCTCCCTGAACGTGAGCTCCCTCACACTGTGGTTGTCAGGTTGTAGGCCTCACCCGGCCTCCCTGAGTGTGAGCTCCCACATACTGTGGTCGCCAGGTTACAGGCCTCATCCGGCCTTCCTGGTTATGAGCTCCCACACACTGTGGTCGCCAGGTTACAGGCCTCATCCGGCCTTCCTGGTTATGAGCTCCCACACACTGTGGTCGCCAGGTGACAGGCCTCACCGGCCTTCCTGGTGATGGGCTTCTACATGTCAGGTTGCAGGCCTCTCCCCGCCTCCCTGAATGTGAGTTCCCACATACTGTGGTCGCCAGGTTACAGGCCTCACCCGGCCTTCCTGAGTGTGAGCTCCCACATACTGTGGTTGCCAGGTTACGGGCCTCACCGGCCTTCCTGGTGATGGGCTTCTACATGTCAGGTCACAGGCCTCACACGGCCTCCCTGAATGTGAGCTCCCAGATACTGTGGCCCGGCGCATTCTGTGGCAGGTGACAGGCCCCAGCCAGCCTTCCTGGTTATGGGCTCCCACATACTGTGGTCGCCAGGTTACAGGCCTCATCCGGCCTTCCTGGTTATGAGCTCCCACGCACTGTGGATGAGCTCCCACCTAATGTGGTCGCCAGGTTACAGGCCTCACCTGGACTTCCTGAATATGGGCTCCCACATACTGTGGTCACCAGGCTACAGGCCTCACCCGGCCTTCCTGAATATGAGCTCCCACATACTGTGGTCGCCAGGTTACAGGCCTCACCAGCCTTCCTGAGTACGACCTACTGTGGTCGCCAGGTTATAGGCCTCTCTGGCCTTCCTGATATGAGCTCCCACCTACTGTGGTCGCCAGGTTACAGGCCTCACCCGGCCTTCCTGAATGTGAGCTCCCACATACTTTGGTCGCCAGGTTACAGGCCTCACCTGGCCTTCCTGGATATAAGCTCCCACATACTGTGGTCGCCAGGTTACAGGCCTCACCCTGCCTTCCTGAGTGTGAGCCCCCATGAGCTTCTACAGGTCAGGTTACAGGCCTCATCCGGCCTTCCTGAATGTGGGTTCCCACACACTGTGGTCACCAGGTTTTTAGGCCTCTTAGGCCTTCCTGGGTGTGAGCTCCCACATGCTGTGGTCGCCAGGTTACAGGCCTCACCCGGCCTTCCTGGTTATGAGCTCCCACATATTGTGGTCGCCAGGTTACAGGCCTCACCAGGCCTTCCTGAATGTGAACTCCCACTCACTGTGGTCGCTAGGGTGTAGTTGTGAGCTTTCACATGTCAGGCCTCATCAGGCCTTCCTGAATGTGAGCTCCCACCCACTATGACTATCAGGTTACAGGCCTCATCTGGCCTTCCTGATCATGGGTAAATTCAGGCCTCAAAACCGGCCTCCTGAATTTAGAGTGATGAAGTACATGCACATTTACTTCATCTATTTTCTTTGTACGCTCCGTACCTTCTAAATAAACCCATGCTTATGGTAAATCACACGACGAAACGTCTTGTGTACTTTCTAAAATCCATTTCTTATGGTAAGGGTTGTGCGCTGTACGCTTCAGTCCCTTCCTATGTGGCTAGACCCCGGTCTTTCACCTTGGGTCCCACTCTAGATGCGTCCTGTCATCAAACTATGCTACGACAGACGCCTTTCTCTAGCTAACTTCCACTTTTGATCCAGGCCTTCCTGGACTCAGAATGGCTAAGTTCATGCACTTTTGTTTCATGTACTTTCTAAAAATCCATATTTATGGCCTTTCTGGAAGTAGCCCCACATGGTGTGGTTGTCAGGTTACAGGCCTCACCAGGCCTTCCTGAAAGTAAGCTCCCACAGGTTGTGGTTGCCAGGTTTCGGGCCTCACCGGCCTTCCTGAGTATGAGCTCCCACCTACTGTGGTCGCCAGGTTACAGGCCTCACCCGGCCTTCCACCCGGCCTTCGTGAATATGAGCTCCCACATACTGTGGTCACCAGGTTACAGGCCTCACCCGGCCTTCCTGAATATGAGCTCCCACATACTGTGGTCGCCAGGTTACAGGCCTCACCCGGCCTTCCTGAATATGAGCTCCCACATACTGTGGTCGCCAGGTTACAGGCCTCACCCGGCCTTCCTGAATATGAGCTCCCACATACTGTGGTCGCCAGGTTACAGGCCTCACCCGGCCTTCCTGAATATGAGCTCCCACATACTGTGGTCGCCAGGTTACAGGCCTCACCCGGCCTTCCTGAATATGAGCTCCCACATACTGTGGTCGCCAGGTTACAGGCCTCACCCGGCCTTCCTGAATATGAGCTCCCACATACTGTGGTCGCCAGGTTACAGGCCTCACCCGGCCTTCCTGGATATAAGCTCCCACATACTGTGGTCACCAGGTTACAGGCCTCACCCGGCCTTCCTGAATATGAGCTCCTACATACTGTGGTCGGCGGGTTACAGGCCGCATGGGCCTTCCTGAGTATGTACTTCCACATGCTGTGGTCGTCAGGTTTCAGGCCTCACCGGCCTTCCTGATATGAGCCCTCATGTACTGGAGCTCCCCACATAGACCTTCCTGGTTTTGATCCCTCTTACTTTCTCAGTGTTCAGAACGAACACTGGGTAGGCCCATGGATTGAGTGGACGTCTTCCGTCATTTCTTGAGGTTGAGTCACACTCTCCGGGGAATCCCGTCTCTGTGATCCGGAACTGAATGGTTTCTGCCAGCTTTGCAGGCCTTCAGTTTTGGATGCCTTTTCCAAGGCAGTTTCCAGAGGCTCTGTCTCGGACAGACAGGCAATGGCCAGACTGTGTGTCTTAGGATAGATCACCAGGCCAGCCTGGTGGCATGTCAGGAGGCATGCTCTCCTGAATAGTGACTGGCTGGGTGTCCTTTGAGTCCCCTAGCCACACTCCCTAGAAGGGACCCCTTCTATTAGGAAGTTGTGGTCCTAAGCCTTTGAGCTGGCCCAGATATTCCTCCCGTGAACTATGTTCTGGCAGTTTTCTCGGTTCATTAGCTTGGGCTATGATCAGTAGGGAGTGCTGTCACTGACAGCCCAACGTGACCTAGGGTGAGTGGTTTTAGTGTCCTTTGTATTACTGGTTCTGACAGTTGTCACTGCCATTGGGCATGCACTCGCCTCAGTATGGCGGCGTGGGTATTTCGTTCCCCATAGTGTCGATGACGTATTGTTGAGTTCCCTTCGAAAGGGAACGTCTCAGGTTACAACTGTAACCTATGTTCCCTGAGAACAGGGAACGAGACAATACGTCTCCCTGCCATACCTCGGGGCCTGCCTGCAACAGTCCCTTCAGACGATAGGATGTTGTCACGGTCTCAAGGCGCCCTTTTTATACATCCAGGTTGCGTGCTCATCATTCGAGCTGATGAAGCACGGGCTGTCGCCGGTCAACATGATTGTTGTGAGTTGATACTTGATTTCAGACACCTGTCACGCCTGAGGCGTTCCCCATAGCGTCGATGACGTATTGTCTCGTTCCCTGTTCTCAGGGAACATAGGTTACAGTTGTAACCTGAGACGTTTTTGCTCATTGTGTGAAGCAGCAGACATCCTAGTAATCATAAAACCACCCACAGCCTAAGCACAAGCACCACTTTTCAGCCCAAAGATAACCTCAAAACTCAAAAACATAACAGAAATTCTTCAATATAACTGAACATTTAGCAATAAGTGTACGGTAATAAGTATTTCTCTTTACTGGAAAACTCAAATGATTCAAAATGTACTTTCCGAATGCAGTCCCTTGCAAAGCATGCTGGAAACTACAGATCCACTGCCCAGTTACTTATGTCAACAAAAATGATTTAAGTACTCCCAACACAAAATATTTAATTAAACATCAATTTTACAAATTTTTGATGATATTCAGATATTATACTGTCGACAAAAATACTGATTAAAGTTTTTTTTTTCATAGTTTTGGGTTTGGGTTGTTTATGGTTTATTTAAATGTAGCCTATTTAAATTGCTTCAGCAAATTTGAACAAAGTAACAAAGTTTTTTTGAGTGCACCTTCTCTGGCTCTCAAAAATAAGTATTGCATAAGACTGATTTCAGTTGACATTATGGGCTTCAAATTCCACAAAAACAGCCTCACTCTGCTGGACAAACATTTAGTTTATTCATAACATCTGACATTTAGGCCTGGAGGAAGCAGGAGGCTGAGCTTGAAATTATTCATTTGGAGTTTTCCGTCAGACCCAAAAACTAAGGAACATAATGTCCTTCTTCTGTTCTGTATGCAAGCAAGACTCTTCATGTTTTTTTTCTTTTCTTTTCCCTCTCTGTTTTTACTTAGTCTTGTTTCATCATTTTATTGTCAAGATTCAAGATTCAAGATTTTATTTGTCACATACACAGTTATACAGAATATACAACCTGTAGTGAAATGTAAAATAGGGTCCACTCCAAGATAGTGCAATATTATAAAATACTAGACATAAATTAACAATTTAGATAAATAAGATAAAATTCCTAGTAATATAAATCTGTAATATAGGCTAAACTGGTAATATTACATACAGAAATGTGCAGACAATGGTAACAAAATAGTTACATAGCAGCAGTATAAAATGCAAAATGATGCAAGAAAAGTAGCTGCATTATAATAAAGCAATCAGTGTTGACTCCAGATATTGACAGTCTTTGATCAATATGTTATTACTGTGTATTGTGACGCCAAGTGAAAGGTATCTAAATGTTGTATTTGGTTCTTGTCAAAAAGTCTTCTTGGCTGACAAGCCATAGCCAGAGGATTTGGGAAAAACATTATCATATCTGCATGATTGGCTGATTATTAGGCAGAGTTTAAGAAACAACTCCTTGTTGAGGTATGTCTCTCTGTGTGTCATACTAACAGTTTTTCTAATAAATTGCAAGGCATCTTGACGCTTTCATTTGCATCCAATAGAGCTTCTAGGGAGGGATATCAAATCTGAAATAACATAATATAAAATAAATCATTATTAAATTAAATGTTCATTTTTCATCTATTTTTCAATTTTCCTCATCTAAACGAAAAGTTTAAAAGTATAGCCTACTCGAGATAAATACTCTAAAAACTGTTTTTTTTTATGTGTTATTACAGTGTTATTTTGTTTAGATCATGTGACCAGTCAAATACTTGTACTAAATTAAAATCATTTTACTCATGTATTACTGGACTACAGAAAAAGCTGTAAATAGGCTACAAGCAGAATAACTAAACTTGACACAAGGTTGGATCTATTTGGGAATCAAATTATCAAATTAACCAAAATAGGGACAGAAGATTTAGCACCCCCCCCCCCCCCCCCCCTTTTCATGTAGATCAGATTTACTGTACCCTCAGTGTAACTTCTAAAATATTAATACGTTTTGATGCGTTTATTTATTTCCACCCTCCAAGGCCATAATGGACTTTGTAATAGCGATGGCTGGGCTGATGCTATTAGTACCAGTGCTTAATGTTTGCTCACAGAAGCATGTGGGCCGCATTTAAAGTCTGGCAGGATGTGAGCATTGGCTTGACTTTGCTTGGCTAACGGCAGGTACCCACATTTGAGGCTAATGAATCTCTCTCCCTGCGTTTTAGCATGTCTGTTTTCTTTAGAGGGCAATGAGGCTTAAAGCTACAGAACACAGCATCTGGGTAATATGCTTTTTAGTGTAAGGTTGTTTGCGCATTCATTTGTGAAAGGATTATGAGCCATTTTTAACATTAGCAGAACATTCTAATTCATCTGTTTTCAGGTTGCAGCCAAGATGTGAACAACTTCTGTAAGAATTTAACATTACTGTGCATATTTTCAGCTGTACTGGTCCTTTTAAACATACAAAATTTTGAATTAAACAGCATTTATCAAATAATTATTTTAATAACACGGGAGCTATTGTCATAAACTCTCCAAAAATAGTGTAAAGAGACAACTCGAGAAATTCAGTAAAATATTAGCCTGGGTTTCCCCATGCTGCCTTGCGCGCAGCGCAATTTAATTCACGCTGCTAGGCAGCCTGAACTCCATGGACCAGATTTTCGCCTCAGCGAGGGGACCAATCACAGAACGGAGAGGGAGCAGCAAGACGATGACGGCGTCTATGCGACACACCAAAGCAGTTTGTTTATACCTATGGATCCAACATGGCTGCAGAAGTTACCTTTCGATGCAGCCTATAGTCAATAGTCGCTGAACGCCATCGTGTACACATAAATCTCTGACCGATCGTCTTCTTCCTCGTCTAATTTCTGTCGCTCTACATAAGTCATCTGGTATAATTGAAACAATTGGCTATGAGCTACGTACAGGCGCATTTGATAGACATTCGTAGCACCCAATAAACGGCTCTGGGTATTCGTAAAACACACCTCAAATACGAGAAAATGAACATGTGGTTCCCAGACCCACGTCTCAATGAGACTAGGTCTGAAGTTAGCCAGGCTAGTAAAATATAGAAACCAATTGTAAGTATAGTGGAGTATAATGGCGTGATCTTAAAGCTAAAATATGTAATTTTTTCGCCGCTAGGGATCCCTAACCACTTACAATAACAAAGGTGTAGGTTGATGACGAAGTGAATAAGTGGAATCATGGAAATTGTTGTCATGCCGATGGATCTAATAATGTTTATGGATGAGTGAATACATTCATGTTTTTTAACATGACTGTGGTATGAAGCAGGTCACGATTGCTAATGAGAGACAGATATCAGCGCCACACGCGAGTCCCGCGAATATAAAGGAATGAGGACATTTCATTCTACCGAACTACACACAAGTGCTGTATTACTACTCATATGGGTCAGTTTATTTGATGGATAACGTGGATATTACGTCATTGACAGGCGACAAGTTACAAGGGTAGGGCACTATTTAAAATTGTGAATTTCTCTAAATTTACAAATTCTTGGAAACATTTAGCATAATGTAAACAAACAATTGAAAGAAATATATAACTTATATTTTTTTGGATATTTTGATAAAAAATTCTTACATATTGTACCTTTAAGGTATAATCCTATAATGAATGAAAAAAACTTCTGAAGGTCTGGAAGAACCTCTGGCTATTATTAATGTAATGAGTAATGACACCGACAAAAATGATCAAATTCTAACCTAATATGATCAGTATTCCTTGTGCTTTGATCCGTGCCATGAATATTTAAGCATGTGTATATGTTGACGATTCTTATTTGCATTAATGTAAATATTTCAAAAGGTCCACGTGTCTTATCGCACTTAGGGAAGTTTAATTTTAGAAGACCTCCCACAGACCTGCGTCAGGTCCTTTTATTACTGGGGAAAAACTCAAATTTGAGCATTAATGTGGCGGTAAGCAGCACTTAGAGACGGCTTATTAAAGAGTGGAAACCTGATGAGTATAATTAGCTCATATGTTTCCCTCGACAGATGCGCTGGGGACATTAATGTGTTAGTAAAATCTCTCTTGGATGCAAGCTTACCACTGATTATGCCGATATTGTCACAAACAAATGCAGGCTGCATTTAAATGAACATTAAAGAGGACTGCACCAATCATCATATAACGGGAGCAAGCTAGGACCAAATGTCAAATTAACACTATATATGATTCAATAAAAAACAAAACATTGCATTGCCTTAAATATAAATAATGCAAGGATAAAATGCTCAGATAAATGAGGGACAATGCTTGAACTAATGGCCTCAGTATAGATTTACAAAAAATTTCACAAATACTCAAACTTTTCTCTAATGAGCATGTAAAAGAAAATTGGTTTACTGTAATTAAAATTCCCCTGAGTAGTGTTTTTTTTATTCTTTAATTCTTTAATGTGTCCTGTTATATTTCCTTATGATGGTTGCAACATGATGCTTACTGCATTTGCATGTTTTTTTCTTTTCTCTGTTGTGATTTTGTGACAGAGAGAAGGAGAAAGAGTGAGAGAGAGAGAGAGGGGGAGAGGGAGAGAGAGAGAGAGAGAGAGAGAGAGAGAGAGGGAGAGAGAGAGGAGAGAGAGAGAGAGAGAGAGAGAGAGAGAGAGAGAGAGAGAGAGAGAGAGGGAGAGAGAGAGAGAGAGAGAGATAGAGAGAGAGAGAGAGAGAGAGAGGGAGAGAGGTCTGCTTCATTCTACAGACCTCCAGACAGGTGTCTCTTTGCTGTGCTGTTGCACTTACCAGTGATCCAAAAGCGGCACTGTTGAATCGTGGGCAACATCTAAAATTAGAAGCAGAGCTGATGCTGATTCAGGCCATGCTCAGAGCCCAGGCTGTTTCATTAAAGAGATGGGTATGCCCTATAGGTCACAGACTCAGACAGGATCTGTCACGAAAAAACCCCTGAGTCAATGCCTCCATCCTCGCCACACAGGTTGCTCCAGAGATGCATTACAGAGCAAACAGAGAGTTTTAATGATCAGTGGAGATGCTAGTGGTGAGCTAGCATCAGTTCTGACTTCAACCTGTATTTGTATTTAGCTTGAACCATTCTGTTTAGTGTTCCTGTAGTTCATACTGTATGGTAGAGAATGGCATTAACAACACCATAGAACAATGTGTTCAATCAAACTGAATCAAATTGAACTGAACTGAATCAAACTGATCTGAATAACTGAACTGAACTCAACCAAATTAAACTGAACTGAACTGAATAGACTCGACATAAATTACACTGAACAGGAACAAACCGAATCAACATGAACTGAACCAAATCCAGCTGAACAACTGAACTGAACTAAATCAATGTGGGCTGCATTTCCCGCACAACAACGTAACTTGATGCTTAACAACAATAGTATGATACATTGTCGAAGAAATTAACTAGCTAGTTACGACTGTTTCCCGAAACCGTATTATCACAAATTTGTCATTCAACCATGTTGGTTAATGATGTCACACAGGTGGTGGAGTAAAAACGTATTTTAATCAATCCGTTTGAGATCGAAATAATGCCAGATTTTTGCTAAAAATACTGAAATGGTATTTGAGGAATAATTATCAAGCATCGCGTTAGTTCAGACCGGCCACGTCAGCCAAGTTCACATCAGCTGATATACATCGGCATATATAAGCTCCCATTCCTTCAGTATTTCCTCCATAACATCGCTCTGTCCAGGCATAGCAGCATGGACAGGCGTAGGAGTTTTTGCCCAGAACAGAACCATACCACCAACACTAACTGTATGCTATAATTGTAATACATTTATATACTTGGCAAAGTGGTCCTGACTGAGCTCATTTTCTCAGTTATTTTGCTTTATTTCCAGATTCAATCATTGGCTCTTTCTTAATTACTAGAACATATATGAACTCTTCAAAAACGGTGCTTTAAATCGCTTGACAAACTAAAATACGTATATTCCAAATAAAATATATAGATTGTACTATAAAATATATAAGCTTGCTCAATTTGCTCAAGATAAGGATTAATTAAATCCATGTCGTGCAAATAGGAAACTATGCTTCTAGCCAACTTTGCAATGCTGTTTGCGAATGTTCATAGGAACTATGGTCTTGGGAAACACAGACTCATTGAACTATATGCGGATATGACGGAACTTGTGACCATAGTTGGCTTACGTTGCTTTTGGGAAATGAAACTCTGAACTGTACTGAACTGAACCAAACTTAATCAACCGGAACTGAACTAAACCAAATCTACCAAAACTGAACTGAGCTGAATCAACTAAGCTTGAATTGCACTGAACTGAACTGTACAGTGAACTGAGCACCGCCTGAATGCACCGTCTGAATATATACACATTTCATTTAGGTCTTTTAGTTTGTCAAGAGATACCGTCTGAACTGAACTGAGCTGAACCGAATAAGTGAACTGAACAGAAGCAAACCGAATCAAAATGAACGGACTTGAATAACTGAACCAGACCAAACCAAACTGAACTGGCAATCACTGCCATTCACAAAAGCTCACACAATTGTAATTTATTCAAAAGCTAAGAAGGATAGAAGTAAAGACCTTCAGAGCCCAAATTAATAAATACGGATGGCCTAATGGTTAAAGATATGGGCTACTGGTTTGAATCTGGTTGAGATGAGACATCCTTTTTGTTCTGACACTCTTGAGCAAGACACATACCTGACTTGGCTCCTGCAGAACTGTTCCTGTAATGAAATCTGTGTCAAACACATTACATGGGATAAAAGCGTCTGCTAAATGACTAGTAACTAGGCAGGCATCAGACAATGACACACTAATGGCGAAGCATGTCTGTCTCATCACAGGAGGTCTATAGCCCGAAACTGGCATCTCCTTGAAGACCACAGACAAGATTACAGGAAAGAAATGCTCCGTACAAGGTTGATGCCTACAGTCAGTACATTGCTTTAAAGACATGCAAAATATAATTTGAATATAATTTGAATATTAGCCAAAAGCTTTTTTGGGGTTCTTTGTTAAAACAACAATCTGCCACGGTCAGCACATCTGAAACAGTCCATCTGCGTGAAATAACAAAACTACACAGCCACAGGCAGTCCGAGTGATTCTCTCCAAATCATGCTTCCGTTTAAACTCATCCTGTGGTCACACAGTAAGCTCTCTGTACAAAACAGCTCAACTCAGCAAGATACCGCCATTTCTAAACACAGCAGATGAAGACAAATGTTTGCAGGCACCATATTCCTCCCATTTTTCTTTTTCTTTCTTTCTTTTTTGGTCAAGTTTAATGCAGCCCAGTGTGATAAATTATCAAAAGCCAAGAAACCGAATCAAAAGGCATCTAAGATGCTTGTTCACGACAGTTCAGAAAACAGTTGGAGATTTACGCCATTGAATGGATGCGGTCAACCTTGGCACAAAACCCCATGGGGGAGATCACATGCAGGAAAGGAGGAAGGGAATGAGCTAAATAAAATTACACCAAATAATATGTTACGGAGGGGAATGCATAAGTAGCTCTGTGATCCCCAATGGCAAAGCACGAGTCGTTAAAACCAGAAGCCGAGCTCGAGGAGAATGGGCTGCAATTACTCTCAGAGAATAACACTGTGCAAATCAATCATTGCCAAAACCCAGAGAGGTGTCAGGGAGAATGAGGCGCGGTCCGATCGGACACACGCTCCGACGCTCCAGTCACCTGAGAGTTTTGTCATAACAGCATCCCCCCCCCCCCCCCCCCCATAACAGTATTAATTGGGGAATGATTAACGAGCTTGTGGGAGACGTGTCCTTGAACGTGCCAGGGAAAGCAGACTCCAAAAGCGGTTCCAAATGCACTTGTTTATACAGATTTCAGGGCGTCAGGAGTTTCATTCTATCATGTTCTGCAAATCTGCCTCACTGGGTCAAAATTGTTGAAATGAATGAACTAATTACACAGTCAACAACTCGGATATCTGCACTTTCAGACACATCACAATCTGAATAACCTCAAAATGATGAGTCTGTGAGTAAGTCGGTAACCACTCCGCTTAAGTAAAGGTGCACCTTCATGCCAGCATCATTCATTACACTTACTGAGAATTTGATGCCTAATGGCCCAAATAAAGGTGTTTGAATTACTCTTATTATTTTGATGCAACTAAACATTGACTTTAAAACTCAAACACAGAAACAGCACTTAGTCTTATCATTTTATGCCACTACATGCCATACTATTGTAAACAAAGAAATCATGAATGTTCTTTAACTTATGTCTCTTTTATGGATAGATTGTATTTATGTATTTATTGTTTTACACTTGTGCCAGATTTAGTGAAATAAACAGTGTCATTGAAATATGAGACGTGATGTCTGAAGAAAAAAATCACTTGTGACCAAAATTATTTAAATGTTTTTAAAGGTGTATTTTTATTTTTATGAAACAGCCTAGAGACTGTGTAAAAATAAGGTTTAAAAGTGTCCATAGTTGCACAAAATATAATGACTTCCCGAAACAGATCTCTGATATAAATGTCATATCAAAAGAGTGTGATCTTCTACATACTTGCAGAATGCTATTAATCATTTATTTATTTATTTTTCAAATGCTGATGGTGTCTAAAGTCAATTAGCTAAGGGCTTGTGGGGTAAAAAAACACCTCACTTTCAAATCTTATAGCTGTGTTCTATATTTGTGATTTTCACTCAAGCAAGGTTTTTAGAATCACATTATTAATTCCACATTTACTGACTTTACAAATTTTTGAGTGAGGCTCTGTTTCTGTGTTTTTTCAACTACAATCTTTCCTTGCTGCAAATACTCTGTTTGAACATTTTCAATCTGGTTTTAAAACTGCCCACAGCACTGAAACAGCCCTTCTGAGAGTGTTAAATGACATTTATTTGGCAACTGATACGGGTAGCTCTGTGGTCCTCGTTCTTTTAGATCTATCATCTGCTTTTGACACCGTTAACCATTTGGTATTAATTAATAGACGGAAATGTTGGGTGGCTCTTTCTGGTACAGTCCTAAAATGGTTCAAGTCATTTTTATCTGACAGGAAATTTGTGGTTAGGACAGGAGAATTTTTATCTTCTACTGCTCCTCTCCCATGTGGCCTTCCTCAAGGCTCGATTTTGGCCCCCTCTCTATTTTCATCATATATGCTGCCTCTGGGGTCTATTTTTAGAAAACATGGGGTGTCGTACCATTTTTAGCCGATGATACCCAAATTTATTTGCCTTTCAGTAAAAATGATCGACTGGCCAAATGATCGACTCTTTCCTAATGTCTAGATGAGGTTAAATCCTGGTTATCGGTAAATTTTTTATCCTTAAATAAGGAGAAAACTGAAGTAATTGTTTTTGGCCCTTCTGAAAATACGAAAACACTTAACCTGGATTTGGGGTCACTATCGACTTTTAGGTCCTCGCAGGCACGGAAACTGGGTGTTCCCTATCGGTCAGTCACTACAACGTAGGTCATGACTGACCAATAGGAATCTTGCTAGAGAGGCCAATCTACTTCGAGTGAAACTAAAACAAGCCAATACACATTGGCGTCTGGGTGTTATCCTGGATGACTTTAAAAAATCTCTTCAGTAGTTGGGTCCAGTTTTCATCAGCTACGTCTACTTGCAAAAATTAAACATTTCCTTACTGATAAGACATTGGAGATGGCAGTGCATGCTTTTATTACGTGACGTCTTGACTATTGCAATTCGTTATACTGTGGCATTTCTAAGGCCCAAATTGCCCGTCTCCAGTTAGTTCAAAATGCTCTCATAATCAAGATTTCTTTTGAAAAAGAAGAAAAGGGATCACGCCACTCCAATTTTAAAGGCCCTTCATTGGTTGCCAGTGCAATTTAGAATACATTTTAAAATTTTACTATTTGTTTTTAAATCACTGCACTTTCAGTCACCTGGTTACCTATCTGACCTGCTGCATCAGTATATCCCCTCAAGAAGCTTAAGATCTGGAGAACAGAATCTTATTTTAATTCCACATTCGAGACTTAAACGCAGAGGTGACCGTGCCTTTTCGGTAATCGGTCCGTGCCTCTGGAATGACTTGCCAGTGGAAATTCGATTGGCTCCAAGTTTGACCATTTTTAAGTCTCTTTTAAAAACTCATTTGTTCTCTTTGGCATATTAGGATTGTATTATTGCCTAAATATGGAAACCTTGATGGAACAGAAACTGTGTGTCTTAAAATGGATAGTGTTCACTTTATGTTCTTTTGTTCTGTTCTTTTGTTGTGAAGCACTTTGGTCAGTCTGTGACTGTTTTAAATGTGCTATATAAATAAAGTAAACTTGAAACTTGAAACTTGAACTTGAGGCATAATGAGAAATAATTTGCATCCGAAACATACCGTACAAGCTAGCTGTGCATAAAACAATTTCCTGAATATGTGCTCATTTAGGATCAGTAATAAAGAGCCTTTATACTCTCAGCATGGCAGATCAGTGCAGAAGCTATAGTATAAGCAGAGGATGGAAAGGTCATGGTTATAACCATTATTTGTGCCCTTCATCTACTCAGTCTTAACTTCATGTCTCGACTTCATGCCCCATAACTCCAGTTTATGGACCAGCCGGTCCAGTTCTGGTATAAAGATAAAATGAAGACGTCCTCGCATTCCTGTCCAATCTTATAAAGTGGTTCTAATGGACATCAACATTATGGGTTTAATATTAGATAGTAAAATGGCATACTAAAGTGTAAAATAAGGAAAATCAAGGCTTTATATACCATCTTAGCATAATTTGTTCCATTTTATTTCTGGAGGTTTCAGACAAGCAGATGCATTGGACATTCTTACATTTGCATGCAGAGGTTAATATATTTTAAAATCTAACTTATTAAGCTGTGTTTTCAGTTCATTAGCCATGCTAATCATTCTAATATGCTGAATCGGTGCTATTCCTTATTATTATCAATATTAAAAACAGTTGTCTTGTTTAATATTTTTGTGGAAACTGATAAATTTTTTCTCAGGATTCTTTAATGAATAGAAAGTTTAAAAGAACAGTGTTTATTTGAATTAGACATTTTAAAGCCCTGCATTTCAGCCCGAGCCCAACGGGCCCCGACTTATTTACACCCCCTAGGGCCGGACTTCGGGTCAATTTTCACGTCATAGTTCACACGCGGGCTGGGGCTCAGGCCTTTTTTAGGCTTATCCTTCTTTTTATATTTTTGACATTAATTAAAAGAAAATATGATAAGTTGCCGATGGAATAACAAACATAGAAAGACATTTTATAACCTATCACACTGACATATGTCATATGACGAGATGTGCTGCGCTGGTTGAAACAACACGAGACCCTGCTACTGCAACTGTCTAGACTGGCTCGCTCTGTGTTTAGTGTCCCCGCCAACAGTAGTAGTAGCGAGCGTGTCTTCAGCGCAGCTGGAAGAGTTATAGAAGAAAGGAGGACTGGATTAAAACTTTTCTCCACGATGCTCTGTAAGAGACTGTTCTTAGCCATGTTAGGGGCCTGTCTTGTTTTTCGTTTGATTGGACTTTATTTTCATTAGTCTAACTGTTGGAAACTATTGGAAATAAGAATGGCCATGCTCTGTAGTGAAGACTTGATATTAGAGGTAAGATAACCTGCATGTTTGTTTTTAATTTAAAAACATTTTATTTTATTTGTTTAGATTGTATAGCTCATTTCATTTGCGAGTGCTGTTGCAACTTTTTCAAATATTGTGATAATAAACTAACTGTCTGTGTGATACGCTTGAAGTGTTTTATATCTATGGATTTTATTGTAGCCAAGTAAAGTGTTTATTTGAGAGGCTAAATTGATCAAACATATTTAACTCGCTGTCGGCAGCTTGGTCGTCATAAAAAATAAAAAAAATAAAAAATTTAACAAACAAATATTTCTCCGAACATTTGTCTAAATTAACTTAATAAAGAAATTAAAACAGAAACATACCAACTTTGCCATTGAAAAAAAAACTGAACTATTTTAATGGCTACAACAGTAGTATAGGACAGGCTGTGTAATGGAAAAAAACGGGCTCCAGTCGGACTCGGACTGAGAATTTTGATGAGCTGTCGGACACGGGTCAGGCCAGGGCCGGGCTAGGGCCTAGATTTGAGGCCCGCGCAGGGCTTTAAGACATTTTGAAACTAATAAACGTCTTTATGCATTCTTGGTGAAAAAGAAATTTCAAAAAAAAAAAAAAAGAGATAAAGCAAAACAAAAAAACATACTGACCCTAAACTTTTAAACAGTATTGTATATAATACAAAAATATCCAATGAATTAACAATCATGAACATGACAATGCAAATATACAGTAATTATCTAAATAATAAAAAAAAACTTTATTTAGTTTATACATCCTTATATATTTAACAGAATCAACAGCATTATTGTCATGTTTTAAGTATGATGAGAGGTGAGAATCAAGGTCCAGCAACAGTTTATTCAAAAAACACAAACCAAGATAATCCAAGACAGAAACATAATCCAAACATGAGAACCAGAGACATAGTCCAGACTGGGAAAACCAGGAATATAAATACACAGGTAACACAGGGGCTAATGATGGACAGGTGTAGATAATCAGTTCCAGTGGAAACTAATGAGGGTAACTTCGGAAACAAACAAGGCAACAGGGGCTAACAGGAACAAAACACAGGGACAATAACTTCAAAATAAGAGTGCCTATGACAACATAAATGAACACGCACCGAGGGCACGTTACAATAATAATGAATTGCATCATATACCCCATAAAATAAACAAAAGTTCAGTTCATTCACATGAGTCATCTGAACAAATTGATTCACTAGAATAAATCAGACTTATGAAAGCATATATATAATAATACATATGAAAGCAACAGCACAGTTTTGCAGGAAGAGTTTGCCTCAGCTCACTCAGATATATGCTGTGTGTGCACAACAATGTGACATTAAAAACTGAGGTGTAGCGTATTGTCATGCTATACCTCTACTTGCTGGAAAAAGTAGCTTGTTACTGAAAAATCTCCACATTTTAAAAGTAGCATAAGACTACTACATAACTCCAGTAACCCAGAAATATCAGTTCATGGGCCCTACAGTGTTAGAACACCTGCCTCAGACAGGATTATGCCGTTTCACCAGAGAATCCAACTGACACATTTTGGATCATGATCACCCTTTGACAACCATAATCCATAAATAGCATATTTAATGCACCACGGGCCTGTAACGGGACTGCTATCAAACATACAGCAGTGTAAATCAGAGATTCACAGTTCACTGCCTTAAACTCACTCAAACGGTCATGTCATCAGGCTTATTCATGCAGAAGATCTGGGCCTCAGATTACAGGAGGACCGTATTTGTGATTTGCTGAGGAATGAGCCAAGCGTGAATGTGATAAGGGCATATGGATGAGTGAAAGAATGAAGCTATTTGTTAGAGAAGGACTTTGGCCTTATACATGGCCCTAACACCCAGGTAGCTCTTCGGTTCAAATCAGAGGTCTTCCAAGATGCCTCGTCACAATATTCTCAATCTCTCCAGAGATCCACTTATAAACCTTAGATACAAAATAACCAGCTCTTCTATGAAGAAAATACTTTTGATATACACTACGAAATAATAAAAATGATCAAAACAAGAACATTTCACATATAGAAAGTGTATTTGGCAAGTAATTTCTGCAGATTGTCCATAACCATGACATACTCAATTCATCCTTCGCAGGGAGTTTGATTGACACGCGATCTGATCATAATCCGCCATCAGTACGACAAAGAAGTCACAAGAGTAGTAGATTAACGTCGGTGGATTTGAACTTGAAAAACGGTGTGTACTGACGTCATTCCACGGTTGAAACAACATTCCTTCTGGTGTTCATTCATGTTTATTTGATAATATAAATTAACTAGAAGGAAGAGATGATCAGTTCATGAGCAGCTTTAACTGAGGCTCTACAGCGATCTGTCATGACTCATTAAAGAGCCACAGAATGATATTTATTGTTTTAATTTCTTTAAAAAAAATCCATATTTGAAAGTTAAGACTTGTTTCATATCAAAAGTAACCTGCTCTGTCTGTCAGTGTGTTGTCAGTGTCCTCTTTGCTCCTTGATGTATATTTCAATGTGTGAGAACATGGTGTGGTGTGAGAGCGGCATGGCTTGTAGGACATAGCAACAGTAACTAAAGGGGGCGGGTCTTTGCGAACGGTCAATTGACAGGTCACAGGACAGGTGCAAATCTATGATTTTAAGTAAACAAAATAGTCTTATTTACTTCAAGCACTGATTCATATTTTCCACTCTCCGAAGTCTCTCATGCTTAAACTGCTTTTGTTGCTTTTCAAAAAGACTGGCTATGGCGTGAGGAAATAACGCAGGCAATGAATGATATTATGGGTCGGATCTACAGAACATCGTTCTCAGATACTTGTGAGGTGAGGTGATAGGTGATACTTATATGTAGATTTATTTATTTATAATATTCAAAAAACTGTAAATATGTTCATAATCTGCAAATCTGAAAATGTCCATTCTGACTAAACCCAACTGTGATACTTTTATTCTCATATATTGATATTTTTATTTTTTATTCTTATAATTTGTAGTATTATGTTTCTTGTTGTATTTGTATTTGTATATGTCCACTGGAAGCCTCAGTACCAAAACAAATTCCTTGTGTGTGCAAGCACACTTGGCAATAAAGCTCTTTCTGATTCTGATTCTGATTCAGAAGAATCACTGACTACGTTTACATGCAGCCAAATTTCGGGTTATGGTCGGGTTAAGGTCACTATTCGGGTTTCTGAAACATTATGGATAACCCGTTTACATGCTTGAGCAGAGAGAGTTACTCCTGTATACATGGAATTGCAATATCCCGATGTAAACGCGACGCGCGGTTAGCGTCTGGACGTACGGACAACCTTAAGACGCAATATGCGTCATTTCCGATTCTTCTTCCTGTATCCAAAGACAACAACAACAGCAGCACGCGGATAATGAATAGTTCGGGGCAGATAGCGATCGCCTTTGTTTGCGCTTTGGTGCTGGTAACGTTACTGACCTCGCTCCAAAAGTATGCTGTGCTGCGTCTCGCCATGTTTACTTCCGGTATACTGCACGCGGGGTTTTGTATGCACCGAGAAGTTTCTCTACTCAAAAGACCAAGATTCCTTGCGAATAGAACATGCGCAGAACACACATCACTATGGGGATATGCCGATGCGCGTTTACATGACCAAAAATTCGGGTTAGAAAAGGGGTACCCCAGGTATAATATCCCGGTTTTTAAAATCCAGGATATGAGCATATTCGGGTTTTTGCCGGTGTTTACGTGGCCGTTCAAAACCGGGTTATTGCTAATATCCCGGTTTTGAACGGGTTATTGGCTGCATGTAAACGTAGTCAGTGTTTTGAGTCTGCGTGAGGCATCTCATTTGTGAACAAATTGAGACATCTTATTCATGCATGAACTCAAGAAACAAGGCATGAAGATCTGCTGGCTGACAGAAACTGAACTAAAGAGTTAAATAAGGAGAGAAAATGGGCTGCAAGAATTGTGTGTAAAAATAAGTGATGACACACAACAACCATAAAAAGGACTTCTTTCCATTAATTCATAGACAAATCTTTCAATAAATAAACATGCATATCTCCAGGACGTTGTGTGAACTATTACTGTTTTGGATATTGTATTTTGTATATTATACTGTTTTACGCATGCCTTATGATATAACTATTTGATAATTTAACCTTTGGTATCTGCTTTATACCAAAATAATCCTCATTTAACTCTCAACCCATTGGTGTATATCACCTTCTCATAACGTACATTGTATGCTTGTTATATCAATCAGAGAAACACAAAACTGCCAGCCCACGCCAATCATGCAAATGAGCCAGCTTCCAAACAAGGAACTTTTCCCGCCTTAAATTACACCCTTTTCATTGGTCAAGCCAAACCCAAGAGGTGTGACGTCTTCAGAAGTTCAATGGGCACTAACTCAGTGACCCTAGCTTTCTTCTGGTTGCAGTTCATGTGGAAAAGACTGGAGACATCTAGTCAGACTGCAACGCCGTGGGACCCCACTCTGCCCCAGAGGGCCTCAACACATCAAGCCATGTTGTAACTTTCAACTCTCTTGACCACAACCAAGTCAGACTTAGAACGCTGCAGTTCTTAATTCTTCAACCCGAAAGAACATGTAGTAACTTCACCACCATCGAGCAACTGACCCCTCAAAACTTTCTTCTGAGACTCCATATTCAGACACTCATTCGACGACTAAGGTATTGTGCAAGTATGATACATTTAACTAACTAAACAGAGGTTTGGCGTAAGCTTTAGACCCCTTGTTGCCAAGTTGTTTTAAATTGAGAAACCGATGATTTTGTTGAGGTGGTTAACTGACTCGTATGTTTCCATAGGTTCATTCCAGTTTCTGTTTTATTAAATTATTTACTTTCACTTTCAGTGTTGATTCTGTAGTCACTGCTTACAAAACAAAGTCCCTTTAACGATGCGATCACAGCTACATGCTCTGTGTAGTACTGTACCCAGTAAGGGTTATTTTTCTGTGGCCTCAAAAATAATCGTTCTCTGAGTTGATAGATGATTAATATGAAGTGTTCGCTGCACAAACAGGTTAATTGATTGAATATTAATTCTGCTACATCAAGTTAATTGTATTAACTAATATTTATTTATAATTATAATGAGCTATAAGTAATTATTAATATTAATATTTATTAATATAACAATTAATATTTCCCTTGAGCTAATTTGCTACAAAGTCAAGACCAGATGTTGACAAAATGTGTCTAAAGGCGATGATACACAGGGCAACTTTTTGAGCAATGTTGCCGTTAACGGGCAACCAGATGAGACAGAGGGCTCACGACCAATCTAAATTATCCAGATAATGTATTGCCCATTTTCAATGGGAATGTTCCCAAGCAACAATTGCTCGGCAACATTGCTCAAAATGTTGACCCGTGTATCATCACCTTTGGTGTAATAAGTGTCTTAGTAAGATGTATACATTAATGTTAAATTGTTTGTGAATGACTTTTGTGAATGAATCTTCAGACTGAATGATTCAATTACTTATTTTTAAAGGGACAGTCACCTAAAAATGAAAATTACGTCAATGAAGAACAGACGTTTTTTGGGGGGGGGGAATCCTCTTGTGTGTTCCACATGAGAGATTCATACAGGTTTGGGACGATATGTAGATGAGTTAATAATGACACAATTTTCGGGTGAGCTAATACTTTATAATTCGAAAAGAAATAAAAGTCACTGGGAAGAATGAAAATCACCACAGGTCCACCAAACTCCATGTTAAAACAAATAAACAGATATACTTGGTACCTTGGAGACCCTTTGTTCCTATCAATATCACTCTGTAATAAAATCATAATGCACTTCAAAACAGAGGGAAAAAACACATAACCATTAACATATATGGCTGCCACTCATCCAACACATAGATCCACATTCTCACACCCTGTTAAGAAAAGAACACACCAGACCTAAACAGCTCCAAGCTGAAGATGTCAAAGAGGTGTTCCTAGAATAACTGATTCGACAATAATGAGCAAAAAGAGCAAAGAAATTGATAGGTCAAAAATAAGTCACTATATCTGTTTATTGTATGTCATAGGGTCTATAGGGTCATATAAAAATAACATGCTTCCCAGAGCACAACAAGATACTACTGCTGAGACTGAAAAAGCACAAAAACATGTTTATGTCAGCAACATGGTTGTTTTCTGTGTGATCAATTAGTTGCTAATGTTCTTAGCTGTAACAGCGGTCACTTCGACAAGGCCTTACATGGACAGGCATTTGTGGGAGAGGTTTGACAGGAATTCAATGTAAACAACAAACATTAAGCCATACATTTTCATTTTACACACGGTAAAGCAGAGTTCTCACTTTCGCAGAAATGGATTGATGGTGTAGTTGGAGTAGGTGTTTTAGAGTTTAAACCAAAGAGTGCTGTTCAACTTGAGTCAGCTAAAAAAAAGAATGACCCACCCAACCCCGTAAACATGATTTCACTGACTTGGCTAAATCCTTCATGAATTCTCTCTCTCTCTCTCTCTCTCTCTCTCTCTCTCTCTCTCTCTCTCTCTCTCTCTCTCTCTCTCTCTCTCTCTCTCTCTCTCTCTCTCTCTCTCTCTTTCTCTCTCTCTCTCTCTCTCTCTCTCTCTAGGTTCAGGAGCACACTTCAGGTGTTTTCAGTAACAAAAGTCTTTTAAAAACAAGTAGAGATGTACAATTTCTTTCTGTCACACACACACACACACACACACAGAGAGAGAGAGATAGAGAGAGAGAGAGAGAGAGAGAGAGAGAGAGAGAGAGAGAGAGAGAGAGAGAGAGAGAGAGTGCACTGTCCATTTATTGAATAAATTAGTTTAAACAGTTTGTGTTAATAAATTATTCAAGGAGCGTCTGTACATCACTCCCTGTCCTACATTTACTGTATATATTTTAGTGATGAAATATTTAGTAAAATTCTGCAATTCTTCACTATGTTTTCATTTTAGTCATGTAGATTAATATTTCTAGTTGTATTTTTTAGTGTAAATATACCTACTAAAGTAGGCTATAATTTAATATTTATGCAATTATATTATGCTTTATTCTGTAATTTGTATGAGAATCAATACAATTGTTAATCTAAATATTTAATATTTGTTCCATTGAGAAACATTTTAGCATTTTACATAAAGACATTCAGTATATTTTAAGACCTTTTCATTGTAAGGATTGTTGGTTGCTCCCTCAAAATAAATGATTTCAGTTTTTACTATCATTCTGGGGACATTTGGTTCCAGAATGTAGGCACAATCTGACCGATACACACACTTTCCCTTAGGGAATCTATGTCATAATCAGTGATGTTTCTGCAACAACAGTGGGCTAGGTAAAGTATTTACTGCATGTAATGTAAAATAAAAATAAACCAGCCAATATTGTAGGACAAAACTTTGTCCAAAAACAGTCAGTACAGTCTCTGCTCATCGGCTCTTGCTAACAGACCAAATGTCAAAACATTACATTGTCATTTCATCTAATTCCTGTTGTAGGAAGTTTGCTTGCTTCTTTTCAAAGTCTTTAATTCAGCATCTATTACAAATGCAGAGATTGGTAAGACTTTAGATTAGGGTCCAATTCTCACTATTAACTAGTTGCTTATCAGCATGCATATTACTGGATATTGGCTGTTTATTAGTACTTATATAGCACATTTTAATGCCTCTTTCTGCATGGCCATATTCTACATCCCTTAATCCTACCCAATACCTATACTTAACAACTAGCATACCTTAACAAATATATATAAGCAGTAATTAGGGGTTTATTAAGGCAAAAGTTAGTGAATAGTGAGAATTGAACCTTAATCTAAAGTTTGACCCAGAGATTAAACGGAGTATAAAATTCTTATATAGAATTCTAAAATAGAAAATTCTATTCTTTTTGCATCACCAAATATGAGAAATGCTCCCAATTTATGACTGCTTGACTGATGCAAAAATAAACTATTTTCTGATGCAATAATAAACTAACTAAATCTATTTCTATCCAAAAGAGAAAGAGAAAAACACAAGCGTTTGGGATGTCATCTGGATTTTTATAGATTAAAGGCTGGAATACACTTAACAACTTTTAAAATCTGAACAGATTTTGTTGCGGACTGTTGACTATAAAGTGTTTTGAAACCTACAATTATTATTATTTTAAATATTAACTAGTTAGTTTTAAAGATTTCGACATTTTCTAGATTGATCTTAATTAACTGCCAGTTTCTCATGTTGGAAGACATGACAAAAATGGCAACATCCTCTCAAATCAAAATAGCTAAAATAGTAATGAATTATTTAAAACAATTTACCTATATATGTTCACTTAATCCTGATTATCCTTGAAAAAGTAAACTAGCTAATATGATTATCTTTAAAAAAAAATATCTTTAATTTTGTATATTAAGACATGCATAACTGTTCAAAAGTGTGGATTTTTTGAAAGTCTCTTATGCACACCCAAGCAGGCAGCATTTATTTGATCAAAAATATGTAAAAACAATAAAGTTGTTAAATATTATTACAATTTAAAATAACAATTTTCTATTTCAATATCTAATTTATTCCTGTGATGGCAAAGCTGGATTTTCAGCAGCCACTACTCCAGCCTTCACTGTCACACGATCCTTCAGATATCATTATTAATTTCATTAATATTCTGAATTGCTAATCAATAAACATATTATTATCACAGCTGAGCAGCTTAATATTTTTGTGGAGACTGTGATGCATTTTTTCAAGATTTTTCAAAAGAAAAGCATTTAAAATATTTATATATGTAAATGTAGATGTCTGTATTGTTACTTTTGCATTATAAAAGTAATGCATCCTCGCTGATTACAAGTATTCATTTCTTTAAAAAGAAAAGTGTAATTACCCCAAACTTTGAACGGTTATTTATCATAATAGGAATAAGGGAGAACGTCTTGGTACTTCTGAGACTATAAAATTGATGTGCTTCTCTTCATTTCATTTTTTCTTTCCTTCTGCCTCCACAATTTTCCTATTAAACTACTTTTAACTTTAACATAACACCCATCTAATCAACACCAACAGCACACAGACAAAGTGCAGGTGGATAAAACAAATTAACAAAGCTGCCATTCAGTGAGACAGGGCTACATCCAAATATTACAAAAGCTCATGAATAGTCATGGCGAGAGGAAAACGGGTGTTTGTAATGTAGAAATTAAAAGATATGGGCTTTAAACCTGTCCAGAACATAATAAGAACCTCCAAAAGCCAAACAAACGAATCACTATCCAGCTCTGAGTGACTGACACTTCATCTTTGTAATAAACTTGGGCCGAGACAACAGCACAATGGAAAAGTGCCAGCTTTTATTGGATTTTCTGAACTGCAAAGCCCTGCAGTGAGCATCGGCCCAATTGTGCAGGAACTTCTTGTTTTCTTTTTCCCCCTCCGTTCTTCTGACATCTTTCTCTCCTCTGGCTAAAAGTCAAATTCTCTCTTTTCTTTCTCCTTCTATCTGAATAATACACTCATTCAACTGGAAATTTAAGGTAGTTCACTTGCTGGTGTGACATAATTTCCAATTTCTGTTTGCTAGGTTTGCATGTAGAATGAATAAAGAGTCAAAAGGGGTTTAAAAAAATTGCAGAGGAAAACCCTGGCTACATTAACAAGAAATAGAAAGCTAATTTTGAATGCTATTACATAGGAAAAACACCAGTCAAATTGTCACGGAATGTCACTCTAGAACTTTTTGGGGAAAAAAAAAGTTTTACTGCCAAGACTAGAGTAACCATCAAACATTCACCACATGCAGTACTAGCACAATGATTTATTATAGTGAGCACGAGAAGACCAATCTCTGGTCATTTCATTCATCAACGTTCAGTGGCAGATCCGTTCAGCATGCACTAAAAGCTTTAAGTTTCTTTGTACTATAGAGCACAGCAGATTCACTTTTGATGTGTCTACTGAGATTGGGTCTAATTTGTAAAGGCTCCATTACTTTCTGTCTGACGCAATAATGTCTTTAGCTATGAGACCAGATAACATTATTCTTAGCACTCCACTGAGCACAATGCCTGGCCATTTAAAACTAGGTTCAACCAAGAGGTTAAGACGTGACTGATTAGCATGTTCCGGTTAGCCCCTGCTGGTATATATCGTAACTACACCACCTGGACCTAAAAAGCATGTTTCTCCTTTGGCAGCTGTTCAGAAGCACTAGAGATCAAGCATTTGGCCATTCCAAAGTGGAGTATTCTGACATTTTTTTTAGCAAGTAATGAACAAAGCAAGATATTATACAATATAATAAATCACATAAAGATATAAAACGAGAATTCATCATCAAAGATGATAACCAGGCAACTGGCACTAAGATGAATGAGAATGCTAACGAATAACTTTTCTCCAGGTATTACCAGCCTCTTTGGTTATAACCGGTCGATAGTGATCAAACACAACATTCACTTCAATTTTTCTTTTCTGAGATCACCAGGCATCATCTGTGACTTTTTTATTTATTACAAAACCTTAAAACTCACAGACCTCAATAACCATTCACAGAACCTAGATTGAATAAGTTCCGAAAGTAAGTGCAGAGAGAATGTTTCTTTTCTTTTTTTTCTCTGGATCTGTAAAAAGCGGTCGGAGTGTGAGTATTTTTTCATTCCTCCATTCAATTTTTGCAACAACATGGTCATTTCAGCCAATCTTAAAGGTCAGGTCAGGCAATGAACCAATGGTTCAGATGAAAGGCCATTGATAGAAACTAATCATACATACACACTTTGTGGCAACATAAGTAAATACAATATATCTCTGCCCTGAAGAAAGTTATGCTATTTCAACAACTGCACCTATTTTCAGAATATATAACACTCACAGGAAAAAAAGACTTGTTCTGCTCAAGAACAACTTCGAGCCATTGTCTACGCAGACATGAAAGTTATTTCAATAGATAGATAGATAGATAGATAGATAGATAGATAGATAGATAGATAGATAGATAGATAGATAGATAGATAGATAGATAGATAGATAGATAGATAGATAGATAGATAGATAGATAGATAGATAGATAGATAGATAGATAGATAGATAGATAGATAGATAGATAGATAATTCCATTTCCATTCAACCATCCACTGAATTAAGAACAAAATACTATGAGTGATTTCCTAGATGGATGATTGTGCACAAACTGGACATAAAGGAAGTCCAAAACATTACACATTATGATGACTTTTGTCCACATTGCTATTTTGTGGCCGATTGTATCTGAAACCCTGGCTGGATTCTCTGTGTTTGACCCCAGGACTTCGGTGATGGATGTCACCTGCCTCAGACCTCCTTCTTCACTTCACAGGCCCACATTACTCTTCTTTTCAGATAGAGAGTGACAGTGAGAGCTTATGTCACAATGAATGCTGGGAAATATGTTTTTCTGGGCCCAAACAGATTATATGTCTGCAAACTCATAGGCCCTTATTCATCTCAAGGTTAGAGCGGTGACTTCTAGCACTCAGTCTTCAGAAAAAGAGGGATGAGGGAATAAGAGAGAGAGGAGGAACGAAAGGGCGAGTGAAGAAAAGTGTTGTTTTTAAAAGCGTCTCTGTCAGAAAATGCACATTACGTGCTGTCACATCCATCAGTGTGTGCGGTCCAGGCAGATGGAGCTAGATGAACACAAATGAGAGGATGCTGGAACATAAACCAGATAGCACATCAAACATCATTCATGGTAGAATCAGGCCCTGAAACGAATGGTTTTGAATAAAATCCACTTTATATTTGACCCATTTGTACAAGCCATTATATAAAATATCCACGGCATACACGCTTTAACGTGTTCAGAGTGTCAACAGATGTATGGATGTGTTAGACTGTTGAGATAAATCAATATTGCATGCCATGTTGTCCATTTGCAGAAGAACATTTTTGAAGAAAAACTTCTAAACTTCCATTATGGTGATTTTCATTACTCCAATTCAATAATTTCAATGTCTTTAACACAGTTCATTTTATTTAAAGGTGGGGTAAGCGATATTTTAAAAACGCTGTTGGATATTGTTGATATTTGAAATCAACCCAAACAAACACACCCCTCTCTTCATTGCTCACCCTCAAATCCTAACCACCCTGTTCCGAGTCGGTATCGAACACTGATCCCCTGGGATGCGAGGCGAGTGCAATAACAATGGCGCTAAACACCGCATTCTCTAGCAGTCGTCAGCGCAACTCTCACTAGCAGGCCTCGGTTAAGCACGCAGTCCAAGAGTAGATGTCTGATTATCATAGCAGAAGTGCAATAAAATAATGCTTTACGAAAAATAAAGCACAGATGATGAACGAATGACAAGAAAGCACAAAAAAATGTACGTACAGTACACAAGAGTAATTACAAACAAGAGTTTGTTGTTAGTTGCCAACAGCTCCAGACACAGAATGACACTAAATTAATTTGACCAACTCTGGTAACTTGGAACCGCAGCATAATACAGTAGATGGCTGAATGATTTTATCTGACAGAGGTAATGTAAGCAAATAAAATACAATCTACTAAGTAAGGCTGGGTTAAAGTCATGCACCTTCTGTGATACTGTTACAGCGACTGTATATATAAGGAACAGAATTTTAAAATTTCACTTTTTTGTGGTAGGTGATTTACTACAAATATTTAATGGATGGGAATTTGGAAAATCATTTTGGTGCTAGGATTAAACATCCTTATATAAATAAAAAAAATAACAAAAAATATAACAAATTATATTTTTGGACCTTGAATACTGTCATAATCTATAAACACTTTACAATTTATAAAGTTTCATTTCATTGTACAATTAAGCAAACAAAAAAGTTTCTTTCTTTTTAGGGTGAAATGTGACCCAGGCAGATTATTGATTTGTGAGATCACCTTTAAAAGCATGAAGGAAAAAAATCCACAGTACGCATGTGGAGCATCACCTGAGCCCTTGTTCGCCCTCCACACACACACACACACACACACACACACACACACACACACACACACACACACACACACACACACACACACACACACACACACACACACACACACACACACACACACACACACACACACACAGTCATTGCTTTTCAATTAGGAACATCCACAGTATGCATGTAGAGCATCACACCAGTGCTGTCAGAAGAATCACAGCTATGCCGGGACGTATGGTGTGACTCTCTGTCCCTGTGCGTGGGTACAGTTTGTGTGATGTTTATAACTACTCACAAACCCAGAACAGATGTATTCCTAATGGCAAAGCAATCTATCAATTTAACATCAATTTATTACAAGATCCAGTGGTAATGCCACACATACAATCTCATACTTTCCCTTAAGCACTTGTTGGTTATTATTTTCCTCTCTTTTTCTGAAACACACGCTCACAGACGGGTGAAGTCCAGGGAGAAGGTCATAGACAGAGAAAATATTTGAAAATGAAATTCACGGTCTTTATGAGTGACATTCAAGTTTAAAGTCTTTTTAAAAAAATCTGCTGTTCATAAGGGAGACATGTCTCCTTGAAATACGAAACAATTTTTCCTTTTTACACACACAAAAAAAAGTTGAGTCTTAATTGAGGTCCAGCAGTGTAATAGCACTGGGTTATCGCACTCCGACTTAATTAAGTTCACAGAGAGAGGTTACCTAGTCGAAACGGGAATACGTTTTCAGAGGGATAATAGATTGGTCTGTCTATTTCAACTTTCAGCAACAAAGCGAGTGAAACCTTTTTGAACATTTATTTAGTGAATCTGAGTTTTAACTGAATAATACCTAATCAAATTATAAGCATAGCCATTAAAGCCACAAGTACAATTAAAAGTCCGTAAATTATGTAATCATAAAATCTCTTTACTGGGCGCAGGGTTGTAGCTCTGACCCCGAGTCGTGATTCCTCCATGGTGCCATTATGAAAATTCAGTAATTATTAAATTTAACAATTAGTGAAGAAATCTTGCAAGGAAAAATGCAAACAATTCATTCCATTTAAAAATGAACATGACCCATGGCAACTGGATGTTAATTTAGCAAGTTTATGAAGGCTACGGAGCAATAATCTGATTAGAATATTATTTTAAGCAATGATTAAAGGGAAAAGTATAATTGACTTCTCATTCTGTGTCAACAGGAATTGTGTAAGAAAGCAGATGAGTTTATGATGCAAAAAATAATAATTCTTATTCAATATTTTTGTCTTAAAAATACATTTATTGTAAATGTATAGGGATAAAATATATCTTACATTTGTTATATATATATATATATATATATATATATATATAAATCTTAATATTTTTTATTATTATTATTATTATTATTTATACATAGTATTATACATATTTAAAAATTTAAAAAAGAAGTAAAATCTAAATACATTTACTGGAGATTCAAATATTTGTAAAATAAAAATACGTTTTTAGGGAATATATCTTGAATTAAAGGTAGGGTGGGCAATGTGTTTCTAAAACACTTTTTGCCAAATTTGTTTAAACTGTCTTTATATACCAATACATATCTAAAATGTAAGTACTCTGAAAAGGAGTTCATAAAAATAGTTTGTCTCTAGTCCTCTCAGGGCTGCAATAAACACAGCTCATTATTCCATTCGGACCGAGTGCCCTGATTGACTGGGCGACTGTCACTCTCCCTCGTTGCTATGGCTACCAGCCCTTCTGCAACAGGAGCTGCCCACATGCGCGCACTCGGTTGACTCGCTCATTTCGGAAGAGGAGAGGCGCGTACCGACCGCAAGGCACGAAGTCTCACAATTATGGCAGAGAAAGAGCAGTCAAAAACGTATTTTATTACCTGTGATTCTGACATGATGTCACTCCATCGCACTGCGCTCCTCTCCGCTCCGCACTGGTAAACGCGTCCTCCAGCTGAGCGGTTGGCATTGTGCGTTCAAGTGTTTTGGGGGCATAGCTTTAGAATGAGCTCAGAAGGAAGGGGGTGGGAGTTTCTTTGTTGGATACTTTCAAAATCCAGCAGTTTTCTGCTAGTTTCTCAGACTTACCTACCCCGCCTTTAAGTTTTGTAGCATTTTTCTTACCTCATTGGCAATTGTTTCTTGTTTAAAGCATAAAATCAGATAATCAAAAAAAAAAGTATTTGCTAGGAATAGAAAAACTATTTGCCAATGGAGTATGAAAATTTTACTTAAAGACACAATATGTAATTTTCACCGCTAGAGGTCGCTTATTCAAAACAAACAGTTGCTCACCTGTCTAATAAAACACATACTATATTAAAGTGTCTTTGGTGTTTCCATGGTATCTACAAAATATAACTGGAAATTGAGGGTAACACAGGTATGATGTCATTGATAGGCGACGCACTGACATGGTCCATGTCCTGGTTAAAACTGCTTATTTCTCTGGATTTAAACATTCCTGGAAACATATAGGATAATGTAAGTACACAAGCCAACAAAATATATAACAATGTTCGAGTGGTTTTTGGATATTTTAATCCAAAAATCTTACATATTGTGCCTTATCTCAAGTTTACTTTTGAAGTATTTACTTTGTTCTAGATTTGATTTTTACTAAAAAGAAAAAAAAGAAAACCTTCTTCAATAAAGAAAGGAATTTTTTAATGTGTATGAGTCTAAGGATGATGGGACTACCTTAGCAACAGAAGTGACAGGCTTACAGCAGCCAGACGCCCACAGGGGTTTTGGGGAGGACAACGTTTGCCCTGCGTGAAATGTGAACCAGCAAACATCTCATTCATGATTCAGGCTTCCTGCTCTCTGAACCACAGCTTTGGAGATTTCAGAAAACTCTGATTATGTCCCCAAGCTCCTCCAGCTGTCTCTGAGACGACAGGTGATAGACGGAGCTTTTGCCAAACACACACACACAAAAAAAATATTTTTAATGGCTTTAAAGCCATGGATAGGTCCAAATCATAAGATAAATTGTCTAGTCCAGAAGTATCTAATATGTCGTTGCAAAGCAGAAATAAGAACATCAAATAGACAGATCAATCAGAGGATCTGTGCTCATACTCAGAGAGGAAAAGGCTTCTCCCTCAGGCGAGCCGTTTGATGGAGGTAGCAGTTTAAGGAGAGATAGGCAGAGCGGCAGCATTGATGAAGGGATGTGTATCTGCTGGATGGATGATGGTGGTTTCGTGTCATCAAAGAGTACACAAAATTATCAACATTGTATTCATTGGAATTCATCTGAATATGATAAGAGCAAAATCCACAGGAATAGGAATTGGAAATGACATGGAGTGTATGAATATAAAAAAAAAATTGATGTGTATTATTATTATTAATACTGTTGTGGTAGAATGGTGTAATTATGACTAAACTATTACCTCTGTGAGTCTTGCCAACACGCTCTGCATAACGACTTAATTTTGACATTGACAATGAACTTTGATGGTAATTAGCATGTCTTTTTCCAACAATTATGCCAAGTGCCAAAAAATTTACGTTCCCCCAATGACAAATGCAAGTCAATTTTAACTTGGAAATAAACTGGAAAATTTAAATTTATTTATAAAAATAAATAAAATAAATTAAGTTACAGGCCATTTAAGAACTGCAACATAAAACATGGTTAAATTGAAAGGACACTGGCTGTTTTTTACTTAAGTTAGATAATGAATCAAGACCAAATGTGGAAAAACAATGCAAATAGGCAGGTGTTTATAAGAGATAGCATTTAACAAAGAACGACTGCGAGTGAAAAAATTCCTGTCCTGTTTGAAATATTCATAGCTGATAAATTTTAATTTCTTCTATTCACCTGATATTGGCAGGTTTGGTTAAAGTGAACTTTTTTTAACCTTATATTAGACGCACATTATATTCTGCTATTCACTAGTGATCACAGAGGTCTCACCAATATTTATCCTTAGCCTTTTTGTTGGTGTCAACTGTAAGAGACATTCTCCAAATTCCATGCTTTGTCTCTCTGGCCAAAATCTAGTATTAATTTTTTTTTTATTGAATATGGAGGTTTCATTTAAAAAAGAAAATCTCTGTTTGAGATTCTAAATTGAAAAGCTCAATTTAGTCTTAAGCAATTGAGAGTGGAAACAGCTAAGATCCGAGTGGTGACATCTAGTTAAGCTGAATTAAACGGCAATGTGAAACACCAGTAACCATTACCAACGGTCAGTGGTTAAGGCTGACTTAAATACATCCAACCCATTCCTAAAAGCCTCATTACGGATGATAAATATGTGATACAATCTAGGGCCGCTCGATTATAGCAATAAAAAAGATTATTTTGCTCATCACGATTATTTAACATGATTATAGGTGGGCGATATGATCAAAGTCTTATTTCATGATATGAGTCATTTTAAAAGTCAGTGATTTATCACAATTACCAATACTGCAGGAAAAACTAATGCTAGATTAATTAATGTAAGTAAAAGTCCTCAAAACAGTTGCAGAAGACAAGTAAACAGTCAGCAATACAATAAGAACAAACAAAACTAAAAATATAGTGCTTTAGGTTTTTCAGGAAGATGTACTAACAGTGGTATTTATTGTTATAGCACAGTTTAATATCAAGCACGTCCCGCATCTTATTCAGCTGATTTGGATGTCAAGTTTGGGCTTCAGGGAGGAACGAAAGTGCACCGCTGTCAAGGACAGGAAGATGTGCGGGACAGAATGCGGCATCGCCAGAATATTCGCTTCACGCCGATTATCTATAATAGTTAGAAGTCAAAATCAAAATCGAAAATCAATTACGATTAATCGCACAGCCCTATTGCTTATTGTAATTGAGGAATCGCAAATTATATATTTTACATCTTAAACCAGGGACACAATGAGACAATCCATATAATTCTCTTTATGAATTAATGCTCTCTCCTCCTGCTCTCTGCAATTCTAATTAACCTTATCTTGTAGTAAATTGCCTTGTTTAATATTCTCAGTACAGTGCTAATGGGGTTGCCTGTCATATGAACTCCTATAGGAACATAATGTAGACAAAATAAGGCACAAATGCATGTTGTTCATGCTATTCACACGATCCGCTTTAATATGCGAGCCATACTTCATTGGGAGTCTACAGCGGATACATCTACCAATGATTTTAATGTAGCGAAGATCAATGTTCATTGGACAAGAGGCTCTGAAAACACCATTTTGGGTCCTGCCCAGATATTGTGCTTCACTTTTTTATTGGATGGTATGGTTTTCAGTCATTTTGAAAACCATACTTTACATTTGTAATTTTGAAGTCTGACTTCTCTATACAGTTTTTAAGTGGGTGAGCTCTAAGATGGGTGGGACTTTGCAATTAACAGCTAATAATTGTTATTCAGCTAGTTTAGGACACAGAAATATGAAACAAGAGTACGAAGCAACTGTTAATGACGTGCCTGGATTAGCATAAACTGCCTTTCAGCTCACACACACAGTGAAGGGTCAGCGTTTATTACCGTTTGTATCACTTGACTCAGTTAATACTATTATAATATCTGACTGACTGTGTATGATTAAACATAACTCTGTTCTTCAACTTTTCACCAGACAGACGAGGTGACAGCAGTTCAGGCGGGTTTGTTTCCAGGTCAGCTGATTGGCGGGACTGATGAGTAACAGAAGGAAGGTTACTGAGGTCCTATCCTGTTTTGTCACTGCGGTACCCTCCAGCAAGTCACTTCATCTCGCATCATATCAAGAGAATTGCGGTTTGTCTACTTCGGATAAAATTTCAATTTCAATTTTAGATATGTTCAAGGAGCTGAAAGCAGATAAAGCCTGGGATTTATAAAGATGTTCAAAGTTACTGACCGAGCAACTGACTTTCTTTTAGCTAGGCTCAAGCTCTTTAAAAATGCAGGGGCATATTCAGTATGAATTTGAATACATAACCTACAGAACTGTAATGTTTATTTCGAAATGTTATGCCGATTACATTTACATTCTTGGCAGACACTTGCTTACCAAAGTAACCTACAAGAAAGTGGATATATTGTGTGCATTACAATTACAAGTCTAGATACAAAAAGAAAAGTCCCATGCACAGACATTTTAAAGGGCAGTGGCCCAAACCAAAATGACAACACACACACTTGGGTTTTCATGAAGACTTTCCATGACAGACATAATGATTTTTATACTGTACAAACTGCATATTCTATCCCCCTACACTAACCCTACTCCTAAACCTACCCATCACAGAAAACTTTCTAGCTGATTTCCTGGAGACCAAAATAAAAATGTCCCCATATGGGCAAAAATTACTGGTATTACTTTCCTTGTAAAAGGATGTAGGGTTTACCAGGAACATAACGTAACACAAACAAGTTAGAAACTATTCAGCAATTGTGGCTGGAGGAGCAACGACAGACACAGTGAGAGTGGCATCAAGCCTAGAGATGCATTTATTGAAATAAAAATAAACATAAAATGTCCCAAAAAAGGGGGAATAAAGTCTCCATGGGTATAAAAGTATCCAAAATAAACAGGGGATCTGGTGTCCTCGTTGTGCTGGGGCACTGCAGGGAAGGTACCGCTCAGATGGGTTTGTCCAGGTAAAGGGAACGGGGTCCCGGTAGACGCACATGCTCCCCTTTCCGGTTTGGTCGGCGGCGTACATCCCCAGTAGATCATCTTTCCAAGGGTTGTGGCGGAGTCTGAGAAGGGTTTCTCAGTCTGACAGCAGAGATGAATGTATCCATGCATGGACATACGGGTCCGGCGACTCAAGGCTTGGCGGCACAGGAATGCCTCCCAGCTCCCCTCCTGGACTTCATTCAGTTCAGGTGTGCCTCGTTGTTACAGCGCCCCTCATCTCTCTCACACCCACTCCAGTCGGGAACCTGACGAAGGGTGGCGATTTAAGTGGCGGGGTGGCGATGATAATAAGAGGGAGGCAGCTGTTCCGTCACACAAGACAGACTCATATGTGATTACTCTTTTAAAACACTGGATTTGTGCATTATTATCATTTGCTTTTGCTTCGGAATCCAGTCTTTCACACTTTGTGGCCATCAAGATAGTTAGTACACATCTTGTTTTGTCTGTGAATAAGAACCAGAAATCAACATTGAGTGTGATCCATGGTTTACTGTGATTGTGATGACGGTCTAAGAACAATTACACGGCCTCTGTGAATTAAAAATTGTGTGAAATCACACATTTTCATGATATGGCCCTTCAAATGCCCCTTGGTAGGAAAATTAAACCGTCATCATAGGATTTTTTTTACAAAGTGCCAAGACTGCCAAGACTGGGTACTGGGGTTCAAGTAATGTCAGTACTGAAGGAGTCATGATTGGTTCTGCTTCTGATTAAGCATATGGGTGGCACAAGGTGAAGTTTACACTAAGTGGTTAGTTCACTCTGACTTGTGTGTGTGTGTGTGTGTGTGTGTGTGTGTGTGTGTGTGTGTGTGTGTGTGTGTGTGTGTGTGTGTGTGTGTGTGTTTGTGTGTGTGTGTGTGTGTGTGTGTGTGTGTGTGTGTGTGTGTGTGTGTGTGTGTGTGTGTGTGTGTGTACTTTTGTTAGTGTGAGTAATAGTATGACGAAGAATGTTGTGGGCAAGACTGTTAGTATGACAAATGTTGCACATGTGTGCCTGTAATGAGCGTTTAGGGAAATCGCTGTGTATGTGTGAAGCTTGCAGTGGTTTCCTACTGTGGGCGGCTCAGGATTAAAGGTGGATTTATGTAGTTTAGTAGCTCTAATCTGCTTCAAACCCTCCTGTGTTTGTCCACAAAGCTACAAGATACTAAGGCCCTGTTTACACCTGGTATTAAGATGCGTTTTGGCCGATTGGATCAAACGTGGACCACGCTAAATGCAGGTGTAAGTGGGGTTTAAAATGTTTTGAGCTTGTCCACTTACGACCACTTCCAGAGGTAGTCGAAAACACATTCAACTGGATTGCTTTCATAGTGTAGACGCTCAAGTGGTTGAATGCATTTGAACAACCATAAAGGACAACCTCCTCTCCGCCTACTGCCTTAATGTGTAAACATTAATGGAAGCTAGTTCACCCAAAAACGAAAATTACCCCAGGATTTACTCATCCTTAAGCAATCCTAGGTGTATATGACTTTCTTCTTTCAGAAAAATACAATTGGAGTTATATTTAAAAATGTCCTGGCTCTTCCAAGCTTTATAATGAATATTTTGAAGTCCAAAAAAGTGCATCCATCCATCATAAAAGTACTCCACACGGCTCCTGGGGGTTAATAAAGGCCTTTATTATGTAATCCAAGTACCACAATATGAAAGAAATGTAATCTGATTACTTTTGGATTCATTCAAGGTCACATGTGTCAGTAGTGTCAAGTTAACAGCAATATCATCAAAGTATTTTATTTAATTATGAAAAATGTTAAAAAAGTTCAAACTAATTAAAACTTAGCAATCATGTCTTGTTTCACAAACTAGAGATTACACAGCCCCATATATATATATATATATATATATATATATATATATATATATATATATATATATAATACTATACACACATCTAATGGCTACAGTATTGTATTACAGATGGCAATTTTTACTTCAAGGACAAATTCAAGGATAAAAATAATTATAGTTTATACACAACATTAAAAAGTCTACACCATTTACATTTTAGTTTATTTTAAAATACATGTTAATCAAGGCCGTGATCTTTCTTCATTTCACGGACTGACCATGGGGTGTTCCCCTTTGTGGGGACTCTCGTGTTAATTTCTAGAGTGCTCTGTGCGAGTGCTCTGCTGTGTATAAAAACAACTAGCCCAGGAAAGCAGGAGATGGCTGATGAGGGTGAAGAGGATATACAACCCAAACCCTCAAAGCCACCCTGCATCGAGTATGTTACGCAGTTGAGTGTTATGGAACGCGCTTCTATAAAGAAGCTGTCGTTGGAGCGCGTGAGGGAAGAGTCTTGTCTCCATGCTTCGGGGATGCCTGCTGCACAGTCTCCTCAGACGATAACTTGTTGACATGTTCTCCAGTCTCCCCTTATATACTTATATATACTCCCCTTATATACTTCCGGGTCGCACTAGTGATGATGTCATAGGCTGTCACCGGCCAATAGGATTGCCGTGGTTAGATAAGTGTTTCAGACACCGGTTCACGCGAAGGCGTTCCCCATAGTGCTTGACGTAGTGTCTCGTTCCCTGTTCTCAGGGAACATAGGTTACAGTTTTTCTTATACACTGTGCAAGCCTGATGATTTTAAAATACAATTAAAATACAACACTGTCGAGCACTGAATACCAAATCAACATAGTGCCACCAAACCACAACTGAAACAGCCACACTGGGGAAAAAATGATAATAAATTAATTCTATAGCTCAAGGCAGCTTACAGTTTCTAGAGGAACTTCATCAAGGGATTTTTGAAGGGATTTTCATATTGTCTACAGTGAACTAATGAACCAGAAGGCTATTGGATAGAAAGCCAGTCCTACACTTACATTTAGCAAATGTTTTTATCCCAAACGACATACAAATGAGGAACTTCACAAGCAATTTATCATAAAAGAGCCAACAACAGGCCTATCTGTACCACAACTGCAAGTATAAAGAGTTATAGTACAGAAGACAGAAAAACAAGTAAAGAAAAAACAAGTAAAAGTGAAAAAAAAAATCACAGAATATTTATATGCAGTGCCATTGATTATGGTTGAGAAACATTTCGTAAGAACTAGTTCGGATTTTTGCATCTGAGTGTTTATTAAAGTTATAGTTTGCCTTTGTTAAATTTAATTCAAATGTAACCCAAGCAAGGCTTTTGTCTCTCTTTTGCTTTTCTCTGTGGATAATCCTGACAGGGTAGAGGGGTTTCAGATAGTGAAACTGAAGGGGCTTTTGCTTCAGATTCAGCCTGCATAATTAAACAGAGCCGGTCAGAGGAGAACTGCGTGCAAATCCAGTGTGTAAAGCACCACAATATGCAGAAAAGAAAAGCCAATGGGACTTCTTATTGTCTTGAAGAGAGAAGGGAGAAATTAGCAGTTCCCTTTCAGTCGATAACGTCGGACGTAGTCGACGCGACTGAAATGGGATCACGCTAGGGAGCCTATCATCTTCGAGTACTATTGAACGAGCCAATGTAATTGGCGTGCGTGATTCGCATCACACACTCCGCCCCCGCGGCGCGGGTATAAATACGGAAGTGGATGCACGCACTAGTTGCCTTTCGCTTCGGAGCCGATCGTTTGATGTCTCTGAGAGTGCTGTTGTCTACAACGAGCGAGTGTGTCGGTGTTCTTCAGGAAGACTCTCCCAGTGCTGGTGTTCTACAGCGCGAGTGCAGCGGTGATCGCGAGCTTTGAGCTCTCAACTGCTGTTTTAACAGCAACAAATTTCTAAATGTTTGTGTGTGTTGATGGCTGGTTAGAGGGCGGAAAAGTGAGTGCTTCACTGTTTCAGTTCTCTGTTCAGTGTTGCCGCGGTCATTTCCCTGTGTGCTCCGGCACTGGTGACGGTCCTATTTTCTGAAAGAGCAACACGGGTGCGTTTGCGTCTTTTTCAAGATGTCATTCCGCCCGTGCGTTTCTGGGTGCGGTCGTTCCCTGTCTCTCTCTGATGGTCACAACTGTTGTGTCACGTGTTTGGCTTACAGCACGCTGAGACAGCTTTTGTGGACAGCTCATGTTTTCACTGTGGGAACATGACTGTCGCAGTGTTGAGGGCGAGACTCGCCTTCGTTCGCGGAGAGCGAGTCCCCATTACCATGCCCCACCCTCGGGTGCTGTGTGGGATGGGTGACCGGAGGATAGTGTTGGATGTCCCGCCCGGTAACCATTCCCTGTGGGCTCCTCACTCCTCCCTTCCACTGCAACCACTGGAGCCTCCTGTGTTGTCTGCTGGTCCATCTGTAATGGGTGGGCCAGCGGTTTCACTCGGGGCTCCCCTGGAGGACAGGACGCCGATTGCAGCATCAGAGGGTGAGCTGACTTCTGGAGATGATGACTCGGCTGCATTGTCTCCCTCCGGGAGTTCAATGTTGCCCGAGCCGGATCCAGAATTATCAGCTATGCTGAAACGGGCCGCCGAGGCTGCCGGGCTCGAGTGGAACCTCCACCGTGTCCCGTTCAGTCTCGGTTGGAATCTGGAGTTTGGTATCTTGGGGCGGGCCGCGCTGGTTCTCAGCTCGCCGCCCCAGTGCCTTTCTTTCCCGAAATGCATGGAGAGCTTATCAGGTGGTGAACAGCATCTTTCTCTGCCAGAAACTGCCTGAATAGCTTTTCCCCCTCATTACCCTTGATGGAGGAACGGTGAAGGGTTGCGAGGTGTCCCTCCATTGGAGCGGTCTGTCGACACAGGTGCACCTGTGTCCGGCGGCCGCTGCCTTTTGGGGGGATCCTCGTCTCCCCCCTAAGGCCTGTGAGTTTCGTCCGTTCCGACGGGCAGAGCTTACAAAGCCTGTGGGCAAGCCCCTTCCTCTTGCGTGCCATGGCGTTGCTGCAGGCTAGGGCACCCATGGCATGCACGAGGGTAATCCAGACCGTGCGCTCATAGGTGAGCACCGCACTGCATCCGACCTCACCCTCCGGGGTACGGGTGTCGTAGCGTGCGTGATCGGTCTGGCGATGTCCACCTTGGTGGTCCAGTAGCGCCTTCGTTGGCTCAGCCTGGTTGGTATGGCGGATGCGGACAAGGTTCGGTTCCTGGTCTCCCCAATTTCCCAGGTTGGGCTGGTCGGCGACGCGGTGGAGAACTGCATCAAACAGTTCTCTGCCGCTCAAGCGCAGACGGAGGTCATCCGGCACATCCTGCCCCGGTGGCCAGCTGCTGCCTCCACCCGCCGCCGGTGGCAGCTCCTCCGCCTGCTCGTCGCCGTGGGCGTTCTCCGGCCGCCGCTCCTGCTGGCCCTCCGCAGCAGCCTCCACCCAGGCCTCAGCAGGGAGCCGGCCGCAGTAGAGATGCCCAGCCCGCTCCAGGCGCTGCCAAGCCAGGTGGCAAGCGACAGCGAAAGCATTCCGGAGCGGGCCGCCCAGGAATGGATGAGATGCTCTTGGAGTGGCACGATCACTCCCTCCCCCCGGGTGAGGGCCGGGTGGAGCCTTTGTTTGTGTGTGTGTCTGTTCCGCCGCTGGCTCCCTAAAAAAAAAAAAAAAAAAAGCGGAGCAAGCGGTACCCACACTTCAAAGAGAGAGCAATTTCATCTGTTCCTGGGTCCCAAGAGGGCCAGTCTGGCGGGTGTGACCCTGTATAGCCTTACACCCCTCAGCTCCCCCTTGGTCGCCAGCAGGCAGCTTGGTGCGTTCGAGGACCCGGTCATCCGCCTTCTCACGCGCCCCCTGCCGCTTGTGGAGACAGGTAAGTGTTGCACAGCACACTAACACCACTCTCTCTACTTTGCTGCCCCACCTCAGGCTCGGCTACCCCGCTCAAGTCAGTGATAGTCATCACATTAGGTGTTGAGCAGACGTGCTCCTGAAAATTCAGTGATATTCATCACACCGAGTGTTGAGCAGTGCTCCTGACTTGTGCGTGCTTATCTTATCCTGCTGGCGAAGGATTTGATATAGCCGCTCCTCCAGCCGGCACGAAGGCCAGTTGTAAACTCGTTCTTCGTGCTACTAGGTGGTGGGTCGTGACCATCTTGGCCCAAGATTGGTCTGCAGCTTTGACCTGAAAGACATGTGCTTCAGATCTCTACCTCCCGCACCGCAGGCCATCCTGTGTGTTGCGTCTAAGGGTGGAGTATCAGTACAGTGTCCTTCCCCTCGAGTGCTCCAGAGCCCGTTGGGTCTTCAGGTCAACTGGAAGAGAGTAATCTCGCCCACGGGCTGAGTATCTCTTTTCTAGTTTTGGAGAGGTACTCGGTCCAACATGTCTCTCCAATGAGAATGTGTTCAGCTGGTGTTGAAGTGAGAAAGGGTCCCACTGAAAGAACTTTCAGAGGCTCCTGGGGTATATGGTAGTCGTAGCCTTTGGCTCCCTCCATATGTGACCGCTTCAGCGCTAGCTTCACGATCGAGTCCCGAGGTGACCGTGGCAGAGCAGCTCACCCTGTGTGACTATAGTTCATCCCGGTCTGCTGCCAAACCCTCTTCAACAGAGCGGCCATGTACAAAGGGCGTGTTTTAACGGGGGCCTGGGCGACCCCCGACTACACGGGCATTTGTGCCTCGAGTTGTTAGACATTGCGACCGTTGCGCAAGCTTCCCTTGCATGTCACAAACTCACCCGTCACCTCCTCCTTGGAGTCAGACGCTTCTGAGGGCGCCATATTCCACTCCTCCCGCGTACTCAATCGTGCCGCCATCGAGCCTCACGACAGTTATAGCCAGGGCAAGTGGAGACTCCATCCCCTGGGTCCGGCTGGGTCATGACCATTCCGGGGCCGCTCAGTTGCCCCCCCGGTTTTATTTTTCCGCCAGTGTTTGGGTAAACCGAGCGGACTACCCTTGGACAAACACTGGGACTCAGCGGCCCCAGGGGCCCGCAGAAATGCGTTTAACCCCAGTGAGCCTTCTAAAAGTGACTGCGACTCATGGTCGCCTTGCGCCTGCAAGTCAGTGAAATCATCACTCTTCATGTTGAGCAGATTTGCTCCTGAAACTCAGTGAAGTTCATCGCACTCTGGTGTTGAGCAGCAATGCTCCTGTAGCTCAGTGAGTCCATCACAGGTAGCTCAGTGAATTCATCACACGCAGTGCTGAGCAGAAATGCTCCTGGTGCTCAGTGAAGTTCCTCGCACTCAAGAGTTGAGCAGAAATGCTCCTGAAGCTCAGTGAGTTTATCACACTCAGGTGTTGAGCAGTAATGCTCCTGAAGCTCAGTGAACTTGTCACACTCAAGTGCTGAGCAGAAATGCTCCTGTCGCTCAGTGAGGTTCTTCGTACTCAAGTGTTGAGCAGAAATGCTCCTGAAGCTCGGTGAGTTTATCACACGCAGGTGTTGAGCAGGAATGCTCCTGAAGCTCAGTGAACTTGTCACACCCAAGTGCTGAGCAGAAAATGCTCCTGAAGCCCAGTGATCTTCACATGTTGTGTTGAGCAATGCTCCTGTCTTTTGCGCCCGTCACTTGCACCTACGTGCCATGTCAGGAGAGGAACAGGTCTTCATAGTTGCCCCTCATTGGCCCAACTAGACCTGGTTCCCTTCAACAGCCTTCCTGACTTCCCCTGGATTCGGGGACGGGGCACGATGGCACACGCGTTCTTCCCCCGGAGATTCCGGGCGGTCTTACATCCGAACGCGGAGGTTCAGGTGGCTATCACAAGAACATGTGTTAGTTACCATCACTTCTGCGAGCACCCCCTAGAATTGGGTAGCGTGCTTACGCCTTTAGAAGTGGAACCTAGTCGTTGAGTGCGTCTTCTCCCCTGAGGAGATCCTGAAAGCTTTCGATCACTTCAGTGCTCTCTTTCCTGCAAAATGGGTTGCAGTAGGCTGTTTTCCTAAATCACCCTCAAAATGATGTTGCCTCGGTGTTTAAACGACGCTCATCGTGTTGCAGAAGTATGCAGAAGCACGTTCTGATCGTCAGGTTCCTGAGGAGCAAGGTCTTGTAAATCCTTGTGTCCCTCTTTATCCTCTTGGGCCTTGTCCCTGGTGCGACTGCACTGCAGAGACCGCCCCTGAGCCACTGCAGGTAGTGAGTTAAAAATTCTGTTATATCAGTTCTCCTGCTCGCGTGGTCTCTACTAGAGGGTAGGGACTTGCTCGCTTTCGGTCAACGTATTGTGCCTGGAGTCTGGGCCGGCTAACTCTCACAAGCTGAGACCCCGGCTCGGATTGTGCCCAAGGTTCCTACCTCTCCCGTAATAGGAGCAGGTGGTGAGCCTGCAAGCGCTGCCCTGGAGGAGGCAGATCCAGCCCTGGCTTCTCTGTCCGATTCGCTTGGACGTGTACAGAATGCAAGTCATAGACCTCAGACCAGCTCTTCAAATATCTGTTGGAATTCAGCAGAGAGGGGAGGCTGTTTCCATGCAAAGTTGCACTTAGTGCTTGCCTTCATTTCGGCAAAGATCCGAGATGCAACATGTCCACTTAGGTGTTGAGCTCCTCTATGATGAGTGTAAAGTGCTCCGCCTGGGCGTTGACGATATACTTTGCTAAACAGATTCTAGAGTTGGGGGCTGGACGACACCTAGTTGAACCGCTGCTTCCCGTGGGCTCCCTTCTCATGAAGCCAGTTTCACCGTGAGCCCGGTTCAAGTGTCGGCTTGCTGCGCCATTCCCCTCCTATGGACTGGATGCGTGCGCCTTTCTACTCCAGTTGAGTTCCCTTAAAATTGAACCCTGTTGAGTTCCTCCACACCCCTCCGACGTCGGACGTGCGGAACGTCTGGTGTTAGGCCTACCACTCGTAAGCAGTGTGGAACCTGTGTTAGGCTGGGTCCATATGTTGCGGTCCCTTCGGTGACCCCATATGTGTATTCTTCCACGATACGGCTCCCTGCGGTGAGCCCGTGTCTTCCCTCGGCAGAGTCTCTCTGCCGTCACTGTCCGGTGTGTCTCCCCCCGTCTTAGGCTGGAGCCACCCCAGTGACATTCCATATGTTAGACTGCCCGGTTTCCGCCCAGTTCATATGTGTATTCTCCACATTTCCTCCCTCGGGTTGGATGTGGCTTCCGCAGCGTCCCTTCCTTCCAACGTACGGGGAACGCTTTCCCAGTGGTCCTGTAGGAACAGCAGTGACTTCCCTGGCCTAAGCCCTGTCCTTCCCCGCCTTAAGTTTGCGGGGGCATCAGGAGGCTTTGGTTTAGGCACTGGAAGGTGGCAGCGTTAGTGGCGTGTTCAATGGTTGATCCCATTTCAGTCGCGTCGACTACGTCCGACGTTATCGACTGAAAGGGAACGTCCTGGTTGCGTATGCAACCCACCGTTCCCTGAAGGAGGGAACGGAGGACGTAGTCCCCTTGCCACTACCGCTGGACCACCGCTGACCCCGGGTTACTCTCGGCTCCTCAGCGAAAAGCAACTAGTGCGTGCATCCACTTCCGTATTTATACCCGCGCCACGGGGGCGGAGTGTGTGATGCGAATCACGCACGCCAATTACATTGGCTCGTTCAATAGTACTCGAAGATGATAGGCTCCCTAGCGTGATCCCATTTCAGTCGCGTCGACTACGTCCTCCGTTCCCTCCTTCAGGGAACGGTGGGTTGCATACGCAACCAGGACGTTACATGCAACTTTTATTTTTAATTTTCAACTTTCAACTTTTAATTTTCTCTTAATTTCTGCTTCTTGTCTTTCCCTTCTCCGAGTCTTATTTCATCAGCACCAAGATCCAGTGCACACAAAGGCTCAATTCACAGTAAACACCTCATAAAAATGCCCAGCAGGAAGTTGACTACTGACAGCCAATCCTCAAACAACAGTCAATTAATCGTGCTCCTTCCTTTAATCTCGCTCGCTTTCAAATGGCTACTTCTTTATTCATTGTGTCAAGCATTTGATTGCCCTCATTCCTTAACTCCTTTTCTCATATTATGTTCCCCTCTCATTCTGCTCTTTCTGGAAAGTGTGTGATGGTGCTTCTTCATCCATTTCTCCACTTAGTATGGATGGATAAAGTAAGTCTGCTGAAAGGCCTTAAGCCTCGACAGAAGATATCCAGAGTATCTATTTACACCAAGTATAGCCCAAATTATTGGCAGTGGCTATTTGCACTAACTCCGCCCACCATTATCTGATTGAGCCAGACAAAATGACAAAAGAAATCCAATTAACAACAGAATCAGTGGCATCAAAGAGTAAGGCAAAAAATAAACAAAACTATCCTCAAAATGAATTATTATTAATATTATCATTATTATTTACCTTTTGCAATTTATAAAATATTTAGTTCCGAAATTATTTTAAAGGTAATAATTCATTCCATACGTTGTTATTTTTACTATAATTATTATAAAAATATGATTTGCTATTTGCTGCCAAGTAAGCTACTACTAATCATTGTAAATAATGATATTAATAAAATTTTAATAATAAAAAAGTATGCAGTAAAATATTACCTTTACAATAATTTCCAAAAGGTGAATAATAATAGTAATAATAATAATAATAAATGTATGCCGTAAATGAAATAATAATAATAATTTGAATAATAATTAATCATTTAAAAAGTTATAATCTAGAAACGTATTCTAATAAATACAAAAAAAAATCTGCCATAAGGAATATGCACAAAAATAATTTAAGTGGATGCATGACCTTTGAATATTAACAACAAAAGAGTACTATCTGTGAATGCATCAAGATACCAGCATGTTATCATTGGGTTATGACCCACTAGTTGAGGTGACTTATACATGAAGCCACACTAAAACTACAACTATATGATTGCCATTGCAGTATGTAACAAAATATCGAGTGGCATTTATTTTGAAAGGTAGAACAAGCACACTCTTCAAGCAAACTATTTTATAAAAATATGATGCATTTTAAATTACATTATAGTAGATATTCTGTTCAAATTGTAGACGCTTTCTGGTAATCAATGTGATTAACTACAACACATGTGGTTATTCTGCTGGGACATCCTCTAAAAATCACATTAAGACCTGTTAAGTAAAATACATTGAACAAATGACAAATTAGTTAGCATCTTTGGTTTTCAGATGCATCTCAATTGGATGTCATTTTTTATCTAATGCATTGCCTCTGAATTGCAATGCAAAGCAGGCTTTTAATTTGCAAACACAAGTAGTCTCACTGCTGGTTCAGCCAGAAGCTCACATCACTCAACAAAACGGCAATTCTGCACCACAATGTCACATTCTCCAGGGAAGTCATCCTATGAATGCTTGGCTTATTGGCTTACTTATAGCTGTCTCTGCATATTAAACATCTCCTTAAATGAACAGGTCATGCCACATCTTTCTCTGACTGCTTAATCTCCACAGTGCTACATTCATTTTCAAGCAATGAATTTAGCATGTCTTAAACTACTGAAATGGAACGCGTGGAGCCAGGCAGCTGTGCTGTGGTTGTGAAGGTGGGAGGAGAGAGAAATAATTAGCCTGCCAGCAGTCGAGAGCTAAACTAAGTCAGGGTGAAGCATCCCAAGCCTTGAAGTTCATAAGCTGCTATCTGAGTCGTACAGTGAGGGTGAAAATGTCACAGTGTGTGAATGTGTGTGCATTAGAGTAGAACCAGATAGAAAGGGAAACTGAGAGAGGACATCAATAAAGCATGTTAAAGTCTACTTTGACCGTACTAATGCAAAAATTCCCACCTGTTGATCTGCTGCTCTCTTTATCTCTTCATACAATTTACCTTTGACCTGAAAGCTGCTCTCCACCGACCTCATAAAAGTGTTCTCGCTTCAAATGAACACAAACCAGGGGCTTTCATCGCTTCTTAATTGTGCAGTCTTTTTTCCATTTAAATTGAATGACATGTCTGCCAGAGTCAGAGGAAAAACCCTTGCAGGAAGCCTGAAGCTAAACCATCTCAACCAGAACCATTCTCAGATAGAGATCAGGATTTGTTTACAGTCTGAGTAGAATGAGACCCTGTTTTCCACAGAGAGAAACATTTATGAATAAATTAATAACTTAAACTGTATAAAGCTTATTTAAAATGTAAATAAGGTAAATAAAATAAAGAAGCCTCATCCCAGATGTCTTGAGGCACTCAATGGTCTTGTGCTTCGGAAGTACCTGCTTCAGTTGGATTAGCAACATTTTGCTAAGGGTATCAGCATTATTCTTGTTCAGCATAGTCTTTTTGATCTAAGTTGTTGCTATTGATATTAATCTTTGCTTTCTCTTTTCTTTGGTTTACAGTAGTTAGCTGCCGGACAAATTAGTCTAGAAGCACACTAACTTTAGAAACCAAACAACCTAAAGCTATTTCCCACAACACACATCAATTTTCTGATGTAGCTTTTAGGATGATACATTTGACTCTGGTAAAGCAGGAGTGCTGGAGCCTAAGAATAATAATTTGTTATTATTATTATTATTAGCAACCATTTTTGTAAATGCTTATAACAAAAATGTTGCACACATAGCTACTATTGAGAAAAGCTGATATAGAAGTTGCAACCTGAAAGACGTCTGTCATGACTTATTCTTCAGTCTTCAGTTACTGTGTCAGTCTTCATAGAAGATTTGAATTTTCAGGACTGAGCTAGCGGTGAGACCACATCACAGATCCTGCATGTACTAAAGGTCAGTCTTTGAAATGTTTTAAGTCTCTCACATGTCTTTGTTACATGTCTATGGGCCTATTCTTCAATCTCACAAACCTGTGTCCTCTTATTCTCTGTGCTAACGCTGCTCAGAAACATACACTCTGCAATCATTTACTCACCCTTATGTTGTGTCAAAACTGTATGACTTTCTTTCTTCTATGGAACATAATAGAAGATATTTTCAAAATGTCTAAATGTTTTGTTACAATGAAAGTCCAACATGTAGTTGAGTACATAATTCAGAAATGTTCATTTTTGGCTGAATTATCCCTTTAAAAAAAACGAACATAATATATTGAAGAAGGAGAATATAGTGCTAAAATTGAAAGGGCTGTGGCATCATAACAGATTACAGATAATAGTTTAAATCGAACAGTTCATCAATTTTTATCCCAGAATGCATCATAGCTTTTTAAGCTGTATTTATTTCCATGTCTGTATTGTGTCCTTTTTTCCACAGAAGCTGAAACACTTCAGTATGACCTTCTGAAAGGGTCAGCAGAGTAGTCCACAGAGGGAGTGTGAAATCGCAAACAGTGCCCATAAAAAGTGTTTATTTTGACCTCTTCTTGTCTAATACAGAGAGGTTCCGCAGCGTTGCTAGGTAACATGCTAGGTGACCATTATAACAATGCGAAAACACTGTAGAGGTGTAAACTTGAGACATGATGCTGTTACTCAGCCCGCACGCTTCCCAAAAAGCTACATTGATTAAAAACTAGACGTCACAATTAGGATTAACCGCTGGTGGACCAAACAGCAAAAAATCAGGAGCATGAGGGAATGTGCGTTTCCAGCCAAACAATAAAGCCATTAATTTAAAAGCCACTGATGACCTTTCTGGTGTCTGCCAGGTTGGTCAGCCAATGATAATTACAGCATATGCCAGGGATAACATTACCTTTCACAGAGACAGGAGGAGGAGGAGGAAACAGATCATGCATAAAGAAAATAATGGGAGAAATTGCAAAATGGTGGCCATAGAAAAGTAAAATGACTGAAATAACTTTAATAGATTAAATATTTAAAACAACCAACCACCTGGCTATTTTGCTCATAAATGTGTATGCACATGTTTCGGTGTAACTTATTTCCGATTTTACTGGTGATTTGAAACAAAAATGTATGACCCAAGACCCACCCCAAACCTAACAAACAAACAAACTAAAACTAACTAACTAAATAAATTCTAATATATTCATTATATTTTTTACTATAATATATTATAAATATAATTTAAAATTACAAATGAAAAACTATAAAGGCATTATGTTTTGTGCCAAATGGGGGAAAACATGTTAAATGCTCAACCAGTTTTCAGATTTTATTGGCAATTTAAAACAAAACTGTTTGACCCACACCTAGCCTGAGTAAATAACAATTTTTTTTTTAATTCAATGCAATATGTTTGTAAATATCTAGTTCAGTCATGAAACTCTACTGGAGGCAGGCTGATAGGTCCTTTACATGCACTCTGCAAGCAATCACATGATCATTACCACATGGCACAATGTGAAAGCTGATTGGCCTTTACTGATCTTGCAGCCAATGAGATAAATGGTCTGCTTCAGCATTTGCTGTATGCTAGTCCTGCAGTGCGCTATCAGAGTTCCTTTGAAACCCTCTGAAACCCTCCACCTCCCCCAGCTTCACCTGCTTAGACCTGCTGTGGAATTTATATGCCTATTTATGCAGCAGCAGCATGTCTTAACCCTCTGGGGTCTGAAAATGCGCCGGCGCGTTTTGCTGGATTTTATTCACATAGTAGCACAATAGATATAAATTACTCCGTCATTTATGGCCATACAGAAAAAAATAATATGAAAAAATGATCTGTGATATGTCTACTTTTGTATGTGTCCACTTACAATCAAAACACAACATTGTGCTTTTGTAAAATAAAGAAAATAAATAGGGTGTGCTTTCTGCCTCTTCGTCTCGGTGAACTTTTTTTTCTTGAGCACGTCTATAAACTGAAACAAAACTCAGCGAATTCTATTCACCCAGGCATGAGCTATATATCTTTATAATCGTTTAAGTGTGTACTTTTAAATGATCTGATTCAAAACGAAAACAAATTTTCTCTGTTTAAGTAATTTGTATAAAACCAACAAGATATCCAGTTTCTCAAACGCTTGCTCATTAGTTTTAATTTGACCACGCCCACACACGCAAAAGAGATTGATATGCAAATCTCCATGTGAAGGAATGCGAACGCGCTCATTACCTCAAAAAACAAAGCACCAAACTTCACCAGTCCTCTGCTTTCCATCGAGTTTGGAAGACACGCTGTGAGCTTACATTGGATTTACCTCAGAAGAAGAAGAACGCGAGAAGATAAGAAAGATTTAAGGAAAGAAATGTATTATGAATTATATTAGTTAGTGTTATTGTTGCATAAACTTAACATTGCAGTTGAACTGTTGCTAGACTAAAATTTATGAAATCGACGGATTTTTTTTAAAATATGAACTATAGACAGGCATGCTACCTTTCAATGCGGAATTTATATTCATGTACGACACAAGGATGTTTTTTATGTTTGATAATAAAACACAACATGATATAGAAGTAATGTTAGGCTAGTATCAGTGTTTACTCTAATATGGTGAATATTATAATGTTTAGAACCATGTTTACTGTCAAATACTGTGCTTGTAACTAATGGAAACATTTGAAGTAACATATACATATATTTTTCTCTAGTGTATGTACTTAAGTGTTCTTTTTTAACGATTTATAGGCTGCATGCTATTGTCATTATTGCAAATATTGTTATTATTATTTGGAATTAAAATACCCCACATCATCACATTCCCTTCACCATACCTAGAGATTGGCATGGGGCACTTTCCATAAGATCATCTCTTAATGCAAATCAAACCAGCTATTAGGCTAACTGAAATAAAAACAAGCCAATCTCTAGGTATGGTGAAGGGAATGTGATTATGTGGGATATTTTAATTCCCGAAAGACCAAGAGAACTTTATCAAGATGCATATCCTGGATCCATGAAATAACTGGCCTTTAAAAATAAAAATCTGCCTGCCTCTATGGGAATTTAACATAGGGGTGTCCTGACTTATGCACCCTGACTTTTAAGGAAGAACATTTATTTATTTGCGATACATTATTCATTCACAAAGAAAATTGGTGAGAAAGGTCGGAGTTTTCCTCATTTTTTAATTAAGGCATCAATGTATTTATTCCTCTTTTTAGTCAACTTTAGCATGGGTGTGTTCACTTATTCTAGGCACTGTGTGTGTATATATACATAATTAAATCGCAATTTTAACCAGAAAAATCTACAATGTATGCCCAAAGTCGTGCAGCCATATAGTTTCTCTTGATATCAGCATGTTCAAAATTGTTTGTTTGTTTGTTTTGTTTTTTACAGGGACCAGATGCCCCACGAATGAGTCCTGCTGACTTCAACATTCACATGAGACTCTGCATATGAACATGCTAAAATGAAAAATCAAGCACCTTGGAAATGACAGGTACTATGTTTCAGGAATGGCACAAAGGTGTGTGACTGTTCAAGTCTCAGTAAGTGTGTTCAATAATGTTTTTTTGTCTTTGTTGTGTATCTTTGGATTATGTTGTGTTGTAAATCAATCCAATCAATCAAAAAGCCTTTCTTTTTTAAATCTCCTCATTCTTTGTGCAAGGCTTCTCATAATGATTGGGCCTGATAGCACCTAATAGGGCCATTAGGAGAGGGTCTTTGTCTTTCTCAGGTGTAAAATGCAATCATATTAATGAGAGATTCACGCCGTTTCGCATAAAGCCTTCTCACACAAAACATGTCTTGCAAATTTTAAATCAGTTTATTGTTTTTTCTGAATGAGTATGCAGGATGATTTTCACATAGTTTTGGAGAAAATATTCTAGGCTACGTGATACAATTGTCTAAAGTATTGTGAAGAAATAATCAGTATTGGTTTCTTGACCTTATTTCAGTGTTTTTTTTCACAAACCACGCATAAACGTCATTATCTTAAAACTACAAACTTTTACATACATGCTGCTGTCATATTACTGTAGCAGAGTTTGTGCTGAATACAGTGTAATCAGACTTTAGCCATGAAAATGTCATAAGCAACAGTTATAAGCAGAAATGTCAGAGCATGTCAGAACACCTCCAGGGCCCAAAAACACCTCAGACTCCAGAGGGTTAAATGCTCACAGCAGCGTGTCTGTGTATCTATTAGCAGTAGCAAGTCCATACTTGCTCTGCAGCAGCAACAGCAAAGCAGATCTTGTCCGCCAATACCAAATACATTAACCTTGCCATATTCAAAAAAATTATGTAAAACTAATTAGAGAGTGGTCCTGATTGAATCATAAATATAATAAAACATTTTGCATTATAACTTCAAAAATAGTACATTTTGTAGTAAACAGGAGGGGTAAAAGAGTAAATATCCACACACTTGCAATAATACTCCTCATTTTAGCTTATGAAGACCGGACAGGTCAGTACGCTGCAGTTATTTAATAGTTCTGACATTATTGCATTGGTACTGATTGCATTGAGAGTTAACAACAGCTGAAAGAGTAAATGTTTTGGAAGCATTCCCATGTCTTGCTTCCACTCTGTGCTAATGTGCTAACAGGTCTGTTCCCTGACCCCATCACTCACAGCCAGGGACTAAGGTGGTACTGACACTAGAAAACAACAACAACACACTTTATAGATCTGGGCTTAATTATAATCATATATCTGAATAATTCCAACTCATTATGCACATTACATGCATATATGAGCAACTTTGATCAGACACAAATAGATCATAACATTTGGCAGACATGCACAATGCTATGGAAATATGACTCATGATTTGTAGTACTCAAATTTAATCACTTGTAAGGATGTATATACACTGATTATGAAGAGAAGACTGAAAAGAGTCTTTAAAAATTAGCTTCATAAAAAATGCAAAAATATTTGAAAAGATTTCCATCTCTCTCAGTCCCCAGACAGACTCTGACTGACTCTGTATTGCTCACTTAGTCTCAGATATTCATGTTGTACTTATCACTAGTGAAACGTTCTCAAACCATAAACAGAAAATTGTGAATGCAGCTAATACTCTCTAACTTCATGTTCACATATACACCAAACATGTGTTTCTTGGTAACATTGTGGAGTTAGAGAATATTAGCTGCATTCACACTTTTCTGTTTATGGTCTGAGAATGTTTCACTAGTGGTTAGCACAGCATGAATATCATGCTAACATGCTAACATTTGTTTTGGAGAGACATTGGTCACAGAATGTCCTCACTGGATTTTAAAGTCACTTTTAGAAGCAGTTGCACAAAAAAAAACTCATGGGCAAAGATTTGATTCATCCATGTGAAACTAATCCTCCATTAACATGTATGTTTGTTGTGTGTGTGTGTGTGTGTGTGTGTGTGTGAGTGTGTGTGTGTGTGTGTGTGTGTGTGTGTGTGTGTGTGTGTGTGTGTGTGTGTGTGTGTGTGTGTGTGTGTGTGTGTGTGTGTGTGTGTGTGTGTGTGTGTGTGTGTGTGTGTGTGTGTGTGTGTGTGTGGCTTGATTTAATTGTTGTTCACTTTGCTTGCTCAAGTGATGTGGGCATTTAAGCCACTGTTTCACCCAAAAATGTACATGGGTAGCAGAAAATACACATAAGGAAAAGTAGGATTACTTAATTACTAAAACCAAATCCTGCAGCCAAGTCATATATATATGTGTATATATATATATATATGTGTATATATATATATATATATATATATATGTGTGTGTGTGTGTGTGTGTGTGTATATATATATATATATATATATATATATATATTATTATTATTTTTTTTTTTTTTTTTTTTTTTTTTAACAATCACATTCTGTGAATATATATTTTATGGGAGTTCCTCCCAACTTATTCTTATTGTCATCAGTTTAATATGGAGACTTAAGAGTGTCCTCTTGTCTGCATGATTGAGAGCCACTCTCTTTTATCTCTCTGTCTCACAAGGGAATTTCTGTACCACCGGTAAATTCAATTCAAAGTCTGACAGAGGAACAATGACACGGCCACCCCCTGGTCCATTATACAGACAGTACCTTTTGTGCTTTTGAATTTATGAAACGGCACTGTTAGAAATCACATACAAACACATGCAGGAAATAGTAAAAGAACAGCACAAGGAAGAATAAGGTGCCATTTGAAGTACAAATAAAGTACAAATAATGCTGCTTGGTCTTGATGAAAACACTGTGGTAACTGAGATATTAAGTGGACAATATTTAGTCATTAAAGGAGGAGCTGGGCAAACACTAAAATATTTAGGTAAATCTGGTGCCCTGGGCAGGAAAAGATTACATGACCCACACTTTTATTTAACCCTGTATATGTATTACATTTTTTTATCATTTTATTCTTTTTTTCCTGTATTTTTTCGGAGTTTGTAAATAGCAAAAAATAAAAATAACTGAATAAATAAAATGTGTGTGTGTGTGTGTGTGTGTGGCCTGGTAAACCCCATAAGGATGGCAATATCTGAAATCCTTGTTCATGTGGGGACATTTTTTGGTCCCCATGAGGAAAACAGCTTATAAATCATACTAAGTGATGTTTTTTGAAAATGTAAAAATGCAGAAAGTTTTCTGTGATGGGTAGGTTTAGGGGTAGGGTTAGTGTAAGGGAATAGAATATACAGTTTGTACAGTATAAAAATCTTTATGTCTATGGAAAGTCCCCATAAAACCTGGAAACACTACATGTAGTAACTAAGACCGGTTACACCTGGACTTGAGCCCAAGCAAACATCTCTGGAGAAACCTGGATATCGCTGTCAACTGATGGTCTCCATCCAACCTGAGAGAGCTTGAGAGGATCTGAGGAGAAGAATGTCAGAAAATCACCAACTCCAGATGTGCAAAGCTTGTTGCATCAAACCAAAAAGACTTGAGGCTGTAGAGATGATTCAACTAAGTACTGAGTTAAAGGTACAAATACTTGCCTTACAAATAATGCAATGTACTTGTAGTAAGGTTAGATGTTGTGGGAAGAAAGATGCGGGAACCGGTGAACATTTAAAGACATTAATAAACACAAAATGAAACAAATACTAAACGAAAGTAAATACGGCAGCCCCTCATGGACGACTGCCACCACACATAATAAAACAAAACATCAAATAAAATAGTCCAGGCCTGGTCCTCTCTCGATCTTCCGTGAGAGGTACGAGACCTGTGTGTTGCACAGGTGTTGCTCATCAGTAATCACGCCGTTCCCTTACGAAGGGAACTCAACGATGCGTCCATCGACGCCATGGGAACGCCCCCAGCGTGACTGCGTCTGAAGCATCTATGTCAACTAGTCCAATGGAAAGAATGAGCGTCACGGGCGGGTGACGTCATGACCAGGATATGATAAAAGCACATCCGGTGCAAAATGGCATTAGCTTCGAAAATTGCCGAAGCAAGCCGATCACAGAGATGCAGGAAGTATGGCAGGGTGACGGCATCGTCTCGTTCCCTGTTCTCAGGGAACTATGGTTACAATAGTAACCTGAGATGTTCCCTTACGAAGGGAACTCAACGATGTGTCCATCGACGCCATGGGAACGAGAATACCCAAAGCGCCAGAATTCCAAGTACCTGAGTGTCAGTCTGTTGTAACTAAGCACTAAGCACCTGAGAACCTGGGGCAGCATCCAGGTCTAAACTGTAAAATCTAACGAATGTGAGCGGAGAGGACCAGCCCGCCGCATCACAGACGTCCCGAAGAGAAACCCCATATATTAAGGCTTTAGAAGCCGCCATGCTCCTAGTAGAGTGAGCTCGGACCACCAAAGGACACGGCTGGTCCGAGTACTCGTATGCAAGTGAAATAGCCTCAACTATCCACCTACTGACCGTCTGTTTAGAGTCAGGAAGACCCTTCTTAGGTGATCCAAAGCAAATCAGTGGTCGGACTTCCTAAATGAAGATGTCCGATGCACATCAGTGTCCAGTGCTCGCACTGGACACAAGAGGTTCAGTCTTTCCTGGTCCGCAGATGCAAAAGGAGGAGGACAGAAAGCCTGCAGCACAATAGGCCTCGGAGTCGAGGTCGGCACCTTAGGGACGTATCCTTGTTTTGGATATAAGAATGCCTTGACCATCCCCGGTGCAAACTCAAGGCAAGTGGGGGAAACCGAAAGGGCCTGAAGGTCTCCAACTCTCTTAAGGGACGAAATAGCTAGCAGAAAGATAGTCTTAAAGGTAAGAAACTTATCTGAAACCGAATCTAAGGGCTCAAATGGAGCCCTAGACAGGCCTTCTAGTACTATAGCAAGATCCCAAGCTGGCACCCTAGTGCGAGTTGCAGGCCTCAGCCTCAAAGTGCCACGAAGGAAACGTGTAACCAGGGGGTCTCGACCCAAAGATGTACCCCCCACCAGGGAGTGGTAGGCCGCAATGGCCGCCACGTAGACTTTGAGCGTGGAAGGACATAGGCCTGACGTAAAGCGCTCCTGCAGGAACTCGAGTACTGTGTTCACAGAACAGTTAACTGGATCCCACTGATGTCGGTGACACCATAAAGAGAAAACTCTCCATTTTAGCGCATATAGTTTCCTAGTAGTTGGGGCTCTGGAGCTTAGAATGGTCTCAGCAGCCCCGGCTGAAAGACCACTCTCTATGAGTTGGGCCCCCTCAGAGGCCAAACCCACAGGTTCCAAATCTCTGGTCGAGGGTGAAATATTGTGCCCCCGGCCTGAGATAGAAGGTCTCTCCTGATCGGGATCTCGAAGGGAGGACCGTCTAGGAGATGGATCAGGTCCGAAAACCAGATCCGACTTGGCCAGCGTGGTGCTACTAGCAGTAGGCTTATTCCATACCGGCGGACTCGCTCCAGAACTCCTGGGAGCAGAGCAACAGGGGGAAAGGAGTACAGACGTAGCCTCGGCCACGTCTGCACCATAGCATCCAGCCCCAGGGGGGCTGGGTGAGTAAGGGAGAACCACAGAGGACAGTGCGTCGTATTTTGAGACGCAAACAGATCCACTTCTGCTTGGCCGTAAAACCCCCAGATTTTCTCCACCACCTCGGGCTGGAGTCTCCAGTCCCCTGGCCTCAGCTCCTGCCTCGACAGGATGTCTGCTCCTATATTCTGGACCCCAGGAATATACACTGCCCTCAGAGAGAGTACCTTCCCCAGAGACCACAGGAGGATCTGGTGCGCCAGTTTGTAAAGCGGACGCGAACGCAGGCCCCCCTGACGGTTCAGATAAGAGACCACTGATGTGTTGTCTGTTCGTACAAGCACATGATGGCCCCTCAGGTCTGGGAGGAACTGCCTCAACGCATTGAAGACAGCCATCATCTCCAGGCAATTTATGTGCCACGAGAGATGATGACTCTTCCACAGACCCTGAACCGAGCGGCCTTCCATTACCGCTCCCCAGCCGGTGAGGGAAGCATCTGTCGAGATAGTAACTCGATGGCAAAGAGCTCCCAACACCGGACCCTGGGTTAAGAACCAGTGCTTCCTCCATATAACACAGGCACGAAGGCAACGCCGCGTGACCTTGATCATACGAAGTGGGTTTCCCCTCGGGGAGAACCCTCTGGTCCTGAGCCACCACTGTAAAGGCCTCATGTACAGCAGGCCAAAAGGTATCACGTTGGACGCTGCTGCCAAAAGACCCAACAGTTTCCCGAACTGTTTTACAGTGCGTGACTGGCCTAGCTTCAGCTCTTTTGTGGCTGACAGGATAGCAGCTACCCGAACAGGCGATAGGGTGGCCCGCATCGTCACTGAATCCCATACCACACCAAGGAAAGTGGTTCTCTGTGCTGGAGAAAGCACACTCTTCTTGGCATTGAGCCTCAACCCCAACATCTGCATATGAGCGAGAACGACACCTCGGTGCCGAACCGTACACCTGTTCTATAGCTTCTTTCGCTAACAGGGCCTTTACCTCTTGCTCCATTACCAGAGCCTGCTCGGGATGCACCACTGTGGGCAACACCCCGTTGCAACGAGGAGGACGAGAACCAAACTGGATTCTGTATCCTTTCTCTACAATCTGCAGGACCCAACGAGAAATATTCGGCAGAAGCTTCCTGGTGTTACTGAGACAGCTAATTCTGGAGCCTGGAACATCATGGCAGGAACTACCTGAACTGGCTGCTCTAAAGCCCCCCTCAGAGGGCGCGAAACCGATGCTGTGCCGCAGCATAGCATCAGCGACTCGCTGGAGACCGCTGCACCCTGAAGCACCAAGGGTGGCAGGGTTGGCAGAACGGTCTCGTGAGGACCCCGAAATGGAACGGGCACCGTATAATGAGGTGTACACCAATCTACTTCGGTCGGAGCTGTCCTCACAGGCCTGACGCATGAACATCAGGACCTTTTTTGTTTTTTTTATGCCGAAGTCCTCTTCGCCTGAAGAACGGTCCTCAGATCCGGCTTCGACTTAGAAGACTTCGGTTGAGAGGGTTGCGTCTGTCTCCAGTGTCTATGTGGAGGTGCATGAGACGCAACACTCTCTTTCTGTTGCACATGATATGATGAGCTCGACGGCTGGAGCTGCTCACGCCCAGCAGCCCCAGGGGGCTGGACACGGAGAGGGATGAACTTTTTAAAAGCGTCAGCTTGCTTTTTAGACTCCTGAAATCTCTCGACGACCGCGTGGACTGCGTCGCCGAAGAGACCAGAAGGTTCAAACGGAGCATCTAATAAAAAAGCTCAATCTTTTTCTTTAATCTCTGACAGATTTAACCATAAATGTCTCTCAGTAGCTACCAAGGCTGCCATAGACCGCCCAATTGCTCTGGCGGTCTCCTTAGTAGCCCTGAGAGAAAAATCGGTAGCCCGACGAAGTTCTCGAATATCGTCATGAGAAATTCCCTCACTACTATCCAGATCCCCCAGCAGTTCAGCTTGATAAGCCTGAAGCACTGCCATTGTATGCAGACATGCTCCAGCTTGACCTGCTGCCGTATAAGCTTTGCCCACTAAAACCGAGGTGGCTTTAAGCGGTCTAGTGGGCAAAGCCGAGGCTTTCAGGGACGATGCGGGACCAGGCGAAAGATAGCTGGCTAAATTCTGTTCCGCCTGGGGCATCGCCTCATAACCATACACTTTTAGCCCTCTTATTCCCGAATAAGTGTTAACTTGAGGGCTAAAAAGTCGTGAAGAGTAAGGTTTATTCCACGATTTCGATATTTCATTATGAAGATCGGGAAAAAAGGGAAGCCCTCGTGGTGGAGATAAAGTAGTTGAAGATAAAAAGCGCTCATCTAATTTACTTTTAGGACGAGCGCCTTTATTCTCAGATGGCCATTCAATATTTAATTTCTCTACAGCCCGTGACATAACATCCACCAGCTCATCATATGCTGGGGAAATAACTTGTGAATCCCTTTCCCCCATGTGTGTGCTTTCACTCTCCATACTCATAACATCGATCTCCTCGTAGGAAGAGCATTGAAGTAATGGAGGGCTCTCTCCCCGGGCGGAAGAAACCACAGCGCGTGCTTCCGACACCGGGGGGAGAGCGCTGGATCTTCCGGGTAAGGAAGGAGAAAAGGCCCGCGGACCCGTCTCCAACCCCTCCGAAAGATCCTTTTGCGTTCCCCAGGAATGCATTCTCCGCGCCGCCTCGGCAGACGCGGGTCCTGATCCCTGAGGATCGCGAGCCTGCCCACTCTTTTCATCAAAGAGTTACAGGCGAGAGCGGAGCATGCGGAGCGGTAGCATTTCACAGTGTTGACACTCAGCCCCCTCGAAGGCTGAGACCGCATGCTCCACTCCCAAACAAATGACACAAAGCTTGTGTGTGTCCCCACCCGTTAAATAACGCGGGCAGGGAGGAACACACTGCTTGTACACTTGTTTCGCCATAACGTTTCCGAATAAATTGCAACAGACAACAATAAATAGACAGAGACAGTATAACACAGATCGCTTGCTGAGGCAACAGAAGCTAATGCCATTTTGCACCGGATGTGCTTTTATCATATCCTGGTCATGACGTCACCCGCCCGTGACGCTCATTCTTTCCATTGGACTAGTTGACATAGATGCTTCAGACGCAGTCACGCTGGGGGCGTTCCCATGGCGTCGATGGACTCGTTGAGTTCCCTTCGTAAGGGAACGGCGTGATTACTGATGAGCAACACCTGTGCAACACACAGGTCTCGTACCTCTCACGGAAGATCGAGAGAGGACCAGGCCTGGACTATTTTATTTGATGTTTTGTTTTAATATGTGTGGTGGCAGTCGTCCATGAGGGGCTGCCGTATTTACTTTCGTTTAGTATTTGTTTCATTTTGTGTTTATTAATGTCTTTAAATGTTCACCGGTTCCCGCATCTTTCTTCCCACAACATCTAACCTTACTACAAGTACATTGCATTATTTGTAAGGCAAGTATTTGTACCTTTAACTCTGTACTTAGTTGAATCATCTCTACAGCCTCAAGTCTTTTTGGTTTGATGCAACAAGCTTTGCACATCTGGAGTTGGTGATTTTCTGACATACTTCTCCTCAGATCCTCTCAAGCTCTCTCAGGTTGGATGGAGACCATCAGTTGACAGCCATTTCCAGGTTTCTCCAGAGATGTTTGATTGGGCTCAAGTCCAGGTGTAACCGGTCTTACTTGAGCTGTTCAGACCGGGTTTCGAACCGGGGTCGCCGGCGTGGAAGGCGGACGCGCTAACAAGGACGTTAAAAACCGTAGCCGCTGGTGCACCTCTTGTTACACCTCTAAAGTTATAGCGGGATTCCGTGTCTCTCGAGCCTTCCCTGAGTCCTTTGAGTTAAAACAGAAAGCGTGTGTTCGGTTTGGCGGGGGGTAAATGACAATGAATGGGGAAATGTCACGTGAGAGGAGGCAATGCCTTTATCGTGCTATGATTGGTTATGACTAGATATGATTGGTCCATGCGATAAATCCCTCCTCTTGTTTCAGTTTGATGCGGCAACAGCAGCAGCCTATCGAGAGTGGCCCTGCGTGACACATATCCAATGGGGGCATTTCGCGCCCATTTCGTCACGTCCCGCCAAAAAGGGCGTGGTCTCGCCCAATAAATATAGTTCGATTAGGCTGGTACAACTGGTTTTCATCACCGAAGCGAACCAGAGCTGTGTATGCACGGCAAGATATGCAGTACTCGTTCCCTCTCTAGAGAGAACCGAGGTTACGTTAGTAACTGAGTACGTTCTCTTACGAGAGTATCTCTCGTACTGCGTAATATCTTACGCTATGGGGAACACAATGCAAAACGCCGTGCGTACTGGGATCCGACACCAAAGTCCCAAGGGCAGTAGCCCGGGGCTCATATAGTGCATAATCACAATAGACTCACAGAGAGTCGGAGAAGCATCCTACAGGAGCTAGTTATGTTAACAGTGTTTCACACAGACAGGGTGAATGTGTTCAGCCTGAACTGGGTAATAGTACGGGTTATTCAACACCCATGGAGCTGTTTTATCGCTCAGTGAGCGTTGCACAAGCAAAACTCAGCATCTGGGCCTATACCGACAGAAGCTTGGCTTGTAAGGCGGGAACCTCTAGGTTATAAAACCTTATAAATGTAGAGGGCGAGGCCCAGCCCGCGGCCGTACAGATATCTTGCAGGGTAACCCCACTATACCACGCCCACGGCGAGGCCACACCTCTCGTGGAGTGCGCTCTGACACCCAAAGGACACTGCAGGCCCTTAGAAGTGTAAGGCAGTGCTATGAGCCTGAGATAAAGGTTCTATAGCCCCTTTGCTCCGTAGTTTTGCTATTTCGGCCCGAAGTAAATGAGATACTTCGTTTTTTTACTATCGTTTCGACTCGCGCCACACAACGACGGGGGCGTTGAGTGAACTGCAGCGAATAGCCTCTTTTTATGGTATTCAGCACCCATTCTGATACCCCGGGAAGCTTTGCCCATGCATCTGCGTGAATAGCTAGAGGTAGAATGAAATCTGGGCTCTGGTGTTCTGTGAAATAGACACTGTGTTTGCAGTGTGTGAGGGGGGGGGTGCGCTGATCACAGCGGGCAGCCCGACCGCGCTCAGCTTCTCTCTGACAAGTTGTGGAGAGAAGGCGAGCGGGACGAGCCCCGTGGGGTTCGGCATGTCTGTGGGATAGCGGGCACACTCACTGCACTGAGAACACTGTCGGCTCGCGCCGACTGAAAATGTGTTGGTTTCGTTTTTACAGAAACCGTGGGACATGCTTCGTGTAGTGTTTGTGAGCACTGTGTCGTGGGCACGTACACTACATTTATTGCACAATCGACATGAGTCGATTTTATTTGTGTTAGTCCTGTATTGTGGTGGGCTGTGTCTGCGTGTGGGAATGGGCACTGAGACGTGGGCATTCTTACAACACTCATAACACCATCGGCCGTGCCCGGAACACCAGAAAATACACTCTTTATTGGATTTATCTGGGTAGCCGTAAAAACGGCTTTTGTGTGCAGGCAAGCGGGCAAATGGACTGGCTTGTTGACTGCTAAATACGCTGGAACAGTAACATTGCATGGAACTGGAAGAGCGAAAGGTTTCGGTGAAAATCCGGCCGCAGCGGGATTTGAACACCGTCGCTTTCCTAGAGAGGCTAGGAAGGCTTTGAGACCTCGGACTTGATTTCGATCCTTGGCCGGGGCCCGCGCTGAGGGGGGCGGCGTCCAGTAGAGCAAGAGCGCGGTCTCTGTTCTCGGGCCTGGCGGCGTTGAGAAGCGGCGGGTGGTGCAGGTTGCGGCTGGGACCTCCGGGCAGACGGCTGTTTAGAGCGACCTGCTGCGGAACTAGTGCGCTTCAAAGGAAGTGCTTCATCGCCTGCGATGTCTTTTGAACCTCTTGGAATCTGTCCGCAAAATCTTTGACGGCAGATCCAAAGAGGCCAGCTGACGAAATGGGCGCGTCGAGGAATACAGAGCGCTCCGCTTCAGTCATTTCAGACAGCGTCAACCACAGATGTCTCTCAGCCACGGTGAGAGAGGCCATGTTCTGCCCAATGGCCTGTGCAGCTGATTTTGTAGCGCGTAGAGCCAGGTCTGTAGCGCTCCGCAAATCCGCAATGCTGATCGACCCATCGCCTTCCTCGTCCATTTTTCGGAGAAGGTCGGCCTGGAAGATCTGGAAGATCTGCAAGATGGCCATCGTGTGAAATGCTGACGCGGCTTGCCCGGCGGTGGCGTATGCGCGACCGTGCATGGCTGACGTCACTCGGCAGGCTTTAGATGGTAGCGCTGTCTGCGCTCGCCGTCCAGCAGAGGGCGGGCAGGGATGGAAGCTACTGCTGCTTCCACTGGGGGAAGAGAAAAGTATCCTTTGTCTTTCGCACCGTCCACAGTGGAGAATGCAGCCGAGACAGAGGTACGCACCCTGGCCGAGAGGGGGGCGCCCCAGGACCTCGCGACTTCTTCAGGAAGTCAGGAAGAAAAGGCGCGGGCCTGGATTGTGACGGCGCGTGGTCCTTCTTGAGGAAGCATCCGTCCAGTCGGTTGCGCGCAGGCTGCGCGGGCGCCTCCCAGTTGAGGCCGAGGTTGTCGACGGCTTGAGAGAGCAGACGCATCAGCTCTGATTCAATGCCGGCTCGTTTCCCAGAAGGCTCGCGGATAGCAGAGGGGAGGTCCGCAGAGCTCGCCCAATTCTCACTATCTGACACCAGGAAAGAAACAGGCCTCGGCTGTTTCGTCGACCTCAATGGCGGAAGCGGCGGCGGACGGCGACCGCTGTCCGTCGGGGAGGGACTCGAGTGATGCCGGCGAAGCTGGCGGGCAACCCGGCGAGCTTTGGCGGACAGGAGAAGGCTTGGGGCCGCGGTGGGCACGGCGCTTCTTGCAGCGCTACAGCGGGCTGAAGTGCAGGCTCTGAGAATGATGCCAGGCGAGTCCTCAGAGTCACCATCGGCAGTAGCTCACAGTAAGGGCATCCGCCGTCGACGAGAGCGAGAGCCACACAATATATGCATCTTGAAAAAGACGCAGCTCTTTTAGGAGAGAGAGAGAGAGACCATGAAAAAATGTGGGTCGCAGTGGTGTACATACACACACACTTGAAAAGGATATAACGCCAGAAAGCGTAGCATGTACGGCGGCTAAAGGCGGCGATGCCAGCGACTTCAGACTCAAGGCTCGTTCCGCTGTGTGCTTTTCCTCAGACGGCGTGGCTTCTCACTCCGGATCCAGCGGTGCGTGATGCTTCGCTGAAAGAGATGAAAATCTGTTGTACCAGCCTAATCGAGCTATATTTATAGGGCAAGACCACGCCCTTTCTGGCGGGACGTGACAAATTGGGGGCGAAATGCCCCCATTGGATATGTGTCACACAGGGCCACTCTCGATAGGCTGCTGCTGTTGCCGCAGGGCAGCAAATAGCCGCGCAAGCCGTCTTGCCTATGTCTGCATGCTGCTGCACAGCGTTTTACATTAATTCAAAATTAAGGATAATTTTTGACTTCAATATCTCGTGGAAAAGAGGTTTTCCCCATAGCGTAAGATATTACGCAGTACGACGAGATACTCTCGTAAGAGAACACTAATTTGATGATATTTATACTTTGTTTTAATAAATAGAACATTAATAAGATTGTTCATGTAAAAAAATAAAATAGAATTGTATTTAGTTTCTTATTTTATGTAATGCAATGTTTATTTAACCAGGAAAATGTTACAACATTAAGTGTAACTGGGACATGAATTTACATTTGATTTATATAAAAAAAAAATTGTGAGGAGGATATAAATATATATAGGATATAAAAATATATATATAAATAATGGTTTAATATATTTATTATAAATTATTTAAAGTAATAACACATTGCTTAAATATTTAACATTTATATGACCATATTTAACATTTATATACATTTTTGTGCTTTTTTTGGGTCATTCTGATAGTTTCGACCAATTTTTTTCTCTGTCTACAGTACATGTACAAGTCATAAAATATGTGACTTGTGCACAAATACTGAATACTTCATGAAATGATATGTGCATATCTATGGGGAAATGTATACGGCACACCATTTAAACATGTTATGTGAAACCAATGAGCTCCATCTAACTGACTCTCAGACCTCAACATCCCTTAACAGTTTAGATATGGTGTCCAGTGAAGTGCAACAGAACAGTTTAGTTCAGTCCATGAAGCTTGAGACAGTTTGTTATCTAAGAAAAAAAAAATGGGAAAGAGAATGATATTCACCTGACATATAGAGAAAGGCAAAATAATTCACCTGAAGAGTAGACTTTACACTTTTTTAGCAAATTTTGAGCTAATTTAATGGGCATTGTGCACTTTTCCAACACGTTTTTGAGCAGGCCAGTACCAGTAGCAGTGCGGCTCACAGGGTGTCCTCTGTGAGATAAAGGTTTCATTTTTGTGTAGCAAACAAGGAGCACCAGGTAAAAATCCCAGCCTACTATACTGTATATAACGCTTCTTTTAAATAAAACTTAATTATACAGGTACAAACACTAGGAATATAAGTACAAATACTTGGAAAAGTATTTTCCAAGAAAATGCACTTGGCTCAAAAATCAGAGACGACACGTTTGAATGAACACTGCGCTACTAGTTATTTTACCTTGTGAAAATGTAAAAAACAAACAAAAAAAAAACATTATACTTGTAAAGACGACATTACCTAAGCTTGAGTTTTTAAAAATAGCTTTAGTGGCAAGATGGACAATCATGCACTAAGAAAAAAACAAGTACAGTTCAAAACAAAATGCCTATTCCAGCACTAATGTGATTATTTTCTGCATATAATCCCCTGCAGGCACACAGGATATATTTATGTATTTTTATTTTCTTTTCTTTTTTAGGTAAAGCCCATTGTTCCTTCAGCCCCGGTGTTACAACTAACTCTGAGAGTTCAAAAAGGGATTTGGATGTTCCACTCGGACAGCTAAATAAATCTACACAAAATCAAGCATGACAGAATCCGAGAGAGAAGGAGATGATGGGAGAAGAGGCTGGGGAGAGCTTGGAACACTTAGCAGTATGTGGAGCACAATAAAATCACATGACATGTCCGCTGAGAATGGGGCTCCTTAAGGTCAGAGCACAGGTGAAAACAATCAATTCGTTTCCATCACAGACAAATGTCCTTTGAGTAGCTTGTGCACTGCTGTATGCCACTGTTTCTATTAAATGTATTTGCTAATGGCTAAATAGCTTGTGGCTTTAAACCAGAAAGGATGATTTATGGTTCAAGTCCCAGACATGATTCCCTTCCTCTGACTTCTGCTGTTGTGCCCTAAAGTGAGTTCCTTGAAACCATTTTTTGTGCTGTAGGGGGTGCTGTGTTGTCTCTGAAATTTTAATGTAAAAATATGAATAGATTCACTTCTTCTGGTTCCCTGCTATATAATGCAAGCAGGATTTTATGCAAAAAAAAGAAAAGTTCAGAAAAGTTCAATATCATCATGAGGGTTACAAAGAAACATTAAGAGCCTCCTTGGATTTTAGAGGTAAATATATGTATTTTATTTGACTTCGATGCATACATTTAAAAAAAAATTACAATATATTAAAATTACACACAATAAATCACTAACTTGATAAAAAATAGTTTTATTTTCTTATCTCACCAAGGGAAGATTAAGCTAGCATTGCTGCTGGTGCCCCGTCAAATAAACCGCTTCATGACGTCCCTGCTTACTGACGCTAAAAATATTCTTTTTTTTCTCTGATCATTCTCCTTGATATTTTCCACCTGCAGATAATTTGTTTTTCGTGCCCTTTTTAAATCACAGACCACAGCAAAACGGTAAGCCTCAAAGAGCTGCAGTCCAAAATGTGCGCGTGCACACACACACACACACACACACACACACACACTTGAAGCTGCCCTCTTGCTGCCCAGTGATTGATAAAGCTAGTTGCTCTGATTAGCGTGTCTCACAGATTAATTAGCGATGAATGGAAACGAACTGAAAAATAGCATTGTTGTTTGCAGAGGAAGGAGGAAGCAGTGTGGGTGGCAGCGATGGGTCTGATGGGCCAGTAAAGGATGAACCTCCATGTTTAAATCAATTTTAAACTTCCGGTGCTCACAGTAATAGTCTATATAGAGCTTCTCCAAGTCAAGGCAAATTAAAGATCAGCATTTGTTCTCCAAATCAAGGCAAATTAAAGATCAGCATTTGTTCAACCATTTCAGCTCTGAGAATTCTTAGAGGTCAGAACAAGAGGACTAAAACAGTACAGTGATATGTAAAAGGCAGATAACTGACAATGAAATGTTAATCGCTGCATTGCCGTTTCAATCGGCAGGTTAATAGCACTGGTTTTAAATTATATTTCAATAAGCACATGGCTGTAAAACATTTCTTCCTGTTTTCATTCCATTATGACCATTAATCCACAGCAGCTCAGAGCAGCCAAAGCCACAGGTTTGGGTTAAAACAATCAAACTATCCAGATGCACTGTTTTAGCTGATCAGATTTTTGTGTTTGTAAGGAAGTGTTGTCTTATTATTTTATTGTATTTTGTTGTTTACTTCAAAAGAGTAAAGATGTAATGCCTTTTTATATGCTGCTAGCATCTTGAAACACAGTGCATAGAAAACACTCTCAGCGTCTCTGAGGTGCACATGCAATCTGTAGTGGTCTTCGCCACAGCAAATGTGTCTAGCAGTTTATTTGGAACAGACAGTGTTCAGATGAGAAATGGAGAAGCATGTGCATTGCCATCCTACTGTATATCACCAATGACCAGTTCCAACACTGAATAGAGAAAAGGATTAAATTAATTCTACAGATTTTAAAGGATGATTCAAAGTGAAATAAATTAAGACATCTCAGATTACTAATCCAGTTCATTTATATTTGAAAATAAGATACAGAAGCAATATTTACACTGCTGTTCAAACGTTTCGGGCTGCTAAGATTTTTTTAAAAGAAATTCATTTTAGTCAGCAAGGACGCACTAAAATGATCAAAAGGGACAGTAAAATATTTTACATTGTTACAAAACATTTCTATTTTTTAATGTTCTTTTAAACTTTCTATTGATCGACTAATCCTGAAAAAAATATCACCTTCAACATTAATAATAAGTGGTTTTTGAGCATTAAATCAGCATTGAATTTTCTGAACGATCATGTGACACTGAGGACTGGATTAATGGCTGCTGAAAATTCAGCTTTACTATCAGAGGAATAGATCGCATTTTAAAATATATTAAAACAGAAAACAGTTATTTTAAATTGTAATAATTATTCACAAATACTTTTTGAAATTTTTTCCAAAGCTTTCTCCATTTGGCATGGTCGAATATACACTCCATTTGTATTAAACAAATTGATATTGTGACCTTTAAAACCCTTTCTGTCTTATACTTGTTATGCACATGTTAATATAATCAGCTCAGCCCCAGGTAAAGTTAAACCTCCTAAATCTGAAAACTTTCTTTAAGAGCCGTTCAAACAGAACAATTAACACACAGGATAACTATGTTTTGAAGTATATTCAGGTATGGTATCATTAAAGGAAGATACGGCAGGTTAATGTGTGTCTCTTAATTGTCTCTTGCTAAGACCTACCTCTCTGCTTTGCATATTACCTAATCCTTTTTTTCCTAGTCAGGACAATGTTTTTAACAGTAGATGGCAACATTTTTTTTAATTTTCTCACAGCTGCCTTGAACTAGGGATTATGGTTCTCTTACAAAATCCTAGGATGCTCTTCAAACCCCCTGATATAATCTGTACTACTTCACACTTCATGTCTTTCAAACCCATAAGGACTCCAAAGAACAACTTCAAACCCTCATCCAAGTAATACACCTGACCAAAAAATCTAAACGTAGTGCCATGTCTGATAAATGTTTCTGACATTTAGTTCTCAGTGTGAGGGAGTGAAATAAATATGGCCACATAACACATACTCAAAGCATTCAATCTATGTTGGACAACCGTTCATCCGCTCTCACAGATTGTTTCTCTGTTATGCCGGTCACACCATAATGAAATAATCCACCGTGCAATTAATTTCTTAAGAACAGTGGTTACTAATTAACAAAAATCAACCATATTAAGTCATCCATCTTTTATCTGTACTGGAGCAGTTTTAATTGTCTACATCAGTGTCCAGAGCAGTTTGAACACAGACCTGAATATGTCTCCAGGTGTACGAGTGAATCATACAGATGATTCAGATGTACGAGTGAATCATCCAGATGAGAATCTATTCTGGTCAGGTATTAGAGAACGTACTCGGTTACTAACGTAACCTCGGTTCTCTCTAGAGAGGGAACGAGTACTGCGTAATATCTTACGCTCTGGGGAAAACCTCTTTTCCACGAGATATTGAAGCCAAAAATTATCCTTTAATTTTGATTAATGTAAAACGCTGTGCGGCGGCGTGCAGACATAGGCAAGACGGCTCGCGCGCCTATTGGCTGCCCTGCGGCAACAGCAGCAAGCCTATCGAGAGAGGCCCTGGGGGGTGCTTCGCGCCCATTTCGTCGCGTCCCGCCAGAATAGGCGTGGCCTTGGCCTATAAATACGCTCGACAGGCTGATACAAACTGGTTTTCATCGCTGAAGCGAACCAGCGCTGTTGTATGCACGGCAAGATACGCAGTACTCGTTCCCTCTCTAGAGAGAACCGAGGTTACGTTAGTAACCGAGTACGTTCTCTTACGAGAGTATCTCTCGTACTGCGTAATATCTTACGCTATGGGGAACACAATGTAAGACGCCGTGCGTACAGGGATCCGACACCAAAGTTCCAAGGGCAGTAGCCCGGGGCTCATATAGTGCATAATCACCGTAGACTCACAGAGAGTCGGAGAAGAGAGGCTACCAGCATCATTCCCCACGAAATAGCATCCCATAGGAGCTAGTTATGTCAACAGTATATCCCGCAGACAGGGTGAACGCGTTCAGCCTGAACTGGGCAAAAGTACGGGCTATTCAACACCCATGGAGCTGTTCCATCGATCAGTGAGCGATACTCAATCAAAACTCAGGATTCTGCGCCGGCGCAGCGGGACAGATAGTACCGAATTCTAGACCGACAGCAGCTTGGCCTGTAAGGCGGGAACTTCTAGGTTATAGAACCTTATAAATGTAGACAGCGAGGCCCAGCCCGCCGCCATACAGATATCATGCAAGGAAATCCCACTAGACCACGCCCACGAAGAGGCCACGCCTCTCGTGGAGTGCGCTCTGACACCCAAAGGACACTGCAGGCCCTTAGAAGTGTAAGCCAGCGCTATGGCATCGACTATCCATCTGGATAGGCTCTGTTTTGATGCGGCCAGTCCCTTGGAGCGTCCGCCAAACAAAACAAAGAGCTGCTCGGTCTGCCTGAAGACAGACGAGCGGGACACATAAGCTCTCAGCGCCCTGACGGGGCAAAGGAGATTAGCATCCGCTTCCTCATTGTTCACCGGGAGGGCACACAGGGAAATAACCTGGGCCCTGAACGGTGTGTTGAGGGATTTTGGCACGTACCGGTGCCTTGGTTTGAGTATGACTTTTGAGTCATTAGGCCCAAACTCCATACAGGACGCGCTTACTGAAAGCGCTTGTAAGTCCCCCACGCGCTTCATTGAAGCAAGAGCCACAAGAAATACCGTTTTGAAAGACAGGTGCTTCATGTCTGACAAATGGATTGGCTCGAATGGGGCACCTTTCAGGGCTTCCAGAACCGTAGAAAGGTCCCACATAGGGACTGAGGGAGGTCTGGAAGGATTCAGCCTCCGAGCTCCACTGAGGAATCGCACGACGAGGTCGTTCTTCCCCAGTGACTGGCCAGACGTCGGTTTTGCAAACGCCGTTATGGCCGCCACGTATACTTTGAGCGTGGACGGGGTTTTACCCTTATCCAGCAGCTCCTGAAGGAAGGAGAGCACTTCCGTAACCCCGCAGTCTACGGGTGAAAAGCCCTGAGCTTGACACCAGGTAGAGAACACTGACCATTTCGAGGAGTAGAGCCGTCTAGTAGACGGGGCCCTAGCCTGCGTGATCGTGAATAACACTCCCTCCGGGAGGTTAGCGGGTACCCGTTGATGGCCCACACATGTAGGGACCATAACTCCGGGCGAGGATGCCAAATCGAGCCCTTTGCTTGAGAGAGGAGGTCTCTCCTCACCGGTATCGGCCACGGGGCAGTGCTGGTCAGCTGCATCAGGACTGGGAACCAGGTTTGGTTCGTCCATAGCGGAGCCACGAGCAGCACTGGGAATCCATTTTCCCTGATTCGTTCCAGCACTTGAGGCAGGAGCGAGACGGGGGGAAAAGCATAGAGGGGGCGTCGGGGCCATACGTGGGCCAGCGCGTCCCTGCTCTTGGAGAAAAAGTTCGGAGAGTGAGCGTTTTCGTGGGAGGCGAATAGGTCCACCTGCGCTCTGCCGAATGTCTCCCACAGCAGTTGGATCGTCTGCGGGTGCAGCGACCATTCCCCTGCTGGGACATTGTTTCTGGACAGTCTGTCTGGTCCAGATTCAGGTGACCAGGCACATGCGCTGCTTTCAGTGAAAGCAGGTTGTGCTGAGCCCAGTCCAGGAGGCGTTTCGTCAGCCTGTAAAGGCTTCGGGACCTGACGCCGCCCTGGTGATTTATGTACACCACCACTGACATGTTGTCCGACCGGACTAAGACGTGGCGGCCTTTTATCTGGGGACAAAAGCGCCTTAGCGCGTTGTCTACTGCCAGCATTTCTAGACAGTTTATGTGTAGGAGCTTCTCCCGTTCTGACCACTGGGCAAAGAACGGTCTGCCCTCGAGCAGCGCTCCCCATCCCGAGATGGGGGCGTCCGTGGACACCACCATCACACTCGAGGGAGTCCCCAGACTCACGCCTGACTGGTACCAGTCGGCTTTTTTCCAAGGTTTCAGAGCCGAGACGCATTTCCTGTCGACCCTGAGGCGAAACAGACCAGTGGCCCAAGCCCCGGGCGGAACTCGTGCTTTCAGCCATAACTGCAGTGGGCGCATGCGAAGCAGGCCCAGCTGAAGTACTGAAGATGCTGAGGCCATGAGGCCCAGCATTTTCTGAAATCGTTTGAGCGGGACTATAGAGCCGCGGCGGAAGGATTTCACGGCGCGCTGAATGTTCAGTCCTCGCTCCGGCGACAGACGTGCTGTCATAGACAGCGAGTCCATCACTGTTCCCAGAAAGGAGATTTTCTGGCTGGGAGACAGCAAACTCTTCGCCCAATTGACTGCGAGAACCAAATTCTCGAGATGCTCGAGTAATGCGGTCTTGTGTTCTATGAGCTCTGATCGTGATCGAGCTAGAATCAACCAATCGTCCAAGTAGTTCAAAATTCGCATGCCCTGAAGTCTCAGGGGTGCGAGAGCCGCGTCCATGCACTTCGTGAATATACGGGGTGCTGGAGACAGGCCGAACGGTAGGACTGTGTATTGATATGCCTGTACGCATTCTGGCCGAGAGGGGGGCGTTCCAAGACCTCGCGACTTCTTCGTGAAGCTCAGGAAGAAAAGGCGCGGGTCTGGACTGTGATGGGGCGTGGTCCTTCTTGAGGAAACATCCATCCAGTCGGTTGCACGGGGGTTGCGCGGGCGCCTCCCAGTCGTGGCCGAGGTTGTCGACGGCTTGAGAGAGCAGACGCATCAACTCAGACTCAATGCCCGCTCTTTTCCCGGAAGGCTCGCGAACAGCGGAGGGGAGGTCCACAGTGCTCGCCCAATCTTCGCTGTCCGACGCTAGGATAGAACAAGCCTCGGCTGTTTCGTCGATCTCAATGGCGGAAGCGGTGGCAGACGGCGGCCGCTGTCCATCGGTGAGTGACTCGAGCGATGCCGGCGAAGCTAGCGGGCGAACCGGCGAGCTTAGGCGGGCAGGAGAGGGCTCGGGAACGCGCTGAGCGCGGCGCTTTTTACGGCGCGGCGTCGCAGCGGGTTGAAGTGCAGGCTCTGAGAAGGATGCCAGGCGAGTCCTCAGAGTCACCATAGGCATTAGCTCGCAATGAGGGCATCCGCCGTCGACGAGAGCGAGAGCCGCATGATCCTCACCCAGGCAGGAAACGCAGATGACATGACGGTCCCCGTCGCTGAGTGTGGCTCAGCACGAGCCGCAGGATCTTTGCATCTTTAAAAAGACGCTTGCTCTTTTAGAACAGATAGAAACAGAGATAGAGTGTGAGTCGCAGCGGCAAACACACACTCAGCAGTGAAAAGGATATGAACGCCGGAAAGCGTAGCAGGTACGGCGGCTGAAGGCGGCGAGGTGCAGGCCAGCGACTTCAGGCTCGAAGGCTCGTCCCGCAGAAGGCTTACAATCAGACGGCGCGGCTTCTCACTCCGGATCCAGCGATGCAGTAGTGCTTCGCTGAAGAGTTGAAAATCAGTTTGTATCAGCCTGTCGAGCGTATTTATAGGCCAAGGCCACGCCTATTCTGGCGGGACGCGACGAAATGGGCGCGAAGCACCCCCATTGGATGTCACGTCACGCAGGGCCTCTCTCGATAGGCTTGCTGCTGTTGCCGCAGGGCAGCCAATAGGCGCGCGAGCCGTCTTGCCTATGTCTGCACGCCGCCGCACAGCGTTTTACATTAGTCAAAATTAAAGGATAATTTTTGGCTTCAATATCTCGTGGAAAAGAGGTTTTCCCCATAACGTAAGATATTACGCAGTACGAGAGATACTCTCGTAAGAGAACCCAGAAACCAGAAGTGAGAGATGGCAGATTAGACCATATAGAAAACAAAAGAACAGAGCAGTTCATGACACTGTTCAACTGAATAATTGAGGCCACATGGCCAATATAAAAGTCAAAGTGAATGTGTTATTTGGCTTCTATTCAATTTTTTCTATGCTTGACTTGTCGTGCCTGGCTGCTATCATGGCCCAGTTTGCCCCTGCTGGTAAATGTTGTAATTACAATAATTTGGACACAAAAAGCATCATTCTTAACTGACAGCCATTCAAAAGGAAATACTACTTTTTCTGGCAAAATAAAATTTGAACAACATATAAACAAATCAAATATTTTACGGTAGATGTTTTAGACTGCAGCAGCAAACTTCTAATGTGTATGGCCTTGTATGCTTGGCTTTGAAAACGCGGCAAATATTATTATACAATTAGTGTTAATGATACGAGTACCTGTAAATGTTTTAGAGCACTGATTATGCAGTAAGCATTCAAATTATCGCAACAATAAATGAACAATCTATTATAATTATATTATAATAATGATTAATATTTTTTTTACATTTTCCTTATTATAATTAATAATATTTGATTCAATTAATGTCAATGGGGTCCAATGTTGTTTGGACCCCAAATGTTCTGTTTTCCACAGCAGAAAGAAAGTCATACAGGTTTGGAAAAATATGAGGGTAAACAAAAGATAACAGCTCTTTTTTTCACTTGAACTATCCCTTTCCGTAACTGAATCTTGAAGACCACTGTGTGATCTAGACACTTTTCGCATCAATGTACCACAAATAATGCATGGATTGGTTGAATCTGAATTCATTTCTGTGAGAGATTGCCACATCTTGGAGAGACTGACACATTAGTTGCACTTCACAACTTCTGGCAAGACATCTTCTTCAGAGTTTCATAAAAATAAAAAAACAACATTCACAACCCATGGATGGCATTGAGAAAAACTCTTCTTTGAAAGTGTTACATTATGTGAAATGTTCACAGTCGGAAAGACAAAAACACACACTCTGCCAGCTCTGCAGTGCTGTTGTGTCACTCTTTGCTAATGGAAAGCACACCAGGCAAATGAGATCACGGCTTCCTGCAAATGAGGTGTGCAGAAGAGAATAGCCGTCTGCTTTAAAGAGCACAGCACAAACAAGTATAACACACACACATGCATGCTATCAATACATACCTCTGCAAGCAAACAGGGGTGTAGCAACAAATGTTGGGCCCCGGTCACAGAACCAAATAACTGTTATTTTCACTATTATTCAAAACTTTTTTTATTTTCACAAGGTTAAATTCAGAGTACCAATTGCAATAACATAGCAAGAATTTTGAAAACAGACTAATTTGAACTATTTAACTATTTTTAAAACAGACTAATTTGAACTATTTAACTATTTTATTTATTAGAAAATAAATTAACTATTTTATTTATTAGAAAATAAATTAACTATTTTATTTATTAGAAAAATAAATTAAATAAGTGAATTGTTAACATTAATAATATAAATGTAAATAATAGCTATATTAAAATGCAGCCTTCAAAGATTTTTCAATTTTGAGCGGAAATTCTGGTTTGTCGCTACACTCATACGCTCAACAGACTTCTCTGTGATTGGCTACAATGCTCAACAGACTTCTCTGTGATTTGCTACAATGATCAACAGACTTCTTTGTGATTGGCTACAGTGCTCAGCGCTGGAAACAGAAACGCTGGAAACGTGGACCGCTTGAATGCAGCCGTCTATCGGCGTGTATCTAATTAAGTTTCTGTACTCCGTAAAACCATGTGGAAAGACTGGTATCGTCACATTTGCACAGGTTAATTATTTACTTTGTATAAAGTACCAGTGGGCTACTTTTGAAAAGACTACTTCACTGAGGTAAAAGGATAAGTAATAAGTTACAGTTACAGTCACACTTTTCTCTGTCAAGCGAAGCCTCACCATTCTTACCCATCCCCCCAAAAAAAAACTATCCAGAAGTTGTCTGCTCTCCTCCCATATTATTATAATTATGTGATTGTGTCATTTTAATATTATGAATTATCAATATATCTCTGTGCACCCCCTCCCCTCGCCGTGGGCCCCCTGTTCCACTATTACCCCCATGTCCGATGCCCCTGCACACACAAACACACGCTCTCTCACACACACACACACACACACACACCATTTTTAAGCAGACAAGGCTGTAGGTTCTTCAGAAAGTGTAAACAATGCTATTAATTAAAGTTTCAGCATGAGTGGCCCCACTAGTCTTCCCTGACCACCACATCTTGTGCTTTTCATCTCTGTCTGTTTACTCAAGCTCTGATATTTGTGTATTTTTCTTTTCAGATAGAAGACACAGTTCAGTGCTGCTTTTGAAATGCAGTACTGTTTGCATGCCACAAATTTGGCTTGTGACCAGGCAAAAATAAAAAAACAACATTCACAACCCATGGATGGCATTGAGAAAACTCATTGTGAGAAAACTCACAGTAGTGTTGCTAGTTTTGAGTTTTAAGCTTGACGTTTTACTTGGCGATTGACAATATGTCAACAACTCAACACCTTGAGGCTGTCTACACTAGAATTTTGTATCATATTATTGATTTATTTGGTAGGTACCCATGTAATAAGCAGGATAATGTAGAGTGAGGCGGTTGTCAGGGCCTCTGCTTTGCGTCGGGGTCTTGATCAGCTTGTCGGTCGGGGTTATATTCGCTATAACAACCAACTCACGCTACATTATCCCTTACTTGTCATGTCACGCCATTCACATCTGGTGTAGACCAGATGCCAGTTATGACATCTTGATAAATTACAAAAAAAATTACAAAGGAATTTAATTAAACATATGCATGGATGAATAGTTTACATTAAGTTGCATTTAGAAAAAAATATATATGTTAAAGAAATTGTGTTGTGCGTCCCATATTTTCTGTCACAAGAAATTATGCCTGATTCATGAATACATTTTTTGTCGATTCTTTTCAATGAATGGGTTAACAAAATGATCTGAATTATCTGAATCTTTGAACAACTCACTTATGCAGTTAATCATTTTTCAGTTTCTCACAACAGTAAATAGATACTAGAATACACAGTAAAAACAGCTGTTGTTTTTTTTACATTTGAAAAATAAAACAGCAGTCTACATATTTTAGAAAAGGGTGTCCCTCACAAGTGGATCACAATGTTTGGGCCTCTTGAAGCCAAGGTAGACTTAATTTTCCATGTTCTGCTCCATCTCCCGTACAGTTGAGCGTGCAAGCCTTTTAAAGTATATTCCTTTGGCCATGAGCACGGAAAGACGCGTTCAGCGCATACTCACTATCTAGTGGACTTTGTTTCCATGTGCTCAAGTCACTCGGATATGCGCTATTGTACGCGCACCATCTGTGTGGAAATATAAAGTGGGCTGCATGCAGAACCTCCTGATGATGAAAATTATGTCACAAGGACAGTGTGCAGACTACCATGGAAAGCAGACAGCCGAAGTATACTTTGAGCTTTAGAAACCACTGAACACAGAGAACAGAAAGAGAGCTGGATACAGAAGATATGTATCTGCAATCAACTGAAATCAAATCTGCAGAAGCATCCGCATTTTTGCCAGTGATGAATATGTTTTTAATTAATATGAACACCTGGAAGCTTGTGAATGACTCTGTACTGCAGGTAATAACATTCTCTGACCAAAATACATGAAAACAATCAAGTAAATGTAAAATAAATAGAGGAATTATATTTTTTTCTATAGAGTAGTTAGTAGCTTATCTAGCAACATTTTTTGAGTTACTTGCCCAACACTGCTTCACAAAACACATTTTATTTTCAATGTGTCATTATTGCCTACATAATGGCATGCACTTTTAGGAATATAAAAACATAAAGGCTAATGACTCATTCTCTCAATGAACTGTTTACTTGTTACATTGTGGGCTCTAGTGATAGCTTAGTCACGATTAAATTGCAAAAGGTACAAATTATGTAATTTATCCGAAAACAACAGCATACGTCGGTCTATAGCCAAAAAAAAAAAAAATAAACAACCTAATTTGCTCTAAACCAGTCTCATTACCTGTCAATAGCATTACTGCCACATAGTATAGCATTTGCAGATATTAGTCAGGGATATGTGTTAGCATGTGAATGTGTAATATAATAGGACTAGCAAACATTATGGTTATAATGCTAACAATGTAATGCATGATTATTAGATCAGTTTTAATACACCATGAATGTGTAAACTGTACAAAATGAATTTACTCTACAGAGTCTGGCTCACATAACATCATTAGCAGTCATATTTTTTTTTAAACCAGATGCATATCATACATGCATATAATAATATGTCACAATATTTCTGCTTTTACCGTATTTTTCATAAGAATGTAGCCTTTAGCCACATTCAGAATGTGATGGTTTCTCATGTGGACGTCCGTAAAAATAAAGTTGCATGGCACTTCAGTGGTCAGTCACATGATTGTCTCCCGTAAATAAAATATCATATGGTTGGAATAATAATAAGTTCATATTTAATTTAATAATAGGAAAATATCCAAATTATTGTTGTTTAAAAATAGGAAGATGGGCACGCTACAGTTAAAATCGTTTTCTGTTTTGTATTTTATCTCAAATTGATAGATGTCATTTTAAGAAATGTGAAAATAAGTTAATAACAGCCTCTTATTTATATGGGGTAAACATAAAGCGGCCTGGTTTTAATTTCAGTCATTTTTAATGCATTTTTAATATAAAAAGTCCTTTCAGCCATGTTGTGAGTATGTGAAAGTCATGCTTGTAGAAATGGGAAAACTGAACTTCACGTGTCACAAAGAACAAATGCACCATCTCAGAGGGTTTTTAGAGATTTCAAAGCAGCCGATTGAATAAGTGGCAGATGGGGAGAGAGCATTCATTTGGCATAACGCAGATTCACAGCAGCCTCACAGAGAAAGAAAGAGAGGGTGAAATGAACAGACATTAAAGGAACAGATATATGGTCGGAGATAAATCTGAAGTAGGAGAGCGAGAGGAGCGAGATGAGTTGTCGAGTGGATGGCTGTGGTCAATTACACGCTCAACATACTAAAACAAAATGGCTCCATCTGAGCAGTGTTACAGCAGACAGCGCTCGGGTGGGCTGAAGATCTTTAATGAATGACTCCTCGTGCACGGATACAAAGAGAAGTACCTCACGTGTTCACGTAAGCCCAGAGGAGTTCTGGGACTGTACTGAGGGAGGAAGTGAAGTGTGTGTGGGTCAAAAGTCAGTTTGGGATTGAACCGTGCCTGTGTATGTTTATGTTTAATAGAGAATACTGTCCTCTGGGTTGGTTGCATTAACGATGCAGTTTAAAAGTATTTTTTTCCTATGCTGTAATGCTACAACACTAATGTCATAATATGATAAATCCATTCCCCTAATTTTCAGTGCTGATTTGCCATTAAGTTTAAACATTTTTCAGCCTACACACGTAAACAAACCCAAACTATAGAAAATAAAGAGCAAAAGTTAAAGCAAAGAACACCAAACTTTTACCAGTTCCTTTGCAACCACGAGTCAGTCGAATCAACAGCTCAGCCTAGACAATTATCAAAACTACTAATAAATTAAAATGGTTTAGTGTGCAAATCAAAATCCATTTTAAAATAAAATGTTTTTATCCAAATATTTGACAGTGTGCATATTAAATATTAATGGGTGGTATTGAATTTGAAAAAAATATGAATACATTTAATGCCTACTTTATGTTTTGTACTGTACTTTCTAGGAAAATGCAGAATTTGTCCTTCATGTTCAAACTTGACACATTATATTTCCCCATTTAAAAAATAATGTTATAATCATTTTGACATATTTACAAAAATGGCATTTTCAAAGTCTTTTTGACCATGTGGTTCAAACCAAAAATTGGCCATGGATGGATGGATGATGGATGGATGGGCATACATACAAACAGACAGATAGACAGATAAATGACTAAAATGTGACTAAGACTAAACATTTTCATCTGAAGATGAAGACTAAGCCAAAAATGGCTGTCTGTCTCGATGGATGGATGGATGGATAGCATTTGATAAAAAGGATAATTTACTGTAAGACTGTTATAGAAAACTCAATGGAATTGAATGCACTGAGTGTATTTGTGCAAGAGAGTGACGGAAAAAAGTGGAAAGCTATTTTCTTTGACAGTATTTTCATGTGAAACAGACCCAGCACCTGGTGTATTGTCAGCATTAACGTTACAGTCTCTGACACTTTGGCCATGTTGACCCGTGGTGTGTTGCTGCCGGCAGTTTTCTGACACTTTGGACAGGCTACAGCCTGACCATAGGTCACAGAACATCACTGAGATTGAATTTTTATTTTTAGGGATGGGGAAGACCTTGCTTCACATACTCACACACACCAACACCCTCATGTCTGAGGTTAAGGGAGATGGGAATGTCAGAACCAGAGCAGACACACAAGGAGTTGTTCTCATGGGAACACGGGTTCAAATCTGTTCTACGCCTGCATGTCCTGATCCCATCACTTACCAATTTTTTTTTTAAAAAGCTTTTCTTTTTACAACCCACACTCACTGGAAAAACATGCCAGTGGCGGGATTTTTGAAATTGAAAGAGTCGTAGAACATGCAAGACGGAATGTAATATCAAAATAAAACGTCATCTAATACCAAATATACAGGCAGAAATTTAAATCATCTAAACCAGTAGTAAAGACTGTAAAGAGATGGACTAATGAAACAGAGAGGGCATTACATTACGTTTCGAGTGCACTGATCGGAGTGTTTTTAAAGCTGCCACAAATGCTGGAGGAGCTCAATAATACCGTTACATCATATATCAGTTTCTGTGAGGATATGTGCTTTCCTACTAGGACTCATTTATCATACAACAATGACAACGACAATCCAAAGAAAATATCCTACAGAGGTGGGGACAGAGTCTTGCATAATCAGGCCAAAAAACAAAGGAGATCTAATATTCTAAAAAGCTGAAAACAGTTTTCAGCCAGCTTCCAGTAGACCCTCTATCAGTTTGGGAAGGCCTGAAAGACATAACCAATTACAAGACACCATCCCCCAGCACTGTGTCGAATCAACAACTGGTCGATGACCTGAATGAGTTTTATTGCCGGTTTGAAAAACCCGGTCTCACGCCCCACACCCGTTCTGACCTTTTTTCTATGCATTCATTAACACCTCCAGCAACCTCCCTTCCTCATGCACTTACAATCTGTCATCAGGATGTAGGCCGGGTCTTCTGGAAACAGAAGACAAGGAAAGCATCATGCCCATACGCAGTTTCACTTGATGTCCTAGGACTTGTGTGAGGATCCTGTTTGTGGACTTTAGCTCAGCTTTCAACACCATCATCCCGGATATCCTCCTGACTAAACTAAAGCAGCTCTCTGTACCCACCTCCATCTGTCAGTGGATCATCAACTTCCTGACAGACATGCAGCAGATAGTGAGGCTGGGAAAATTCCCATCCAACACTTGCACCATCAGCACTGGCGTCCCCCAGGGGTGTGTTGTCTCCCCACTGCTCTTCTCCCTGTACACTAACAACTGCACTGCAAAAGACCCCTCTGTCAAGCTGTCTGCAGACGACACTACACTCATTGGCCTCACCCAGGACGATGACGAGTCTGCTTACAGAAAGGAGGTTTAAGAGCTGGCTGTCTGGTGCAGTCATTACAAACTGGAGCTGAACACGCTCCAAACAGTGAAGGGGATTGTGGATTCCCCCCACTCACCATGATGAACAGCAACAGTAGGGTCATTCAGGTTCCTGGGCACTACCATCTCTCAGGACCTGAAACGGGACACTTACATAAGCTCCATAGTGAAACATGCCCAGCAGAGGTTGTAATTCCTTCGTCAGCTGAGGAAGTTCAACCTGCCACAGGATCTGCTTCTGAAATTAAAGTGTCTATCCTCTGCACTTCTGTAACTGTCTGGTTCCACTCGGCTACCAAATCAGACCTCAGAATTCTACAACGGATGGTCCGGACTGCTGAGAGATTCATCGGTAAACCCCTTCCAACATCTTTTCAATAGTTGTACTTATCCATATCGAGTAAAAGGGCTGGGAATATCACTCTGGACCCCTCATCCAGGCCACTTTCTCTATGAACTGCTGCTGTTTGGTCGGCGCTACAGAGCCCTGAGCACCAGAACAGCCTGGCACAAGAAAGGTTTCTTCAACAATTGAATTGAATCCCCCCCACTGGGAAATAAACATGTGCAATACAGAACACTACTTATAATCATATGTATTTAGCATACCATATACAGTATCTTATTCACATCCCCTTGCATTGTATATAACATACCTGTACATACATATATTGTCCATTGTCTATTTTGTATATTATGTATTTTTTATATATTTATATATTTATTTTTAATCACTTATTTTATTTTTATTATTCGTCTTTTCGCTGTCATTCTGTCAGTGCACTGGAAGCTTCTGTCATCAAGACAAATTGCTTGTATGTGTCAGCATAACGGCTAGAGCTAGAGTCATATATTTTTGGCTCATATATTTGGAAAAAAGGAAAATGCCATTTTTGGCTGATAACTCTTGGCGCCCGAAATTGCGTGCATCCCTAATATTTTTCTTTATTTATATGAAAAAATAAAAACCTTTTTGTTCCAAAAACAACAGAATGATCAGAAAACAAACTGCAAAGAATATGATCCTAATGTAAAAAATGCCAGTCTATTTTTCCCTTCTTGTCAATTTCCTGTTTTTAGCTGTGCAGTATATTACTAGAGGCATGAGGAATCAGCGTCGTCCATCAGGGACTTTATAAATGAGTACGTTTACACCAATATCCATCTCTCACACATATACTACAATACATAATGACAGATTAACAAACAACACATGCATTCTTCTGTTTCTGTCACATTCAGAGCTGATTCTGCCCCAGTCATCCTCTCAGGCCTGAAGCTGTATTTATGTAGAGTATGTTGTTAAAATGACAAAACTGTCATATATGTGACATACTAACGTCTTAGCTGACTGACCCTCAGCACCTTAAGTAAGGTAGAAAAGCCCCAATGTGCTGTTCACACAAGCATAACATTACGCATCATGTAATTCTCACTTCATAATCTTAATGTGTAATGGAATTTTCCACAGGAAGAAAGAAAGAAAGAAAGAAAGAAAGAAAGAAAGAAAGAAAGAAAGAAAGAAAGAAAGAAAGAAAGAAAGAAGGAAAGAAAGAACGAAAGAAAGAAAGAAAGAAAGAAAGAAAGAAAGAAAGAAAGAAAGAAAGAAAGAAAGAAAGAAAGAAAGAAAGAAAGAAAGAAAGAAAGAAAGAAAGCCATTTCATGAAGCTGACTAGATGGGTTCGTAGAAATGCATGAGGAAAATTAGGTTTGATCTTATCATATAATTAACTCTGAAAGGTTTGGTTAATATCTGTTATCAAAGAGGTGAGTTGCTGTCGCTTTTGTTATAATGAAATATTTATCATAATACATTTTATACAACTGCACACGCTTTCTGATTGCATTGAGCAGAAAGCAAGAACCACAAGCATTAATTCCATCAACTTATCTATTCAAAAACTTACTTAGAATGTTAGGTAGCAAGCCATAAATTATCACATCAACTAGCCATTTAGGTACATAGATAACAACAAATTTGGACTTTATCAGGTTTTATAGCTATAAAGGTTGACTTTTAGTAACTTTAAGTAATTTTTTCCAGATAACTAGCAGCTATTTGAAACTGTTGACATTCGATTTTGATAACTTTATTATTAAATAAATGATTAGCTACAATTTTCACTTTAACTTATTCAGGGAGAAAGCTATAAATGCTCACTTAAACTAATTTTTCAGGTAGCTAGCCAGGGGTGATAAGGAGTTCAACTTTAGGGCGGCTCACATCCCCAATGAGCATTTAAAAAATGTATTTAGTATATTGTATGTATAGGGTAGAAATGCACAATACAGTAGGTTATACACTACATATTAAGTCAATCCCTGAATATTGATTTCAAGCTTTAAAGCTTTAGCGCAGAGATTTGCTGTATCCCAATTTACCTAATTATCCTTCACCTTAAAGGGGAATTCGGCAACTATTTCAACTTAATAAAACCGTTTAGAAATCATTTGGATGGTTAAATAACCTGTTCCAGTGAGAATGGTGACTTTCCCCGCTCCCCCCAGCGTTCCTAGGCGGAAAACCAAACTTGTAACATGGGGACTTACGTTCCGGTAAGTTGGAAATAGGAAGTCTCGTGCAGTGCTTTAAGTGGGCCGGTACGCGCCGGTACTCAGTACCGCCACTTCCAAATATAGCTCTTGAGTGTACCGCCACCTCTCCGTGCGCCCAGAACGTGCTTTTAGCGTACCGGTACGCTCATTCGCACATCTGTTTTAATCATTTGGCTGCGCTGCCGCTTTTCAGAGCGCCCTTCACAATGCACGCTTCCTAATTCGTCCCACCGAGAGCAGAGACTACATTACCCATACACCCTTGAGTTTTACAAGTGAAAAGAGCATGCGTCGCTTTTGCCGCTGTCAGTTGCTACGTTTACATGGACACAATCGGAATGAAATCAATACGATTGATGAATCCGAACAAGGTGTTTACATGAATGATAAATAAAGTAATCGGGTTGATGTGCACGTTTATATGTCACCAGTTTCAAATCGGATCTGATTTTTTGACATGCACAAACTGCACGAATATACAGAGTTTCCCGCTGTTCGCGCATAAAAATTCTCCTCTATCGGTTCTTTATTTGTTTTAAACAGCAGACGTAATATTAATTCCTCTCTGGTCATAATTTAGAGCATATTAACCGTTTTGCCGTGCTGATCACAAAGTAAAAATGCCCCTCCTGCGGCCAAAACCAGGTGTCTGTGGATGAGAATCCACAACAAAGACTGGTGAGACGTTGTCCTGCTTCACTTCACATACGCGCGAGTAAAATGAGAATTTTAGAATGACGGGAAGCTTATTAATATGACACTTTATTCAACAGGAAAAACAGCTCGTTCCACGCGTTATACGTCATTACATTTATTTAACGTCATTGCACATGCGCAGTCCTTTCAGTTTCGGTTTTCAATCCGATCAAGTGTTTACATGTTCTCTCGATCGGATTACATAAGGGATAAACCAACCCTTTCAATCCAATCGAAATGTCATTCGGATCGAGCTCAATCGGATCGATTAGGGTGTTGACATGAGGGTTTTTTAGTCCGATCGAGCCGTAAATCCGATTATAAGTGTCCATGTGTCTATCATGGTGTCAATTCAACGTGGTCCGGAGAGGGTGTGTGAAACGGGTAAAGAAATGAACCATAGCAAGACTCATGTTTATGTTCTACTATTCTATGGTTATTATGTTATAATTTATTTTATGTACATTTTGTTCAAAATGTTTTAAATACCCTTTTGCACATTTTATATATGTTCAGTAGCTCTTTCTAGCTCAAGCAAATCCACAATTAAATTATTTTTTATAAGGTCGTCTGTTGACTGCTGTATATAAAACCCCTTCAATATAGTTGTTGTTACCCCAGGGGAGGAGGGGAGTCAGCAAAAAAAAAAAGAAAATTTATAAAAATAATAATAATAGAGTACCGGCACCTCTTTTGGGCCATTTAAAGCACTGGTCTCGTGAGAAGGGAGTTACGAGCAAGTAACACAAACTGCTTTACGGCAATTTGACATAAACACACACGCCGCCCTCAATATGTATGATGTATTACCCACCTCGGTAGACATAGCTCCACACGATAAAGTTGGCCGGCTCCGATAATAAAAAATACACAAGAGCAGCGGTTGAAAGGGGGAGGAGGGTGCCGCAAGTGAGTTTTTTTACGACAGTGTTGTGAAATATAAGCCCCACAGCTGTAGGGGGAGCTCGTTGAGAAAACATGCAACAACAAAAGTGAAAATCAGCGAAGAAATAGCTAGAGTTGCCGAGTTACCCTTTAAAAAGTAGCAAAAGACTACATCATAGACTACATCATAATTGCGTCTTTAAAGGGCCACTCTGTTGCTTAGTTATGTGGATCCTGTCACCGTTTACACTGCCCTGACAATCTTGTCACTGTTAAAATCCTCCCCATTTAAATACATTTTATACTGTACCGGAGAGAAATGAAGTAGCACGTTGATCTACTAGTCGTGGGTCTTTCATGCGGAGAACTCTCCTCATGTGTCTGCATAATGATGCATTTGAATGTTCACAATATTGTTCCAGATTATGTAATGTGGAAAACATTAAATAAATATTTTTGTTGTCAGGTCAGATACTGTTTATTAATCATGAGCCAAACCCTTCTCTACTTAACCGTCGGTCTCACACATCTGCCATGTTTGTAGTTTTTTAATAGTTTGTAACTCTAATTGAATCCTCTCCAATGCAAAATGGGTTGTGGGTAATATTAGCAGTTAGAGTGTGCACAAATCTGCACTTAAGCAGAAATAGTTAAGCGGAATTAAGCAGAAATAATAAACAGGGCTTCACGATTAATCGAAATTAAACCGAAATCGCAATTTCCCTTAGTGTGATTATGAAATATTTTTCATTAAATAAATATATGCAGTGTGTTAGTGAAGAGCGGCACTGTGATCAGTAGTAGTAAATGCTCCATCTTTGTCCAACAAAAGACAACATTCATTAACATGTTTTTACTTCATAACTTCATAAGTGTTTGAAATGACTTCCATTTGTGAGCTGACGTGGCTTCTTATCATAAAATGAAGCAGACAATATATTATTTTATAGTATTCTATTTCTATACAGTAATAAAGGCTATTTCGAAAAGCATTTCAATATAATTAGGCCTATACTTTATTATTATGAAAATACCTAAGAAGCCTTAAAGAACTCAAATACACCATATATTGCAGCAACCGTGTGTGTATTGTCTTCATGTTTAATCAGTTAAAGCGTTTCTATCTTCTTTTTATTCAGCTACAGTGATAGCTTGATGCCTTTGTCCACATTAGGGATTTCCATAGACAGTAAAAGAAATGGACACAGCGACCCCCTTGATTTCAACGGAGAAAACTGAAGCCTGATTATAGCACTCACTTCCTGATGGCTAAGCGACTGCGCAGGCTCAAACTGAGCTTGACGACAGTGACAGTTATAAATATTCTAGTAGCTGTGCCAAGTCAAATCTGAATCACCTAATTCCTCAAAAACGTTGTTTAAATATTTTGTCCCGTTGCTTTTATGGACTCTCTATCTATGGGCTTCTCCTTTGACTTTATGCCTCTATGTCCCCCCCATTGCCTCATAGACCGTAAAAGATTGGCTGCTAGCTTCTCCTCCTGTCTATACGGTAATTTCTCTAGAAGTGCGACAGAAAGTCGCGTGGTTATGGCGCAATCGTTAGCCTATTTTTACAAAACAGCTTCTACAGGGCCATAACGTAAGATACAAAGTAATGGAGCCTTTCATACATTGTCGTGTTACTTTAGAAATAAATAATGGACAAATTAAGTCTTTGGACGCCTCAGATGTAAAGTTATACGCTGTCAAAGTGACGCCAGAATGAATGGGAGTCAATGTAATGCTAACAGCAGGTGAAGTTCTGCTACAATGGCGGCCCCCGCGAGGCTTCAGTTTCCGGCTGATGGATTACCCCCTTGGGGATTTCCTGGAATGTCATAAGTTTTATTATTTCTGAGATGCATATGTGGAGTTCCTGTGCAAGAGCGCCCTCCGGCTTCCAGTATGAATGAGACTGGAATGAATGAATTTGTTTAGCACTCAGTAATGCTCACGCCATCCTATTTTGGGTTTAAAAAAATAGGAAAAATAATACTTATCTCTAAAAGAATTAGGATAATCCATAAAAAAAATGTCTCCAGTGTACAGAAGTTTTCCCACAGTGGATGCATAAGAGGCTCATATATCATTTTAAAGACATGGACTCTGTATTTAAACTATTATCCAGATTTGTATTATAATAATATAATATTTTATAATAAATCCTTAGACCTTTCTAATGATTTATAGTCATAGCCTGCCTGCATGTTAACAGGCAACCCTGCAGTTTTTTCGTAAAATGTTTTCTGTAAAATTAAAATATTATTATTATTATTATTATATTATTATTATTATATTGTAATCTTTATTTTTAAATACACCATTTTTTATTTTTAATAATGAAAGGGTTATTACAATAGTACTATTAAATTACTATTAAATTTAGTATTTTTATTTAGCAATAATAATAATCAATTATTATTAGTCATATTACTAAATAAGCACAAAATGTTGGGCCAAATTAAGCAGCCCTACAAGCAAGCACAACAAACCAGGGTGGATATTATATAAATATAATTTTAACCAGAAAAATTGCAATTCCATTTTTCCCCCAAATCATGCAGCCCAAATATTGGACCATCCGGGTATCTTTCGAAAGCTCATTTCAACATACAGTACTACAATTTAAGACACTTTAATTCTAATTTCGAATACTATTTAGGATGTATAGGATGCTAATTGGGACGCAGCAATTGTGTCTGGCTTAACACTACAATGCTCAGAGAATGCTGTGGGACAATAAGAATGCAACATGTTATGGTTGCTGTAGTGTTTTTGGAAGGGACGTTTTAACTGAAATGATCTAATCTGGTCTGAATTTCTGCAAAAGTGTCTCAGTTGGGATACATTGAAGCCAGTAAATGGAAAATGAACTCTATTCATCTCTTCTATTGTAAAATAAAGCCATAGATACCGCCAAGCCAAATTTAGATCGCACAAAAGACACTAACAGACAGTTTGGATTTCAGCATTAAAGAAACCATTTTAGCTGATCTCTATTTTAAGGCTCTGCAAAAAAAATAGCATCTACTAAAATAGCACATCAAGTATTCTGGTCATACTGCAAACTCCTCCCAAGGTTAAAAGCCATGTAAAGACTCCTTACCCAGACTAGGACTTGAGAAGCCAGAAACAGTTCAGCAACACATTTATCATCTTGAGTGGTCTAGAGGCTAAAGGTTAATAATATAAACTGCAGGAATTGGGTTCAAGGTCAAGATTAAAGTATTGATAATTTAGACCATGCAAACCACCTTCTGAGTGATTTGTATAAAGACTGTAATCTGTTAAATAAATGACAGGTTTCTCCTGATATACTACGGACATAATTAGTTTCCTCTCAAATTGAAAGCACTTTTTTGTTTTGTTATCAATCCTCTCATTGGACATTTAATAAAGAGATCAATTACAGAGCTATGGTGTACCTTCTCCTTGAGTCTGGATCAGTAGACACTGTTCTTGTATATCAGCAATGGGAACACTCCTTCTTTGTAGACCTGGCCCAAGCTGACACTAATCATTTTCAATTAGAACATATACGCCTCCTTGTTCTCATATTTAATTCATATCTATATCAGCTCCCTGCCATTGAGATTCTGTTGGGATGCATACTAACTGATCACAGGACCACCAGCAAATGGGTGTCAGAATTACAACAAGTATTGACAAGCTAGAGAAGTGTACTGTGTCAGACTTGATTGATGTAAACACAGTGTGCACTCAATCATAGTAGAAGGGTTTACTCCCTGCACGCAGGTATGTGCAAAGTGCTTTTCTGTTTTCCTTTGCATATAAATGAGCCACCTGTGCCACAGCAAATACATAACAGGAATATTATGTAATGCTGTCTTACCTGAATAGTAGAAGGTATCATCAAGTGGAGAAAGCATGAAAAACAGAAAGAAAAGATAAGCACCTGTGAGTTAAAAATCACAATGTGTACATACATATACACACACACACACACACAAACACGCTCAAAAAAGCCCTATTCGGATGGTAATTTTTTCTCATGGGGTTGTAAGGTATTTTTAACATGATGTTTTTCTCCCACCAACCACAAAATAAGAAAATTAAAAATTCACTGTTTAAATCCTTTTTGACCACTGCCGAGCACCATACTATAACTGTTGCACTTTGCTGTAATTTTGATGCATTTTGAAGATCAAGGCTACACTTTTATTACTGAAATGCAGGAAAGTATTTACAAGAGCAATTTTATTTTATCTTGTATTTTATCACCGCTCAAAAGAGAAAGAGAAGAAAAGCACTTAAAGCACTTTGGGCTTTAATTATGGCAGCAATTATATACATTAAAAATTAAAACCAGGCAGCTTTATGTTTACCCCATATAACTTATTTCCATATTTCTTAAAATGATATCTATCAATTTGAGATAAAATACAAGACAGAAAACGATTTTAAATGTAGCGTGCCTATCTTCCTATTTTTAAACAATAATTTTGATATTTTCCTATTATTAAATTAAATATGAACTTATTATTATTCCAACCATATGATATTTTATTTACGGGAGATAATTGTGTGACTGACCATGTGAACAGCGCATTCCCAGGTTCGTAGGATCACAAAATCCGCTCCTCCACTGTGAATAAATCGCCAATGCGATGAGTAAAAACTCTAAATGCATGAGTTTTATCACTGAAGTGCCATGCAAATTCATTTTTACGGAAGTCCACATGAGAAACAATTACAGTCTGAATGGGGCTAAAGGCTGCATTCTTATGAAAAATACAGTAAAAGCAGAAATATTGTGAAGTATTATTACAATGCAAAATAACTTTTTTTTCTATTGAAATATATTTTAAAATATAATTTATTCCTGCAATGACAAAACTGAATTTTCAGCATCATTACTCCAGTCTTCAGTACCTCATATTCCTTCAGAAATCATTCTAATATGCTGCTCTGCTGCTTAAGAAACATTTAACATTATTATCAACGTTGAAAACAGTTGTGCTGCTTCATACTTTTGTGAAGGGGGGATGGGAGTTGGTGGTACAGGACAAAAGTCACAACAGTAATCTTTCTATATGAAAGAATGTTGCTGTTCACAGAGATAAATAATGTTCAAAAATAACTTCTACATATCACAACAGCTAATGATATCTAATTAAAATCTATTTCTGAACCAAAACTCTGTTGGTCAAAAAAAACCTCAAAGCAAACTCAAGTCAAATGGTATAATTTTGTGTGATGTGAAAAATGTATGCTGGCAGGACAGAATTTCAAAGCTATTACATTTAGTGTGCTGTCAAAGCAAGCCATCCAGTATACATCAATAATTTAATGAAAACAACACATACAACTTTCAGTGGTTGCCAAATACATTTCAGGCAAAAACTCACACTTGCTGGGCTGCTGTACTGTAGCATTAACACCTCTTGGTTATTTGATAGCTCAATCAACATGTAAATAATTAAATGTATAGTTCACACACCAAAAAAACTCTTGTCATAATTTATGTTGGGGACTTTCATATATATATTCAGAAGACTCTACTATCAGGCCTACTGTGCATTAACCATCCAGATTTAACACCTAAAGAGGGGATGTCTTCCTGATAAGACTACTTCATTTACTTCTGATTAAAACCTAAGAATTGCCCTATTAACACTCCATCAGACTCATACTCACAGGGGGTCTTGCTATCTTATCAGTGTGATTCATCAAATGATCCCATCATTCACACTCCTGCTGGGACGTACCATTCCTGACTTGATCACAATCATGCCAGATTAAAGACAAAACACAAAAAAGAGAGAATGAACAGTACACTCATACAGTTCCTGAGTGTTTTAATAATGTCACTTTAACTACTCAAACTTAATAATGGATGACTGATTCAACGGATGAGGGAAGTTAATTGAATGCAAGATTCCGGAAGAGGGAATATAGTCGGTTTACTTAAAAATAACAGAAAGGGTTTGTTTATACAACTAATTAAGTCATTAAATCATTTACAATCATGCCTTTTAGATTTACTACGAGTGCAATATTTTGGTAGTTTTCTTGCACTGCACTAAAGCAATTCAGGGGATGCACCAAAAGTAATGCACACGATTTGTATGGCACTATTCAAGATTTTGAGGTTGAGTGATCAGCTTATCAGACAGATATATCACACACAACTGTTAGTGAACTAAATGCCAACACATTTGGAGCATGTGTTAACCACTTCAGCTTCCATTTCAGTCTCTCTCAGTCTCCTCTCTTTCATAAGGCTGTCATTCAGTCCCTTTCCGCCTTCTTTTTTGGGACTCTGATAAGGAAGGCCAAGCTACTAAATTTATCTTCTAACCTCTCTCTTTGGCATTATCAGTCTATTCTATCAGTCTTTAGAGATGTCTCCGCAGTCCCTTTCCCTCCCTCTCTGTCAATCTAATCTCAACAGCCTCAGCTGACGACAGGCGGAACACACACAGCCACTCACACACTCCATCAGAGACTATGGCTGCAGGTTTTGAGAATCTATGATATGATCTAGGCTGTCAAGATACTGTTGAGATCTCTCTCTCTCTCTCTCTCTTCCTCCACCTCTCTCTCTCTTTTCTCTCTCCACACCCACACACACTCATAGAAACATAAGTACAGACACATAAAATGACACCTGTTCTTTTATCTGTGAAAAGAAAGCCACTCCTACTAAATGATTCCTGTGGTGAGAACCACTAAAACATTACTCGCATCCCAAGAGTCCTGCGGAGTGTGGACTTTAGGTCTACAAATTCCCCCTCGCAGGATATCGGATCTAAAATAACATCATGAGCCATGTGACTGGGTCATGAACCGCATCCTTCTGGCATGTGGGTGACGTGGTCATGTTGGGCAGTCTACGATTGGCAACACTTGATCAAATACCAGCATGGTTCGCACCAGGTGGCTGGGGGGTGGGCGGTAACCAAAGGGCATCGCTGGCGTGAGGGATTATGTAGGGGGAGGGCCAGCTGGTACTAGTGAATGGACAGTAGGGGCTGCGCAGATAGACTCAGACTCCCACGGACACAGTGGACAATCTTACCATGATGATGCCAACAGCCTAGAGGTCCCAGGGCAGACAGCCCACGGATTCAAAACAATGCCTTCAGTCCAGCCCCGGATAATGTGAGCTGAAGGACAAGGAGATGGAGATGCGACAGACTGACGAACACCATGTGTGTGAGTTCTGCTGCAGCGCACCGCAATATTGACTCCCGATATGGACTCCTGAATGCTGAGATCACTGTGGTTTAAAAAGTGTGAATGTGTTCAGACTAGCTGGAGTGAGATTAGGAAGAACATCAATTCCATTATCTATGAGTGTGTGTGTGTGTGTGTGTGTGTGTGTGTGTGTGTGTGTGTGTGTGTGTGTGTGTGTGTGTGTGTGTGTGTGTGTGTGTGTGTGTGTGTGTGTGTGTGTGTGTGTGTGTGTGTGTGTGTGTGTGTGTGTGTGTAGAGAGGACGTCTGTAGCAGATCTGCAAGAGAGGAAGGACTATACATTTGAAAGACACTTGATAGAGCAATAGATGGATACAATGATCTACACATTATAGAATGACAGATGGATACACAGACAGACAGACAGACAGACAGACAGAAAGATATTGTAGATGGACAAGTTGATAGAACGACTGGTTGAACAATGGAACTACAGACAGACAGAGAAGACACATAGACAGATAAATATATATATATATATATATATATAGTGACAGACAAATAGATAGATCTAGCTGCCCATGATCATTTTCTGGAAAGTTAAGTCTCATGAAGTTTTAAACACTAATGTCACTTTATTCATGTCCTCGTCCTTGCTGTTATGCAGAGGTGCAGCACGATTGTCACACTGCGTTTTAAATTCAGACACTGAGTTTTAAATTCGGTTCCTGCTGTGAGTGAATGTTCACGCCGGTGTCTCTAGTTCCGGCCACTCAAAGGACGACTAGGGGACTTCAGACTCAGAGTTCTGCTCATTCACTCACAGAGAATTGGAGAGAGAGGGAAAATGTAAAAAAAGAGGGCGAGACAAGACTCTAGTCCTCTCCACTGGTTGATTCATAAAGAACCTGTACATGACAGATAACCGAAACGAGGGGCGATAAGGTACTCATCTCTTCCCTTTTCTGACGGGCCTAATATTTTTTCCTCTCTTCTCCCCTGCTGTTCTCTACCTCGTCCCCTGGTTTGCGGGGCTACTGCTGACCCTCTCGGACAGACAGTTCGGCACACTTTCATACCCCAGGGGAGGATGAAATTAGTTTTAAGAAGAAAAAAAGACAGAGAGAGAGAGAGAGAGAGAGAGAGAGAGAGAGAGAGAGAGAGAGAGAGAGAGTCCAGCGAGGAGTAATATTCAACATGTCCTGGCAGCAGTCGTCTAAATGCTAATCCACTATCAGGTACACAGTGCCTCCTAGTCCTGCGGCTCGAAAACAGTTCTATCAGTGTGTGCCAGGAAATTACAACAGCTTAATTTAATTAAGACACAGTCAACACATAAAGCGGATGCAACAGTTCACACTAGCATTGTGAGCAGAGACTGTGACCTTTCAGTACAACGCTGCACTTTGAAACACAGACAGCTGACAGACCCCGAGGCGGGAATGTCGCATAAGTCTTGACCCATAAAAATCTCCTAAAGCTGTTTTCCATCATCCATTAATTCTCATTATAGTTTCAGAACATGCAACCGAAGTCTGAACATAGACTTTACTTGCCTGTACACTGACAGTACACTGTGCCTTTTGGCTATCCTGAGAAACACAATAAACCAGTAGTTCACCCAAAAATTTTAATTATTTCATAATTTAATCACTCTCATATTGTTCCAAACATGTTCAACTTTCTTTCATCTGCGGAAAACAAAAGAAGATACAGTGCAAAACAACAGTGGACCCCACAGACTTTCTTTTCTTCTTTTCTATTTCCTTTCCACCTTTTTCCCCCCACAATTTTACATGAATATTTGGAGTCTAAAATAAATAGCATGATAAGCCCACAGCATGTATTTACATGGCTCATCTGGATACCCAAATTAATTGACTTCTTCAACAGCATATTTGAGTGATTTCACAGAAAAATCAATAGGGTTTTGTATACAGTATACAGAAATACAGTAAACAAGTATACAGTAATCATTAAAAATCATTAACACGCTAGTCGTCATTCATAGGTTGTATATTATAGTCTCTACATTGTAAATAAGTAGCCTAAATAATGAGTTCTTCATTCATTGTCAATGTTAACTTAACTATTATTGTTTAATTAGCTTGTAGTAAAGGAATTGTTAATTGGCTATTAGGAGTAAGTAGTTCTCACTTTAGATTAGGTCACGGAAAATGCCATTAATTAAGTGCTTTAAACCGGCCTTTATTGGACATTAATTCAATTAATATTTTCAATATTCCTTAAAATGTTTACAAACACATTAAACCACACACACACACACACACACACACACACACACACACACACACACACACACACACACACACACACACACACACACACACACACACACACACACACACTTGTATATGTAATTTACAGGGACTATCCACGCATAATGTTTTTTATTCTGAACTAACTGCATATTTTATCCCCATACACTAACCCTACCCCTAAACCAACCCATCCCAGAAAAATTGAACAGTTTAGTATGTTTTTTAAGCCATTTGGTTAACGAGGACACAGGAAGTGACCAATTTTATGAAACTCATGTCATTATACACATTTGTGTCCTCATAAACCATATATACAAGAACACACACACAGTCATATATGGTTTACATATATGGACTCTCCATATGTGTAATGGATTTTATACTGTACAAAATGTATATCCTATACCCTTACTTACATCCCTTTACACTAACTATATATGTATTTATTTATTTTTTGGGACACTTACTACTAATGTAATTAATGTCTAATAGTTTAAATCACTTAGTTAATGATATTTTCCCATTTTCTGTTCCCTAATCTAAAGTGAGAACTATTTACAGTTAATAAGTTGTTAAAACATTAAAAAGTTATCTAACTCTTTACATATGTGCTAATTAAACTTAAATAATAATAATAATCACATAAATAATTCAACTAATTAAAATAATGATTTGGTTAATTACACTGAATGAAAAAAATAATATATCAACAATGTAGAGACTACAATATATAAACTATAAAATTAACTATAAAATCATAGTTTTGTAAATGCTTTATTACTGTATTATAAAGTGTTACCTAGTTTTCATAAGCCATCTATGCACAGAACAGCTGGCTTTGCAGTGAAAAACACTTCCTGATACTGATGCAAGCAACATGTTCCTTGCTCTGGTAACGTATTGCATAATTGCTTGCTACCAAACATGGTACCAAAAGATAAACAACCACTTCAGTTCTATTTTAGTGAGAGTCCTCACATCACAAAATGCTGAATATAAAGGGTTGTGCTAAGAGAGAAAAATTATTGAAAAGAATAATTTTGGAAGCATTCAGGCACTCAGAGGGGAGACCGTGGTATTTGGAGGTCTCTGAAATAAAAAATAGTACAAATGCTGGAGCTCTTCAAATATTAAATGGTGAGCCGTCCTCTTTATAAATGAAATAAAGAACATAAGAATTAAAATCATAAATTGAACTGGCATTTAAAGGTTTATTTACTAAATGTGCATAACTCAAATTTATCTAGTTCAAAAAAAGATTTTAATCATTGCATGAATCCCACAAGTGGCTGGCAGAACAAAGGCTCCTCTGATTAACTGACCAATCAAAACAGATATTCATGTGATCCAATGTAAGGTATTTTTAGTCGGAAATCCCTGAAAAGACAAGAGATATTTATATATGAATTATCAAATCATCAGAGGGTAACCTTTACAGCCAACCTGTTTTCGGTATGACTTAATCACACCGGTATGACATTCATCAAACTTGGTTGTGGTTAACTGTTGAAGAAAAAAATTGGCAAAAAAACTCCAAATTTGAATTAAAATATTAATCCCAAAAGATTTTAATGCATCACTGTAATGTCTTGAAATGTTGCCTTGCAACTAAATGAAATAATAAAAAATTAACTTGAAGTACTAAACTTACTAAGTTTAAGCGAAGTTTAGGCGAAGTGTATCAAAGCTTAATTACCAGAAGAAGAAAAGGATAATAACGCTTACAATCTTTTATTAGTTTGATCAATACAGATTTACTGCATTTAATTCCCCTAAAGACACCTGGTTGCACAACAAGGAACAAGCGGCTATTTTCTCCAGCTTAGAACAACACATTATCCCCCAGTTTCACAGAAAAAGCTTAAGCTAGTCCCAGACTAAAATACATGTTTGAACTATTTTAACTGAAAGCAACTTGCACTGATACATCTTAAAATATGTCAGTGCCACTCTTTTGTTTCAAGATGCACATCAGTAATGTTTTTTTTTTTTTCTAGGCCACGTTTAATCTAAGCCCTGTCTGTGAAACCATATTCACCAACACCAAGGATATGGCCCGGTCTTTTGTCTGTTTGCGACTGGCAATGTGTTTGCATCAGTTTCTGCTGATGTTCTGGCACATTTTTGCAAAAGTAAGGATGCACATACAGATCCCAATAAACCGTCATGTCAGCATCCTCTAAGATTTTCTTCTGTTAAATCATAAGAATCCAAAGTGATCATTACCATACCCTACATCTTGAAGTTTAGTAAAAAAACAATATGTGAAAACAGAAGTTTGGAATCAGAAGTCCTATTGTGTTTAAAATAGTTTTGACCTCATATTTCTAAATAAATAGAGAGGTTACCTTCATTTGGAATGACCCGAAGAGTACCATCACCTTCCTGCAACTCACCTCAAGGGTGCAAAAACGGCATTTGGAATCTGCCCAAAATCATATTCTGCCTCTGTCCCTTGACGTCTATGAATAGGCAGGTCTCCCCAGGGAGAAAATTGTAAAAGTCATCAGCTCCATTTTATTTTATACTGACACGCACTTGCATCTTTTACAATTTGCACCGTTAATTTCCCCTACTGTGTGTGTGTGTGTGTGTGTGTGTGTGTGTGTGTGTGTGTGTGTGTGTGTGTGTGTGTGTGTGTGTGTGTGTGTGTGTGTGTTTTCTGTAACATTGTATTTTTTTAGTTTATTTGCATGTGTTTGCATTCCACCCATCCTTCTCCCTGGTGAGTGTGAATTCGCTGAGGGAAAAAGTCCTGTGTTTTTTGAAGTGTGATGTCTTGGAGCCTGAAGAGAAGTTTAGGAGTTCTCCTCTGATTTCAAGAGGAGTCGTGAATACTCATCTGAATAATTATACCCACTCTCTGCTTTCTTCTGTCAGTCTAAACGCATTCCCTGCGTACATTAATGGCAGCTCCACACAAACCCTGCCCTAGTTATCAGCATGCTTCCTTAAAATAAAAAACAGATGCTGAAAAGTAAAAAGTCACAGTTAACTGTCCACTAAAGGATATACACATTTTCTCTTATGAAATTGCCGGTTCAGTTTTGATATTGACTTTAAAATCATATAAATTACATTGGTTGTGTGTATAAAAATACAAAAGGTAAAAACAAAAACAAGAAAGGTATTCAAAAAAGGTAACATAGGCCTACACCACACAAACATATAAATTAGTGATGTCAGATAAAAATTAACTAAATTAATCACACATTTTTTTGATTAATCGCATTTAAAAACACTTACATTTTTAGAAGTTGTTTAATACATTTTATCATTCAAACATTTCACACAGTTAAATCTCGTTAAATCTCTAATAATGTAGAAACAACATAAAGACAGTTCTTTTTAAATACTTCTTTAATGGCTTTTTATGAATGAAGGCAAGTATCACTGATACCAATACATCTACTGATGTCTCAATAAAAATAATTTTAAACATGTATTAGGCTTCAAAAAATATAACATTTAATTTAAGTGAACTTAAGACAATCCTCACATAAAGCCATAATAAATGTCATTTGTCTGTGCCCTTCCTGTCAAACAGGTAGAAAATATACAAAAAAATAATAAAGTTATCAAACAGTCTGCACTGCATAAATAATAAATTAAAAATAGATGAATCCTTATTAAAGCTACAAAAGCTCTTTAATCAAGAGCAGTTAGTCATTCTCTCGGTTCCCTTTGTTCTTTGTTTAACTTCACGGCCAGACAGAATTAATGGCTCCTGTCACTTTAAGATCTACCGCTGCTGACAGAGATGCGGATCTCAATCGCGTATCACTTTCACACAACTCTTTTCGTTCATTTAAGATTTTATTTAACTCATTTAAGACTGCTCTTGTTTGGAACCTCGACAAAACGGACATGTTGACATAATTTTGTGTCTTATTGTTCGTTCAAGCGAGAAAGATAAATCGATTATGGCATGCTGTCGGTGCCCACAATACTCTTTCTGTGCATCGTGTGTGTGCGTCACATAGACAGGACATTCACAGGCAGCGCGCTCTCTTTTGTCTCATCACAGACTCGCGCTTGAATGGTTTAAAAGCATTTAATTGAATGTTTATTGAGTTTATTGAGAATCCCAACATGAACAAAATAAACAAAAGACTTTGACTTGACTTGACATAATATGAACTCACCAAACAGAAGATTACACAAGCAATACTAGACAAGAAACAAATGAAACATGAGGGCTATATATACACAAAACGAATGAGCAAACTAGGGACACCTGTGCACAATCAAACAAAGAATCAAAGAGAAGACGATAGGCTTGTTCGACTTGAACCGGCGCTGCGCAGACCGATCGGTTGATGACATCAAAGTACCGCGAGAGCGATTCAAAAGCATAAGGAGCCGTCTGCTCTCTAATCGCTCTCGCGGTACTTTGATGTCATCAACCGATCGGTCTGTGCAGCGCCGGTTCAAGTCGAACAAGCCTAAGGGAAGCACTAGACATGATCACATGAGGGCAAGGAAATCACATGACAGCAACATTGAAACAAGAAAAACTACAAAATAAAGACATAAAAACAAACGTAACCCAAACCCAACGTTACACATATGAAGCATATGTGATGCATCATAGATATATTAACTATGCTTGAGTGACAGCAAGTGGCAAAAGGTCTAGGTCTAGTATAGGAAGCGAATGTCCGTTTAGTGAGCAATATCGCATGAGACGGTCAGCAAACGGACTGTGGGCGCGAGTCCTGTCTGAGGCTAGAGTGACAATGAAGCTCCAACATTAAATCACTGAAAGCAAATCCCATCATGAAGAGCTTCACTTAAACCAATCCAAACAGATAATTTTATGTAAGCAAGGAGCCCATATGCAAAACTGCACCATTCAGTAGGGTTAAAATGAGTTAGAACCCTTTTTTGGAGATGTTATATCAGCATAATCTAGCTGATGATGATGAGAAAGCATAAAAAGCATGAATGGAGATGAGAAAGAGAGAGTGCTTTGTATCATTTTGGACTCATACCAGAGCATATGAGCAAGTGCTAATCAAAAACTGTGTGTGTGTGTGTGTGTGTGTGTGTGTGTGTGTGTGTGTGTGTGTGTGTGTGTGTGTGTGTGTGTGTGTGTGTGTGTGTGTGTGTGTGTGTGTGTGTGTGTGTGTGTGTGTGTCACCAGCTGTAACCGAATGGTCTCTGCCTCATGCTGGCAGCCATGTGAATGGTTGCATCGCAGCGTTACTGTGCGCAACACAAGAAATTTGGCACAGAGGGCCAGTCTACCCCCATCCCCTCTTTCTTTCTCTCACTCCAAGAGTTCAGTTAGTTATTATTGCACTTTTATCCAAATGTGAGTAAAAATCAGTTGTTCTGATTTGAGTGCTGCAGTTTATGAGTGATTATCAAGCACGAGCAGTTAAACTAGAGATAATTAGTGCTGTTCATCGTGCAGAGAGAGAGAAATCATTTTTTGAAGTCAAGAGTTTCAAGTGAAGTCAGCTCAAGAGTGAACAAAAAAACAAACAATAAAAAAACATACACTTAAAATGAGTGAGAACACTTAAAAGATTAACAGACTTAAAGCTGATATTAGAAAAAAAATAGGGCTGCCCCTTAAGTAGTCTACTAACGTAGACAAGAAGAGGCTTTGTCGACTAAAACTGTATTAGTATTAGAGATTGGCTTGGTTTTATTTCAGTTAGCCTAATAGCTGGATTTATTTGCATTGAAAGACGATCTTATGGAAAGTGCCCCATGCCAATCTAGGTATGATGAAGGGAATTGTGATGATGTGGGGCTTTTTTTAATTCCAAACGCCAAGGGAACTTTATCAGGAAGCATATTATCCTGGATCCATGAAATAACTGGCCTTTAAAAATAAAAATCTGCCTGACTCTATGGGAATTTAACATAGTACTGACTTATGCACCCTATATTTTACGGAAGAACATTTATTTATTTACGATACATTATTCATTCACAAAGAAAATTGGTGTCCTTAAAGGTTGGATTTTTTCTCATTTTTTAATTCAGGCATTAAGATCAATTTCCAAAAGATTTTTTTATTCCTCTTTTTAGTCAACTTTAGCATGGGTGTATTCACTTATGCTAAGCACTGTATATATTAAAGGCTCGTTAAGGCTAAGTACTAATATAAATGTGGGATTAATCGACTAATGGCTTAAACGAACGAATACTAGTTGACTAGAAAAATCTTTAGTCGATGGCATCCCTAGAAACAATTATATGTGAAAAATTAATATACTGTATCTGTACATGTATATATATATATATATATATATATATATTAGTGGTGGGCCGTTATCAGCGTTAACGTGCTGCGTTAACGTGAGACTCTTTTCGGGCGATAAAAAAAATATCGCCGTTAATCTATTCTCAAAGTTGGGTTGGGATCATAAAATAGCTTTTTCGAATATCGTTATATTTTCGCGCAAATCGCGCAGCAGGGTATTTTCCTGTCAGGGACACAAGGTGTATAATTTTACGTTACGTTGGGCGATCGTTCCTCTCGTTACTTTACATGTTGTTAAATGAGTTTATTCCAAGCTCGCTGTATCTTTTTTATGGGCATGAGCGATGCTCAATTTACAAATTAATCATTCTTTTTTGGTCGATTCTGTTCAAAGACTTCATCAAACAAGTTGGCAGATCTATCTAAATCGGTTCGCGAATCAGTTCTGTTCAGTTCCTCACGCACTGAATCGTGTGAATCGCTTTCAATCACACTCGACACGGAGTCGTAACAGGAAGATTTAAGAACATCAAGAGCTACAGTTTAGTCTAGTGAAAGCAAATCTGCAAATGCATCATATTTTTGCCAGCGATGAAGATCTTTATTAGTTGAACATCTTCGTAAGCTGTCTATGAATGAGTGATTCCACAGGACGATACATTTGATTTAATTTCATTCAGGTAATACATTTTACAACCAAACAGATTATTACACCACGATAGTACTACTAAAAAGTATGACATTATCTGTTGGACATATACATTAATTTATAGGCTACAAAATAAATAAGCTACCATTGTGTACAGTTTATGAAATGAACACCCGCAATCCCGCGGTAATATGTGTGTATTGCGCAGGGGCATAGTCACACGAATAGTTTACATTGATTGAAACTAATTTGTTTAAAAAGGAGGAGGCTATTGCCGGTAAAGGCAGGTTCACATAAAATCATTATGAAATATGACATTATTTTTTGATCTAAGGAGCTTATGGTTTGGCGATGCAAAAACGGACTGTAGCTACGTCGTGCTTATTGTTTTTTTCTTCTTCCAATTAGCCTAAGTTACTATGTTTAAAAAAAATTACGAAAACATGTTACTTGTTCAATTGATAAACAGTTTGTTTGATGACAAATCGCTAAAGATAAAATTGGCCTCCATTTTTGTCATTGTAATTGTGCAATTGTTTTATAAATTTTTTTGAACGATATCCGACTTTTGCTCCTCTATTGTCGAATGGCATTTTTGGCAGAAATTCACATCCCTACGCGAGGCGAACTATTCTCAAAGACTTACTTTTAGTCATTATTTGGGTAGCACACATATTCTGAATGCCTTCGGCAGAATTCAAATGAGCCATTTTAATCTAGATTAATCTAGATTAATTCCAAGATTCCAGTGAGATTAATCTAGATTAAAAAAATTAATCTATGCCCAACTCTAATATATATATATATATATATACATATATATACACACACACACACACGCTACCGTTATTTATTTTATTTTATTTTCAGAATCTCCTTTTGCTTCCTCTGAGAAACATTTTATGATGAAATCTGAAAATTACCTATGAAAAACACAAACATATACTGTGTATGTATATGAAGACACACACGCTTCTGCACATACTTGCACTTAACCAATTCAAATGCCGAATGCATTCATGTCACATTTCAAATTCATTTACAAAACAATTGCAATCTCTTGGAAGAAAAGCACTGGAAGCGACACAAAGCATCAGAGTTCTGCAGCAGCGAGGCTTTCCATATCTGAGCATGAGCCTGTGTCCATATAAATCAGAAAGCATAATAAGTGAATGCAGCAGTAGCCATATGGAACTGAATGAGTGATGGAAGTCAAGCAAGAATGATGGCTTGCATTATGATGATGTATCCTTGAGAGCATAATAATATATATTCAGTATATATAATCAAATATTTACCCCCAGGAAAAAACATAATCTTTCATGATTTAGTATATCTAAGTTTTAAATGAACTGGGCTGAATTTGAAGTATTTACCATGTGGATCGAGAAAGTGCAGTAGAAGTCTAAGACAGATCCTATATTTAAAGTAAGAACAAACATTTGTGTGTTTATATTTATTAGTCTTACCATCCCCCCATAAATAAAAGTGACCAAAGAATAGAAAATGAGGAAAGGGAAATGCAAAGTGGCAGAAGTATTTTTGGGACGGTGTGCTGACATACAGGTTCTAATTTACTTCAGAGATGAAAGTGTAAGATGAAACACCCTGCCACACATGCAGTGCCTCCAAGAGCTGAACATCCTGTAAAAGCCCTCAAAGATCCCCTGCATGACACTTGCCAAGAACAGGATTACTGAACAGGATTTCAGCATCTCTGCAGTTCCCGGGACCTCCTCCCTACCTGGGACTGAACCTACCGCCATAGTTTTGAAGACTTACATCCTTAACCATTAGTCCCAGACGGATCCACTGGGCCATAAAGGACAATGGCAATAAATACATGTCTCATCTTGCCAACTGCTTCATAACTGCTTTCAATGACCACTTTCCCCCCGCCTTCACCTCCCCACTCAAGGAAGACACTACACATCCTTCTGATGTCACTACAAACAACTCTTTGATAAAACAAAGGGGTTGCGTGACACACAAATCATCTCAATAACTGAATCTGGATTCCCAGATGCCCAATTACAAAAATCTGTTTGAGAGACAGCAGTTGAGGTCATTATTTGTTTTATTTAGCTGTCAGTTTTATTCATGAGCTATTAAAATCATCCTTGAAAAATACCAGTTAATTTTCAATTAATGAGCCAAGTTTCAGTTCACTCTGGTGCCAGCTGAATCTGAAATTACATTGACCCAGGCTTAATTGATTTCGTAAAAAGCCATTAGACTTTGGATTAGAACTGCCCTGATGAGAACGGCTCTCCACTTCCCAAGAGAGGATTGATCATGTCTTCGCTGTAAACATAAGCACTACACATAAACTCCAAAAGAAATCAGTCAATGTAATTCAGCTCATGCTCTCTTTGGTCCTTATTTTTTATCTTCATTTGCATTTGTTTTTAAATAATAAGAGCAAGAAAATAATAAGAGCGTACAGAGTTACAACAGAACTATTGTTAATTGCGTAAACAAAAAGTATGATGAAAAATGTTCATCAACTATCTTTTTTCCATGACTAAGAAGAGACGATGGCAACTTGGTGAGACGACACAAGGTCATTAAATGATAACTGTAACAACAGTATATTATCATGCAATATAGTTAACAAAAAAAGATGAGACTTAATAATTATTTTTTCAAATCCAAAAACTTTTATTAAAAAAAAACAATATTATAGACTGCTGTCCAAGCCCCTAGTATTAGCTTTCATGCTTGAGGTTGACACATGTCACAAGGTTAAATTCCAGAATCAGAGCATATCAGTTAATAGGATATATTTTTTCTGCCCGATGTTTTACTTAACCTTTCCAATCTGGCAACAATACACCCACACTCTCTCTGTGGAAGAGCCGCAGATGATCTGAAAACACCGACAAACAAGTAAGCTGGAGTTTAGTGATCTCCATTGAGATATTCTGCTTAAATGAAAGTGTCATTCAGTCAGTCTGTGCTCCTTCAAGAGCCGCTTGCGCTGTTTGCTGCGACTGAATCTGCAATCAAACTGTAATAAATCCAAACATGGATCTCGACTATTACTCAACTACTTTACTGAACTACAGGACGGGATTAATCACTAAAAGGTGAACTGACAACCAAATTTAGCTGTGGTGTGTACGTGGCCTCTGAGTAAATGCTTTGCAAAGAAGGTGCACATACAGCTGCTACAGCCAGAGCTCTATGTTGAGCTAATAGTGAGTTAAAACTGTCTTCCTGTTTCACACTACTTTATGTAACACCCAGAAACACATTGGGTATGAACAGTACGCAGCCAGCACTATTCCATTCTCCAATGCTGAGTAATGTTGGTGAATGGCTAATTATGTAAGGCTTTGTTTTGACCACTGCTCTCAAGAGCTCAGTTTCCACTCCGTTTTGAAGGGCATCTAGTTTTAAAGCCCATTTGTCTGATAGCAGCATTGAGACATTCAAGCCAATTACTGCATCACACAGCCCAAGAAACCCACAAATTTGATGCTTAGCTCTCTGCTGCGTTTGTTATGCTCCCCCAGACAGGACCGAGAAGCTACAAAAAAGGCAACATACAAGATTCATGTTAATTGGCGAGTCTTGAGGCTCAGCGCTAAATTAATAAAGCAGATGCAGCCGATTAAGTGATTAGGTGAAATGAACTTTTGTCGTCACATTTTAATGCTTCATACTTTCTCCTTTTTCATTTCAAGCTCAGAGGAGTCGTGACTCGTGAGTATAATTTAATTTTTCATAATACACTCCACAGGAGGGGGATTTGTGATGCTCCTCTACATACTGAGACATGACCAGCTTTGTAAATAACATTTCATTATATATTCCTCAATATTTCGGCATCTCATCGCGTTGCGTCGTGGACTTCTTTTTTTAATAAAAAATCACGCCTCCTCTAGGCTCCATACGTTGACAGACAGCGAGTGAAACAAACAACATTTCAGGTCTGTAAATATTTTATAAAGTCACCAGTGTAATATAGTGCAAAAGCTCATTTGTTTCGGGAGTCACGTTTATGCATGCATGAGATTTTCGCTACATGTCTTTTTCCCTTCAGATCATCTATCTCCTAATGAGAGCCGGGGATCCTCCGAGCATATAATGCAATAACCACAGAGTATGAAACCACGAGACTTCAGGCTACAGCCAGAACATACAACATACAAACTTAGCAGATTTAGCAGCACAACACGCCACGCATCATCATGTGATTTGTTCTGGAAGAGATGTACTGTATTTGGATCAATGATAAGAGCAGATATCTCACTACTATTCTCCAGTTGTTGCTATCAGTCGCATGTTCCTAACAGTACAGATGATGGTGGTAAGCAGGGTGCAATTGAATGCAAAAACACCATCTAAACCTCTTTGAACAATACATTATCTGTGACAACTCACTGAAGCTGATAATGAGGTGCATAAAAAAATTAGCAAAGATAATTGCAGATGAATGAATCCTTTTACATCTGCTGTTGATAGTATTTAAGAATATTTTGAAAGGGGTCATGAAATGGATTTTTTAATATATGTTCCTTGAGGTTCACTTATGATGTTAAGTGAAGTTTTTTGCACAAAAAAAGCAAACAAACAATAATATACAGTATGTGTGGAATGTTTTTTTTTTGCAACCCTCTTGTCTAAAATAGTCTGTTTTAAGGTGCGGCTCCTTTAAGGCTTGCCAGGAAATGGCCACTCTTATGATTGACTAGGATTGGAAAAGCATTATGAAATCGTTACCTTACAGTTTGTGATGCAGCTGCGGGTATATCCAAAACAGTTGGCTGCTTCATCTTTTACAAAAAGTTGAAAACCATACACTTGTTCTTGATGCTGGTAATCTTCTGAAGTCTGTACAGAGACGCAGACGAGAAGTTTAAACTGGACACGTCAAAGCAAATGTTCTTTCACTCTTCCATTTGTCCCGTTATCGACAGACTCAAGTGCGTGGAGTATGTCACAAACTGAACACGTATCTGTATACTGTAACCAGTGTAGACAGCATCAGTGATTATAATTGGTTCTTCTTGCTTTTGACGCGACGCTCACATCCGCTGTTGGCAATTGTAAGCCATTAAGTGACTGAATGCCAGTGGACAGGGCCTATGGTGCAATGTTGTATTACTATTTGTTGATGTCTTGCTCTGGAGAAAGTAAAATTCAAATGTATTTGCCCATGTGACATCACAAATCTCACAATATCCAAGCAAGCCGTTTTTTGGAGCTTGGTTAAATAAATGTTTATAATGAGGAGGACATTTTAAACTATGAAACTTGCAGGATGTTTTAATGGTACAAAGACCACGTCATAGGATCAAGGCAAATTTGATTTCTGATGTCATGACCCCTTTAAAGCATTTTTACTATGGATGCACAGCAGTGGCGTCAATTCACTAAAAGACAAGGTATGGCGAACTCTGATAACGAAGAGCTGAATACACATATTGAAGCTTTTTGTCAAATTGAAATGCATGAAAGTGCAATTCTTGCAAAGGTATAGCAATAACAGAGAGAAAAACAATCAAAATGCTGTTGACAAGAACCCCAACTTTAAAATACTATAAGAGTGTGTGTTGTGCGTCCAAAGATGAATCACACAACCCAGCAAATTAGACATTTATAGACCACTGTTATAAGAAGGAAGGGCATTTAAGTATGTTTAAAGGACTTTCAGGTACTTCAGTTCATACAACTTTTTACCAACCGTAGTTTCATGTCTCTCGTAGCATTCCAAAATTACATTTCCCTTTCAAGGGAACTCGAGCTGCGTTTGAGACGCGGTGGGAACGCTCTGCGTGATTACGTCGTGAAGCACGTGTAAAATCAGTCCAATGGAAGCCCGCTACGACATAGGTGACGTCATAGACCAGGAAACTATAAAGCAACCCTGAAATCAGACCGCTATAGCTTCTGCACCTTCAGCAAGCGCTCTCTGTATATCTGTCCTTGTCTATTTATTGTTGTCTGTCAAGCCCCTTATATATATATATATATATATATATATATATATATCACTATGGCGAGCAAGCAAAGTTATAAACCTTGTGTTGTGCCCTGCCCTCGTTATATCACGGGTGGGGACACACATCCTATGTGTATTGCTTGTTTGGGAGTGGAGCATGCCCAGTCAGTCCTCGAGGGGGCTGATTGTGAGCATTGCTTGAGTTTGTCTATGAAAACTCTCCGCTCTCGCCGAGCGTTCTTTGAGGAGGACGGTTCGGTTCGCGCTCCCCGAGGTGCGGGTCCCGCTGCTGCCGAGGCACAGCGTCGAATTTCATCTTGGGGTTCGCAGATGGATCTAGTAGCGGGGTTTGAGACGGGCCCCGCCCTTTCTCAGCCCTTACCTACTGGATTCGGTGTCTTTGCCCAGGAAGGAGCCCGCTCTGCGGCTTCTCCTTCCCAGGCTGAGGCACCAATATTACGGCTATCCAGTTCTGGGGATCTGGATGTCGGTAGTATGGGGGATATTGAGTGTTCGCCAGCTCATACCCCTGCTGATGAGGAGCTTATGGAGGTTTTATCTCGTGCTGTTACTAAATTAAATATTGAGTGGCCAGCCGATGATTTCGATGTTGAATCTAGAAAGAGTCTTTTAGATGAACGTTATTTACCATCTAGATCACGACCTCCTCGTCGGGAACTCCCGTTTTTTCCCGATCTCCAGGTTTCGAGGTTTCGAGGTTTCGAGGTTTCGAGATCGTGGATTAAACCGGCGTCTTTCAGAGTGCATAACCCACAAACTAAGAATTATAGTAAAGTTCAAGGGATTGATCATTATGGTTATTTGACTATGCCTCGTGCTGAAGACACACTAGCGAGCTATCTCTCCCCTGAGTCTTCTTCTTCTCTGAAAGCCCCGACGTTACCCACCAAACCATTAAAAAATACATCTTTGTTGGTGGGTAAAGCGTATTCGGCAGCAGGTCAGGCCGCAGCATGTTTGCACACTATGTCGATTCTCCAAGCGTACCAGGCTCACCTGCTGAAGGACATAGACGATAGTGAGGAAGTTAGTGCTGACGCAATTCGAGAATTGCGTCGCACGACAGATTTATCTCTCCGAGCCACCAAGGAGACGGCCAAGTCTGTTAGCCGCTCTATGGCAGCCACGGAACGCCATTTATAGTTAAATTTATCAGAAATAAAAGATAAAGATAGATCTGTTCTTCTGGACGCACCGCTGTCACCTACAAGTCTGTTCGGCGATGCTATAAATTGTGTCGTCGATAGGTTTCAAGAAAATAAGAAACAAGCGGCTGCGTTTCAGAGGTTTCTTCCTCGCCGGTCTATTGTCCCAGAGGCTGCTCGTAGTATAAAGTCTGAGCAGCCTCATCCGTCTACGAGCTCCGCTCACAGAGTTCAACAAAAACAGAGCGTCGCCGCTCGGGCACCTCCTCAATCTACGGTTCCTGAGTGGCGCTCGCAGCCCAGACCTGTTAGGGGTAGACAAGATCTGAGGACTGTTATCTCTAGGAGAGCTTGGGCTAAGAAGAAGTCCTGACGCCAAGGCTATCAGGCTTCTGAGGGTGGTCCCCTCCAGGGAGGAACGGTTCCGAGGAACCGTCCCTCCTTGGCACCCTCCGGGGGGCGACTCTCCAAGGAGAGCCGCAGCGCTGCCACTTCGGTTGTTCCCTGCCGGTTCGCCGCTTCAGGGCACCGAGGTGTCAGCGTCCCTGTGCAATCCTCTGAGGAGGGTTGTAGAACGGTCAGTTCGGTTGTTCCCTGCCGGTTAACCGCTTCAGGGCGCCGAAACGATTGTTCAATCAAATCCAGAGGCCAGTCTCGAGAGACTGGTTCCCTTATCAGAATTTCTGGCAGCGTGGAAACTTCTGCCAAATATTTCTCTATGGGTCCTGCACATAATAGAAAAGGGTTACAGAATTCAGTTCGGTTCTCGTCCGCCCAGATTTCAAGGAGTCCTCCCCACGGTGGTGGACTCACAGCAGGCTCTGGTAATGGAGCAAGAAGTACTGACACTTCTTCGAAAGGGAGCTATAGAAAGGGTTTCTCCTCCCAGCAGAGAGTCAGGGTTTTACAGCCGTTACTTCATTGTTCCAAAGAAGGATGGAGGGCTGCGTCCTATTCTAGACCTGCGCCAGTTAAACAGCAGGGTTCAGAAACTCAAGTTCAGAATGCTTACACTCAAACAGATTGTATCACAAGTTCAGTCCGAGGACTGGTTTGTCACAATAGACTTGAAGGACGCGTACTTCCATGCATATATCCATCCTCATCACAAGAGGTTCCTGAGGTTCGCTTTCGGGGGCGAAGCATACCAATATCGGGTTCTTCCATTTGGCCTAGGTTTATCTCCCCGCACTTTTACAAAATGCGTGGATGCAGCTCTGGCTCCGTTGAGACTCCAGGGCATCCGCGTATTAAATTACATCGACGATTGGTTGATTTTAGCTCAGTCAGAGCAGGTGGCGGTTCAGCATCGAGATGCTGTTCTGTCCCACATAAAGAGTTTGGGGTTGCGGCTAAACACCAAAAAGAGTGTGCTCCTCCCTGCTCAGAGGACCACTTTTCTAGGTGTAATTTGGGATTCGACCACAATGCAGGCACGCCTGTCTCCTGCTCGTATTTCTGCGATTCTCACAGCCGCAAAGAATGTGAAACTAGGCCAGTCACTCACTGTGAAACAGTTTCAGAGACTGTTGGGTCTCATGGCAGCTGCGTCCAACGTTATTACTTTTGGCCCCTGCAGTGGTGGCTCAGGACCAAGGGGTTTTCTCCGAGGGGAAATCCGTTCCGCAAGATCAAGGTCACGCGGCTATGCCTTCGTGCCTTGGCCTTGTGGAAGAAACCTTGGTTCCTCGCCCAGGGCCCAGTGTTGGGGGCTCCTTGTCGACGCGTCACGCTTTCGGCGGATGCTTCCCTCACGGGATGGGGGGCGGTCATGAGTGGCCGCTCGGCGCAAGGTCTGTGGCAGGACCATCAATGTTCCTGGCACATAAATCGTTTAGAGTTGATGGCGGTATTTCGAGCACTCAAATATTTCCTGCCAGACCTGAGAGGCCATCACGTGTTGGTCCGCACAAACAACACTTCGGTGGTCTCCTATATCAACCATCAGGGGGGTCTGAGGTCACGTCACCTTTGCAAATTGGCCATCAGATCCTCCTATGGGCCCAGGGGAGGTTACTGTTGCTCAAGGTGGTATATATTCCGGGGCGTCAGAATGTGGGAGCAGATATTCTGTCGAGACAGGGGCTGAGGCCCGGGGAGTGGAGACTTCACCCAGAAGTGGTGGAGTTCCTGTGGGAAAAGTTCGGTCGTGCTCTGGTAGACCTTTTCGCATCATCAGATTCAACCCATTGTCCCATGTGGTTCTCTCTAACGCCCCCAGCTCCTCTCGGTCTGGATGCTATGGTGCAGGTGTGGCCGAGGCTGCACCTGTATGCCTTTCCCCCGATATCTTTGCTTCCGGGGGTTCTGGAGAGGGTTCGCCGAGAAGGGGCTCGTCTGCTACTAGTAGCCCCTTATTGGCCGACCCGAGTTTGGTTCTCGGACTTGGTGTCTCTTCTGGACGGCTCCCCCTTGGACATCCCAATCAGGATGGACCTCCTGTCTCAGGCCGGGGGCACGATATTTCACCCTCGGCCGGAGTTGTGGAAACTGTGGGCCTGGCCTCTGAGGGGGCCAGGCTCAGGGAGACCGGTCTTTCGACCGATGTTGTAGAAACCATTCTTCAATCCAGAGCTCCTTCCACGAGAAGGCTGTATGCGCTAAAATGGAAACTTTTCACCACGTGGTGTGTTGAACGTCAGTTAGATCCTGTTAACTGCCCTGTTGGTTCAGTTCTTGATTTTCTGCAAGACCGTTTCTCGGCCAGGTTATCTCCTTCCACCCTAAAGGTTTACGTGGCGGCTATATCTGCCTACCACACCCCTCTGGGGGGTACTTCTATTGGGAGAAACCCTCTAATTACTCGCTTTCTCCGTGGTACATTGAGGTTGAGACCTGCACTGCACTCTAGAGCACCGGCTTGGGACTTGGCAATTGTACTCGAGGGTCTGGCTTTAGCTCCCTTTGAGCCCATCGAGGAGGTTTCTGAAAAGTTCCTCACTCTAAAGACTTTATTTCTCCTTGCTATCTCATCTATCAAGAGAATTGGTGATTTACATGCTTTGTCGGTTGCTCCTTCATGTCTGGAATTTGCACCTGGTATGGTGAAGGCATTTCTCTACCCCAGGCCGGGTTATATTCCTAAGGTCCCACTGAATGTTGGATGCCCAATGGTGCTGCAGGCCTTTTATCCTCCACCCTTTAATACCCCTGACCAGGAACAGCTTAACCTGTTATGTCCAGTCCGGGCTTTAGATGCCTACGTTCACAGAGCTGCCCTGTGGCGTAAATCTGAGCAACTATTTGTTTGTTTTGGGTCACTCAAGAGAGGATGCCCTGCATCTAAGCAGGTTATGAGTAAATGGATAGTCGAGGCTATTTCATTGGCATATGAAGCGGCCGGACAGCCTTCACCTATGGCTGTGCGGGCCCATTCTACTCGGAGTATGGCGGCCTCTATGGCCTTAATTTTGGGAGTTTCCCTTCTTGACGTATGTAATGCGGCAGGATGGTCCTCTCCGCATACATTTGTCAGGTTTTATGACCTTGACCTCTCCACTCCTGGGGCGAGGTTGCTTGCTTCTTAGTGTGCGCAGGACCTCACACAGAACGGGCATTTGTCATTATGGCGTAGTGGGTATAGGGTTCCCACCGCGTCTCAAACGCAGCTCGAGTTCCCTTGAAAGGGAACGTCGCAGGTTACGTATGTAACCCTGGTTCCCTGATAGGGAACGAGACGCTGCGTTTGCCTGCCATACTTCCTGCATGCCCTGATCGACTTGCTTCAGGTTTTTCAGAAGCTATCGCGGTCTGATTTCAGGGTTGCTTTATAGTTTCCTGGTCTATGACGTCACCTATGTCGTAGCGGGCTTCCATTGGACTGATTTTACACGTGCTTCACGACGTAATCACGCAGAGCGTTCCCACCGCGTCTCAAACGCAGCGTCTCGTTCCCTATCAGGGAACCAGGGTTACATACATAACCTGAGACGTTTCTTCTCACATTTTTATTTTATTTATTTATAAAGGGACCATGAACAATTTTTAAAATAAATGTTTCCATTTCATGCATTGTACCAGATTTAGCCAAAGTCTAATTTTCATCAGCAGTCCCCAGGCAGGTCAACACTAACATAAAATAACACAGGTATAGGTATACGTACAATAAAAACATACATACACACACACACATACTATCAGGGCAACAAAAAAAAAACTACAATTTGATATCAAACAATTTCAACTCAAATGATTATTCCACGTCCATGTATTCCCTAAGTAACAGATTAATTAGTGGGATAATGTTCAGTCAGTCAGCAAATATTGTAAAATAAAGCCCATCAGGGTGATGAGTACCCTGAAATGAAACAGAGAGTGGCTGTACATTATCCCTTAGTTAAAGAACAAAGTAAGGGACCATTTAAAGTGTATAGAAATGAGCAGCAATCCATTACCTACATGCAGAGAGAATGCTTGTCAGAGCTTTTACAGACAAATAGCTTTTTTCCCGCAATGAAATCTCTCTGTGCGCTCCTGTAGCCCACTTTTGACCTTTTCTTTCTGTCAGTTCAGTGTATACTTTTGTCTTTTGATGAAGATGTCACAAAACCATGGCCTCCGAGATAGAGAGGGCATGATCTGCTGCTTTGTAAGTCACTGCAAACATTGAGGGTGAAATCTGTCTGTCCATGTTTATGCTAAAGTTAAGTGCTAAGAGAGGTCAGGCCTTTCAAAACATCTAATGTAGACTTTACCCGGAAGGAGCGATAATAATAAATGCCAATCTATTGATTCATAGCATAGGAGTGAATTCTAACCATCAGAGGTCAAAAGTATACACTTTTTACACTGACCTTGTTTTTTGAGTTTTTGAATCTCATTTTAGCAGAAAAATAAGCTAACACACTGATTAATCTAGAGCTAGATTATTCAGTAATGATCAGGCTTAAACATTGAAGAAAAATACGATTCAGAAAACGAAACATTGGGTTTCTGAAGCACAGGAAGTTCAGAGCTGTCAATGAGCCTCTTTCTAACCTTACAATGAGTCACCTCAGTGTGCCTGACACCCAGTGTCTGACAGCAGTCACACTAAATTCAATCACATTACAAGCTACAGTCTTACACTGGACCAAGCAAATGCTCCAAACCAAATGTTCTCTGACTCCCCATTAAATTTCAAGATGACTCATTCTGGGGAGCTTGGAATGAATGCTACATGTTAAAAAGCATTTAGCTTGGCACAACTAGCCTATGATTTTCAAACAAACAAATGTTAGACCAGTGGCTGACAACTTTTGCTTTATTTTATATATATATATATATATATATATTTTTTTTTTTTTTTTTTTTTACAACATATCTGAATTCTTATTTATGCTTGTTAAAACTTTTTTATGCTTTTATGGAGATGAAATACGAAGTATTTGATGTTTTTAGAGCGCTCATGGGTGTTCGGCTCTCTGCTGTGTGGGGATTTAAATAGATCGGTGTGAACGTTCTGCCTGCTACTGTAGAAAACTTAGCAGGAAACATGAAATTGATCTGAATAACCTGTATATTCTTAAACAAGTATTTTGTGGAAGAATTTCCAAAGCCCCTTATGGGGCTGATTATAAAGTTAGACAAAGAAATGCTGAGTGGGCTGAATTCAAAGCTAATGCCTGCGGACACACACGTACACAGTACACACTTACTTAGACGTAAACGTTCCCCTCCTGGCGTTTCGGGCTCTTCCTGTGCAGGGAAGCTGTTTCTCTGTTATTCAGTATAACCACTATTCAGAAATGCAATGAATAAATGACATGCATATTCTCTCATTTTTACCCTTTCGTCCTCTCCACTCTTCCTCTTTTCATCTTTGCCTGCTTATTTTCATATCTACTAAATTTACCTTCTTATCTATCCATCCGTCCATCCATCATCTATTTGTCTGTGTCTCTAAGTATTTGTCTGTTTATCAATCTATCCATGGACAGATAGATAGATAGAATGCATTTCTTACAATCTCAGACTAATTCTTCTCACGTGTGTCATCAGGGGGTTCACACTTCAGATGTGTAGGCTGCACAGATTCATTTGTCAGTCTCACAACGCTCTGAGGAGATTCTCACCTGGCAGACCGAAGCCAAACGCAAAACAAACGACCATTACATTCACAGAGAAAATGGAAGAATTCGCACTGTAAAAGGTCCACAAGAGGTCATCCGAGACATGCACAGACCATCTCTAAAACAATTGAACCTTCAGGGTGCAGTTTTCTACTGATAAAACCAATACTGCACAATGCCAGCCACACACAAAGTCCTAGGGTGCAACGGTATCTGCAAAAACACCATATTTGAGGTTGTGTTGAGTAAGGAATCACTCACACTGTTATCAGCGATGTAGCACTCGCTTCATTACCCATGCAGACTGTCAGACCGTGGGTCGCGTACATCAGACAAACAGCCATTCGGGCCGTGTATCATCAAGGTGACGCAGACTTCACAGGTTTGGCAGGTTTTGCAGGTGAAGACATGAGCAGCGGGCGCCTGTTTGGCAGGCCAGATGGCATTGCTTAGTTAACCCTCCTCTGCTAGGCAACCCATCACAAGGTGAAAGAGAGGGAGAAGGTAAGCAGCGAGTGAGAGAGAAACGCGAAGGGAAAATGTCCAGTGCCAGGGCTTCATTAGAGGCCGACCAGACGACTCAAGTGGCTGCAGATGTGTTCACATGAAGGCTGGAACTGTTTGTGGTGCAAATTTTTCTCAGAAATCAGGGTGCATTCAGGGTCAGTGCGGGCTTGTGGGTAATCTGAGATCAGATTTACATATACAAAAAAGGCTATCGTGATGCAAATGCATGGTGTAGTTTTCTTTGCAATAATATTTCACAAATTGCATCTTTCTTTCATTTTGATTTTTAATCATGCATTTACACTATTTAACGTGTGTTAGAGTTCTCAACGGGCCTGAAAATTACAACCCGACCCGACCCGGCCAGTGGCTTTTAAAGCCCGGACCCGATGTAACCCGACACATCAACATGAATTATCTGCCCGAACCCGGCCGCGGCCCGACGCCGATTTTCTTTTTTTTCTTTTTTATTTTCTCATACACGTATTATCATGACCAGCAGACGGGAATTCAAATCAACCTTTAATGTTCACGTCTTTTAACAATAGCCTACAAACAATACAAACAACTGAAACAAACTTTAAATATATAAATAGGCTATATATTCTACTAAATATGCCTCAAATAAAAATCTTCTGGACGACCCTGTTTTTTGCTGTCATATTTCATCAGCACCTCACATTTTGAGCATTGCACATAACTTGTAGAATTTCCATCAGAATCCAGCACCACTCCAAACACTTTCCAGACCTCTGATTTTCCCACTCCTGTAGTAGCGACGGTTAATTCACCTGCGGCAAGTTTACTTTACACCAACTCCATCTTCTTCTCCAGGCTAAAGGCGTGCACGCAGTGGCGTCAGGTCTGCCCCCGCGATGCACGTTGCACACAGCAGCCAGACTTTCTTTACGGTAAACAGCAGCGATGATTAATAAATGTTTTTTTTTCACTGAGCGGAAAAGATTAAGCCCGAGGTCCGACCCGACCCGAGTCATTTGCTTATATTTTCGACCCCGAACCCGTCCCGAACCCGCGGGTCCCTTCGGGTTTGTCGGGCCGACCCGGCCCATTGAGAACTCTGACGTGTGTTAAAATCTTGCTGCCATGCAATTGGGTTGTTAACACGTGTTATAGTAGTGATAGAGTAAATACAAAAACACCTTTCTCCAGGCAAAACCATGCAACTCCACTTCATACTCTAGTGAAAGAGAGAGAAAAGTGAAAAGTAAGGTCTGAGTAGCAGCCTGGTCTGCTATGTGATCTGATGCTAGTAACTGATGCAATTTGGGTTTCAGGATAAATGACTGGTTAGTATGGCAGCACAATGAGATGGGAGAGGGAGAATGGCGAAATTGAAAGTAAAAAGGACACGAGAGAGAGAGAGAGAGAGAGAGAGAGAGAGAGAGAGATAGAGAGAGAGAGAGAGAGAGAGAGAGAGAGAGAGAGAGAGAGAGAGAGAGAGAGAGAGAGAGAGAGAGACAGGGGCCTGCCTGAAGCACTCTGTAATTGCAATGGTTTGCAATGAATAAGGCCATTAATGTTAATGTCTTTAGGGATAGTCCGTACCATTTGTCATTCTTATACAGTCAAATGGCAACAAACCCTTAAAATGCAGCGTGGTCATAATCTAAACCGCTTCTATAAGCAAAATCAACTGTACATTTGGTCAATACGTCATGCTCTGACAGCTGTTAAATATAACACTGGCCCAATGAATAATCAATCTCTCAGACGGATGCTTATTATTTGAAGACTTCAGATGTAAAGCTTTATCAAAGTTGACAACATTTTCCATTGCAAACAGTCCTTAAAAGCTAGTGTGACAAAAAAGGTGTGTAACGACCAGATGTCCTGTAGTCGTTCAGTCACTCTGTACTAACATATAATACATATTTTATAGGGGTCATATACATTTTCATCATGCAATTTTCTTTTCCTGAGGTCCCTATGGTATTTGTTCCTTGTATTTTTTTCTCTCTGACCCTTAGAATTAAACTCTTATTTTTTGTTGCTGTACCTTGATGATTTCAAATTTTGTTTTCAAAGTGAGTGATATTTAAAGTTTGGCTGGTTATCATGGCCCTGTTAGCCTCTGCTGGTAGATATCGCAACTACACCATCTGGACCCAAGCAAATATCAGCACATATATCACATATTTCCTAGTATATCATAATGATGATTCACAGTGCCCAAGTATTTAATAAGTATCCATTCAAATAAATAAATCATTAACTGGATGCTTCAAAGTTGGCAAATAGTTTTGCAACATTTGAGATGAATTGGAACAGCTTTCTCCAGATAGTATAGACCTCACTGGTACACCATTTACATAAAATGAGCAACAGTGTTTTGCTGCATTCCAAACATAGTCTAAATATAGTTTGCACTGCCCCATCCTTCAATAACAACCTCTTGGCACAGCCTGCATTGACAGGTTCACTAAACAACCCACACTGAAATGTGCCGCACACAGTATTAATAATAGGCTTAAATGTTTTGGTAGATTGTTCAAATAAAAAACTCAGCCACTCTCTCAACATTAGGATGCTCTGAATGTATATTTCAGAGCGGCACGTGACTCACACACAGCCAGGGACAGCACAAGCTTTGTCTTTACTACATACACTTAATACTAAATAAGAGTTGTTGACATGTCAATGGAGCAGTCATGAGTTAAGAAAATTTAAAAGCAGTAAAGTTAGTCTTTTTTGGCTGGGGAGGACAATTTTGAAAGTTTTCATAGCACATAAATCCCTCTTGTACGGCCCATTTAAAGGGTTTAGTAATTTTACCATCCCTCAAGATACAAACCACTTGTCGACATAAGTGAATCACATACAATTATAAATCCAGAATAAACGGAGCATTTCCAATAGGGTCCTCTCACCATCAGTGCTCGGGCCCTAACAAGAAGGTCTACTTTTCCAGAAACACTATTATTTCGATAATAGTATAATAGATCAACATAGTATATTTAGATGCACAAATTTAATTTCAGTTGGACTAAAACTAAACAATAAAAATAAAACAATAATAATCTTGTAAACACTTTGTCTGACTGAAATTGTGGCAATCACATCATCTACAGTTTCTAGTTTGTTAGTCTGACTTTACATTGTGTCATGTATATTTTGACAGAGGGATTGCAGACAACCAAAGCTCGATCGTAATTGTGTATGTAAACATACTGTTTTAGCCTGTTTTCTCACATCTTCCTGTTAGATCTGGCCAACTCCAAGGACACATTAAGAGGGTTATGCCTGAACTGATGACCCAAATATAAACAATGCCCTTCTGTGGCCTGAGGCCTGCCCAGCAACACCCCACTCCTGACTTGGCTAGAGGAAATGGCTTGGGTCTTCAGCTAGAGCCATATGTCCGGTGACAGACCTCCCAGCATTAGGAGGCCAACACCGTGTCCTGCCATGACTCTGATCTCAGGACGCTCAACGCTGAGCCGAGGACAGAGCAGTTTTGGGAGTGTACCGTAAGATCCCCCTGTACTGGTTATAGGAAATATTCATGAGGATTTGACTTAATGGAACTAATGAATGGACAGATTCACTCATGCAGGCATCATCTTCTTGGAAGCACTTCCTTTTTTGCTTTACCCATTCTTGTTTTTAATAAAACACTACAGAAGGAATCTGTCAGTTCATATGAATAAGGATAGTTACGAGAATTTCATGACCAATATTCCATTTGATAAGCCGAAGAGAGCTTTAACATTCCCGCCAAAATGGGGTGAAGCTTATTTTCTTTGACAGCCATCAAGAACGAGTGTGAAACACATACCGAACGCCGGTTTGCTGATCCACCACCACCCTGTAGCAAATTGCATATGCACCACGGGAAATTTAAATGGATGTAAAATTCTTCCCGGAAAGAAAGAGAGCTATCAGCACACCTTATCCACTCTCTCCACTCCTGATTTGAAGCTAAGCTTTTGTTTAATTGTGCAGCTCTTTAATCGAGAATAAAGCCCACCATTTAGAAACATAAAGTGTAGCCCACCCTGCTGTTCTGGTTGGAGATGGGCCCACAGATAATTATTTTGGCCTTGAGTTGCTAATTCATCTCAGACTGCATGAGAGGTGCTTTTTGGCTGCCTGCAAAAACAAGTTCCCCTCGTTTGCTGGCTCTCCTTGCTATTCTATTTCTCGAGGAAATGACTCCATCTTCCCCTCCCTCTTATCTAGTTCTGTCCTTCCTTTTCCCACATTTCCCTCCTCAATCTTTTCTGAACCCTCCCAGCTTTGTGTTCTTCCCCAGGCCAAGAGGAGCAGCTCTGATCAATTGTGGCCTGTTATTTCACAGAGGAAGCCGCAGCACTTCCCTCTCAGCTCTCATTATTCATTACGAGCACACAGACAGGCCTGCAAGAGCATGATGAAGAGATGCTCCAATACACCACAAAGAGGTCTGGAAACTACTGGCCACTGGAGGAGCCTGTTTGTGTGCATGTGGAGTGTTTTGAAGCAAGGTTACAGTCCCAAGGAGAAGGGTTTCATGGCAATCAAACCGCAAGTCGAGAGAGATAATGAGAAAGCAGAGCCTTTAAAATCCACGTCTGTCAACCAGTTGCTAGGCTTTTGTTGAAAGATAACTACACGCTATGGCTCTGTTCTACACGCGAACCCTGTCTGGCACATTAACCGTGGCTCTCTAAAGGGAGTAAAGGATGTCTGGATGGAGAACAATCAAACTGCTGTTTGTTTGCTTTGGCCGGTTTATAATTACCAGCTCTTATCAACCTGACAAATGTGTACAAGTGCTGCTATAGAAATTATTTATTGCCTCTAATCTACCTCGGGCATGTAATGAACTTTCAGATCGTAATAGGTGCGATTGAAGGCGAACATTTTGTTGATCTGATTCAAAGAGCTCGTTAACATGCGATAGTGGAAGGTGGTGCGGAACATGCGCTGGTTATCGGCCTTGATCAATAGTTAACTGAAAAATCTGATAAAATCACTGACCCTTCATTTTCGATGTGAAGCCGCAGAGCTTGAAGTCTGTCAGAATGAGCTCTGATCACTGTAAATCACATCTAATCTGTCAATCACACAGTTTCTTTTATGCTGCCTGGAGAGTGGGAGAATGACGTGGTCTAGATAGTGAGCTGTCCCAGCAAGCAGTTTAGCTCATATCAGGCAGCTGCATGGCTGAGGGTGCTTTTACAATAGAGCTTTTGGTACAGACCTGAGTTCGACGGAGTTTTGTTTGTATGGTGAACTTGCATACGGATCTTGTGAACCATGGTTCTCAAGTGAATTGAATGCAATCTGTTTTAAATGTTGGAAGGGAAAAGCTAATGATAATGTTTAATTTGCATCATTGCTATGAAGGACCTTGACTGCCACTTAAAATAATACGAAGTAATCAACTATTAATGTAATTATCAGTGTAAACTATTTTTAATTCATTTTTAAAAGTGCAGTTAATTGTGAATGTGAAACACATGAAGAGTAAATTAAGAGATTTAATATATGTCTATTTATTTGGCGAGTTATTTAACACTTTATTTTTAATTTTATAGTTACATTACTAAGAATAAAAAATATTTAAAATTTAAATTGATTGATTAATTTATTGTTTTATTGAATAGTAAATAAGTTGCTTATTTTCAAAGTAATAAATTGATAATCGGTGCATGTACAGTTTCTACAGTGACGAAATTATTTATACAACAGTGAAGCTGCCATCTTCCCATGCTGTGTTGAAACTCTAACCTGTGTCTAAACTGGTACTCAAGATGATGACGCATATGTATAGTGGATTGGAACCAAAAATACATTGTGAAAAGAGACCAGGGGTGGTATCGAACTCTGGTTCAGACTAAGAAAATGCAAAAACAGCCTAAAGCCTGAGAGGAACACAACCTTAGCAAAGCTAGACATCAGAGTCTTGGGAAATCAAAAGTTAAAGGAGGGGAAAAAATACCTAAAATCATTGAGAAAGATCTTGAGTGGGAGGGTTGTGGTCAGTGCTGTAAGCATTCAGTACAGAGGGAACGTGTTGTGTGATATACAGATTATTTAGAGGTGATGGTAAACATCTGTGATTCAGAGTCTAGGAGAGGAGTGAGGTCTGAGCTCTCTCCATGATAGCACTGCTAGTTCCACAAATTTCTGAAACACACACATACTACAGCTCAGATCAGATACCTAGTTAGCTACCTAACTAGACAACATTTAGGCTGGTCAAACTATCTTCCAGGCTGGCCCAAACTATTTCTAGCTGGATTAGCGAATCAATCAAACACCACCTGATCAGTGGACATTAAAGCTAATTTCTAGCTGTGGTCTCATTTACCATTTTTGTGTGCAAAATCCAGTAATTTCAATAGGAACCCACACTATCGAGATTTTTGCGTAAGGGAGAAAGATTTCTCCACTCAGGTTTTTCAATAGGTTCAAAATGGTCATGTAGATTTGACAGATTTTTCAAAAAAATATATTCGCTAATGTGACAGCACCTAAAGACACCATGTCTCTGTCAAGTTCTAAGGCAGCATCACATTAATTTCAACAAAATTTCACTAATGAATCGGATGAACTTTGCACTGTGCAGTGCAAAATCCCAAAATGCAATGCAACCAATTTTTGACAAATTTTCTCAAAAATTTTACACACATTCAATATTTAACATTATTGATGAATTAATGCTATAAATAATATATTTTTTTCTGTATATTTTTTTCTGTATATTCACCCAATATCAGTGTTGTGCAAGTTACTTCCAAACTGTAATACATTATATATTACTTGTTACTGGTATTTAAAAGTAATTCATTACCTTACAATATTACTGTCTCAGAATTGTAATGCGTTACATTACTCCTGTATTACTTTTGAGTTACTTTCACCAAAATAACTATACAGAAGTAGAACTTAACATTCTAAAATGACTAGGGCTGTAACGATATGCGATATTAAACCGAAATCGCGACACTCAGATCCACGAACCTGCAGAATCGCGACACACCCCTTCCAACTCCCAGCGTTATCCATACCGTCCAGATCCAATGCTACCACATCTTTAAATTACTATTAGCCTAGTATTATTTTAAGTTAACTTAACATTATAAAATATGTAGACCTACACCACAAAACTAGTTGAGGATAAATTATTTAAAATTTGGGAATTCCAGCGTTATGGACATGACATTTGCAGACTTGCAGTCAAAACTTATATATAAATTCTCAGAAAATGCATTAATACCAACATATCGAAACGTCTGTTTATCCATAGGCTCCTCCCAGAAAGGAGTCCAGACATTAGAAAAAATATCAGTCTACACATGCGTTTTATATTTAATATTAGGGAAATCGACAGTCATGTGTGACAAAAAAAAATCTTTAACTTTTAGGAGGCAAGGATTTTTTTTTGTAATTCTGTGAATTACACTGCGCAAATCTAATGAAGAAGGGTTGGCTCTCCAGAACATAAAAATATTCATTTTATTTTATTTTTCGTGTTCGCATTTATGAGGAAAAAACAATGTTACAGACGTGACAGTTCTCCGTTACGGACGCGACCGCTATGAAGCGGCACTAAAAGACTGCTTTAAAACTTTCACAGACACCTTACACAGAAGACACGAAGCCTTTCTTTAAAGTGAATTTCGTTTTGTATTAATTGTACGGACCTGAAAAATATATCTATATTGAAATGTCTACTTGTAAACAGAACAATTCAAAACGAAAGAAAACAGACTGCTCTCTGCTTATGAAATGAAATGTGCATTTCTCTCTGGTGCATTCACTAGCCTACTGCGAAGATCGCGAGTCAGCATCGTCATCTTGACTTTATTAATAAACAATCAACATGTCTCCTTGCTATATTTGACATATTCATAATCATTGCTTTTGCCGGTTCTTTGTGACAGCTTTTAGGTGCTTTATCGGCAGCGCCGCCGCCCTTACATGAACGCGTCACCATCGCATCAAAAACATGATTGCGTGATGAAAACATGAAAAATGCCACATAAACATAGCCTAACTGTTTAGAAAGAAAACACAGAACGAATAGCCTAATGCGCATACGTCCATCTCGCGAATGTAGTCTTCTTCATGCCATCTTCACCATTAGTCGCTTTTCCTCTGGCCAGCGCGAGCACAGAGGCCGAAATCATACCTCACGGCACTCCTGTAAAAAATAAATCGCTATACAAATATATCAGACGCTGCCATTTAGTCTTTAATTACAGACTTGGACACCACACGCGGCTATTGACTGACCACTAACAGGTAATTTAGCCTACTTGCATCTTTCATTCGTTAATGTCTGGCGGTAAAAGTTATTAAATTAAGACTAAAAGTCTGTTGTAACGCAAGCCTTACCGAACATGTACCGAGTAAAATATTACTGAAAATTGATTAGTAATGCCTTACACTACTGCGTTACAGCAAAACGTAATATGTTACTGTAATGCATTACTTTTGTAACGCGTTACTCCCAACACTGCCCAATATACTGTACAGTGTTTACTATGTAGTATCATGTTCATTACAGCATTGGTAGGTTAAGCTCAGCTAAATCAATCTATTGGAATCAATTAGTCATTAGCTTTGCATAAAAAGTCCTATGCTGTGTCACATGGAGTTGCTGCCTATGGCAAGTGTTCCAAATTAGCTACTAATAAGTGACTAATCAGTTAGGATACTGCCTTACAAGATAAGCAGTTCACTAGGTTTTGCAACATAACTACTGTAAAAGGCGTAGTACAAAATTCAGAAGTGACAATTGTTGACATACATTGAACAATTGAAATTCAGAGAGAAAAGATGAGAGGGAAAGAGAAGCTAGTCATTTCTGGATTATATAACAGCGTGAGCGCATTAGACAGGTTTAGGGGAAAACGGAAAAGTAGGGAGACAAACATCAAAGACATTCCCAAACAACCAACTCGTTTTCTTTGTCTCTCTCTCTTTCCCTTTCAGTCATGTCAATACGCTGTTTGTGAACATAAATCAGAGGGCAACGGGGTGACAAAATGCAAGAATAAAAAAACTGAAAGAAAAGGGACATCGCTGAGAAGAGGTCAGATACTTCAGACCTTTTTTATTCTTTGTGTTCAGCATATTAAAAAGAATAATGTCACAAAGCCGTTATTAT